>NC_051246.2:20739885-21364885 GCF_015237465.2 Chelonia mydas | reverse complement strand
CGCTGCACGCCACCTTCCAGTGTCTGCAGGCTGCCGGGAACTATACCTGCACACTCTACCTGAACGGCCACAGAAACGCCTCCTGCACCATCCGGCTGACCATGGAAGGTAGGGCTGGGGGAAGTCACCCACAAATATAGCTGCAGAGCCAAGATTAAATACCTGGCTTGAAACACTGATGCCTCCTGCTGGCTGTTGCAGGGAGTAATATTGCTGTGCTTCAGAAGAGGCCGCTTGACTGCTTATGTTACTTCTGGCTTGTTAGACACACACACAGAGCGTCCTATTCTGCGCCTCTGACGCTCAGCAAGCAAACCTCCATGAGTGTAGGAGGGGGGAATTGCAGGAATAAGTGCCCTTGCATAGGTAGCTTTGCTTTGACAGGAAATATTAAAACAATACTTATAGTGTAATATAATCCACCTCCCCCAGTAAATACTCACCCATTTCTGAGCATCTGTTCACTGAATTTAAAAAGAAACCAGGGCAGCAGCAGGGACCAAAATAAATCCTAAATGGAGGCGATAAAGAGCAAGTATACACAGTCCCCTGACTACTCACTAGTATGGAAACATAACTGAGGAGGAAGCAAAGGCTGCGAGCCTCACGAGCTGTGCTTTGACAGAATGAAATAGCGAATGAGCAACACAGGAGAGGGGGACAGGGGAGTAAAGTGGTTTGCAACATAGATTTGACGAGGTGGAGAGGTACAGGGAAGCCATTACAGATGGTGCAAAGTGCAGAGGAAAAGGCTCTTGCACCAGCTGTAAAGGGTCAAACGCCTCAATTCCCATTGAAATATTACTCTTGACTGCAGTGGGAGTTGAGTCAGGCATGGAGAGGAGGCTGCTGCTTCGAAGAGGAAAAGCAGCAGCCATGAGGAGATAGGGCATGATGCTGCCCGCCCACTGCTCAACTCCCAAGACATTGCCTCTTTTAGAGGGCAAGTAGCTCTTTGCCATGGTCTGCACTAATCCTTAGAGCTGGAGAGGAAATGGCAAAAAGGGGTGCAAATGTGAGTGAAAGTCACTTGCTCTGTATGTATCGTTGTCATTTCAGAAGTGACACATTTTAACCAACTTTCACTAACAAAAGGTGTAACACACTGCACATGTGCACAACACAGCCTAGACACCTTAGTTGTCTGTGGAGAAACCTTCAACACAATTCCCTACGCCTTGTGCTATAGGAGGCATTTTGTTAGCAAGTAGGAGGCTGTTATAGTCATTGGGAACCAGGTGCTGGGGGGGAAAAACATGGCCACACACCCTACACCAGTGTGTTACAAACAGACTGTATGGCTGGGCAGTTGGGGCATTTTGCATGTCTGTATTATCGGCAGTGTGGATCTGCTACTCATTTTACTAACCATGTGACCAATTTCTTCATTGCGGGTGCAGAACTGACTGACTTTAGAGAGTGCTGTCAGAGGCACAAAGGAAGACAGGAGAAAACAGATGTTGTTCTACTATAAAGGAAAGGATTTAATATTAGGTGTAAACTGAAGAGATGTGAGACTTATTTTTAAATGGATGCTGTCCCTTTAAAGAGTCTCTCTCTCAGCATTTCCTTCCCCTCCCGTGTAGATCTGTGCAGTGTGCCTCCAGAAGTCCTCTTCCCATCCAGCAACCAGACTTTGGAGCCTGCCTTGGGAAGCCAGATAACACTGAACTGTACTGTGCAGCTGCCCTTTCAGCAGCACTGCAACCCCGTCCTGCAATGGATGAAAGATGGCCACTGGCTAGGCAAAGAGAGCAGCCAATACACCAGCGAGGAAAAAGACTGGTAAGGAGTCTGACCTGTCTATAAATAGAAAGAGGCACTGAGGTGGCTACTGACAGGCAGGGCAAATTGCTTCAATCATTGCTTAAAATAGCATTCATGCATCCAGTGAGCCACCGTTCAGTGGGAGTTCTGGACCCACAATCAATAACAGAGTCTCCACTGAGCAGTTTCCTACTGATAAGGTCAACTTCACATGAGTCCTGGACCCCAGGGTATCATTGCTCAAACCTCGAGCAAGACATCCTCTTAGCCAAAGTGCCGATCCAAGCCACGTCCCTTTCTAGCCCTGGCTTCCCCACACAGCTCTGCTAGTGCACCTCAGACCTTATCTGCAGCACCTCTGTTCTTCTAGGCCCACCCACAGCTCTGCCAGGGCACTTGAGTCCTGACCTAGAACACCCCGTTAGTCTTGTCCACAGCTCAGACAATGCACCTGAGGGCAAGTCTACACCACAGCGCTACATCGGCACAGCTGCAGCACATCTGGCGAAGACGCACTATGCCGACGGGAGAGCACTCTTCTGTCTGCATAATTACTCTTCCTTGGCGAGAAGCGGAAGTGCTGGTGTGGACAGTGCAAAACTTGCATTGCTTGGGGTGGGAGGGGGGGCAGAGCTATTTCACACCCCTGAGTTGATCAGTCTTGATCTGCAGCACCCTTGCTATTCCAGTCCTGGCCTTCCCTCTACGTCTGAGGGCACTTCAGTCCTGACTCACACTTCCCATCTTGGGCCTCTTGAGGAAATATGCCGGTGATGTCAGCTTTTTAGGTGGAGGTTGGGTACAACTGAGAAGTGGCCAAGATCACCCAACATCTATTAATTTGTGACTGACACAAGATTTGAACTCATGTCTCTGGAGTACAAGCACACTGTTCTATTTATCCTCTTTCTCTAAGGTATGTTCTAAAAATTGTAATTCCATAGACACAGATAAACAGTGAAGCACAGTGTAGAAAAAAAACAAACCAAGCCCCACAAAGCATGTAGGCCAGCTGATGTTTCTGCCCATTTTATATTATGGCTCAGTGAATTAAACACAAGACTCTCTGCAGCACAAAGTGTGGGGTCCGAGGGCTGCTACATGCTCTGGCTCAGATTCTGATGTCAGTGCCACCAGAATAAAGCCACTGTGATCGGCGAAGCTCCACTGAGTAGGACACTAGAGTCACTGGGAGCAGAATCTGGCCCTGTGTATTTTTCCCTCAGTTACAGAGGCACATCTACTAGCTAACTTTTTGCTGCTCCACTGTGAAAGCCATAGAGCTTTCAACAGCTCCCAACAGGTCTCCTTACTTAACAGTAGTTAGCCTGAGCTTTGTGGTGTTTCACTTGCGAAAACTCTTTTCTACCGGAGCATGTTCCCTGCTCCCAGAGGGGCATACTGGTTTGAGAGAGCTAAAGACACAAGGCTAGTAGCACGTTGAACCCTGGGCCACTTCTACACTGCAGCCAAATACATTATCCCTGTTGCCAGCAGGAGTTGCAGCTATGAGGGGTGTGATGATGGCCAAGCATGAATGGAAAGTAGGGCCAGCAGCTTAACCCATCTTAGGCAAGTCATCTGAAGTTCTTCCTTGTTGGAGGTTATTGTTAGCGGGGAGGGGGTGTGCGCGCGCACACACACACACACACTTATCCATCTCCTTTGTTGGCCAGGCAATGGGAAGTCCAGCAAAGCAATTCCTACCTTTTTGAAGGCTTTCCTGCCACTGAAAGTTAGATTCGAATTATAGATTTAGGATGACTATTAGGATGCTGACTTTAGGATGCTATTTTTGAAAATCTTGGCTTTGGTCTCTAAGTGCAAGGTGGATTCCTGCTGAACTGGACCCTGGCTAATGATTTATTGTGTAAAGGAACAAAAGGCTCACTCTAAAGTAAAGACATTCAAGAAGATCACAGAATCCTATCAGAGCTTAGAGGTGGACAGCACTATCCTTCTATCCAGTCCTTCTCCCTTTCCAGGCTGGATTGTTCCCTACAGTATAGCAGAATGACAAAACCAAGTTCCTGTAGGCTACGTGTAGAACTCTAACTGGAAGCTCCTTCTTGTTCTCTTCAGTCTCCTAGTTAAAATAGGAAACCATTTCCATGAAAGTGTACCCTGTAGCACTGCACTGATGCTAGCCTCTTTTGTCCCTCAGGATCGGTGATAACGGAACAGAGAAGTTCATGTCCAGCCTTCTGGGGGTGAACGTGACAAGCGACGAGGACTACGGCGTGTTTGCCTGCTGGGTTAGGAATACCACAGCCACTTTCACACTACAGAGATCAGGTAGCTCTTTGGGCATTTACAGCACGCTGATAATGGTGCAAGGAAGGGGTTACTATACCATTTGCGGTGGTGTCTATTGGATAAGGCCTTTCAACAAGGTTTGCCAGTCTATGGCGGCTCTCCTGGTGGAAAGAGAATGCTACAGGTATTTTCAAGATGAGTTGGGAGTAACTTGAATATCCTGACTAACACTTTCACAGTAACTAGCCCTAATATTGCAGACTGAGTGGGAGATGCTGAGTGCCTCACAGGCTGTCCAGAGTAAAAAATGCCCCCCATAAAAATAAATTCCAATGGAATCTAGAGAGATCTTGACCTCAGACACACAGTGGACCTCAGTGGACCTCAGACACACATAATTAGGGCTCCAGATTTGTCACAGTGGGAAGAACCTCTTGGATACTGTGATTTTCCTGTTTGTCTCGGATTTCTCTTTCTGTCCGTGATTTTAATAAACTCACCCTGCAGCGGTAGCTGCTGCGGCTGGGCCCTGCTCCACATCCTGGACATTGCAACCTGGCACATAGGGTCACAGTACTGCCCAGGTTTGGCCCGGCTGCCCCTCCATCATGCCAGGGGGCATCCAGATCACATCTGATTGAGTGGCATTGTAACTTGACAGGAGCGAGGGGGTCACAGAGCCCAGAGCCAGGCCCAGCTCTGAAGGACATGAGCCGCTGTTGTAGGGTTAGTGTGGCTGGCTCACGCTCCAGCTCCCCCCTCATTTGTTGCAGCATTTTTTACCCAAGTCACAAGCCCCATGACTTTTACTAAATTTACCATGCCTGCTCCATGATTTTTTATTTAAAATCTGTTACGACAAGTCTGCAGCCCTAATCAGAGTCCATGAACCCACTGTTGTGTCGCACTCACACCATACCTGTTAAACAGGGAAGGACGGCCCTGGGATTGCTGCAGGGCTGAGGCTGACTAGTCCTCGGGCAGCCCGGCTGTAGAGTGAAGAGGATGTTGTCTTGGCAGTAATGAAATAACCAGAGCATGAAGTCAGTTTAGCAGTGAGACTTTCATGGTGGGCTTGTCAAGACTGCCTTGGATCTCTGCTCTGTGAGCAAGAGGATACTTTGGAACCCCCCTTCTGGAGCAGTCCTGCTTGCCATGCTGCATACACTGAGTAGTAACACAGCCACTGTGTGTGTGGAATTGCCCAGCCAGGACACTGAGTGGCAGGACCTACTTTGATTAGCTCTTGGGTTTAAAGGAACATGCAGTGCGCGTTAACCCTTTCAGGGACCTGCTGCGGCAAGTCCTGAACTTACTGCCAAATTTTCTCAGCTGTTGCTCTTTTGAAAGTAAACCCTCCAGCAATGAGACACTATTGGCATGGGGTGGGGGGGGGGAAGCAAAGGGGCCTTTATTATGTAAAGATGCTCTCTTTCAATATGCTGACAGAATATGGTGCCATATGATGGCACTGTAACCTGAAGCCCTGGAGATGGGGCTGCCTCCAGGAGGCTAGTCTCTTAGGTCAAGACTTCTTTGTTTTAAAGAACCGTGAGAAGGAGTTGATGATGGGGAATCTCTGGATTCAGCCCAACTGAACATAGTCTCTCCAGATTTGTGGTGCGTGCATGCGTGCAGGCATGGATGCCCTAGTCAAGGGATTCATTAGTCCCATTCTGAAGGAGGAGAATTCAACTCTGACACTGTGGCTGACTGTAGCCAGGAAGCACCAAATATCCTGGACCCCAAACCCTCTCATCTGTTTCTAGGCTGCTGTCACAGTATTTGGGGGCCCCTTTAGATCACGGAGCCTGTATCACTGATCTGTGTGATCCTTCTTTAAGCTGAGGCAGCTGAGCCACTCTTCACGCTGGTGGCTAGAGCTGTAAAAAACCCTTTAGATGAGAGTCCATCCCATGTACGTGCAGGGCAGCATCCACAGGCAGACGCTGCAACTGTTTTACTAGATTGTAATCTGACAACACGTGGTTTTAGCTAAGAGCTTTGAGGCCAGTAACCTCTGTTCAGTTCTTCCCTCTGCAGACCATAACCTACCCCAAACTCCTCATTCACCAAGGTATAAATTCCTTTAGTTCAAATGCTAAATGTACTGAAAATGCCCTTCCCTGTAATTGCAGAAGCTGCTGGACATGTGAGTGCAGTGCTGGCAGCCCTCCTCGTCCTGGGGCTGCTGCTGCTCATGGCTGTGATCTATGTGAAGTGCCGCTTGAATATGCTGCTCTGGTACAGGAACCGTTATGGGGAGCTGGAGATCAATGGTAACCCTTAGGACTTTTGTGAATCTGGCTTTCAGTGCCATTTGCATTTTGGGTTTGAGGGAGACGGGGAAAGACTCAATGATCCAGACATTCCGGGATTCTGTTGCTTCTCTAAAGGCTTCATGAGAAAAGGATTGGAAAGCAGACGTGAACTAGAATTGCCCCAGACCCAGGGGATTTTCCAGCCTCCACTTGTCCACAGGGTGACTCCCACCCAAGGGCCAGCCTGCCTCCTCCTAGCTTGCCCAGAGTGCTCCATATAGCAGAGACTTTTTTTTTTAAGATAATCCCTAATGTGTCTGGATTGTGACTCCTTCTTCCTCTAATAGAGTCTCTCTCCTCTTGGTTCAGTACGTTGTGAACGGAGGCTACTCCATATGTCGAGTTAAGGTTGAAGCTAGCTTCCTCTTAAAAGCATAATTTGTCAATCCACTCCACCAAAGCCAAACCAATCAACTTGAAAATTCCTATACCACATCTCATCTGGAGGCTCAGTTCTTCAAAAAAGTTTTCAGCAAATCACTCAGGGAGTTTCAGGAATGACATTCTTCTTCGAGTGCTTGTTCACGTCGATTCCAGTCAGGTGTGCGCATGCTGCATGCACAGTCATTGTAAACTTTTTCCCCTTAGCAGCTCCCATTGGGTCGGCTAGGGAGCCCCATGGAATGGTGCCCTCATGGTGCTCAATATATAACCCTGCTGACCTGACCCCACTTCAGTTCCTTCTTACTGTCTGTGGCAGCATTGGAAGTGCGTTTCGCTTTCTTGCAGGTGTTCCCTTAGCCTATTACTTAGTCCTACCCAGTTTCTTGTTTTAGTAGTTAGTATAGAAATTGGAGAGTGGGATCAGCACCCAAGGCTAAGGAGGCCAAATGTATGGACGTCTTTGGCAGGAAAGTATATGCTGCGGGGGGCCTACAGCTGAGGATAGCCAACCAGCAGGCTATCCTCAGCAGGTATAACTTTAACTCTTGGGACTCTATGTCCAGGTACAGAGAGTTGCTCCCCGCAGAGTCAAAAGCGGATTTCTCAGCTCTGGTTGAAGAGGGGAAGGGAGCGGCCAGGACATCCCTACAGGCCTCCCTTGACTTGGCAGACTTGATGGCATGTACCATCTCCTCTGGGGTGGTCATGAGGAGAACCACATGGCTCCAAGCTTCTGGGCTTTCCCCGGAAGTTCAACAGACCCTGCAGGACCTTCCCTTTGAGGGTGCAGGGCTGTTTTCAGACCAGACAGACCCAAGGCTTCACAGCCTAAAAGACTCGAGGGCAACGATGAAATCTCTGGGGATGCACACGCCTGCTACCCAGAGAAAGCCTTTCAAGCCTCAACCTCAGCGGCAACAGAGGCAACACCAGCCCCGCCCGAGGCAGGATACATACCACCGTAGGGGCAGGAACAATAGGCGTAGACCTTCTAACCCTCCCTCAGGCCAGGGGCAGGGCTTGACCAAGCCATTGTCGGGATCCAAACAAGGGTTTTGAAGGGACACCTGAGGACAGCGCACCCGCCCCTATCCCGGATCCTTCCCCCACTTTCTGAACTGTCTGTCCCACTTCTACCATGCGTGATCCCATATAGCATTGGACCGCTGGGTTCTTTGCATGGTAGAAGTGGGATATTCGCTCTAATTCTGCTCCTCCCCATCCCTCCCACCCCCTTCCCCGTCCCTCTTCAGGGACCCTTCTCACGAACAACTCCTTAGCTAGGAGGTGCAATCGCTCCTCACCATAGGGACAGTGGAGGAGGTTCCTCAAGAGCTAAAGGACAAGGGATTCTACTCTCACTATTTCCTAATCCCCAAGGCAAAGGGGGGGTCTCAGACCCATCTTAGACCCACGAGGACTCAACCAGTTCATGGTACAGTTGAAGTTCTGAATGGTCTCCCTGAGCACGATTATCACTTCCCTGGATCCAGGGGAATGGTACACCACCCTCGACATGAAAGACACGTACTTTCATATAGCCATTTGGCTGGCCCACAGATGTTTCCTGAGGTTTGTTGTTGACCGCATACACTATCAGTTCACGGTGCTCCTATTCGGTTTATCGACAGCCTTTCAGGTGTTCACCAAGTGCATGTTGGTGGTCGCAGCTTTTCTCTGCAAGAGATAGATACAGATGTATCCCTACTTTGACGACTGGCTTCTGCGGGGGCGCTCCAGGGAGCAGGTGGAGTCCTAGGTCTGGTTAGTCAGAGAGACCTTCCAGAGACTAGGTCTCCTCCTCAACGTGGACAAGTCAACGCTGTCACCGACCCAATGAATAGAATTCATTTGGGGCATTGCTGGACTCGGTTCAGGCAAGAGCCATACTACCAGAGTCCAGATTTCAGGGGCTGACAGGCATCATTCAGACTCTCAGGCGATACCTCACCACAACCGCGAGGACATGCCTCAGTCTCCTGGGGACACATGGCGGCATGCACCTATGTGGTCAGGCATGCCAGGCTGAGGCTCAGACCACTCCAGGTGTGGCTCGCCTCAGCTTATCACCCAGGTTGAGACAATTTGGATTCAGTAGTAATGGTGCCAGAGTGAGTCTTAGATGTCCTATGCTGGTGGCTGGACCCTCGCATGGGACTCCTTCGCAGACCATTCAGCACCCCTCAACTGTCCATGACCTTAGTAACGGGTTGGGAGACCCAGCTAGGAGACCTACAGACTCAGGGCAGGTGGTCGCAGTCCAAGATCCCACTCCACATCATTATAAAGGATCTCAGAGCAGTGAGACTAGCCTGCCAGACCTTTCATACCAGAATACAGGGTCAATGCATGGCAGTGCTGACTGACACCACCGCCATGTTTTACATAAACAAGCAGGGCGGGAGGTTGTCCAGCTGTGGGATTTTGGTATAGCCCACTCCATTCACGGAATGCATGGAATCGGTGAGGGAGGTGCTGCTGGAGGTGTCCTATCTCCCTGGAGTACGGAACGAGCTTGCAGACCACCTCAGCAGGTTGTTTCGCAACCATGAGTGGTCCATCTGGCCAGATGTCATACATTCCATCTTCCAAAGGTGCAGGTTTCCCCAGGTACACTTATTCGCCACCAGGAGCAACAGGAAGTGTCCAACATTTTGCTCTTTCCAAAAGCACAGTCCGGGCTTTATCTCGGACGCGTTCACATTACCTTGGGGGACCATCTAATGTATGCTTTCCCGCCGATACCACTCGTCCACAAGGTACTGCTCAAGATCTGCAGAGACAAGGCGGAGGTAATTCTGCTGACTCCGGTGTGGCCATGCCAACATTGGTACACCACACTCCTGGAGCGGTCAGTGAACATCCCAATCACACTGCCGCCCCCAATCTGATCACACCAGACCACGGTCGCCTCCTTCACCCGGACCTCCAGTCCTTCCATCTTGTGGCTCAGAAGCTTCATAGTTAAACCCAATGGAGCTCCAATGCACAGAATTGGTGAGGGAGGTGCTTCTTGGTAGCAGGAAACTTTCCACGAGGGCCACTTACCTATCTAAGTGGAAAAGGTTCTCATGCTGGTGTGAGCGCAGTCGCCTACCTCCACTTCGGGCATGTATACCATTCATCCTGGAGCATCTACTGCATCTGAAGCAGCAAGGTTTGGCCGGATCATCCATCAGAGTACATCTTGCGGCCATCTTGGCGTTCCATCCAGGAGAGTTGGGGCGCTTGGTATTTGCCAACCTTATGGTGGGCCATTTCCTGAAAGGCATGGAAAGGCTATGTCCACAGTCCCGACCACTGGTACCTGCTTGGGATCTCACTCTGGTCCTCACTAGGCTAATGGGGCCCCATTCAAACCACTGGCTACATGCTCCCTTCTGTATCTCTCGTGGAAGGTGGCATTCCTAGTTGCTATCACATCAGCCAGGAGGGTGTCAGAGTTAAAAGCGTTGGCCTCCAACCCCCGCTACACAGTCTTCCATAAGGACAAAGTACAACTCAGGCTGCATCCGGCCTTCCTGCCCAAGGTGGTATCCCAATTCCACATTGGCCAAGACATTTTTCTACCAGTCTTCTATCCCAAGCCACATGCTACTGCACAGGAGCAGAGGCTTCACTCGCTAGCTATACGGAGAGCGCTAGCATTCTAGATTGGGCGCACAAAGCCTTTCAGGAAGTCAAATCAGCTGTTTGCAGCAGTGGCAGACTGAATGAAGGGGCCTCCGGTCTCCTCACAATGCATTTCTTCCTGGATCAGGGACTGCATCCGTACCTGCTACGACCTCGCCAAGGTCCCAGCCCGCGCTATTACAGCCCACTCAACACGAGCTCAAGCCTCGTCTGCCACGTTCCTGGCCCAGCTGCCCATCCAGGAGATCTGCAGAGCGGCAACCTGGTCCTCGGTGCACACGTTTACCACCCACTATGCCATCACCCAGCATGCTAGAGAGGATGCAGGGTGGTTCTCCAATCAATGATTCCTTAACTCTGAGTCGTCGCCCCCCCGGGGAGAGCTTGGGAGTCACCTGATTGGAATCGACGTGAACAAACACTCGAAGAAGAAAAGACGGTTACTCACCTTCTTGTAACTGTTGTTCTTCGAGATGTGTTGTTCACTTCCATTCCAATAGCCACCCTCCTTCCCCTCTGTCGGAATAGCCGGCAAGAAGGGACTAAAGGGGGGTCGGGTTGGCAGGGCCCTATATTGAATGCCATGAGGGCGCCACTCCAGGAGGCTCCCTAGCTGACCCGAGGGGAGCTGCTGAGGGAAAAAGTTTCTGACAACCATGCATGCGACGCACGCACACCTGATTGGAATGGACATGAACAACACATCTGGAAGAACAACAGTTACAAGAAGTTGGGTAACTGTCTTTTTTCCCCTGTGATTTCTTTAAAAAGATACACGTGTGAACTTAAGATGCTATGTTCCTAAAAAGATACAATGGCATTCACTTTACAGAGTTTCTGTATTCTTATGAAAACCGGTACCATTTCTTTAACTCTTATGAAAGACACTTTTCACTGTTAGGCCTTGTCTACACACATCTGCACCAGTTTATGTAAACCAGTTCAAACACTTCTGTAGATACTTACTTCAGTTTAAAAATGGCTGTTCTAGCACATCCTTACCTGAGTGCCCCCTTCGAGCATTGTGCAGTGCAGCCTCAGTTTCCCAGCGGTTCTTCCACTGCTCCGCCCAGCCTCCAGCACTTTCTGGGGGCAAAGACTTAGCCCTCTGGCTAGGTTACTTGCAGTTCTACCCCTTCCAGGGCACTCAAAATCCAAAATAAGCCTAAAGCAATATAAAATTAACCTCTTCTCCGTTCCAGGAGATCTGCTAGACATCAGTCTTCCCCAGTCTCTGGCCTTAGCCAGCCTTCTCTCCCACAGTGAGAGCCTAGCATCTGGGCTCTCTGTCTGCTCCCCCAAGGGCCCAGGCCTCTTCCTGTTAAACCCCTCCCTGGAAGCCTGCTTCCTGCTCCAGGTGTCTCCAGTTGGGCTGATTTAGCCTTTCATAGCCAATTTACCCTCTTCCTGTCTTGCATACCCCATTATAGGTCCAGTTGTGATTTAGATTGAATCTGTTCCCATTCAACTTTTGCTCCAGTTGAACTAAATTGGTTTAAGTAACACCTTAAGTTAAATCAGTGCAACCCATCTTGAAGACAAGACCTTTAGGATTATTGTCAAAGTGAAGCTGGTAAGTGATTCTGTAGCAGAAGGTATTACACAGGTTAGAAATCCTAGGAATTCCACTCTACAGAAACACCTAAACATTGGAAAGTTGGCAAATACATAAGTCACCTAGACATCCTTAACTCTTCCCCATTGTGCCATCAGCACACAGATAATCTTTGCAGTCCGTCACAAAAGTTCAGTATGATTTTTTTTGCAGTCATTAATGAGATGTCCCTGAGTAATGGACGGATAAAGTGTTCTCCAGGTTTCTGGTTGTTGGCGTGGTGGGGCAGAGTTAAGATTGTTTGGGTGAACTTAATTCTTTATTATCCACTGTCTTGGCTAAATTTTTATTTGGGACTTTTTGTTGTCATTTCTTTAAAATTGCAATACTCTTAAGGATTTTTCGCTCAAAATATATCATGGATTCTTTCAACATTAACTCAAATTATGGTTGTTTGCAAGGTTGCCATAGCCATATTTGGTCCCAGGATATGAGAGGTAGGTGAGATGATGTCTTTTATTGGACCATCTTCTGTTGGTGAAAGGTACAAGCTTGTACCTTCCACCAACAGAAGTTGGTCCATAAAAGATATTACCTCACTTACCTTGTCTCTCTAATTATGGTGTCTTTTTAGAATCTGGGAATACTAGGAGTATGTGCATGTGTATTTTATCTCCTATTTCTGCGTATTAAAAAATACATCAGTATAGAGATGGTGAGAACTGTTGAAGACAGATACTTGGGACCATTGCCAGGGTTGCTGTGGGATTTGTATTACTTGTATTACAGAGCACCCACCATCTGCTTGGCGCTCTTCAAAGCATCTACGAAGAGATAGTTCTTGTCCCAAAAAAAAACATGTGGTCTGCTAGCACAAACCAGTGGTAATAACAAGTATAGTCCTCTTTGGGGAAAGAATTTGGATGATGTCACCAGGACACTGGGATGTAAGATCAGGTCCCGCTCCAGTTCCTGCCTTGCTCCTCTCAGGAGGACAGGGACATTTTAAAGTCCACCCCTGCAGCTTTCTGGTCCATGTGGCTGGGATGTTGGGTTTCCTATATGGTGAGTTTTTCAGTGTCGTTAAAAATCCTGGAAGTAGCACCATCTAGTGACACAGCAATTCGTATGCAAGTTAACACAGGTGCCCTGCCCCAAAGAGATTCCAGCCTGAGGTGTCTTAGCAATGCTTTCCCCAGTTGGGAAGCTTATAGGAAACTGGCTGTCCGTGCTGACAAACTGAGCTCTGTATCTGCCACACTGTAATGTTAAATGTGTCTTTTGCCACCCCCATTCTCCCTTGCCCTGCTGGGCACTTTTCACAGATGGGAAGCTGTATGATGCGTATGTGTCTTATGCAAACTCCCCGGACGACAGGAAGTTTGTAAACTTCATTATGAAGCCGCAGCTGGAGAACCGTCACGGCTACAAGCTCTTCCTGGATGATAAGACCATCCTACCCAACTCAGGTATGGACCATCCCAGACGCTGCCAGGCCACAGGTTAGATGGGAGGCAAATGGACATACTCCCACTGCTGGGAAGTCAGCCTGGACCTTAGGTTAATGAACCTGCCCTTTAGGACCCAGGAAGCGTCACCCTGCATAGCAGATTTGCTCTCTGGTATGCCACTTCCCTTTGCTCTCCCACACACCTTGCTGTCAAAGATTACAAACACAAACTGATTCAGAATGCTGTGATGTCAATAGCCGAGTGTTTTAGAGATGGGAAAAGAGAGGCACTGAAAGGTCAAGTGTTCCCTCCAACGTCATATAACAATTCCGTGAGAGAGTTGGGGATGGAACCCAGGAGTCCTGACACTTGGTCCCCTGCTGTAATCACTGGGAAACACTTTCTTCAGATCCGGCAGTGTAACCTGAGTCTGGGAGAGGAGCACTTTACTCTCTAAGACAGGTTGTGTTATGAATTCAACTGTTTGAGAGACTGTGGGCCTCTTCGTGAGGACACCCTGTTGCCCTCAGTTTGGGTTCGGATGCTAAGGCAGGCCATTCCTGGAGGAGGAGGAGGAGGAGGAATAGTGAAGTGCTGGTGGCCCATTCTGGCTCTGCTTAGTCTTTGCCATGGCTGTGACTCTGAATCTCATTCCTATCCTACTCCCGTAGAGCCTTCAGCAGACCTGATTATGAACGTGAGCCGGTGCCGGCGCCTCATTGTGGTTCTCTCGTATGCATACCTGGAGCAAGACTGGTGCATCAACAACTTCAGGTAACTGGCTGGTCACTGAGCAGGGTTCTGGGCTGCTGCTTTGCTCTCCTAGAAGCACAGAGGTAGTTCTCACTAGATTGTCAGAATGACTGCATGGCAGACTGCACCCTGTTCTTCTCCCCCCTCTGCAATCCAGTCATGTTATTCCTCCTCTTCCTTCTCCACACTGCTGGGGTGCCCAGCAGTGGAGTCACTGAGAGCACAGGAGAGAGTCTCCCCGCTCTCAGTTCCTATGTCTGGTGCCACAGCAGCCTGTGGTGGCTGTGAGGAGCAACTGCAAGTAAGTCCTGCTCGGTGACCTAGAGCATGCTCAGTGCAGACAGAATCTTCAGAGTGTTTAGCAACCAAACTCTAACAAGTCTCTACTGAGCACGTGCAAACTGCAATTTTTCCCAGGCCAGGTTCGGGTGTATTTTCCTAGGAGCAGCAAAAGGCACATCCTGGGCACCATGGTGACCTCCTCCCAATCCCACCAAATTTCAAGTCTCTTGTTCCAAAGCCAGAGCTTCTGAATGAAACTATTGTAAGATTTTTTTTTTTAAAGAAAGGTGAAAAAAAAATTCTTCCCTAATCTTGTTCTCTGAAATGGTTCAACTTTTTAGCTCAAACTTTCTAAAACATTTGCTAGACATGTGACATGGAAAATTCCAGTCCAAACTGTGAAAGTTTGCCAAAGTTATAAGCAAATTAATGCAATCTTATCATAGACAGTATTGGGCAATCTTAACAAAAGGCATCTCTTCCAGCTCCACCTATAATGCGGTTACAAGCCCTAAAAACCTTGCCTCTATTGTCCTTACTCCAGCTTCCAAAGCAGTTAGCTCCCAAGCCAACGCTCACTGAAGTCAATGGGAGCCTTTCCATTGCTTTGCAGTTGGTCAGGGCAATGAAGAGATGGGTAAGCTGAACAGGCGTGATTCATTGCACTCCTAACTCCCTGAAATGGTTGCCTTGTATTGCAGGGACGGCCTGTTGAGGCTGTTGGAACTGTCCCAAAGACCCATCTTTGTCGCCTTTGAAAGCCAGTATCGGGAGATAGAGCATATGGCCATTAACGTGCTGAAGCAGCACAAGAATGCTCTGACCTTACTGCTCTGGCGGGCCAGCTCAATGGTAAGCTGTGAGTGGGGTGGGAGCGGAAGGCTCTGGTCAGTGAGGTTTCTCACAGTACTGATGAAAGGCTCTGGGTACCACTCTCCTTGACAAAGCAGCATTTCAAAATTTACAAGAAGCACTGACACGCAAACGTGGTTCTCTGTGGTGGAGGGCCTGAGACGTTCCCTCTGCTCACTGACCTCACAATGGTGTGTGCCAAGGCCACTCTGCTACTCCAGAGCTTGAAAAATAGAGCGAGATAGGCTGAGTGGGGTCTTCAGGATTTTCCCCGCTGAACTCTGCTGGGACACTTCACTGTCCTGCCCCTATACATCCCTCCTCTTGGCATCTGCTATGGTTACTCTAGCCCTTTGACTGGGAAGGCAAGCCAACTCCAATGAGTTGTCAGTTCCTGGCCACTGAGAGATGCTGCAGCCTCCTGTTCTGAAGGCAGTGAGCGCCACTTCAACCCTGCTGAGGTAACAGAGAAACCAGAGATTCTCCCAAACCCACACAGACTGTATCCTACTGCAAGGAGAGGTGCTGAACTGTCAGGCCAAGCCTATTGCTACCCAGGGCTAGTCTACGTTAGAAGCGCTACAGCGTTGCAGCTGCGCCGATGCAGCACATCTGGAGACGATGCTCTACGCTGACGGGCGAGAGCTCTCCTGTCGGTCTAATAAAACCACCTCCGTGAGAGGCAGTAGCTCTGTCAACAGAAGAAGCTCTCCCGACGACATAGCATTGTCCACGCCAGTGTAACTTACGTCGTTCAACAGGGTGGCTGTTCACACCCTGGGCGATCTAAGTTATACCGACTTAAGTGGTAGTGTGTACAAGCCCTTAGGCAGTCTTGCTGGAAGTGTCCTGCAATACCAGAATTAGAGCGCCATGGCCTTTGAACAGCCTGCACTGCAGCTCTCCCCAGCAGGCCTCTTGGCTGCTGCCCTGGGCTCCCTGCACTGCAGCTCTCCTTGAGAAGCCCTCTGGCCACTGACACATTACCCACATTAATTGCTGGCTGGGGTTTTTCACAAAGAACAGTAAATCCTGTAATCCACATAATCCTCCCTTGCCTGGAAGCTCAGAGGCAAAGGAGCATGGAGTTTCGTAGAAGTGCTGTAGCTCCAGGTAGTGACCCAGATGGCCACGTGGTGGCACCATAACCTGAGAGACGGCAATGGGCAGTAGATTAAGAGATGTCTCCGCATGCTACAATGCTGGGGAAGGATCATCATCTCCAAACAGACACAGAGGCTACGGGACAGATTTTCAGAAGAGCTTATCTCCCATTAAGAACAACGAGAGCTGCTGGGTGCTGAGGACTTTGAAACTCGGGCTGTAAATGACTTGCCCAGAGACACACATCAAATCAGTGGCAGAGCTGGAACAGAGCCCCAGTCTCCTGTCTGTGCGCAGGAATGACCACACTTACCCAGGCTGCCTTTGCAGATGTGGTAATGGGATGGAAAAGTTAGATACACAATTGTGCAGGAGATTGGATGTCTAACAGTGTAAAGAGTGAGGCCCACAGTGACAGTAGAGCATTTTTAAACCACTCCCTACAATTAATAATGTTCCCTCTTCAGTCATGTTATCGAAAGCTACATTCCCAGCGGTGCTACTCTTCAGAGATCAGCATGGACTCCCCTGGTGCCACTCACTTGGCTGTAGACTCCTCTCCAGTTCTCGGAGAGAGGTTGGGTGTACACTGTTAGCGTTTGGGCTCTCTCATTAGACTAGCCGTGTTCCCCTGTGTACCTGACACAGGATGACTCAGGATGGAGCCAACCATTTAAACCCTTTGGCTCATTACGTTCATGGGAACACACTGCCTTTCTCACATGGCTTTGACATGTGCATCCAAAGCCAAGTTTAATCTTTGGCTTTCACTACCAAGAGCAATTTAGGGCTGGCTTGTCCCTGGCCCTTGTGCGCCCCACTTATGGGACAGGAACAGCTAATCCCCGCATTTGGGGAAAATGCTGAAACTACTTTCTCTGCACTACTGGGGGCACAGCTTGAAGGTGTGGGGGCAAAGAGCGGTAGCACCATGTCCTCACCTACCTCTCCTACTTCCCCACTATGCATGCTCCCTGGAGCTCTGGGTGGATTTTGTCTCTAATTTCAGACCAGAAGTGCTCAGTTCACAAGTCAAATGTGAATTCTAACAGCCAACCCCAAACTCACACTGGGCTCTTTCCCTCCCTGCACCATCACTAGCAATAGGGGCCCTGCAGGCCTAACTCTGCCCTCAGTGCAACTGGTGTAACCCCCGTCTTCCTCTCCTCGGCTATGCCGGTGCAAGCCACGGAAGGCTAATGGGTTTGCACAGACGTAAGCAGGGAAGGCATCATGCAGAATCATTATTCCTGGTGACGATGCAGAAGAAGGAAAGACTCCACTGTCAAATCCCAGAGCCCAGGATCTGGCAGTTACAAGAGCCAGGACCTTGGCTTTGAACTCAGCGACACACACTGGAGCTGGAGCCCCGTTCTGTCCAAGGGAGACCTGCACTTTAACCCTCTCCAGAGCAGCGTGTTTGGGACTAGAAAGCTAGCTTGGAAAACTGGACAGAAGCTTTCTCTTGGGCCTAAAATGAAGTCCTGCTGCTTCTCACAGCTGTTTCTTTTTGAAACCCAAGCCTAGACCTGCAGCTTCTAGCCTCCATACAGTCTCAGCAGTTCTGCCAGGATCTCCACCCAGGTTCTGCTTGTTTTTCCTGATCCCAGCTTGGCGAGAGGCCATCTTCTGAATACAGCCTTTGCCAGAGAGAGCTCTGTTGCTGGGGCTTCAGACATGTGCAGGGACACGCCCTTGCTGACACTAGGGAGCTGTACTGCTGGAGCAGCCCTGCCAGAGTGAAGCAGCACTGAACAAATGCAAGGCCCCCTCCAGCTTCAAGAAGAAAGCATTGCACACGCCAGACGGCCAGTGTCCGAGACGGCAGGCCCCATCCACACTTGCCCCTGACTGAAGGGGTTTGGAAGCTTCTTGGAGCTGGATTGGTCAGATCTCAGGCACTTCTGTACAGCATTTACTCCTCCAGAATTGATCCTGGCACTGCAGATAAGGTAGCACCGAATCCTTCTTGGTTCCGATAATGTGCAGTTCCCAGTGAAGAGACAGGATTACACCGTTCCCCTGCTCTCTGTGGGACCCAGGAGTGTGGGGAATGCCCAGAAGGGGCAGAAGTTTGTGGGAGGAAGATGCTCTGGTGGATAGAACAGAGGACATCTAGTCAGGGGACCTGGGTTCTATTCCCTGCTCTCAGTTGCACCGCTGACCTGCTGGGTACCTTCTCTGGGGAAGGGACTTCCCCTCTGTGCCTCATTTCCCCTTCCACCCTTTGGCTGCCTTGTGTGTCTAGACTATGCTTGGTGGGGTAAGGACTGTCCCTTCCTGCAGCTACAGACAGGGCTAACACAATGGGGTCTTGGGCACGGCTGGGGCCTCTAGGCTTGACAGAATACAAATTTTAAAAAAGTTCCATTTTCCTCTGATTTTTTGGCTGAGTTTCCAGCTCCCACTGCCGAAAAAGAAGTTCTGTCTCCATAAACTTTTCAGGAGCCAGACCTGCTGCATGTGTCACAGCTCACATGCCCCAAGAATGTGCTCAGCAAGTAGGTGCTGAAACTTGTCCAGAGACGTGTCAGGGGTTGCGGGGCTTTGCACTCGGCGAAGGATATGGCTCGAACAGAGCTTGGAGGGGAATGTAACCAGGTTTCTCCCTCTTCCTTACAGACCCCGTCGTCAGATTTCTGGAAGGAGCTGTGCCTGGCTCTGCCACGGAAGGTGTCCTACCAGGGGATCATGGCGGACCCTCAGATCCAGCTCGAGGAGGACAAGGACCCCATGCTGATTCTCCACAGCAGCTACCTGGAGTACCGAGGAGACCCCCATCCTGAGGGAGACCTGGGTACCGTAACCATCTGTCTGTTTCTTATATGGCTCCCATTGCCATAGTTTCTGAGCCCCATTCTATAAAGGGGGTGTCACAACACGCTGGCTGGGCTGCAGCCACTTATTCCATGAACACCTAGTGTCTAGGAACCTGCACCCATAGGGCCAGACTTCCCTGGGGTATGTGCCCCTCCCGCTGGTGTTCCGCACATGGAGCTGGGCTCGAGTAGGAGCAAAGTTCACCCCTCAGAGCAGCATTTCCAACCTCACGTCTGAGGTTACAGCCAGGATTAGTGGGCTGAGCAATGACAAAGGGCCACTGATAGCCATCTCAACAGTTCCTCCTTCTCCATCTCTCTGCATCTGCCTGCTGGAGCCTTGCACTCTGACCTGCCCCCCATAGAGGTGGCTGTGAGTTTCCTTCCCATGCCCCCAGGGCTGTCCTTGCCATGGACTTTGGATTGGGTTTGATGTGCTCAAATCCTGATCGGCTACCCGTTTCTAACACAAGATATTCATGCCTGGGACTAACTAAATCACCCTGGACGGCCACCAACCCCAGCTCCTCCCCTTTACCCCCAACATGCACACGTGCCACCTACTCTTCTCTTTCGGCCTCTTGGGGAGAGCCCCGCAGTTTACTAGGGCTCTGAGAAACGCAGAGGAATTGGAGGCCCCATCCCTTTCCCTGTGCAGGCTGAAGCAGTCTAATACCCTCCAAGTCACCATGTCAAAGAGAGCACGGGCTAAAGAGAAGGGAAAGATTGTACCAGTGGCCATTCGCTTCCTTCCCAGGCCGAAAAGAGAGTGATGCTTGCTGGGCCTTGTCTCTTCCCAAGCCTCTGGAAGAGCTGCTGCTGGCTGGAGTAGTGGGAGGGAGGTACGCTTACCGGTATCTGCCCCAAAGGTCTTGGAGAGGCAGTCCAGGGTTTGTTAACACATGCTGAGTTGCCGGGAAATATATTTTAATTTTAGTCACAGGATTCAAGTAAGTCCTGTGCTTATAAAAGATTTACAAACAGCTGGCAACGCAGAGCTCAGCTTGTTTGCGCCCAGGGATTGTCTTGTTAGGAGGAGAGTGGAGAAATGATGGGCTTGGCACAGCTGGCTGGAGTTCAGACAGGAGCACTGCGGTTATTCTGCCAGGTGCTCTTTGCCGCCTGACAGCAAGTTGTCAGGCCTCAGGCACCCAAGTGTCAGGAACAGGAGTTACTGGTTGTGTGCTGCATCCCCACACAAGGCATGGAAAAGCTCCCCTTCTTCGGCTAGTGCAGCAGTGTGCTGGGATTCTGGGGCAGCCTTGTTCTCTAGCTTGGCAGGGCACTGGCAAGGAGATTGGGAAGACTGTGACCGGAAGATGTGGCAACAGCTCTTCACTAGGAGGAACAGTTAGTTCCTGGGTTTTTTAACTTCCTGTTCTTCGCCGTTGGCTGGTATGGATTGACCCTAGAATTGCTGTTCTGTGGTAGGAAAGCCCTGTAGTCTCTATCCAAAATCCCCGTTCCACCCTCAAAGCAAGCCAGAACTCCTGGGATTCCCACAGAGTAGGAGCGGCTGGGGGTCCTGTCCCCCATCCCCCACCGATCTGTACTCTCTCTCCATCCCAGCAGGTGTCCGTGGGTCCATTTTAAGGGGCCCTCCGCCCCCTCGAATGACTAGCCCTGACGGACCACCAGCATTAGCAGCTGGCATCATGGAAGAAGTGCAGCTGGAAGAGGGCCAGAGGAGCGAAATAGACATCTCTGACCTCGGCTCACGCAACTACGGAGCAAGGACAGACTTCTACTGCCTCGTGACAGAAGACGACCTCTGAGAGGGAGAGCAGAGACGGTGGGATTATTGCTCCCATGGGACTGGCCATCTTGATGTCCCTTTAGCAGGAAATGCTGCTCAGCTAGTTTCTTTAACCCAGAGGCCTGGGCAGGTCTTCAGCAATCCCATTCCGGGGTGTTCTCTATGGGGCAGTCAAGGCAGGGGAAAGGGCTGACTTTCTACCCACCCACTGAAGCCTTACAGTCCCATCTAAATGCTGGGGATCTTAGTTTTTGCAACTGTTCAGGACCAAGGGAAATCGTTAGGAACGAAGAATTCAGCCTGGAATGGGCTGAAAGAGACTGGGGGGGTGGTGAGGGAAAAGCCCAGGGAAAGCTGGTGCGCTGAGGTGGGCCATGGCATTGCAGATGGTGAGGGCTGTCTCTGTGATCGCTAGAACCATGAGGGGGGCATTGCAGTAACTGATGCCAAGGAGGTGCTGGATTTTGTTGTGGCCATTGGGTACCGAGATACTGCGTCATGTGGTACCTGGCAAGCACGGAGTTCCTGGCTGTCCCACGGCACTGGGTCTAGCGGTGACTGGGTTGGGGGGGACACCACCAGCAGGGCTAAGGATGGGGTCACCTTGAAAGGGGACTGGGATTTGTAATGAGAAATGTAGAGCCATAGGACAGCGTAGCACTGTTGCAGCAAATGCACATGGAGGCCTCAGCCAGCAGCTGGAGCTAGTGTGTGGATAAGAGGCCAGACAGCGCAAAGGTCTGATGGGAGTTGGGGGGACCTAACTCAGCCTCAGGACTGAAGGACAGTGACAGCCAGGGGCGTTAAAGCAGCTTGAGGGCAGACACCAGAAAAACCCAGGGGACTGAAAGCAGAGGCTGATCCTCCCCTGCTGCACGGTTGGTTACTCAGGGGTTCTTGTACCACCAGCACTTCAGCAGGGGCCATTTCCTGTGAAGGAGCAAGAGCAGGGACGTGTCGCTCTCTCCAGGAAGTGCCCTGTAACAGCATCGCTCACCGGCAGGCTTTACAGCGCTGCTCCTTAGGGACCGACAGGACGGCTTTGGAAAGGGTTTCGTTGATTCACAGAGCCGCTTTGCTCTTTCTTCTTTTTGAAATACAATTAAAATAACTGTTGTTTTAAGCTGCTCTTGGCCTTTTCCCTCCACCAGCAGTTTTAGGAGAGGATGGAAGTTGTGAGCTCTTTGTGTAAGGAGGGCTGGGATCTCACGTTCTTCCCTCTTTGGGCAGTGACATGCAGCCCCAGGGAGAGCTACTCCTAGGCCAAGGGCTTGTAGTAGCAGGAAACGGGGCAGAGCCTAGTGGGGACTCAGGACTGGAATAGCAGGGGGGCTGCAGGTCAGGACTGAGGTGTGTTGGCAAAGGCCTCTGACCTTGATTGCAAACTGCACAGCCCCGCTCCCTCCCACGGGGGGACGCTAGTATTTACCACAGCCCCGGCCCCAGACAGTACTTCTCCCCGGGTACCTGTTCTGAGACACGGAAGTGAGCAAGGGGCCAGTGTGGGACACAGAGACAGCACAGACAGTGGGGACTAGCAGGAGACGCCCCCCCTCCCCCCCATTCATTTTCAGTTAGGACATTAGCATTCACGAGCGCTGACCCTAGCTACGGTCCTATGGTCCCACACTACCCCCTGTGTTCTGACAATGACTGCTGCCACTGTCAAATCGGGTTAGAGACAGGTCAAGCCAGCCAAGAGATGGGGGGGCGGGCCTGGCTCCAGCTTCCAGAGGACTCTAGATCCTCAGAACTGCTCACTCCAGCTCCATCCTCCAAAGGGAAAGTTACAGCATAGACTTAAGACAAAGCAAAAAGCTGACCACTTCTGTGCTCTGTCTGGGGAGTGCGCAGAGCACTATCCATGGGCTCGTTAATCGTCGGCCTGGCTGGAAGGTGAATGGGGCTCGTTCAGGGAGTCTTTGCATGAGATTCGTCCTCCTGCTGATTCACTGCTCCACAAGAGCTCGCAGTTGAATTTGCAAGTAGCAGCCACCAGCACGGCTAGGCCCAGGGGCTGCCTGCGAGAGTGAGCTGTGGCTATGCAGAGGTCGTGACTCACAGTCCATGTGGTGCCTTTCCTGCTGGGCCAGCAGGGCTTCCTCAGCCCCCGAAATGCAGCTGAGAGGCTGGAGCCCAGCAGCGCCAGGCAGCAGCCCAGCAGCTGGGGACACCATTGCCCGTGGAGATTTTGTGCAGACAGAATGTGATGAGCCATTGCAAAGCCAGTCTGGGCTTGGGGCTAACACCCCTGCTCTTGCAAAACACCGGGGCACCTTTCGTTATCACAGGATCCAAGTGTTAAGCAAAAGTCAGCAGCAGCATCCCCAGTGCCAGGCTAGGGCATTGGCTCTGCATTCACTCGGGAGGAGCGTCAGTGACCGCCGCCCCCGTGCTCCCCAGCTTTCCCTAAGTCGTGACCAGCCCTGCCCTGCTCAGCCTGTGCAAGCCAAGCAGCTCACAGTCCCAGTGGTCTGACTCCAGCACTGCTGCAGGGTACTTGCCCTCGTTACAAAGCCCATCTTAAAAGCAATTAACTTTAGTATCAGGAAACTTTTTAGTCAACTGGGCAGTAAGGAGGGTTTGGTTGGCAGGGCTCCCCTGGGGGTTATTTGATCTGAGCCGTGCCTAGCAGGGAAGGGACCGTCAGGAGAACAGCAGAGGCTGTGGCTAGGAGGTGCTGCACTCAGGCTACAGCTGGTCTTTTGCGGCTGGCTCCTGCCCATGGGTAGCAGGCTGGGTTAGAAAGCAGAGGGAGCGTTAACCTGACAGCCCTTCCCCCTCTTCCTTCTCGGAAACACCCCAGAAAGACCTCCGAGCCACTCACTGGTCAAGGCCTTTATTTAGGGAACACAACGGACTCCACTCCTGGCTGGGGAAGACAAATGCACCGAGAGAGATGCCAGCCTCACCTGGGAACCCCGCTTGGCCTCAGCCACGGGCTTGGAGGCCAGACTCTGCTACCTGCTACGCTGGGGTCAAACCAGAGTCGCCCCCCAGCGGCAGTACCCTGGTGTCACCGGGAGTAGCAGCTGGCCTCAAGTTTCTGTCCCAGGCACCGAACCGTCTCCTCTGATGCAGTCTGCTCCTGTTGCTGAAGCTACCTCTCTTATCAGAATTACCCAGACTCCCCCAATCCATTCTGCTGCTCCCCCCGCCCCGGACTCTGCTTATCTATGGACTTGTTTCTATAGGGAAACCCCAGAGAGGCAGCACGGTACAGCACTTATCCAGCGTCTCATGGCCACCGGTCAGAGCCTCATGCCCTCCGAAGGGAGAACCAAACTGCTACAATAGCGAGCGGATCCCAGCCTGGGCCCCCTCTAACAAAGGCGAGGTCAAGGTGAGGAGAGAGAGTAGGTGATCTAGTCCCACCGCTGGGGGGGTCAGAGCAGGTCCCTTCTATAATCTCCAGTGTTTTCACCAGTTGTATTTTAAATGGCTCAGGCAGCAGGGCGGCCAGTCCGTCCCTTCTTCCCCGGAGAGACCCCCTCGCTAGGAGATGCTGCCCGGATGTTCAGCCGGTCTTCCACGCCAGCAGCTCCCTCTAGCCAATGCCTCTCCCTGGTGTTTGTCGGGAAATACACTTCACCTGCCCCACTGCAAGCCCTCTCACTCAGCCCAGGGTTGGGTAGCCACATGGATGCGTGAGTGGCAATGGGGATCCGAAGAAGAGCTCCGCTCAAAATGCTTCCTGGGAATCCTTCCCCACCCCGCAGGCCAGGGGAGCAAGGGGCAGCTGCCCACCCACCAGGATGGGGACACATGTTTAATTCAGGCAAATAAAGCTTCCAGAGTGACCCAAAGGGCTCAGCTCTGGCTGCTGTCACACAGCTATAGCTGCACCCTGTGTGACCAAGGGCAGGACTGAGCCCCGAGGATTTTAAAATGGCAGAGGGAAAAAACCCACCCACCTCTACGTTACAGCGGTGCCAGGGAGCTTCCTATCTACAGCATATACAGGTACAATGGGCACGCGGCTGGAGCAAGGCAGCGCTTGGCCCCATAGCTACCGCAGGACTGACCACAGCGACAAGACCAGTCAGTGCCTCCCGATTTGTGTCAGAGGCCAGGCCAGAGGGGAGCAGCTGAATCATCTCAGGGAGGCTACCCAGAGCACTGGGTCTGATGCCAGGCACCCCTTCTGCGGCAGCCATGAGCCCCTGGGCTAGTGTAGGAGACAAGGCACAGGAGGCGGGAGGGACTCCTCCATGGAGCCAGCCCCTGCAGTTCAAGGGCAGGCCTGCTGGCTAACCCTGTGTAGGACATAGCAGCTCAAGGTGTGAGTGCTGCTCGTGTTACAGCTACCCCAAGGGCCTTTGGCGCTGTGCCTCTGATCAGTGCTTGCTTCCAAAGCCGTGAGCAGCTCCCAGTCAGGCCCCGAACCAGCATCATTCCCATCCCACGGGGCAGGTGTGGGAGCCAGGAGGGCTGTTTAAAGCTCCAGTAAGCGACCAAACGTAGTGCACAGGCCAAGCCAGGAGTTTAATCATGATCTTGTAACTCAGTTTTCATCCCAAAGTGCTTCAGACTGTACAGCTAATACAGAACCCACCTCCCCAGCCAGTGACATGCCCCCTCTGCGGGGACACAGCAGCTGGTCTATGCCAGCAATGCCCCAGCTTTTAGAAAGCCAAACGAAGCTGAAGCTGGGCAGAATTTCATTAGCCGATTTGGAATACGGGAAGGACACCTGCTGGGGGCACTCCTGCAGCAGGGTCTTCAATGAGCAAGAAAGTTCAGCCCTTCACCATACAGGTGTGGCCAGTTTTCCATGCAAGCGCGAGCATTTTAGGGCAACGCAATGCAGATGCAAGGATAATCGGTCCCAGGCAGCTCAGACTGATTCCCTTTAGCCACTGGCAGGGCCTTTCCCTCTTACATTAGGGAGAAAGGGCACAAGTGCTCAGACACTGGTTTCCCCAGAGTGTTTGGTTTGGTCCTGCAGCAACCACTTTCCCCAGCTGGTTGTATTTAGGCTTTTGTTAGTGCAGCACTAAACACCCGCAATAGGCAGCAACAACACACCCGACAACACAGCCTGCCTCTGATGCATCCAGCAAAGGGAACACGGAGCACAAAACCCAGCCTGCGTGGAGGGCCTTGGCCCGCCAGCCCACAACACACTGTCTCTTCAGTCGGATTTTAATACACCACACGCAAACGACCTTTAGCAACTCAGTTAATGAGACCAGGTCTCCCCGAGAGCTGTGGCCCTGCAAAAGGCACACGCGCTGGGGAGTGACAAGGCCAGGGTCAGTGTCAGCACATACCAGGCATTCCCGTTTGCTGGCAGAGCATACGCTTACCTGCACAGGGAGTGGAAGAAGGGTCGCTGCGCTGAGAACGACCGCTCCTGACCCCAGAAGCAGCTTTAGGGAGGGGGCTGCCCTCTGATTGGCATAGGGCCAGCCACCTCACCCTCTGACAGGCACCAGAGGGGAAGCGTCGCTGGGATGAGGGCCTGGCTGCAGTTGGGCCCCTGGTGCGAAGGGAAACTAGCGCTAAAGAAGTCAGGTGAATAACGCTCCTGGGTAGCTCTGAAAGCTCGGGCCTGTGTTTGTTTTGCCATATTCCGTTCAACCCAGGTCCACAAGCCCACAACATAACCATGCCCCCCCCGCCCCCGCTTCCTAATACATTGTGAGCATGATACAAGCCCCAGACACCCACCACAACTAGACAAGTATGGCTCCACTAGCCCCAGGAAGCCAGGGTCTCCTGACACCAATGTCCCACTGTGTGCACACCTTCCCCTTTAAATCCCACAGACCCCAGGACAGAGCTGAGATCCTCCTTAATTTAAAAAATACAAGTCCATGGGGAGGTGGGTGTGCGCGGGGAATAATAACCATAGAGACATACTGCGTTAGGAGTAATCCAGAGGTCCAAGAAGACCTTGCAAAGCTCCCTTCGTGTCCTTACAGGTGCTGGCAGGACTCCTGTGCCATAGAATCCTAGAATCTCAGGGTTGGAAGGGACCTCAGGAGATCATCTAGTCCAACCCCCTGCTCAAAGCAGGACCAATGGCCTGCCAAGCGGAGTCCTTTGACTGCTCCTTGGGGCATGCCCAGAGCAGTGCTGCTGGAGCGAAGGCTGCGCCGATGTCACCAAGGGAGGAGAGGCTCCCAATATGCTTGAAGAAGAAGCTGTAATGAATGCAAAAATGAGGCCGGCCAGCCAAGCTGCTACTGGTCTAGATGGAGGAGAACGGGAGCTGCAGCAAGAGGGGATTCCTGGGGCAGAGCCACAGTCTGTACTGCTCTGAGGACAATTTTCATCGGGAGAGCTAGGGCTGGTCAGTCCCGTCTCTGCCGCTCCGGGGATGTTCGTCCTACAGAGCTAGGAAATCCTCCTTCCGGTAGCCCTTCTGCAAGACACAAACAGACCGGTCCTAAGGAGAGAGATTTCTGCTGAGGAGCCCCAGCACCGCAGCCCAAGGGGGCAAGTCACACATGCAGGCCTGTGTTCTCTAAAGTGAGTGAGACCCACCCTCTGAAAGTCAGGCCCCTGTGAAGGGGTCTCAGGTTGGGCCTCCCAAATCACTCATCACTTAAAAATATGGGCCACAGAAAACCTCTCTCCTTCCTGGGCCCCCTGGGGTCATGCAGCCGTAGGTGGATCACACCAAGGTAGGGATGTAACCAGACTGAGGACTGATAGGACATGTTGTCCCCTTCCTTGGTCCCCCCAAGGCCATTTTTCCCTGGTGGGGGTTGAATGGCCATCACCAACAGCTCATTAGACTGTCCCTTCATTTCTGAGCAGAGCTACAGAGCCAAGGAAATCGAAGAGGAGAGAGGACACCGCTGTAGTGAAGCCAGGACCAGGAGTGGTGAGGCAGTGAGGGACAGTCTGAGAAGAATGAGGACCCTGCGTATTTCCCATTAACAGGCTGCTTCCGAATTTCCTAGGCATCCCCCTCAGCCGACTGGTGAGTCAATCCCTGGGGCACCCAAACTCTGCCCAACCCAGGGCTGTATCAGCATCTCCCCAGGATCCCAAGGGTACCTCTAGTTTGCATAAAACGGAGCAGATGGCCTCACCTTGAGTACCAAGGAGTCTCCTGCAAGAGGTGACAGGCCCCAGCCCACCAAGCTTCATCTTAGCACCTCAGATCAAGATGGAGCAGGCGATGATGGGACCCATAGTTTCCATGGGCTGCAGCGGGAGCTGTGGCTCACAGTTGAACCTCACTTAGGTGACCTGGAGCTCCCTCCGCTGTCCCTGTGCCATGTCCTGGGGAACATCCCCTCCAGAGTCTCAATCAGGAATTGGGGCAAGCAAGGAAGAGGCTACCCCCTGGGGAATTCACCCCAGGTTTCATGCTGAGCCCAGGAAGTTTAGGGAGTGCTGTGCTGAGGCCCTATCTGCTGACTGTGCTCACTGCTTGGATAGAAGAAGAAGCCCCCAGTCACCTGGGATGTCACTCCCTGAGCCAGCCCCAAAGCGCTCGGCAAGCCGAGGGTTAAAGAAATCCTTGTGGGTGCTGGGTGTGTATGTCAGTCTCCCTCTGGCCACACCCTGACTCGGAAGGAGGCAGAGAACTGAAGACCAATAAGTTGGCCACAGCTCCCCACTGCCTTCCCAATGTACTCCTGTCCCAGGGTGGGGTGGTCCTTTAAGGGGTGTGGGGGAGAATGGGGCTTAGCCCCCACCTGTCACTAACCAGCTGCCTCTCCCAGCCGGTGAGATAACAGGCCAACCAGCAGCTCACTCAAGGGGGAGAGCCATGGGAACGCTTCTGGAGGAGACCTTGCCATTCTGCTAGGGGCAAGGGTTGGCTGGGGAGCCTTGCTGGGTGGGCAGCAGCAGAAGCAGCCCTGCAGGGCCCAGGGCAGGCAGCAGGGCCTGGCTTTTCCGGTTGGGATTGAAGCTGAACTGTGCCTGCACAATGCAGCCCCGGGAAAAGCCAATGAAGTAGTGACCGTGGTGCGAGGTTCATTGATGCACTGGCTAGTGAGCTGGTCTCCCAACTTACACTGGAGTGGGGAAACCACGGCCAGGTTTGGGGAGACCCTGTTACACCCCCCTCCAGGCTGACTGAACTTCCAGTTCTTAAAGTGATGGCCCTTGAACACCAGCCTCTTCCCGCCCACCTCCACCATCTGCTGGACCCCAGGCCATTCGTACGTGTGTCTTTCTGGGTGTGACTTATTCCCTGTAACGTGCCTGGGCTCTGGCTGCCTCTTCCTCACTGCTCAAACAAGACTGAAAGGAGGGTCCCCAGTCCACACAAGGCCTTGCCTCGACTAGGATTCAATGGGGTCATGTTAGCTAACACGTCTAGACAGAGCTCAGTGCCTTTAATGCACACAGAGCTGGTCAAGTTTGAGCTCCAACACAGCCAGCTTCAGAGGGGTGAGCCTGCATCTTGACGGGGCTTTGCAGTTGGGTTAAGCTAACTTGACTGAGCTACCATGAACGAAGCATGCGTGCTCCCTGCCTGCCACCACAGAGCCTTAGCACAGTGAGTTACTAGGGCAGGTAGGAAAACAGCATTTCCCTTCGGCAGGAAATCCCGACATTTGGAACAAAAACAAATTTCGAAACTGGAGTGAAAAGTCCACATTGTCCATGGAGCACAACTTCTGAAAAGTTTGGATTCAAAAACGGTGACATTTTTGACAATGCTGAAACCATAGAAAACACAATATGTACTCTAAAGTGCATACAGATAATACTGAAATTCGAATATACACCAAAATGAAATGGAAACGATAAAGTCGAAGTGAAACACTTTGACTTTATCGAAACAAAGCCCTGTGACGCTTTCCCACCGAGCTCAGCACGTGCCCATGGAATGTGCGGATTTTGACAAAACTGCATTTCCCCATGGAAAACAGTTGTGATGAAAAAAGTTTTTGACCAGCTCTTGGTTATCCTACGGCTGCTAATGCATGCTAACGACACACCTTTTGTCCTAGTCTAGACAATGCCTGCAGGGAGAGTCCCAGCATGTGCAAGCCAACCTGAAAGATAGCACTGGCTCCACCCCAGAGCGGAGCCACCCAACCAGAGGCTCAGCCGAGCTAGTGCCGAGCACGCTGGCTCAGGGAGGAACGTACCATCTTGTAGTCCCGGTGCAGCTTGGTGTACTGCCACATGTTGGCCAGCAGGCTGGAAGCAGCTCTGGAGGACTTCTCGCTGTCCGAGCTAGGGCAAACGCACAGAGGACACAATGATGCCATTTGTTCCTCGCCCGTTAGTGTCTGTCTGGCACAGGCCCAGGAAACACACATGTGGGGACGGAGGGTGCTATGCGAGAGGCACTCTGAACACAGGGTGAGGATTTGGCGGTGTGGGGAGAGCAAGAGAGAAGCCATGGAGTACACCAAGACCAGATGGTCACTGCTGCACTCAGGCCTGAGGGCCTCTCATCAAGACCGCCATGCTGGGTGTGGCTGGAGAAGTTACTGACACATCCGCCAGCCAAATCCTGGGAAGATGAAGCTGGGTGCCTAGGAGTGTCCCATAAACATATTGGGGCAAGAGAATTATTCCCCAAGGTGCGCTCCCTTAGGGTAAGGACCTGGGATGATTCACAGGAGGAATTCCTGGTGAGAAGACCCTCTCAGTGGTCCTGGGACCACTCTCGGAGTGTGTACCGGGGGCTCGGACCAGCCCAAGCCCTGAGGGGGGTGGGGGCTGCAGACTGGCAGGAAGTCCCCTGTCTCCCACCACACTGATCTGGAAATGCAGGCCAGAAGAGGCTCTCAGACGTTGACGTGAGCTGAGCTCCTGTGTCCAAGGAGTGGAGGGGCAGGGCTGAGGGCTGGCTAACTGGGCTGGCAGGGAAGACACGCAGGCCCCTGCCAGCTCCTACCTGTCCCTTTTCTTCTTGATGTAGAAGAGCTTCCGGAGGCCGTCGAAGTAGACAATGTCGCGGGCGGCGATGGGGCTCTCCACCACCAGGTTGTTCAGCACAGCAACGATGTTCACGATGACCTCGGTCGGGGGCTCCTTGTCGCCGAGGCCCCCGGGGAGCTTCTCAATCAGGTGGCTCACCACCTTGGTCGCTGCCGAGGCAAACGGACCGGCGTCAAGGGCCGGCCCTACGGGCTGGAGCAAAGCACTGGGGACGGGGCCACCACAGTGTCACCCAGGCCATGCAGCAGCAGACCTGGGTGACGGGATAGCAACACGCGCAATGGGGAGAGAGGCCTAGTGGGGTGCAGCAAAGGCCAGGACTGCCTGGGTCTCACTGAATGGCCTAAAGCAGGGAATCAGCCACGCAACTCCCAGGCGGCACTAAACTGAGGGGAGGTGCAAAAGCCAGTGAGGACCGAGAGAGCCCTACAGAGCCACCTGTGGTATTTTAATAGCACAAAAGGTGCTTAGACGCGCGGGCAGAAAATAGGTAGGGATTCAGCTTGGGAAAGGCTGTTAAAACACCTGGGGCCTTGGAAATGCTGTGAGCGTCTGCGGGGGAGACGAATGGCTTAGAGGGGAGTGTGCCGTGCGCTGTTTATTCGTTTGCAGTGTAGATTACTGCAATCTCTGGGCACCTGGCAAATGGCTGCCAGTGCCCAGCTGTGTGCGCAGCGGGGTTGTGCCATCAGCCAAGGTAGGGACGGCCTGTCTGTGCAGAGCTCTGCTAGGGGTGTTTGGGCCCCTCTGGGCCCGGAAGGCATTGAGGTGCCCAGGGGAGTGAGAAAGCACTAACTAGGCCTGGCTGGTCCCAGGGACGATGGGCACAGGCAGTAAGAGGAGCAGGGAAGGTCTCTCAGAAGAGCGGCCTGTTGCTAGCGGCAGCTCCTGCCCCATCTAACCCCTGCTGCCATCGACGGCCGCTGTCAGCCCTGGGCTCTCCCTGCAGCCCCCGCCCCCAGCACTCACACATCTCGTCCTTGTTGCGCGCATTGCGGGACAGATTGCGGATCAGCCCCGTCAGGGAGCGCAGCTGGTGGTGGTCGGCCGTGCGGACTCGGTCCAGCACGGGGTTCAGGATCCGCTCCTGCTCCAAAGCCACCCTGCTCAGCACGCCAGCCCACTGGGGATGGGGATAGAGAAAGGGAGAGTTACAGGGGTGTTGCACCCTGGGCCTTTCAATACCGACCCATCCCACCCTCACTACCCCCGTCCCTTCCACCTCTAGTCCATGTATCCCCCCATCCCCTCCACCCCATGCATCCACCTGATCCCTGCCACTCCCACGCCCCGCCCACATATCTCCCCCTCCCATATCTACCACCCCATCTCCCCGCCCCATTCTCAGTGTGGGGGGCCCACTCCATCCCTCTGGTGCTGCCTTACCTAGCCCCCTCACACCCATATTTCACCCTCCCCCGCTGTCCTGGACACAACTCTGCTGCAGTAGGGAGGGCTGGAGGCCCTTGAATGCTCCCAGTCTGCCCTTGAATGCTGCCAGCTGCAAGGTAATGGTGGGCACAGGGGGGATGAGACCAGGGCAGGTGGCATCACTTCCTGGAGGGCGGGTACAGAGGCTCAGCTCAGCCTGATCCCTCTGGGACAGTCATCTCACCCTCAGCAGCTGGGCAGACGTGACCAGAAGCCCTGGGGACCTACAGCACGGCCAGCCTCCTTGCATTACCCCACCAAGGAGTCCAGCCTCCGAGGCGGATTCAGGCCGGGCCTCTCGGCAGTGGTGGCTCCAGTCTGCACCAGGCTGGGGGAGATGTGGCCCACCGTGGCCAAGGGGAAGGACGCAGCCTGGGCGGGATGGGACTGGCCTGTCCCCGGGCCCAACCTCACCCTCCGGTCTCCGGCGGTGATGTTCTGCAGCGCCCCCGAGGCCGCCTCCGTGGTGTGTTTGTTCAGCTCGCACCGCTGCAGCAGCCGGTTGTAGATGCCCACGATCTGCGGGTTCCAGAGCCACTCCATCCCTTTGGGGTCCTTGGAGACCTCCGTGAAGGTCACCATGTCTGTGTTCATGTGGTGCTGGGGGGCCGAGGAGAGAGACCAGCCCGTCAACAGAGAAACACAGCCCGACGGGGGCCCTGCGCACATGGGGCAGCCCCATTTCCCTCTCACCTCTGTCCCCAGCCCCATGGCCCCCCATCCCTGCCGCCCAGGAGCAATGCAGCTGCCCTAAAAGTGGAGGGGCCACCAGCACCCGAACAATGGCCCTGCCTCCATGCCACTCCTTCCCCCGAGGCCCTGCCCCTCCCCAGCCCCCACCTCGCACTGCTCATTCCCCCAAAACCCCGCCCCCACTCTCTCCTCTCCGCCCTTCCCCCCTTCACTCACCCTCACGGCCACCAGTGGGAGGGTACCGCCCTTCCAGCCGCACTTTTAAAAGCGACGGGGCCATGGCCTCTTGGTCCCCCCCATCCCTTTGACCCCCATTCTCTTCCCTATCACCCCTGCCCCCATGAGCACCCGGCTCCGTCCCTTGATTTGTGACCCCCGTCTCTCAGCCGGCCGCGCGGGCTCACCAGGGGAGCGTTCCAAAGCCAGGCACACAAGTATTCATGGAAACCCATTTTTAAATGTCCCCGCGGGTGGGACGGTGCGCACGCTCTCCGCCAATCACAGACTCGGAAGAGCACCAGGTGATCAGTCACCCACCCCCTGATCCACTGCCCACGGGAGGCTTCCGGCCTGGCGCCGGGTCGCTGAACCAATGATCCGCTCACCCCTCGTTTCAGCGACCCAGCTCATCGCTCACTGGCCGTGTCCTATTCGAGTCCCCTCCTGTTCCCCACCCCATTCTCACCTCTCGCACTCGCCTGCCTTGGGGGCTGAAGCAGCCCACCAGCTCCCCCGTCCCAGCGGTGCCGTCCCGCCGGTGCCCCTCCAGCCGCTGCAGTGAGGACGGGGGCATCTCGTCGTACAGGCGGTAGGAGAGGTTCCGCAGCACGCACACGGCGTTCTCCACGCTCTGGGGACGGGGGAAGCGGGATCAGCCTGGGCCACTCACTCCAGCTGGCTCGCCTTTCAGAGCCCACGTGGGAGAGGCTCTGGCTGGACCGTCCCGCCCAGCACTGCTTACTGGAGCCTGGCCCCAGCCAAAGGGGAGGCTGGGAACAGGGCCTCCCATCAGGGCTGGGCTAGTGCTCCCACAGTGCCAACGTGACCAACAAAGCCCACAGCCAGCCAGCCCATGTCTAATGTGCCCATCACCCTGGTATCGGGGTGCCAGTTCACTCTCCCGGCTCAGTGCCCTGGTTTGAGGGGCTCCCAGTGAACAGGGACACAGCCCTGCCCTGGGACGGTTCATGAAGGTGATCAATGATCAGATGCATGAGGCGATCAGTTTCCCATTCCCTTCTCCACCTTGCCCGGCTTGGGAAACTGTCCCCAAACCTCAGACCCTTGGCGGCGGGGCCGAGCCGCACCAGGAACTGTGGTCCCCGCGGCGCCCCGTTGCGGAGAGCTGGAGCACGGCTCAGTCTGCGCCTGAGAGGCGGACAGAGGCACGGACTTTACGAATGGAAACACTCCGCATTCGGGGACGAAGGGGTCCTGAGTGTCCCCCCAGCAGCCCTGGCCTCGCCCCCAGCATCCCAACCCCCACGTCCCTCCAGGCACGGTCCCCTGCCGCTGGGGCTCCTCCCGTCTGGGTCAGGAGGCCCTGTCTCTGAGGGGAGGGTGGCTCAGACACAGGCTACACGCTGCTGGAGCCAGCCCACTGCCCTCCTCCTCCTGAAGTGGTGTGCAGGGGAGGGGCCCGTGGCCTGGGAGGGAGCTGGGGGCGCTGCACATAGGGTCTACAGCCCCTCCATTGGGGCAGGAGTTTAGTGGGAGGCTCGGGATGGCCCACAGGCAATCGGCTGGCAAAGGGCTCTGGGAGGCTGGCGACTGCTCAGTAAAGGGCTCTGACAGCTGCAGCTCTAGGGGTTAGGCTGCCTGTGGGGACTAAGCCTGGTCCCCCCAGCCACTCGGCATGGAGCAGCCCCAGGGCACTCAGCCGGCCCAGCCTGCTCTCCGGTATGGCAGAGCCATGGCAGGCTGCAGGCTGGCTGGAGGTGGAAACACCCCATTGTTCTCAAGCAGGGCTGGCCAGGCCGCACGGGGGAGGCTGGGGGCTGGCCAAGGTCAGGACCGGTGCCCGGGCTGTGCTGCCGGGGGCAGGGGAGATAAGCCCTTTGGGACAGGGCCTGGCAGACCTCAGGCGTGTGGGGAGGGGCTAAGGAAGTTGGTACCGCAGTGAAGAGCTGCTCCAAGCCAGGAGGAAGCAGAGACAGTGAGAGAGCCACACCCCAGCCTAGGCTGTTCGCTCTAGGTGGTGAAGACGAGGGGCTGGGCCCCCAGCGCAGACAGGCAGCTGCAGACTCCCTCTGGGGGCGGGGGGCTCACCTTGTCCTCTGACTTCCCCACCTCCAGAGCGCTGTTGATGTAATTGATCATGGAGTCCACCAGCCCGTGGCACTCGCGCATCTTCTGCCGGGTCTGCTGGCTGGCGGAGCTGAGGTTCCTGCAGGGGGAACCCAGGGCCCAGCACTGAGCGACGGAATCTCCCCTGCCAACCCATGCCCCCAGCCTCTGCCGGGACCCCCTCCTCGGCCAGGCCAGAGCCAGTGCCCATCTAATGGGGGGATTCCCTCTCCAACAGTGGCCAACGCTGGATGCTGCCGAGGGCGGTGTGAACCCCCCTGTAACGTCCCTCCGTGTGGAATACTAACTCTGGGCTGGGCATTGCTGCCTGTCCAGTTCGGCCCTGCAGCGTGAGGGCTGGGGATACAGTGTCCCGCCGAGGGGGCATGCAGGCCTTGTTCATAACACTGGGGGCCAGAACCAATACCAGAACCTAGAAAGTCTCCACTACTCTCGGCCCAGAGCTCCCCCGGCCCCCGTGGCTCAGCGGCCAGGGCGCAGGGCACGCTCCCTATGCCCAGGGGCTGGTAGAGCTGGTACCTGAGGAGGCCGGTGGAGTTGTAGAAGATCTCCGCTTCTGAGGCGTTCTGCTGGATGATGGCAGCGCTGCCCGTGCCGGAGAGCGGGGTCAGGATCAGGTCGGTGAGATGCTCCAGGGTGTCCCGAGCCAGCCGGTCCTTTAGGGTGTCGCTGGAGGAGAGATTCCACAGGATCCCTGCAGGCCGCAGAGAGCAGCACTTAGCCCCAGAGAGCATCCAAATGGGTTAAACTCCTGGGCCATTTGTACCGGGCGTTCACGCTCCCCTTCCTCTGACAAGCCTGCTAGGCTGCCACTCGAGCGTCCCATAGCGCGGGGGCTGCCGCCCTTGGCTTGCAAGGGGGCTCCAGCAGCAAGTGACCTTTGCCTCCCCCTCACCTCTATGCCTGAATCCAGCAGGCGGCCTCTGATCTGCAGCCGGGGAGGAGGCAGGGCTCAGAGGACTCTTCCCATCCCTGTCCAGTTCGGCCCTGCAGCGTGGGAAGCTCAGAAACCCCGATGCAGTGACTTGACTCCCAGAATGGCAGGCACGCTGCACAATCCACCGAGTTTTGCTGGCTTCATTCATGGCCCTGCTCTATGTGGATGGGCAGCCTCTCCGGGTGGGGTCTAATTACCTGGGGCTGTTAGTCATCAACCAGCTGCACACAGGCAGCCAGGGAAGGGGACCCGCTGCCCCCCCAGTTCTGATGAGCCCAAGGAGCGGCATCGACAGACATAACTAGCAGGGGGAGTTGGGAGGAGACAGACACTGTTTGAGTCCAAGCTGTGCAGGGCCCTGTTCCAGCAGCTCCGATGCCCAACAAAGCCTCTGCACTAGGCCGTTGCTGCAAGAAACACACAGTTTGGGGGGGGTTCCTGAAATCCCAGGAACTTGTCGGAGCAGGGCAGCCCCGCAGGCTTGGTCATGTGCCACCTGCTGCATGCCAGAGCTCACCAACTCCTCCCTCTCCCTCCCCCGCCACAGCAGCTCTCAGGATAGAGCAAAGCATCTTGCTGTCCCACTAGGGGTAGCCGCCAGGCCTGGGCCTCAGGGGACCGGGGTTCAAGTCCTGCCTCTACCAAAGACTCTGTCTGTGCCCCAGGGTGAGTCACTCGGTGTGTCTGAGCCCCATCTGGAAAATGGGGACAACGCCTCCAAGGGCTGTTGTGAGACTAACTCTGCCTGTGAGGCACTCAGCTACTCAGCCACAGAGAGACTCCCTGCTGCCGAGCTTCTGCCCACGCTGCATCTGGTGCTTTAGCAACAATGGCCGAGATTCCCTCGCTGGTGTGAATTCACTGTAGTGGGGCTTTGATGATTTATGCCAGCTGAGGACCCAGCGCCGTGTGGGGACAGCTCTGATCTCCCCAGGAGGCAATGGGACCTAACAAGGAGGCGCTCACCTGCGAGGCACTCCCTGTGTGCAGGGCAAGCCAGCCTGGGGCTGAGCTATCTGGCCATGGCTCTCTCCGTCCTCCAGCTGCATTTAGCTAAAAATTAGGATTAGAAAGGGCCTTTGTAACAGAGGCAAATGTAATCTCTGCTCTTGGCCCCTCCCTGCACAGCGCTGCCTGCAAGACACAAAGCCAGGTGGAATCTGGCCCCTGGCCAGGGCCCAATCTCCCCCTCCACCATTCATCTCACTCCCTCTCTGCTCTCTCCAGCAGCAGCAGCCAGCCTGGGCAAGAGAAGCCTGTATCCCTCCCCCATCTCTATATCTGCTTCAGCTCCCCTCTCTTATCAGCACGCTCCCCGCTGGGGTGTAGCCCAGCCTGGTTACATAAAAGGGACAGCATCCCTTCCCATTCCAGGGCGGCCTGATCACTGGCTGGTCTCTCCTCCCACCGGCAGGGCAGGACAGTCTGAGCTACCAATCCACCGCAGGTTCCCTTGCCTGAGCCCCGCCTGGCCCCACAGTGATAAGATCCAGAGCTGACTGACTGTACAGTAACCCAGGCTGCCAGCAGGGTTCCCGTGCCTGCTCTCCCTGGCACGCCCGTGGGCCCTGACAGTACAGTGTAGAACCAACCGTGCGGTGATACTAACCCCGGAGGAGTGAAGTGCAGCACAAGGCTGGCTGGGGGAACTGGGCTCCTGCGCTGCCAGCGGCATCTCTCCAGCTGTGGCCCCCCTACCATCGCTCCCTGGCCTGCGGCAGAACTGGGCCACGTAACCCCTGGGCCTCAGCACACTCCGGTCGAGTGCCCCGTCAGCATGTCAAGACATGCTGAGGCCACCGGCGGGGCGGGGCACAGCCATAGCTTGGCCTGGTACTTTCTAACAAGGGGGCTTGTACGGCTCCATCACCCATTTAATGTATTTATCCTCACAACACTCCTGCAATATAGGGCTGTGCTATTAACCCCAATTTGGGGGTGGGGACCTGAGGCAAAGAGACTATGGGCTAGAGTCACAAAGGTCCTTAGGGGGCCTAGCTCCCATTGAAATATCTAAATACCTTTAAGGATCTGAATTGCCCAGGGTCACCCAGGAAGTCTAAGGCACAGCAGGGAATTGAACCCAGCTCTCCTGAGTGCTAAGCCAGGGCTCTAACCACTAGGCCATCCCTTGCACTCCAACAGACACTCTTAATGCTCACTATTCAGGATTGCGCTTGTCGGGCCAGGAGAGGAGCCATGTGCATGCACCCTCAGAGGCTGAGGAGCCATTCCCTCTCCTGCCATTGCTGCTGGGCAATAGGGTTTAACGGCATCTTATCTGAACCCTAAAGTAGAACTAGGCAAACAATTCCAATGTATTTGTTTCCCGTCTTTCATCAAAGTCAGAAATTTTGGCCAAAAACATTTTTTTTCAATGAAATGTCAACATTTGAAAAACATCAACTAGCCCAACTCAAACGCCTTCCTCTCCCAGTATCTATCCAGTCTAGTGCCACCTGATGGAGACCTGGTGTAACTACAACAGGAGTCAAAGGGGTGAAGAATGAGGTGGAAGACGAAGAAAGAGCTATTTTGGCCATTTTTGGCTGATCCCAAAAGAATGCGCTACCACCGGTACAACTGCCTGGGAACACCCACTGTGGCGAAGGGGCTGTCAGGACTCTCAGGACAACCCCCTGTTTTAGATGCTCCCAACTTTCTGGTAACTTCTTGATGAGCTGAAAGTTTCCAGGCTTGGCTCCACCCAAAGAGGGATTTTTTTTTAAAGCTGGAGTGAGATCTCGTTAGCCTTTGCTAAGACATGGAGGTTCCCTGTCATTAGTCTGAGCAAAGCTTTCTGATGGTTTTTGTGCTTGCACGTAAGTTCGCCAGCCAGCTGCTCCTCACTGAGGACTAGGGCCCTGTGCTGGCTGCAAAAGCAGCATGTGCATAGAAGGTGGGAACACAAGGAGGTGGGGTAGAACAGGATCCTGAAATATAAAGGGAGCCAGCAGTGGGATCTGGGGAAGAAGGGGGCTGTGATTTTGCACTGGAGGGATAACAGGGGCAGGCGATGCAGTCTAGAAGATCTGGAGCTGGATTGAGACTCAGAAGACCTGGGTCCTATTCCCAACTCTGCCACTGGCCTGTTGGGTGACCTTGGGCAGGTGACTGCATCGCCTCGTGCCTCAATTTCCCCTTCCACCCTTTGTCCATTTAGACTGTAGTCTCATTGGGACTATTTGTGTGTACAGCACCTGGCACAATGGGGCCTGGATCTCAACTGGGGTCTATAGGTGCTCCTGCAATACAAGCAATTTAGCAGTAACCCCAACAGACCCGCTTCCCTTCCCCTGCTCAGCCCGGCGCTCCCTCCCACGCACTGACCCGTGACGTTCTTGCGCAGCTCGTCGTCCTGCGCACGCAGCGTCCTCATCAGCTCGTAGATGCCATTCTCCTCCACCAGCGCCAGCTTGTTCTCGGCATTGTCATAGATGAGGTTGCGCATGGCGCCGGTGGCATGACGCTGCAGCTCCTGGTTGGGGTGGTTGAAAAGCTTCACCAGCTTGGGCACGGCTTGGAGGCTGCGAGCCTGGAAGAGAGACAGGGCGGCGGGTGAGAGGTGGTGGGGCCTGTAGACCCAGAAGTCTGCCCTGGCCTCCACTGGGCGGGCACGGAGCAGGGCCCCTGTGGAAGTGTCACTGGGGCTGTATCCCTGCCCTCAGCATGTTCTGTCAGCACCTGAGTCCACAGCCGGGGCTGAGAGGCTGGGGCGGCCCTTTCCCAGCATGCCTTTGGCGTCTGCCCCCATGCACCCATCCTCGCCTTGCCCCTCACCTGCTTCTTGGCGTCGCTGTCGCTGTAGCACCTGTGCTGGATGTAGGCAGCTCCCAGCACCTGCAGGTTGGGGTCACTGGCCATCAGGTATTTCACTGCTGACGGCAGGTCAATGTCGTCAAACCTGGAAACCAAGGGAGGGTCAGGAGTGGCCACCACGCCCCCTCAGGGCTCCCTCCTGCCCACCTCACAGCAGGGCTCCACCACGTCCTGCATGCTTTGCCGAGGCGCCCACCAATTCGACCCATGTCACTCCTTCACCAGGCCCAGGACACGGGGTCGCCCACCTCTGGTCAAAGATGACTGGCCAGGGCAGGACTTTTTCAGATCCCACCATGCTGCTCCTAACTCAGCCTGTAGGGGTCACTCCTGAGCAACATGTGCTACCCCTCCCACGCCCAGAGCCAAGTGGGTCCCGGCTGTAGCACTGCCATCCGGAGCAAAGCTATCCCAGGAAGCAACAGGGCCCAGGGCAGTCCTTTGCAACAGCACCAGTACTGCTGGACTACTTCGCTGCTGCTCCAGCTCCCCTCTGCTTTGCCACCGCACGCTACGGATGATCTGGTGAGCTGCAGAATTTACCAGTCGTACGGGGCCGCATCAGGCAACAGGTCGAGCCCTTAGACGGAGGGATGGTCATGCCCCAAACCATCCACAATGCCGGAGACTATGGAAATGCACCAGGGAGGCAGACCCAGGAACCAATAGAAGGGAGGCTACGCCAGGGCCAGAAGCCCAGCTCCCCTGGTCCTTCTTAGGAAACTTGGCACGTTCCTTGATCCTTGTCCAGGTTGGCTGGGAGCTTCACAGGCCACCCCTGCCCCCAAGCTACCCCCTGCACACTCACCCGCCGGAGTAGGAGAGCTGGGTCGTCAGCGTGTTGTGCCCGTTGTACATGTCGATGGCACGCAGGTCCTGCAGGTGGTGGTTGGACTCAGCCAGGCTACGCACAGAGGGGGCCCGGGTGCTGCGCTCTATCATGCCCACGTAGGAGCTCCCCACGGCCGGCTGGGAGGCCGGGAGGCTGCTGAAGGAGCCAGTGCTCAGGCGGGAGCGGTTGTTGCTCTGGAAGCGCTGCAGGGTGCGCATGGCGGGCGCGCGGATGGTCCGGTTCTGAGGCACCTCCACGCTGTCCATCCAGTCGCCTGGCCCCTTCATCCCAGTGTTGGAGCCAGCACTCATCTGTCTCTCAAAGGTGTAGGCTCTGGTGAAGTTGCCATTGTTTCTGCGTTTGTAGAAGGCGTCTGGGCTCAGCTGCTCCGAGATCACGCTGTAGCGGTCATCCATGCCCGCAGGGCTGCCCAGCCCATCTGCCAGGCGCAGTGACCGCAACGACATGGTGTCGAAATTCGGCCGGGCTTGGTAGTTCTGCTCGTGGAAGGAATTGGGCCGCGCGGAGGTGCTGGCAGCCTGCGAGAGAGTGTAGCTCATATGGTAGGCTGGGCCCTGGGGCACGCCCCCGTTGCTGATGGTAGCCATCCTCTTGTGAGGTGTGAGGTCCGCAGCTGACCGGGAGGACCAGCCAGTGGACTTGGTGGTGCTGTACTCATTCTTGGCTGGTGGCTGATACAGCTGGGGGAGACGGGGAGAAATGGGTCAGCAATGTCTCATTTCAATAGGAAACACACGGCATGTCTTGCTAACTTCTGGCCCAACAAAGTGAGCCTGGGATCTGAGAATCAAGCTGAGGTCTTTTCCTCTCACCCTTCAACACCAAGAAGAGAAATTCTGCAGGCTCAGTTCCACCCTCAGTAATGCCTGTACAGCCTCCACGACGGCCACTGAAAGCTCACAAGGTTGCAGATATCTGACGCTCTCGGCTGGAGATAGTGGGTTGGACAGGTGTACTGGGAGTCACCACTGGGCCTGCAGACCTGTTAGCACTGGAGGGGACGAGTGAAAGGGAACCAGCCTGGTGTGACTCTCAGATCCCAGCTGAGTTTGTTGGTTTTGAAAACACCATTTGACGGGGAGGCCTTGAGAGACCAAGGGAGAAACCCTGGCCCTAGCGAATGGAAGTTTTGCCATTGACTTTGGTGGAGCCAGGATTTCACCCACTAACCAAGGTGGCACGTTTGACCACGCTGCAGCACAGAGCTGGGCTCTGAGGCCTGCAGAGCTCTCTGACTGCCAAGTGGTCTTACTGCCCCATGGGAGGTTTGTCCACCACTAGAGTACCTCTCCCCCCTCCCTCCTCCCTGACTGGCGCCTGGGGGAAATGTGCCCCCCACTACCATTATCAGGACCAAGAGCTTCCCCACACCTGGCTTGGAACCCAGCCATCCACTGCCAGTGACTAGGCTTCCTAAGGGCTACAGGAAGAGAAGCAACTAGCGGGTGGCCTGATCTCGCGTGCCGATGGCTGGGTTCCAGATGTAATAGTGGGGGGAGCCATATAACGACACATCAGCCAAACCGACCTGTCTAGCCACACACTGCAGGTGAGCTGGTACTTACAGTGACCTTGGGGTCTAAACCATTGGTCTGGGATCTGGAGCTGAAGGACTTCTGCAGGGTGTTGCTGTACTGGCCCTGGGAGGAGCTGCCACCTGCAGGACACACAAACAGACAGACAGCGTTCAGCAAAGCTAGAAATGTGCTGTGTGCGTTCAAAGCACAGCACTAGAGGAATGGGGACTGGGACAGCCCTGGGCGGGGGCGTCAAGAGGAGATCCTACACCTGGATCTGAATACCCAATGCTCTGATGGGGGGGATGTTGCAATCTGGATTTGGTGACTGTCTGCAATTGGCTGAACCGCACCCCTGGAGCCAAACACCCACACACTGTGGTGGAGTCTGGCTTTGGCTCAGGAGCTTCGGAATGCTGCAGCCGGCTGGGACCCATCCCTGCTTGGTAGCCACAGGGAGGTTCCCACGTCATGGGGTGGGGCGCTATAGGGTGTATGAGGTGTACGTAAAATACCCGCCAGGGTCCCATCTCTGTGCCGAGGGCTCAGTGTGGGCTGCCTCTAGTGCCCGGTGAACGCATGGCCTGTGTTAGTGGAGGGAAAGGTGGGAGCCGGTCATCTGCTGCACTTAAACCTCCCAAGCACGGGTTCGAGGCAGCTGCAGCACCGAGCCCCTCACAGCGCACGGCCGGCCCAGGAAAGCCCAGGAGCGCACCCAGGAGCCGCACGGGGATGTGGCTGAGTGAACGAGGGATGCTCTGCAAGTGGCAGCAGATTAGCTGCCTGTGGGAGAATTCTCTGTCGTGACCCACAGCAACTTCTTCTAGGCCAGCCCTGGGCTCCCCCAGCCCCCACCCAGCTCAGTCCTGCCCTGTAGCACCCCCGGTAGTCCAGTCCTGGGTCCCACCCAGCTCTGCCCATGCACCCCTGTCCTGACCTTCAGCCCCCCTTGTACCCCAGCCTTTGGATCCACCCAGCTTTGATAATGCTCCCCAGTCTCGACCTGCACTCCTCTGCTTTTCCAGCCCTGGCCCCATGCAGCTGTGCCAACACACCCCAGTCCTGACCTACAGTCCCCCGCTAGTCCAGCCCTGGCCCCACGCATCTCTGCCAACACACCCCAGTCCTGACCTACAACCCCCCCGCTATCCCAGTCCTAGACCTGCACATGGTTCTGCCAACACACCCCAGTCCTGACCTACAACCCCCCCGCTATCCCAGTCCTAGACCTGCACACGGTTCTGCCAACACACCCCAGTCCTGACTTACAGCCCCCCCGCTATCCCAGTCCTAGACCTGCACACGGTTCTGCCAACACACCCCAGTCCTGACTTACAGCCCCCCCGCTATCCCAGTCCTAGACCTGCACACTGTTCTGCCAACACACCCCAGTCCTGACTTACAGCCCCCCCCGCTATCCCAGTCCTAGACCTGCACACGGTTCTGGCAATGCATCCGGATCTTGCCCCATTCTACTCCCACCTCTTCCAAACCCAGGCTCTCTAGAGCAGAGAGGTGGCAGTGCTGAGTTCCAGGCTGTCTTTGTGATGCAGACTGATCTCTGCTGGGCCCAGGATAATGCTGCCAAATGCTCTCACCTGTGACTCCAGGTCGGGGGGGGGGGGGGGGGGTGAGGGGGCTGGAGTTTTGCAAGGGACACAGTTTGTTAATCTAAAAATGGCCCTTTTTTCTCTGTACATCCATGGTGTTTGTGAAAAATTTCACTAGCCCTTTATCGCATTTTACACCCAATATTCTTATTGGAAATGTTGCTGACCATTTTCATTTCTCAGTTTCTATTTTTGAAAATGAATTTTTAAAAAAAAAATTGGAAAGAATTTTTCAAAAGAAAAACCCTGTCATGTGCCTAAACCGCCCCCTCCCCATTCATTGTTTAACCAGCTCTTCTTTTAACCATGGCGAACAAAACGCTAAAAGAATACAAGAGAAACAATGAACGTAGCTGGGAAACGGTCGCTCACATTCCCCAAAACATTGCGAGAACCAAAACCTTTGGAACAACTGAAAAACTTGGGGTGGGGGGGGGGAATGGTGGGTTTTGGTTTCTTGTTTTTTCTAGTTTCCAACCAGGTCCCAAGCTGGGGTAGGTCAAGGTAGCCCCACTGGGGTCAATGGTGCCAGAGCAATGTCCACCCTGGAGGAGCTGTGGTTGGCTGGGCTCCATTGAGGTCAGTGGGACTTTCCAGCTGAGGGTCTCTGGCCCAGACTGTGCAGGGAGAGAAAGGCTCGCCAAGCGAGCCTTGTGTCATAAATATAAAGGGAAGGGTAAACCGCTTTAAAATCCCTCCTGGCCAGAGGAAAAACCCTTTCACCTGTAAAGAGTTAAGAAGCTAAGACAACCTCGCTGGCACCTGACCAAAATGACCAATGAGGAGACAAGATTCTTTCAAAAGCTGGGAGGAGGGAGAAAAACAAAGGGTCTATGTCTGTCTGTGTGATGCTTTTGCTGGAGACAGAACAGGAATGGAGTCTTAGAACTTAGTAAGTAATCTAGCTAGGTATGTGTTAGATTATGATTTCTTTAAAAGGCTGAGAAAATAGCTGTGCTGAATAGAATGAATATTCCTGTCTGTGTGTCTTTTTTGTAACTTAAGGTTTTGCCTAGAGGGATTCTCTATGTTTTGAATCTAATTACCCTGTAAGGTATTCACCATGCTGATTTTACAGAGGTGATTCTATTTTACTTCTATTAAAAGTCTTCTTGTAAGGAAGCTGAATGCTTTTTCATTGTTCTAAAATCCAAGGGTTTGGGTCTGTGGTCACCTATACAAATTGGTGAGGATTTTTACCAAACCTTCCCCAGGAAGTGGGGTGCAAGGGTTGGGAGGATTTTAGGGGGAAAGACGTGTCCAAACTACGTTTTTTCAGGAACCCAGATAAAGTTTGGTGGTGGCAGTGGAAGTCCAGGGGCAAAAGGGTAAAATAGTTTGTACCTTGGGGAAGATTTAACCTAAGCTGGTAAAAGTAAGCTTAGGAGATTTTCATGCAGGTCCCCACATCTGTACCCTAGAGTTCAGAGTGGGGAAGGAAACTTGACACCTTGTTTACGCTGAACGGCTTACCGGGAAACCAAACACTCCCCTTCCCATCTGGTCTCCCCACCTCCTTTCCCAGCCACACTTGCTCTTGTTAAGACCGAGCCCATTTAGAAGCGGCCTTAGGTCCAAAGGGCCTTTAGAAGGCAACCGCTGGCATGAGTCCTGGAGATCTGAAGGGAGGAGTCCGGTGGGTGAGTGGAGAGCAGTGCGGCGGAGAGGCTGGTGAGTGATTAGTTCACCATGGAAGACCTGCGCTTAGACCCAGCTGGGTTCAGCCGGCTTCAGTTTGACGCATGGCCAATATTTGTCCCTGTTACAAAATCAACAGCAGAGATAAGAGCAGCTGGGGGTGTCTGTAGCATCTAAGCTGCCATTTAAAGGTAACTGAAGGCGGCAGTTTCTCTTCTCCCTGATGCCAGGGGAGATCTCCCTGGTTTGCTCTGGGGTCAGTGCGGGGAGAACCAGGCCCTCGCACAATTCTAGCCCTGGTGGTTGCCAAGAAAACCTTCCCAGTTTAGCCAACGCTGGGTTAGCTCAGGCTGATGCCGCAGGTGGGGGGAGCCTCGCTCTCGCTACCAGGAGGCTTGAGCTGAGGAAGTGAGATGTGGGATTTGTGGAAACCCCAAAAGGAGGACATTTAAGAGTGACCTGCAAGGAAAGAGCACCTGCGTCTGTGCTGTGTGTCCCTCTCTGAGGGATAAAGGCCTGACAGGATCTTTTCTTAACTGATACTTTTCCTCCTCTTAAAAAAACAAAACAAAACCGTGTGAAATATTAGGAATGTCAAGTGTGGTCGTCCCATTTTGACCGGAGGGCATGCGGGGGTCTCAGAGATGTGCCGTGGGCACTCTCCCAGCCCATCTCTGAAGAGTCAGCCTAAACAAAGAGCTCTGTGTGGCTTGAAAGCTGGTCTCTCTCACCAACTGCGGTTGGTCCAATCAAAGATATCACCTCCCCCACCTTGTCTCTCTCATATCCTGGGCCTCACATGGCTACAACTGCACTGCCTAAGGAAAGCCATCTCTCCAAACACCGAACAGCCAGAGCTCCATCAGCTTTCCTTTCTGATGTCATCACCCCACTAGCTTGCCAGCAGGCCAGAGAGTTGTCCAGGGTGGCCAAGAGCTGAATTTCTGCACGCTTAGCATCTTTCAAAATGCGGCCACTTTGGTTAGCTAAGTGGGAGCTGAGTTGTGTTGACAAACTGTCTCATTCACTCCATGGAGAGAAATGATGGCGATATGGAGCGTACACCTCAGCTCCCTCTCCTTTGATTGCTGTCTGGTTTGGCAGCTACACTCTCTCCCCTCCCCCCCTCCGGTGAACATGGTGCTACTTGCCCTATTGACAATGTTTGCCATGTAGTTGTAGCCGTTCCAGGATATTAGAGAGACCAGGTGGGTGGGGTAATATCTTTTATTGGACGCTCAGAGCTTGGTGTAGCTCACAAGCTTGCCTCTCTCCCGAACAGAGGTTCGTCCAATAAGAGCTATTACCTCCCGCACTTTGTCTCTCTATTGACTTAACGCTCTCAGGTGTTTTCTAGCAACCGAGGAGATGCAGGCCGGGAAGTGAAACCATGCCCAGTGCCAGCGCTGAGAGGTGGGCCCAGCGTTCTTTCACCATACTCCAGGTTGAGCGGGATAATTGCTAGTCCTCAACTTACTTACTTACCCGAGACACTATCCATGCAAGAAAGTGACTGGAGATCGTTTAAGGGACAAGCTTTAGGGCTTACTCATTGACAGCTGAAACAGAAGCGGATGGATACGATGAAGGTGGGACTGGGTTCCCAAAGGCATCGTGCAATTTACTGCCATTCTGTAAGATTACCGCCATTTCCACACTGATTTTCATGTCAGTCCTGCCTCTCCCCACTGCAAAATCCTTGCTTTGTGACTGGACAAACCATCCCAGCCATCAGCACAATCGGCAGCTCTCAGGAGAGGGCTGGGATAGCGGGGAGGCTGCAGGTCAGGACTGGGGTACGTTGGCAGAGCACTGGGGGGGCCTGCACAGCACCTGGCTCCATTCCCCCCGGTGGATGTTCTACTGCTTGGGAAAGCCAGGGGCTGACGGGAGCAGTTACAACCTGGCCAACTTCAGTGACTAACCCAACCATGTCCATGTCACCAAAGGGCTGGAGCCCAGGCCCTTCTCAGCGGGCTCCTCCACCCACCCGTCAAGCCCCTGCCTGGGCCCTGCCAGTATTCTCATGGCTGTGTTTGCCCCTTCAGCAGCAGGGAGCCTGGGAGCAGTAAGGCCCCGAGAGGCTGCCTTGTATAAACACAATTCTCCCGCATGCTCAGTTCCCTGGGAATGAGCCCACACATTTTGGGTGTGTTATAAATATAAAGGGAAGGGTAAACACCTTTAAATCCCTCCTGGCTAGAGGAAAAAACCCTTTCACCTGTAAAGGGTTAAGAAGCTAGGATAACCTCGCTGGAACCTGACCAAAATGACCAATGAGGAGAGAAGATACTTTCAAAGCTAGAGTAGGGGGAAACAAAGGGTTTGCTCGGTCTGTTACAGCTAATGAAAAAGCAATCAGGTTCTTAAAAGAAGAATATTAATGAAAGAAAAAGTAAAAGGCCAAGGCCCCAACTACACACCAAGGAATACTCCAGACACCTTATCGTCCTGCCACACCGTTCTCCAGCAACCCACCTCGCCCCAGTGACCTGTCAGCTGGATGATGTTTTAAATGTAACGAGCCGGGGCATGTAAAGGCCAACTGCCCCAAGAACCCCAACAGATTACAGTTCATTGCACTGGAATCACACCAGAGATCCGCAGGCCCAGAGACCTCCCAGATACCCTCGGAGCGGAGGGAAACTGTGAGTGTGGGCGGGAAAAAGGTCACCACGTGGAGGGACACCGGAGCACAAGTGCCGGCTATCCATGCTTCCTTTGTGGACCCAAATTTAATTGACCCAGAGATCCAAGTGACAATTCAACCCTTCAAGTCCAACTCTTTCAATTTGCCTACAGCCAAGTTGCCTGTCCAGTACAAGGGCTGGTCAGGAACGTGGACTTTTGCAGTCTATGATGATTATCCCATTCCCATGCTGTTGGGGGAAGACTTGGCCAATCATGTGAAGCTAGCCAAGAGGGTGGGAATGGTCACCCGCAGCCAGGCTAAACCAGCCGTCATGCCTAGCTCTGTTCCGGAAACTTCTATCAGGACCCGGTCAGAGGTGATGGACCGGGACCCCAGGCCAATGTCTGCAACAGCAGTAGTGGATCCAGTCCCAGAGACCCAGACAGAGCCAGTCCCAGAACCGGAGGAACAACCAGCACCAGACCCATTGCCAGCACTGAATCCAGTACTTGCAACACCAACACCAGAGGGCCTCACCGAACCTGAACCGGCAGCAGCCGATAACCCTGCACAAGAGGCTCAGCCGGAGCCTGAAACCCAACATAGTGCACCAGCGGAAAGCGGTTCACAGTCAACGGAAACAGCCCCATCCCCTACATCGCTTCCAGAGGGACCAAGCCTCAGTCCACAATCCAATGAGGAACTGATGTCTCCAGCACCAAGGGAACAGTTCCAGATCGAACAGGAAGCAGATGAAAGCCTCCAGAGAGCTTGGACGGCGCACGGAGCAACCCACCGCCTCTCAGCTCTTCTAATCGATCGAGGTTTGTTGTAGAAAGAGGACTTTTATACAAGGAAACTCTTTCTGGTGGACACCAGGAAGACTGGCATCCTCAGAGACAGTTGGCAGTTCCAACTAAGTACCGGGTAAAGGTCTTGAGCTTAGCCCACGATCATCCTAGTGGCCAAGCTGGGGTGAACAGGACCAAAGACCTTTTGGGGAGGTCATTCCATTGGGAGGGAATGGGCAAGGATATTTCTACCTATGTCCGGTTTTGTGAGGTATGCCAAAGAGTGGGAAAACCCCAAGACCAGGTCTAAGCCCCTCTCCAGCCACTCCCCATCATTGAGGTTCCATTTCAGCGAGTAGCTGTGGATATTCTGGGTCCTTTTCCGAAAAAGACACCCAGAGGAAAGCAGTACATACTGACTTTCATGGATTTTGCCACACGATGGCCGGAAGCAGTAGCTCTAAGCAACACCAGGGCTAAAAGTGTGTGCCATGCACTAGCAGACATTTTTGCCAGGGTAGGTTGGCCCTCGGACATCCTCACAGATGCAGGAACTAATTTCCTGGCAGGAACTATGGAAAGCCTTTGGGAAGCTCATGGGGTGAATCACTTGGTTGCCACCCCTTACCATCATCAAACAAATGGCCTGGTGGAGAAATTTAATGGGACTTTGGGGGCCATGATACATAAATTCGTAAATGAGCACTCCAATGATTGGGACCTAGTGTTGCAGCAGTTGCTCTTTGCCTGCAGAGCTGTACCACATCCCAGTTTAGGGTTTTCCCCATTTGAACTTATACATGGCCGCGAGGTTAAGGGGCCATTACAGTTGGTGAAGCAGCAATGGGAGGGGTTTACACCTTCTCCAGGAACTAACATTCTGGACTTTGTAACCAACCTACAAAACACCCTCCGAACCTCTTTAGCCCTTGCTAGAGAAAACTTACAGGATGCTCAAAAAGAGCAAAAAGCCTGATATGATAAACATGCCAGAGAGCATTCCTTCAGAGTAGGGGACCAGGTCATGGTCTGAAAGGTGCTCCAGGCCCATAAAATGGAAGCATTGTGGGAAGGGCCATTCACGGTCCAGGAGCGCCTGGGAGCTGTTAATTATCTCATAGCATTCCCCACCTCCAACCGAAAGCCTAAGGTGTACCATATTAATTCTCTAAAGCCCTTTCATTCCAAAGAATTAAAGGTTTGTCAGTTTACAGCCCAGGGAGGAGATGACGCTGAGTGGCCTAAAGGTGTCTACTACGAAGGGAAAAGTGCTGGTGGCGTGGAAGAGGTGAACCTCTCCATGACCCTTGGGCGTATGCAGCGACAGCAGATCGAGGAGCTGTGCACTAGCTACGCGCCGACGTTCTCAGCCACCCCAGGACTGACTGAACGGGCATACCACTCCATTGACACAGGTAATGCTCGCCCAATTAGAGCCCAACCTTACCAGGTGTCTCCTCAAGCTAAAACTGCTATAGAACGGGAGATCCAGGGTATGCTACAGATGGGTGTAATCCACCCCTCTGGCAGTGCATGGGCATCTCCAGGGGTTCTAGTTCCCAAACCAGATGGGGAGATACATTTTTGCGTGGACTACCATAAGCTAAATGCTATAACTCACACAGACAACTATCCAATGCCACACACAGATGAACTATTAGAGAAACTGGGATGGGCCCAGTTCATCTCTACCTTGGACTTAACCAAGGGGTACTGGCAGTTACCGCTAGATGAATCTGCCAAGGAAAGGTCAGCCTTCACCACACAAGTTGGGCTGTATGAATTTAATGTACTCCCTTTCAGGCTGTGGAATGCACCCGCCACCTTCCAAAGACTTGTAGATGGTCTCCTAGCGGGATTAGGAGAATATGCAGTCGCTTATCTTGATGGTGTGGCCATATTTTCGGATTCCTGGGCAGAACATCTGGAACAGCTACAAAAAGTCTTCGAGCGCATAAAGGAGGCAGGACTAACTGTTAAGGCGAAGAAGTGTCAAATAGGCCTAAACAGAGTGACTTACCTTGGACACCAGGTGGGTCAAGGAACTATCAACCCCCTACAGGCCAAAGTGGATGCTATCCAAAAGTGGCCTGTCCCAAAGTCAAGGAAACAGGTCCAATCCTTCTTAGGCTTGGCCGGATATTACAGGCGATTTGTAAAGCAATACAGCCAAATCGCTGCCTCACTGACAGAGCTAAGCAGAAAGAAACAGCCCAGTGCCGTTCAGTGGACCGAAGAGTGTCAGAAGGCCTTTAACCAGCTTAAAGCGACACTCATGTTTGACCCTGTGCTAAGGGCCCCAGACTTTGACAAACCGTTCCTAGTAACCACAGATGCGTCCAAGTGTGGTGTGGGAGTAGTTTTAATGCAGGAAGGACCGGATCAAGAATTCCACCCTGTAGTGTTTCTCAGCAAAAAACTGTCTGAGAGGGAAAGCAACTGGTCAGCCAGTGAAAAAGAATGTTACGCCATTGTCTACACGCTGGAAAAGCTACGCACATACGTTTGGGGATGGCGTTTCCACCTGCAAACCAACCATGCTGCGCTACAGTGGCTTCATACCGCCAAGTGAAATAACAAAAAACTTATTCGGTGGAGTTTAGCTCTCCAAGATTTTGATTTCGACATCCAACACATCTCAGGAGCTTCTAACAAAGTGGCTGATGCACTCTCCCCTGAAAGTTTCCCAGAATCAACTGGTTAAAATTGTCCTTGAGATGTGGAAAATATTGTTAGTCTTTATATACTTGGTAGTATATTTAGAGGTGCATGTGTCTTATTAACACTGTTTTCTCCTAGAGCTCCAGGAAGAAATCACAGCCAGCGTTTCACCTGATCTGTGATTTGGGAGGTGTGCCATAAATATACAGGGAAGGGTAAACACCTTTAAATCCCTCCTGGCCAGAGGAAAAACCCTTTCACCTGCAAAGGGTTAAGAAGCTAAGACAACCTCGCTGGCACCTAACCAAAATGACTAATGAGGAGACTAGATACTTTCAAAGCTGGAGGGGGGGAAAACAAAGGGTTCGCTCTGTCTGTGTGTTGCTTTTGCCAGGACCAGAGCAGGAATGCAGGTCAGAACTCCTGTAAAGAGTTAATAAGCAATCTAGTTAGATATGCGTTAGATTCTGTTTTGTTTAAATGGCTGATAAAATAAGTTGTGCTGAATGGAATGGATATTCCTGTTTTTGTGTCTTTTTGTAACTTAAGGTTTTGCCTAGAGGGATTCTCTATGTGTTGAATCTGATTACCCTGTAAGTCATTCACCATCCTGATTTTACAGAGGTGATTCTTTTTTTTTTTCTTTAATTAAAATTCTTCTTTTAAGAACCTGATTGCTTTTTCATTGTTCTTAAGATCCAAGGGTTTGGGTCTGTGTTCACCTATGGAAATTGGTGAGGATTTTTATCAAGCCTTCCCCAGGAAAGGGGGTGTAGGGCTTGGGGGGATTTTAGGGGGAAAGACGTTTCCAAGTGGGCTCTTTCCCTGTTACTTTTGTTAGATGTTTGGTGGTGGCAGCAATAAGGTCCAGGGACAAAAGGTAAAATAGTTTGTACCTTGGGGAAAGTTTAACCTAAGCTGGTAAAAATAAGCTTAGGGTTTTTTTCATGCAGGTCCCCACATCTGTACCCTAGAGTTCAGAGTGGGGAAGAAACCTTGACAAGGTGTCTGTCAGGATGAAGTAAAACCTGGCGGAATCTGGCAGGAGGAGATGGAAACACACGCGCTCCAATCCCTTGCAATCCCTGGCAGGATCAAACAAGCCACAGAAGCCCTGCCACATGCAGCCATCTCTGGGGCAACAGAACAGCTCACTCCACCTCAGATGAGCCTCTCCTGGGAACCCTTGTGTGGGGGGCTTATTGTCTGTGGGGTAGGACGGCTCCATTGGAGCTCAGAGCTTTCCACAGCCTCTTCCTCTCGCGCGGGCAGGACTGTGAGGAGATGTTCCACTTACCAACATTCCTGTCCCTTGCCCCAGCTCCCCAGTGCGTGATCAGGGAGGAAGCCCAGTAGCTGGCCTCTCTCAAACCCCATCCCCAGGCCTGCTGGCCAGCCACTGTAGGTGGGATGGGAGAGATCCCTGTGCCTACAGGGAGACAAAGCCGAAGCAGCCACACTGCACTGACAGACACAACCCCAGGAGAGACAATGCCAGAAACATCTGCCCAGCGTGATCCTGCAGTGCCGGGAGGGGGCTGACCTGGCTCGTTAGAGGAGGCCTAACTTTGCACCAGATCTGCAGTAAATTGGCACAAATGTCTGAGGGGGCTTCCAGCACCTACAGCCCAATCTCCATCTCAGAGCAGAGCAGAGACAAGGGATGGGAGCAGGCTTCCCCCGCAACTCTGCTGGCCAGGTGACCCCTCAGGAGTTCCTGACCCATAAGCTAAGAGCCTCTGCCAGAGGGCCATGCCAGTGCTAAGAAGACCCGGATGAGTGGCAGCTGGTGAGGACGATCACAGCCCCATGCTGGGCCCTAGCCAGGCTGAGGCATAAATAACTCCAAGGGCAGGCTCTCCGAGAGGCATGCACTAGCCCTGCTCGGCTGACTTGCTAGTGGCTGGAGTTTGGGGCAGGAGGGAAAAGGCCTGAATGAGTTAGCGCCTGAGAGGGTGGGGCACCATCGGGACTGCCATGGAGACAGCATGGATGGCATTCTCCTTTACCAGTGAGTACACAGAATAATTGATAATGCCAGGGACCCAGCTCTGTGTGGGTAAACAGGCACCCTGAGGCCAGGAGATGGAGCCCCAGCTGCCCCTAGAAACTGGGAGTGGAAATCCTGGCACTGGAAACATAAGAGAGGCCATACTGGATCAGAACAAAAGTCCATCTAGCCCAGTATCCTGCCTTCTGATAGTGGCCAGTGCCAGGTGCCCCAGAGGGAATGAACAGAACAGGTGATCATCAAGTGATCCATCCCCTGTCACTCATTCCCAGCTTCTGGCAAACAGAGGCTAGGGACACCATTCCTGCCCATCCTGGCTAATAGCCATTGGTGGACCTATCCTCCATGAACTTATCCAGTTCTTTTTTTAACCCTGTTATAGCCTTGGCCTTCACAACATCCTCTGGCAAGGAGTTCCTCAGGGACTGTGCATTGTGTGAAGAAATACTTCCTTTTGTTTGTCCGAAATCTGCTGCCTATTCTTTTCATTGGGTGACCCCTGTCCTTGTTATGAGGAATAAATAACACTTCCTTATTTGCTTTCTCCACACCAGTCATGATTGTATAGACCTCTATCATATCCCACCTTAAACCTCTCTTTTTCCAGCTGAAAAGACCCCGTTTTCTTAATCTCTCCTCATATGGAAGCTCTTCCATACCCTAATCATTTTTGTTGCTCTTTTCTGTACCTTTTCCAATCCCAATATATCTTTTTTGAAATGGGGCAACCACATCGGCACGTGTGTCCAGCACCCGGGGCCCTGCTCCTGCCTTAGCCCTGTGCGTGATGCTGGGATACACTCGGAATACAGAAATCATCCTACTAACCTAGCGGACTTCCATCATTTCCTGTGGGGAATGAGAACATGCCCACAGCGCGTACCCCCAGTCAGAGCACATGCATGACAGGCACCACATGTCAGGGAGCCCAGAGTTCTCAGGGCAGCCACCCACCAGCCAGGGTAACGGGCACCCCCGGCCACCTTTGCCCTGCGTTGTTTCCCAGTGTCATTTTTCTCCACTGTTAGGGATTAAACATGACTGGTGCCTTCACACCTCCCACCTGGCAAGCCTGCGTGTGGCTCAGGCTCTGCATCCGCACCACGCAAGGAGATTCCTGCACTATAGGGAGAACATGCCACCCTCTGAACACAGCTCAAGGGCCACCCCTTGGAACAGAGAAGAGTGGAGAGAGCCCAGAACAGTAACAGGAGAGGGTTAGCGTTGAGATGCGTGGGCAGTGCTTGGGGTGTGGGGGGCAGCATTGAAATAGGAGGGGGGCTGTAGATCAGGACTGGGGTACATGCAGAGTCGGGTGGGTCCCAGGGCCGGGACGGCAGAGGGGCTGCAGGTCAGGACTGGGGTACATGCAGAGTCGGGTGGGTCCCAGGGCCGGGACGGCAGAGGGGCTGCAGGCCAGGACTGGGGTACATGCAGAGTCGGGTGGGTCCCAGGGCCGGGACGGCAGAGGGGCTGCAGGTCAGGACTGGGGTACATGCAGAGTCGGGTGGGTCCCAGGGCCGGGACGGCAGAGGGGCTGCAGGCCAGGACTGGGGTACATGCAGAGTCGGGTGGGTCCCAGGGCCGGGACGGCAGAGGGGCTGCAGGCCAGGACTGGGGTACATGCAGAGTCGGGTGGGTCCCAGGGCCGGGACGGCAGAGGGGCTGCAGGCCAGGACTGGGGTACATGCAGAGTCGGGTGGGTCCCAGGGCCGGGATGGCAGAGGGGCTGCAGGTCAGGACTGGGGTACATGCAGAGTCGGGTGGGTCCCAGGGCCGGGATGGCAGAGGGGCTGCAGGCCAGGACTGGGGTACATGCAGAGTCGGGTGGGTCCCAGGGCCGGGATGGCAGAGGGGCTGCAGGTCAGGACTGGGGTACATGCAGAGTCGGGTGGGTCCCAGGGCCGGGATGGCAGAGGGGCTGCAGGCCAGGACTGGGGTACATGCAGAGTCGGGTGGGTCCCAGGGCCGGGATGGCAGAGGGGCTGCAGGCCAGGACTGGGGTACATGCAGAGTCGGGTGGGTCCCAGGGCCGGGATGGCAGAGGGGCTGCAGGTCAGGACTGGGGTACATGCAGAGTCGGGTGGGTCCCAGGGCCGGGATGGCAGAGGGGCTGCAGGCCAGGACTGGGGTACATGCAGAGTCGGGTGGGTCCCAGGGCCGGGATGGCAGAGGGGCTGCAGGTCAGGACTGGGGTACATGCAGAGTCGGGTGGGTCCCAGGGCCGGGATGGCAGAGGGGCTGCAGGCCAGGACTGGGGTACATGCAGAGTCGGGTGGGTCCCAGGGCCGGGATGGCAGAGGGGCTGCAGGTCAGGACTGGGGTACATGCAGAGTCGGGTGGGTCCCAGGGCCGGGATGGCAGAGGGGCTGCAGGTCAGGACTGGGGTACATGCAGAGTCGGGTGGGTCCCAGGGCCGGGATGGCAGAGGGGCTGCAGGCCAGGACTGGGGTACATGCAGAGTCGGGTGGGTCCCAGGGCCGGGATGGCAGAGGTGCTGCAGGTCAGGACTGGGGTACATGCAGAGTCGGGTGGGTCCCAGGGCCGGGATGGCAGAGGTGCTGCAGGTCAGGACTGGGGTACATGCAGAGTCGGGTGGGTCCCAGGGCCGGGATGGCAGAGGGGCTGCAGGCCAGGACTGGGGTACATGCAGAGTCGGGTGGGTCCCAGGGCCGGGATGGCAGAGGGGCTGCAGGCCAGGACTGGGGTACATGCAGAGTCGGGTGGGTCCCAGGGCCGGGAGGGCAGAGGGGCTGCAGGCCAGGACTGGGGTACATGCAGAGTCGGGTGGGTCCCAGGGCCGGGATGGCAGAGGGGCTGCAGGCCAGGACTGGGGTACATGCAGAGTCGGGTGGGTCCCAGGGCCGGGATGGCAGAGGGGCTGCAGGTCAGGACTGGGGTAAATGCAGAGTCGGGTGGGTCCCAGGGCCGGGATGGCAGAGGGGCTGCAGGCCAGGACTGGGGTACATGCAGAGTCGGGTGGGTCCCAGGGCCGGGATGGCAGAGGGGCTGCAGGCCAGGACTGGGGTACATGCAGAGTCGGGTGGGTCCCAGGGCCGGGATGGCAGAGGGGCTGCAGGCCAGGACTGGGGTACATGCAGAGTCGGGTGGGTCCCAGGGCCGGGATGGCAGAGGGGCTGCAGGCCAGGACTGGGGTACATGCAGAGTCGGGTGGGTCCCAGGGCCGGGATGGCAGAGGGGCTGCAGGCCAGGACTAGGGTACATGCAGAGTCGGGTGGGTCCCAGGGCCGGGATGGCAGAGGGGCTGCAGGTCAGGACTGGGGTAAATGCAGAGTCGGGTGGGTCCCAGGGCCGGGATGGCAGAGGGGCTGCAGGCCAGGACTGGGGTACATGCAGAGTCGGGTGGGTCCCAGGGCCGGGATGGCAGAGGGGCTGCAGGCCAGGACTAGGGTACATGCAGAGTCGGGTGGGTCCCAGGGCCGGGATGGCAGAGGGGCTGCAGGCCAGGACTGGGGTACATGCAGAGTCGGGTGGGTCCCAGGACTGGAACAGGAGGCATTGCTACCAGGTGGCATGGAGTGGCAGTCTAGTGCTTCCCTCTCACTCCAAATCCTGCCGTGTGGGGTGGACAGACAGCAATACACGTGACTCACACTCACTGCTCTTCACTGTCTGGAATCCTGCCTGCCCCTCCTAGCTTCCCCAGCTCCCTCCCTGTCTAGGTGGCTGCTTCTCTGGGCAGACCCAGCCCCCTGTCATTCACCTGACTGCCCCAGCCACACCCCCACCCCCAGCCAGCAGTGCAGGTTAACTCCTGAGTGTACGACAAAGTTCAGTGAACACAATACACCGGGGGAGAAGAGGTGGGTGCACAGGGGCCTGCCTCTGCTCCCCACACTCGGTCCCAGCTCCAGCACCCCCTCCAAGCAGCACTCCTGTATCAGGGCCTGGCCCACCATGGGTGATCCTGAAGGGAGTCTTCCAATTGCCCTCAACGTGCTTTGGATCAGGCCCTTCAATGTCATGGACCCAATTCAACCCTCCCAGGAGTGGGTTAGGCTGCCAGGGAAGCGGTGACCAGGTTAGGGCTGCAGGGAATCCAAGAGAACCGCCCCGGGTTGTGAGGGAGTTTGGGGCAGCATAATGCTGCTGCTGCGAGGAGAATGGGGCCCTGTATCTCCTACCCCCTCCACACACACAGCCGGGACCTGCTGCCAGAGAGGCAGGCTGGGCTGGAATGCACTCAGGCTACTGGCTCCCCTCCACCTCCGCTCTGTCAGTCTTGGGTGGCAATGGGAAGGGTGGGGCGTGGCAGGGATGCCTGGCTCCCAGAGCCTGTGGCATGTCCAGCACCATGCCAGAGCCCAGCCTCGGGGACTGGATTCCATGGCAGGATGGAGGCCGAGGCTAGGGCCCAGACAGGTGGATAACGTTGATCGGACAGGTCGGTATCTCAGGGGTGATGCCCAGTAACTTCACTGGCTGCAGGTCGCTGTACTGCCTGCCCTGCTGGGACACATGACACTTGGCTTTCAGGCTAGGGAGAATCAAGAGGGCTATCTTTGCGCTGCGTTGGGTATGCAAAACAGCCACTCTGGGAGGTTTCTGTGGCTGGGAGCTCCCCCTACGGCAGGGGCAGGCAGGTAGCAAGAGCTGTCACCTCGGAGGAGAGGCAGAGGAGGGAGAGCTGCATTTCCATGCCTCCCCTCAATCCCGCACAGACGCCAGCAATGTCCCCAGCTCTGTGCTTAATTTGTGCCTCAGCCCCGGCACCTCCGGGCCTGGCAGTTCACAGCCCTGGCACCTCTGCTTGTTGCATCAGTTATGAATGTAAAAAGATTGCTTGACCCCGGCCCCTCTTTCATTACAGATTAAACGCTGCCCTGGATCCCACCAAAGCCAGCGATTTCCTCCTCGCGCTCAACACTTCCTCGCTGAACTGAATGCAGCCCGGCCACGAGCTCTGATTTCTTCTGATCACCAGCTGCCAGCCCTCGCTGGGCACCCAGCTCTCCTGCCTGCTCCCGGGCGCGGGGGAGCTCCGCATCACTTTCTTTGCTCGGCCTGCCTTTTCTGGGCCTCTCTTCAGCTCGTTCTTTCCTTTGTTCTAGCTCCCCGTCCCCACATTAAACAAACAGAACATAACAACCTGGGGCCTTCTCTGTACCTGTTCCCAGTCTTCCCCCTAAACCTGCTCAGTAACTGCTTTGGTCCATCAGCCTCACCTAGGGTGACCAGATGTCCTGATTTTATAGGGACAGTCCCGGTTTTGGGGTCTTTTTCTTATATAGGCTCCTATTACCCCCCACCCCCGTCCTGATTTTTCACATTTGCTGCCTGGTCACCCTAGGCCCACCCCACCCCTCGGTCTGTTTCACCCCCGGCTGCAGACTAGGTGTCAACAAAGGCAGAGAGGAGGCAGCCTAATGGTTCTGTTGGGCAGCCACCTGGAGGGGCGGGCAGGCAGGCTGTGGTGCTGGCCCCGGTGCCAGGAAGGAGCTGGGGAAAGCATTCGGGCTGCAGGAAGGCGGTGGCATGGCACTGAAAACGCGCCTTTCACCTAATCCGTGCCACTGGCCAGCAGGAATCACACATCTCCTGGCCTGCTCTCCTTGGTCGTGATAACAGGGGGAAAGTTTAAGAATAAGGCCTTTGTGTCTCAGCCTGGAGTCAGGGAGCTCAAGCCCCTAGGGGATACCTGCTGCGTGGTGCTAGTCACAGCAGCGAGATTAGGGGCAATAGTCTCTTTCAGTGAGCAGAGGCAGGCAGCTTCAGAGAATGCAGGAAAGCAGCTCATGGGCTAGGACAAAATTCCAGAGCAGGGCGTGGGACAAAAAGAGATCAAAGGAAGGAGAAGACACAAAGGCAGCTCCAGGTGCGTGTGGGAACTGCTCAGCTGCTGGCGCTCAGATCCTGGCAGTTCAGGGAGATACACCCTTTGCCTTTCACTACTGCCTTCCCCACCCAGCAGCCTCAGAGCACGTCACAGGCATTAATCAAGTCAGCCTGATAGAGGGTTGTGCAACACCTACAATGGGGCCCTGGTCCATGAGGTGGTCTCCTGGGGGCTACCACAACACACATAATAAACACCACCGCCCCTGGGAGGCAATCCGCATTAGACAGGTGGGGAATCAATGCACAGCGAGGCTAAGGAACTTTCCTAGGTCACACAGGAAATCTGTGGCAGAGCCTGGATGAGAACCAATAGACCTGAGCCACCAGTGGGCAGTGAGCATGACAGTCTCTGATTCTGAGGGGGTAGCTTTTTACACCCACCTTGCACTAGTGTGAATGACTGCTGGGGTCTGTCCCAGGCCTCCCCACTAACAGTCCTGGGCTGTAACAAGCCATCCTCCCCACAGGAGAAAGGCACAAGGGTCTGGAAGGACGGGAGGCCAGTTTCCTCCAGCCCCTCGAACACACACTCTCTAAACATGGTGTTATTAAATGAAATAGCTACTAAACGCTTCAGCGTCACACATCCATAATAGACAGAAACCTCTTGGATCTGTCATCCCACGTCTAATCTGCCAGGTGCCGTAGGGACCATGACTGGGGGGAGTTAGGGATCGTGCACCAGGGTCAGAGATCGGCTAGTACGTGAGACCCTTCGCTGGGGGCATGGGAGCAGCACCCCGGGAACAGTCCATGGGGAGCTGATGAGCTAGATGCACGGAGTGAGCGGGGACTCTGCTAGCTCAGGGGCACCCGTGCAATGCCAGGGCAAGTAAACACAGGTCTCCCCCAAGCCAGTATTTGAAACCTGCCACAGTCCTGATCCCTGCTGACATCTGCTGGATTGTGCCTACTGGCATAGCTCCGTTGCAGCCGGTGGGGGGGCGGGGGGGGAAGCATCCTCTCCCCACCCCCAGCTTACAGTCTGGGCCCCAAATCCAGACACCCTAGCAAGCGGTACAAACGTGCCCAGGGAGCACCTGGCTTGCGGGCTACAGAACCTCGGGGGTGGACGGGGGGGTCGCTCCCGGCAGGCACGTGGGCTCAGCCGCTTGCACTTGAGGCCTTGTCTCCAGATGATTGGAGAGGCTCCTAGGAAGCTCGGGGGACTCTGGAGTGGAGATCCGCTGCCAGAGCCGGGGCTGTGTCTTCCATGGACCGGCCGGGGGGAAATGTCCTCCGTGGGGAAAACCATTAAATGTTAAACGTTTGCAAAAAAAACCCCAAAACCAAACAAATCCCCAGCCCTGGAAAACGAACGCCGGGAGGGTTCCCAGGCCTGGCTGAGAAGTGCCTCCCCCCCGCTCTCTAGCAGACCAGGGGAAAGATAAACACACGCCCGTCCCTTGCCTCCTCCCCGTGCCCCCCACCCCCGCCGCAGAAAAAGACAAGGAAAGGGGGCGGGATCGGGGCGGGCTGCCTGAGCACCCCCAGCAGGCGGGTCGGGCCAGCCCGAGCACGCAGCCAGGGGAGCGCTGTTGCAAAACAAGAGACGCTGGCGCTCCCGGCCATGCCACAAGCAGGGCGTGCTGGAAAGCCCGGGCTGGATTCCTCGGGGAAGGAGCCAACAACAGGTGGGAGCCCCTGGCTTGGTGACTTTCTCTTGTGCTGGTGATATCCACAGGGTGAGCTGGTCCCCTCAGACAGTGGGGGACGGTTCAGCCCCGTCCTGCCCAGTCTGCCCCACATGGACCCATTCCCTGGCCTCTAGGGCCCTGGCGGGAGCCCTGGCAGGTTCTGCTCCCCCCCCCCCATTTCCCCAGGGAGATGCCCCCAAGTTCGAGCTCCCTCCACCCAGTGTGGGCTCCCCCATTAAACCTGCTGCACAAACCCGTAGCGAGAGAGCAAATGTATGGCACAAACAACAGCCGCCAGGCCAGCGCGGGAAGGCCAGGTCACCTGTCTCGGAGGCAGAGCTCCCATTAACACAGCAAGGAGAGCAGCACCTTCCCACTCAGGAGCTCAGTGCGAGTCACAGACGTTGGCCAGCTGAACCTCCCGCAGCCCCCCACCCCCGAGGGCAGGGAACGATCATTATCCCTATGGTATAGATGGGGAAACAGAGGCACAGGGTAGCAAAGTGACTCACCTGCAGTCACAGAGCAGAGCTAGGCCTGCCTCCCAGTCCCCACCCCCTGTATAATCCCATCCCCAGCAGAGGTGACAGATGAGAGGGGCTGGAGCCCTGCCCCCAAAGCCAGCAGTCCCTCGAGAGGCCCCTCGGCATAGCTAGCTTTGGAGGGCACCACATCCTCGCCTGTGAAGCCCATCACGCCCCCCGCCCCTTACCTTTGACCTCGAAGTAGTCAAGCCTAGGTCCGTTGGTCCTGGGGACAGAGCCGCTCTTCTGCAGCATCCTCATGCGGACTTGCTCCTGCACCCGGGCGCTCTTCAGCAGCTCCGCGTTGGGCGCCTCCTTGCTCTTCCTGTCCAGCTGCTGGTCCGAGGGCAGTGCCAGGGAGCACACGCCGGCCTCCGGCTGCAAAGCCGACAGGAAGAAGTTATTCTCCTGCATGGCTCCTGTCCCGGCCGGGCGGGGAGCGTGGCTCGGTCTGTCCCAGGGCCCTGGCTCTGCCAGGGAAAGGTCCCACTGTTGCTAACACCAGTTCCACTTCCTCTGTCCGTCTGAGCCCAGGGCCGAGCTGAGACGCCAGGGAGCTGAGGGTCTGCAGCAGGAGTGCAGGGGGGACAGCTGCCAGATCCTGCCTCGGTCCTGGCTGGGGAGTCAGTCTGAGCTGCTCTGGGGAGACGGCACTGGGTGCCCCCGGCCCACACCACTCCTATCCTCGCACAAGTGCTGGCTTCCTGGGATGGGACTCTGCCACTCTGAGACACGGTTACACCCCTCTGCCTAGCCACTGACATCACCGAGGAGGCCGGCTTTCAGGCAGAGCAGGTCAGCCAGTTCCACCTTAAGCAGGTGAGGCCTTTGGCGGGGCCTGGCTTCCTCAGCTTTAAGGTGGAATTGCAGGGATGCACAACCAGCTCCTGCCCTGCCACGCCTTGTCAGCTGCGTAAACCAGCGCAGGCAATTACTGGAGTCGCCACCCCATGCCTCAGGGGCCAGGGCAGCCAGGAAGTTTGTGGGGGTGCTGGCACCCTCCTCCCACCCAGGCGGCATGGGTAGCTGAGTGGCCCTGCTGCGCGTGGCCTGATGTGACAGCACCAGGAAAGGCTGAACGCAGAGATGCTGCGCCATAAAACCCAGAGTGACCGTGCTGCCCTGGCCAACCCAGGCTTGGTCACGGCAGCAGCCTCCTGGCTCGGGAAGGATTAGCACTGCAAGCTAGAGACTCCGATATGCAGCCAGCATTGGGGGCCAAGGGCGGGTGCTGTTGCTGCTCAGGAGCTAGGGTAGTCAGGGGGCATTCTGTTCCCATGCATCGGGGTCTGGCCCTATTGGAAACAGCAGCGTGGGGCACGTGGGCAGGGCAGGGCAGGGGAAAATCGGGTTTGATTGTGGGCAACAGTAGTAATACAGGCTGTGTGCTTTGGGCCAACTTCTCCTCCCTCGTGGCCAGGGGGTACCTGGGAGCAGGATCTGGTCCTGCATGTGCTGGGGGGTCTCATGGGGGAAAGTGGGTTCTTTCCCATTACATCCTAGGCTCCCTAGAGGGGTACACAGCCCCCAGATGGGCTGAGCTTGGGGTGTTCAGAGGGGCCTCAGCAGGCAGGGTGACCAGATGTCCCAATTTTATAGGGACAGTCCTGATTTTGGGGTCTTTTTCTTATATAGGCTCCTATTACCCCCCACCCCCCACCCCTGTCCCGATTTTTCATATTTGCTGTCTGGTCACCCTAGCAGCAGGGCAGGATTCGGGGCAGGACTCTCTTGATCCTAGCCAAGGTGTTTCCCCAGAGTTAGTTTGAGGCAGGTGGGACTGGGGGACCAAGGGTGGGGAATTGTGACTGGGAGCAGCCAGGAGGCCATGTTGCATTAACTGGGGCAAGGACCCACAGAGAATGTTCTCATGGAACGGTAGCCACAAGCGTAATGGCACAGACTGATAATGGAGTCAGCAAAGGAGGCTGTGCGTGGGGGCCATGTCCGACGGGCATTGGGGCGGTGTACGTGGGCAGTGCATGGGGGCCAGCTGGGATGTGTGGTGGGCAGGGCAGGGGGGTTGTGGCTGGGGGCTGTGGTGGGTGGTGCACAGCGTGGCCAGTGCAGTAGCTGGCCAGTGACTTAAAGTGGAGTTTAGCAAGTGTTGGATGGCCGTGTGGGGTGTGGCCAGTGTTTGAGCTGCCGGCATTCTGCAGATGTGGCGTGAACAAGGGTGAGGGGGAGAGACAATAAAAGTTAACAGGAAGCGCCATCACCTGGGCACATTATCAAGGTGCCCACACTGGGCCAGGATGAAGCTGAGTGAGGGGGCAGCCCCCCTCATCCTCCCTGAGAGAAGAAGAGCACAACACCCACATCCGCTGCCTGGGCCTGCAATCCCTGCACACGCCTGCCCGCTGACTGTCTCTATCCCCAGCTGAGCGCTGATTGCACCTGTGCCGAAGCCGCGGTGCTCTAACACAGACACCCGGTGCGTGGTGGGGCCAAGATGCTAGGGAGAATACAGTCAAACTCCTGAGCCTGGATACACAGGGCAGCCCAGCAAGGAGAGCCGATGGCACTGGGCCAGAACTCAGCAGATCTGGGTTCAATCCCTGCCTCAAATACTGACTCTGGGCGCGTACGCAGGGCTCAGTTCCCCGCGTGCAAAGCACTTTTGTAAGCCTGGCCCTTGATCTCTTTGTGCCTTGGTTCCCCCGTCTCTCAGCTGGGGATGATCATCCTTCCTTTGTCCCACCCTGCATTTGTCCTGTTTAGACAGTGAGCTCTTTAGGGCAGGGGCTGTCTCTCCCCTGTCTCTGTGCAGCGCCCATCTCCCTAGGCCCTACTGTAATATCAAATGAAGGGCATCCCTTGCGGCCAGGAAGCAGAGCCAAGCCCTCCACACCCCTAAGCATCACAGTGGCCTATTAATCCGAGGGGGAAGCAGCTTGTCCTGCCTGTAATACTCCTGCACAGAGCCAGCAAGTGACAATCAGGTGCATGCTGCAGACAATCCGGTCTCCCTGGCAGAGTGTAATTAACGAAGGGTTGTGAAGCACAGTGTGATGCCCTGATCAAAGGTGCTGGCCTGGCAGAGTAATAACAATTAATTGCCAGGCCCAATCTGATGAGAGAAGGGATATGCAGGCTAGCACTGCCCCACTGTTCTGAGCACCCGGCTATTAAGCCCTGTCTGACTAACTCCAAACACTCAACACCCTCAGGATAGACCAGCCCCAGCTTTAGAAGTGGGAAACTGGAGCCTCTAGAGTGGTGACCAGTTCAGCCAGTGAGTCAGAGCTGGGAGTTCTCAAGCCCTAGGCTCCATCTGCTAGGCCATGCCCCTTCACTACTACATTCCTGCCTGCTCCACGCACTGCATTGCCAACCCTTGCGATTTTTCCATGTGATAGTCAGTGTTTTCTTAAAGCCCCAACTCCTAAACTCCATACGATTATGTGAGTCTCGTAGCTTTCCCTTAAAAAACAAAAAACGGAGTTTCTAGCCTTCTGGGTTGCAGAGAATAGCTTGAAAACGTGACCCCTAAAGGTTCAGAAACTAGAAAGCAAAGAAAAGGAACCACACAGTTGTTATTTTTAAAAATCCTGTGATTTTTAAGCCGATGTCACGATTTCCGTTGACCTTACTGATCACACAGGTACTAGAACATTATCTGTGTTTGCTCCACCAGTCATTTTTGCAGTTCACTTTTAAAGCATGTTGGTGCTGAGTGGGATTGTGTCCTTTTATTTTTCCTATGGGATTTAAAGAAAGCCAGAAAGGTTTGGTTGGTTATTAACATTAGAAATTTGTGTCCTTCAATACACCTCTCCTGGCAGGTTCCCTGGCTGACTGGAGAACTAGTGAGATGGTGTTACAGGTTCTAAGGAATTGAAATCCAATTAGTCTGTGTGTCCTGGGGTTTGAAAAGGGCAACAAAAATGATTCGGGGTCTGGAACAGCTTCCGTATGAGGAGAGATTAATAAGACTGGGACTTTTCAGCTTGGAAAAGAGACGACTAAGGGGGAATATGATAGAGGTCTATAAAATCTTGACTGGTGTGGAGAAAGTAAATAAGGAAGTGTTATTTACTCCATCTCATAACACAAAAACAAAGGGTCACCCAATGAAATTAATAGACAGCAGGCTTAAAACAAAGAAAAGGAAGTATTTCTTCACACAACGCATAGTCAACCTATGGAACTCCTTGCCAGAGGATGTTGTGAAGGCCAAGACAGGGTTAAAAAAAGAACTAGACACATTCATGGAGGATAGGTCCATCAATGGCTATTAGCCAGATGGGCAGGGATGGTGTCCCTAGCCTCTGTTTGCCAGAAGCTGGGAATGGGCGACAGGGGTGTATCACTTGATGATTACCTGTTCTGTTCATTCCCGCTGGGGGACCTGGCTTTGGCTGCTGTCAGAAGACAGGACACTGGGCTAGATGGACCTTTGGTCTGACCCAGTATGGCTGTTCTTATGACATGAAACTACAGCTGGGCCCAGACTCACCAGACATGAGAGATGCTCCCAGCATATAAAAAGTCAGATCCAGATTCTGAACTGCTCAGAGCTCGGCTCCAGGGAGGTTCAGCTCCTTATAACAGGCACCCTGTACAAACTCCAGAGCCAGATTTTGAATTCCCCACCACAACAAAGTTCAGGGGAGTCTGGATCTGAGCTGTTGGCCCGGGCCAACCTCCAAAAGCTGGTGAGCCTTAGTGCCCCTAAATCTGGGGTTTGTAACAATCCCCTGACCCATCCTGGTCCTTTCATTTGGTGGAAGGTTCGATGCGACTGGCTCTCAGAGCTCTGCGTGCAGAATAAGTTTGAGTGGGACAGACAAGCCTCTTCTGGCCAGATAGTGCCTGACCACAGCATGAGGACAGGAGGGAGGGGTTTGATGGGAGCCCTTTTGACCCACCCTATTTGCTCAGTAGAGCAGGAGGCAGCTGCAGCTTTCGCCTGCTCCTGGGAAGAAGACAAGAATACACAGGGCACAAAGGAGGACAATAGGGAACAGAGACAGAAAAGGACAGGAGAGAGCAGGAGAACTCGAACCACCGGAGAAGACAGCTCCATGATGGTATGAGCCACAGCAGAGCACGAGGGAAGCTTCCAACACAAGACCTCTGTAATCAGGAAATGAAACCGGTGTCTAGCGACGGGCGTTTATAGGGAAAACTATCATCTTTTGGCTTGAAACCATAACTTCCAGCCTGCTGCTAGAACACTGGCTCCCCTCCCCACCTCTGTTGCAATGAAGTCTAGTGGTTGGCATAAGCCACTGAAAGCCAAGACACCGGCTTTTATTCCTTATGCAGCCACTGATTCACTGTTACAACCTTTGGGCAAATTGTTTTAACCTGCGTGCACCTCCAGCACTACAAACATAATAACTTCTCTGTGCTGCTCGGTTAATGACACCGACCCACCCCGGGGGAATTGCTTTGAGATCCTCAGATGAAAGATGTGATCCTCTGCACTCAGTCCCACCACCTGTGCTCCACCCAAGCGTCTCAGCCACTCCCCTCTTCACGTCTCCTTTCACGCTTCCCTGCACACCTCTAATTAATGCTCCCCAAATGTCCTGGCATCAAAACCTTCCCGAGAACCCACTTGTTCCAGGAAGCAGCCCCGCTAGAAAGGCCCCTCAGCCCTTCTCCACCATCAGCTCAAAAAGGGAGATTTTTGCTAGTGTTGGCCGACACGCAGGATTTCCAGTCCGCGGGAGCTTTCAATATTTTGAAGCAGAAATTCTGAAGTTTTTTAGTTTTGGAGTCACAGGCACATGGTGTTTCCAGAACTATGTTTGTTTGTTCCCACCGACCCTGGCTGAAACTGACAAAAAGCACATACATTTCAATCAGTAGCTGGGCAGCCCCGGCATGTGGACTGCCCCGAGGACAGGGGCCCAGGGCTTCTACGCTGCAGGGCCAGCTGGTGCACCACACTGCAGGCGTAAGGCAGCTGGACCAGGAGGCTGGTAGCCCTGAGGTTCCTGGCCCCAAATCCAATCCTGGGACTTCCAGGGTCTCAGCTTCATGACAGGGAGCTTGGAAGCCCTGAGAGCCCCACTCCTGGCCAAGCGGGTGCAAGGGAAGCACAGAGCTTAACTGTGCACACACGTTTCCTTTCAAACAAACACTAATAACACGAACTAACTGCACCAGGGTTAGGAATCCCCAAGCTCGCTGGCCCATTTCCAAGGCATTGCGGGAGACAGTGGGGTGCTGTGGTGGGGAGCAGAGGCTGCTGGGAGGGCAGATTCATGCTTGGCGTGACTCCTGACTGGCCCAACTCCCTGCCACCCCTCAGGAAAGTCCCTCTACTCCTGGCCTGCTGTACCTGCTTCCCTGGGGCAGATCACAGCCAGAGAACTGAAAGGGAGTCCAGAAGGCAGCCCGGAGGGGGAAGGAGATGGATAGTGCCTGCATCAGCCCGCTCCACCATCCAGATCCCAGGGAGGAGCGTGCCATCTTGGCATTCGAAAGGTTAATCCATGCTAGGGCCAAGATGCCTCGCCCAAGCCCCGCTCCCTTTGCTCATCCCTAGAATTTAGCTTGGCTGTACAGCGTGCCCCAGGGCAGCCAACCCTGACTGCAAGGGAGTGGGGCAGCGGGGGAAGGGGACCTTTGGGCTTTGAGCTGTCACCATCATTGGTCTTCCCCCCATGACCTTGTTAGCACGAGCTAGTGGCTGTCAGCCACTGTTAGTCACTGACCCCGTGGAGCGTTTCCTTGTGCCACAGGCAATCTGGCTCCCAGAGCAACCGGGGCTGCTTTCAGGAGAGGGGCGTCCCGGCCCTGCGGGTGGGCACACATCCCTGAGCTGGGACCGGACGGGACAAAGGACTCAGCCAGAGCAGCAGCAGGAGTCCTGTGAGCCAGGCACCAGGGATTCATAAAGGCCTGTTGCAAGCATCTGCCAGGGCCTTGGTGGGGGCAGGTCTGGAGACATGGGTGGTAATGGGGACCTGGATCTGGTCAGCCACCAGCTTCCCTGCCTGCATCCAGCTCCAACAGCTGCATGGGGAGGAAGAGGAGCCAGATCCCAAGGTGTTGACTCCCAGCTTCCCCTTGGCTTATTGGCCAAGCTCCGGTGTCAGGGTGAGAGCTGCCATGGCCTCTCCCAGGACAGGGTCTCCTGCCCCAGCAGTGCACGGGGCTGGCTCATGTGTCTCCCCAGCTTGGAGTGGAAACACTCCCTCCCCCAGTGCGAGCAGTCTGGCTGGCTCTGCGGGGGGCATACAGGGCTCTCTGCTCCCCCCTCCTGGAAGATCCTTTTAGGCCCCGCAAAGCCTGGGCTTGCGTGTGGATCCCGGCCTCCCCCTGGGGAGAGGGCAGGGACACGGAGCGGAGAAGCTCTCCCAGCACAAGCCTGAACTGGCCCTTCGCTGCAGAGAGACGCCTAGTGCCCCAGCTCCTCAGCAAGCAGCAGGTTCCTCCCCAGGGGAAATGAGTTCCCACGAGACGCTCCTCCCCACTCAGCAGGTCCTCGGCAGCAGGGCGCGCCAGGCACAGCGCGGCTCAGAAACAGACCTCTCTGCTGCTGGTGCCTTCCTAGAGCACAGCTCCCCATGACTGAGTGAACGGGCCAGGTGCGTCCTGGGCACATACCCTGTGACGGGAGCTGTGCTCTGCCGCAGCGCCCGTGTTCCCAGGGTCAGTCGTGGGCAGTGGGTCCCTTGTGGGCAGCCCAATGGGCAGATTCAGTCTCAGCCAGGGAGCTCACCCGGCCAGCCAGCCTGCGACCCGGGGGAACACAGCACACTGCCGAGCCTGGGAGGAAATGTACCGTGCCATGGGGCGTGCCCAGGGGATGGCACTAGACCTGTCCCTACATGCTGATGAAAGGCCAGCTTGGACACCCCTTCCTTTTTATTTCAAATTTAAATTAGTGGTGAATTGATAGAGCTCATGAAAGTGCTGGACGGTTGGCAAGAGGGAAAGCAGGGCAGGGAAAGTGCAGAGGGGACAGGTGCCATACAAGCTTCCTCGAGCCAGCTCTGCCAGCGCACCCAAACCCTGCCTGAAGCCCCCTGCAGCTCTGCCAGTGCACCTGCCTGCAGCCCCCTTCTCTTGATGTCCTGGCTCACAGCATCCTCACCTCACTCCCAAGGCACTTCCCTCCTGCTCTGGTGCACGCTCAGCTCCCCTAGCCCTGAGGCCAGGGGCGGGACGTGTCCGATTCCATCCAGCCCATGTTCACTCGACCCCAGTCTCCAGAAATCAAAGGCTACTGCCCTAGCCTGACTTCTCCTTGTACAATGCGTTAAATCCTTGACGCTGGGACCTGAATTTCTCCTTGGACAACGCAGAGATCTGGGTGCTGACGTGAGAGCACCCTAGGAGGCCTGGTGGAGATCAGCTCACAGCTACCCGACTATGGGCCAGATCCCAAGCTGGGGTAACACCCCCACAGTAGCATTTAACTTCAAAAAGGGGAACCACATACAAACAAGGAGGCTAGTTACAGGGAAATTAAAAGGAAAGGTCACAAAGGTGAAATGCCGACCAGCTGCTTAGAAACTTTTGAAAACTCACCATAGCAAAGGCTCAAACTACATGTATTATCTGACAACCCCTCACCCCCCAAATGTCACCAGAGCTAAACAGCCGAGTAAAAGAGGTGGCTAGAGGGGAAAAGGCATCCTTTGAAAACAGGAAGTCAAATCCTAGTGAGGAAAATGGAAGGAGGGTAAATGCAGGTGTAAAAGTCTAATAAGGCAGGTCAAGAAAGAATTTGAAGAGCAACTAGCTAAAGACACAAATATAAAAAGAAGTTTAAGTGCATGAGAAGCAGGAAGCCTGCCAGACAATCCGTGGGGGCACTGGACAGTCAAGGTGCGAAAGGAGCACTCCAGGCCGTTGGGGAGGAGCAAAATGAATTCTTTGCACCAGTGTTCACGGCAGAGGCTGTGAGGGAGATCCCCACAACTCAGCCATTCTTTTTCAGTGACACATCTGAGGAACTGTCCCAGACTGAGGTATCAGGCGAGCAGGTTTTGGAACAAGTTGATAATTTTAACAGTAACAAGTCACCAGGACCAGATGGTATTCAAGGAACTCAGATGCGAAATTGGAACAGCTACTAACTGTGGTATGTAACGTAAGGCTTAAATCAGCGTCTGCACCAGATGATGGGAGGGTTGCTAATGTAACACCAATATTTTTTAAAAAGCTCCAGAGATGATCCTGGCCAGGGCCATCCCTACCCATACGCAAAGTATGCATCTGCGTAGGGCACCAGGAAACGTGAGTCACCAAATTTCCTGGTGCCCTGCACAGCTGTGTGCTGCTCCAACCCCTGCCCCGCCTCTTCCCCTGGCCCTCGCCCCTGCTCCGCCCCTGCCCCCCACTCCACCCCTCCCCCAAAGCCCCCGCCCCAGCCCCGCCTCTTCCCACCCCCTGCTCTGCCCCAGCCCCGCCCCCACTCCCCTGAGGACTGCAGCGGGGCTGGGCCTGCGCTCACCGGCAGCGGGAAGTGCAGCAACCCAGCCCCAGACGCACCGCCGGTGACTGCTGGGGAGGCGGTTCCCCCCTGTTCCCCAAGCCAGCCCCGCACCCCCCCCCTACCACGGAGGCCTGGGGACCCACACACTCCCCACACAGGGGGGCTGTGTAGGGCCCCGGAATAGCTAGGGACGGCCCTGAGCCTGCCAATTACAACTCAGTAAGCCTAACTTCAGTACCAGGCAAATTGGTTGAAACTATAGTAAAGAACAGAATTATCAGACACATAGAGGAACACGATACGTTGGGGAAGAGTCAACATGGCTTTTGGAATGAGAAACCATCCCTCACCAATCTATTAGAATTCTCTGAGGGGGTCAACGAGCACATGGACAAGGGGTTCCAGTGGATACAGTGTATTTGGATTTTCAGAAAGCCTTTGACAAGGTCCCTCACCAAAGGCTCTTAAGCAAACTAAGTAGTCATAGGATAGGAGGAAAGGTTCTCTCACATCAGTGACTGGTTAAAAGATAGGAAACAAAGGGTAGGAATAAATAGTCAGTTTTCACAGCAGAAGGAGGTAAATAGTGGGGTCCACCAAGGATCTGTACTGAGACCAATGCTGTTCAACAAATGATCTGGAAAAGGGGGTGTATGGTGAGATGGCAAAATTTGCCAATACAATATTACTCAAGATAGTTAAGTCCAAAGCTGACTGTGAAGAGTTACAAAGGGATTGCACAAAACTGGGTGACTGGGCAAGAAAATGGCAGATAAAATTCAATCTTGATAAGTGAGGAGCAATGCACATTGGAAAACAATCCCAACTACCCATACAATATGATGAGGTATAAATTAGCTGTTACCACTCAAGAAAGATCTTGGAGTCATTGTGGATAGTTCTCTGAAAACATCCACTCAATGTGCAGTGGCAGTCAAAAAAGCTAACAGTGTTAGGAACCATTAGGGAAGGAATTGATAAAACAGAAATATCATAATGCCACTATATAAATGGTTCAACACCTTGTACACTGCGTGCAGTTCCGGTCACCCTATCTCAAAAAAGATATATTTGTGTTGGATCATATTAAAGAAGTTCTGTATTAAAATCACAAATGAGTTTGATTCCCCATAGTTTAAATTCCAGGGTATTACTAATTAAGAGGTCTCTGGGTTTTTGGTACTGTTTCTCTCCCTCTGTGTGTGAAACTTGCAAGCTGCTAATTGTGTTAGTACATTCTAAGACAGAGTCTGTTCTCAAAGCAATTCACAGAGACTCAAAGCAATACTCTAACAACAGAAACAGCACCCAGAGACTCCCCGCCCTTTTGTTGTATTAACAATTGTGATTAAAATAGAGATAGAGGATGTATGTGGATGGATGCTTGGTGTGGATAATAACTGAATGATCAGGGAGGTGCCAGCCTAAGAATCCAGTGTCCATCAGCTGAAGAAGGCGTCAAGTGGAAATAACCAGAGGACCCCCGGAGGGCAGACTGGAATCCACCCAACAGCCTCAAGAATGGGAGAACCAAAGAACAAGATAACATCTTGGAGCCATCAGGAATGTGCCATCTGCTGATTGATTCAGCAACAGCATGATGCAGCAATTCCCATAGACTGGCATAGGAAGAAATTCCTATAAAAATAGACTCTAAAAAGTGAGAACTTTGGGGTCTGATTCTGCAAACCAACTTCCAGGAGCATCAGATGAGCATCTGACAAGGCCCTGCTCCCTCCTCATGTCCAGGCCACCTGGCCAGTGGCTTGGCATGAGCAACTCTAAGGCTGGTAACTATGATAACAACTTTGCAGAACCTGTGTGTGTGTGTGTGTATGAGTGAATGTGTGAATAAATATGAGATTGAATGGAATGTTATAGCTATAACTAACTGCTTACTATGATAACAACCTTGCAGAACCTGTGTGTGTGTGTGTGTATGAATGAATGTGTGAATAAAGATGAGATTGAATGGAATGTTACAGCTGTAACTAACTGCTTACTATGATTCTTTCTGTATTCACAATAAATGTGGTATTTTGCCTTTTTCCCTTTAATAAGATCCTGCTGGTTTTTATTTTATTGGTACAACATTTTGGTGGAGAATTGCGAAAGGGGGAATATTGGTAAAAAACCTCAGTTATTGTAAATATTGGTGTGCACACCGCCAGCTCTAGTGAGCTAGGCATTTCTATTAGGTTAACCAGACCTGCTGGCCTCCGAGAAGGTAGCAGGGGACCTGCTGGCCTCCGAGAAGGTAGCAGGGAAAACAGATTAAACCAGACCTGCTGGCCTCCGAGAAGGTAGCAGGGGACCTGCTGGCCTCCGAGAAGGTAGCAGGGAAGAACAGATTAAACTAGACCTGCTGGCCTCCGAGAAGATAGCAGGGGACCTGCTGGCCTCCGAGAAGGTAGCAGGGAAGAAATAGGTTAACCAGACCTGCTGGCCTCCGAGAAGGTAGCAGGGAGAAATAGGTTAACCGGACCTGCTGGCCACCGGGAAGGTAGCAGGGAACCTGCTGGCCTCCGGGAAGGTAGCAGGAGAAAAACGCATAGATTAAGCTATGATTTCAGAATCTAGGCTGTGTCACTTGCTAAGTAATACCATCAGTGACAAAGAGATTGAAATATCCATGTTAAGATGTTTAAAAGAAAACAGGGTAAGCCAGTACCAGAGGGAGGAATGGAGTCAGAAGGAACTCCAACCTCACCTTTTGTTAAAGAAATTACACCTTTTAAACAAATCCTTCAAAAATTTGGCCACAGTCCTTGGACTAAACAAGCCCTAGCTGATGTCTGCACTATTTCGGACCTAGAGGATAGATTGGCTCAGTATATCCTCATATACAAACCTTCTAGTGCTGCCAAAAGAGATGCAGCAGCAATTTGGTTGTTGTGGGAGGCATGTAAGGATTCTTCCCTCCGCTTGTCTTCATGTAAAGAGGAAAAGGCACAAACGGAAAAGGGAGCAGACAATTGGAAGGTGCTGGCTACAAATACCCAAAGCCAGCTGAAAATAGTGAAAGAGGCACTCCAGGAATACAAAAAGAGTGAAAAAGTTAACTCTGCAGAGGCTGGAGGGAGGCAGGTAAAGGGGGAGAAGGTCCTATGTATGGCACCCCCAGGCATAATTACAAAGAGAAAAGAGAGTAAAAAAAAAAAAAAAAAAAAAAAAAAAGTTAACTCTGCAGAGGCTGGAGGGAATTAAGCAGCTAAACTTTGTGAAAATGTTAAAAAGGAAAAGTGTTAGAGAAAGAGCATTCTTGGTTTCTTTGCAGCCATTCTGAAAGAAAAATGGGCCCTTTTCCAAAGGAATGTCTGTAAATTAGCCAAGCAAAAATAAACTATCTGATTAAAATCATTTGACTGAACAATTTAGTCAAATTTGCTAAAAGAACATAAGAGGATTCTATTGGAACTTAACTGCCTCAAATGTATAAAGGGAATGTAAGATGTAAAAAACAGAGCAGTGTGGAAGGGATGTTAAGGAAAAGAAAATGTGTATGTATCTGTCTGTGTGTGTGTAAATATGTAAAGTTCTAAGGACCAGTTGGTTTTGTTTTTGTTTTAAATAATGCCACTAAAAATCCATTTGACTCTTTAATTCAAAGTTGCAAAACTGACAGACCTTTTTGCTAGACACAGGTAATTAGTGTTATTTGGCTTTGGGATTTGGCATTTAACCCTTAAAAGGTAACTCAATGCTTTACAAAATTTAAAATGTTTTTAAGTTGTGGCTGCAGCAGGGCAGTCAAAATCAGGAGAATATAAAAAAAAAAATTCTGGATTCTTTTTGTTTGTTTGTTTTTTGTTTGTTTGTTTTTGTAACAAAATAGCAGATGAGAGTTGTAGTAAAAAAAAAAAAATTAAAAAAAAAAGACAGTGCCTCTCTGAAGCAACAGCAGGGGTGAGGTGCACAAAACAAGAAGAAGCAATGTTAGAAACACTGAGTCTTAAAATGGCTCTGAGTAATCAGACTGTCACTTTGATAAAGGTACATGAAAACTCTGTAAGCAAAAAAAAGAAATAGTGACACCTTATGTAAAAATGGATTTGGATAATGTTATAGAAGTTAAACTATGGAAGGAATGTGCATTTGCCCCAGAACATGTGCAGGGTATATTGTAGAAGGGGCAAAAGAAATGCAAAAATACCATGCTACTTAATTAAAATGCTATTAGGGCTCCAAAGGGAGCCACAATAGGTTGGGTTTTCTTTTTCAGATTGCTGTGTGTTTTGGAAGCAGAAGTTAAAAGTAATCAAAACTCTGGTGAAAGTTGATTGTGTCCCTTTTAAGATAGAGTCTCTGAGCTGCTGATGGCTTTAAATCCAAAAGCAGGAAGCTTCTGTGAAAATGCAAATTACCTAAATGATAAAGGAAGGAAAGAACTAGCAGCACAAAGAAGCTGCAGATAAAGGACATACCTGGTCAGCAAACAAACTGTCTAAATAAAAGGCATGGGATAACAAGATAATTTTAATGGATTTGATGATAATAAGTATCCCTGTAACAATGAATAGTGTGTATGATTTTTGGAAAAACCCTTTTACGTCGTATGGTAATGATGCTTCTCAGTTATTACCTGTAAATAAAACTTAAAGCTTAACACAGCAGGAAAAACATTATAAACTTGGTCTGCTGTATAAGAAGGAAAACTCAGGGATTTAATGACTAAACAGTGGGATAATTTCCCCGTAACCCTTAAAAGATAAAAGCCATTGAAACCTGGCCTGCCTATAGAACAACAACAGGAAAATGTGGGGGCAATTCCTCTGTTTTGCCTGCAATCAGCAAGGGTATTTGTAAAAGAAATATTTTAAGCAATAATCTGCCACCCCAAAAGGGGTAGAAACATGTTCTTTTTGTCTTTCAGAAAATCAGGAAAAGCTGATGCCAGCTGAAAAGAACCCAATACCATGAATCTACTGTCACAATAGAAACTGTGTTTTGTGTTCTATGTTTTGTCTTGTGTTTTGTCTTGTTGCTAGCACTGTTGTGTGTTTAAAAAAAAAAAATACTGAAGACCTGCAGGAACTTAAAAATAAATTAAGCTTTCTGTCCCAACTACAGGACAGCCTGATACAAAAACAAGTACATGCCAATGTAGACTTGGTCCAAATTGGTCTGGGTAACCTAAAAGGCCGATGGAATCTTTAGTAATGGCTTAATACTATCACATGGCTTATCCATAAGCAAAAAAAATTAGAAATAGGAAACTACACAGCCATAGCTATGGGATGCACTGAAATGCAGATACTTGCACTAGCTACTTTGGAACACAAAATGTTCTGGGTCATACTGGGAAATATTAAGGGTTTGATGCATTTGTTAAAAAAGAAAGAGATCATTGTTTGACACTTATCAATATGAACGGATGCAATATGTTTCCAGTATTGTAAAACCAGACTTGTTAATGGGAGAAATTGTTGTCAAAATTGCACATCAACAATCCCTGGAGGCAAAGGTATTGAAGGTTAGCCCACTACCCATATTACACATGGGATCCTTCTGGCTACCCTGGACCTCGAGCCAGTGGGCTGGGGAGGGAGGGAAGCTATTGGACACTAGAGGTTGTACCGAATGGACTCCTCAAAAGTGGGTGTGCCTCACCTTGCCTGTTGCCCCAGAACCTTGTAGTAAAGATACATCACTAGGATCGTGTATGTGGCATGAATTGGAATCACAAACTCAAATTGCCTCACAGTACCTTCTCTTGAATAGGCTACATAGAAAGTGACACTGACGATTATAAATCTTAGTGTCAAAAGGGGGATTATGTTGGATCATATTAAAGAAGTTCTGTATTAAAATCACAAATGAGTTTGATTCCCCATAGTTTAAATTCCAGGGTATTACTAATTAAGAGGTCTCTGGGTTTTTGGTACTGTTTCTCTCCCTCTGTGTGTGAAACTTGCAAGCTGCTAATTGTGTTAGTACATTCTAAGACAGAGTCTGTTCTCAAAGCAATTCACAGAGACTCAAAGCAATACTCTAACAACAGAAACAGCACCCAGAGACTCCCCGCCCTTTTGTTGTATTAACAATTGTGATTAAAATAGAGATAGAGGATGTATGTGGATGGATGCTTGGTGTGGATAATAACTGAATGATCAGGGAGGTGCCAGCCTAAGAATCCAGTGTCCATCGGCTAAAGAAGGCGTCAAGTGGAAATAACCAGAGGACCCCCGGAGGGCAGACTGGAATCCACCCAACAGCCTCAAGAATGGGAGAACCAAAGAACAAGATAACATCTTGGAGCCGTCAGGAATGTGCTATCTGCTGATTGATTCAGCAACAGCATGATGCAGCAATTCCCATAGACTGGCATAGGAAGAAATTCCTATAAAAATAGACTCTAAAAAGTGAGAACTTTGGGGTCTGATTCTGCAAACCAACTTCCAGGAGCATCAGATGAGCATCTGACAAGGCCCTGCTCCCTCCTCATGTCCAGACCACCTGGCCAGTGGCTTGGCATGAGCAACTCTAAGGCTGGTAACTATGATAACAACTTTGCAGAACCTGTGTGTGTGTGTGTGTATGAGTGAATGTGTGAATAAATATGAGATTGAATGGAATGTTATAGCTATAACTAACTGCTTACTATGATAACAACCTTGCAGAACCTGTGTGTGTGTGTGTGTATGAATGAATGTGTGAATAAAGATGAGATTGAATGAAATGTTACAGCTGTAACTAACTGCTTACTATGATTCTTTCTGTATTCACAATAAATGTGGTATTTTGCCTTTTTCCCTTTAATAAGATTCTGCTGGTTTTTATTTTATTGGTACAACATTAGCATTGGAAAAAGTACAGAGAAGGCCAACAATAATGATTAGGAGCATGGAATAGCTTCCATATGAGGAGAGATTAAGAAGACTGGGACTGTTTATCTTAGAAAAGAGATGCCCAAGGGGGCATATGCTAGAGGTCTATAAAATCATGAATGGTGGGGAGAAAGTGAATAGGGAAGTGTTATTTACCCCTTCACATAACACAAGAACCGGGGTCACCCAATGAAATTAATAGGCAGCAGGTTTAAAACAAAGATAAGGAAGTATTTCTTCACACACTGCAGAGTGAACCTGTGGAACTCATTGCCAGGGGATGTTGTGAAGGTCAAAAGTATAACTATAGGTTTGAAAAAGAACTAGATATGTTCACAGAGGACAGGTCTGTCAGTGGCTATTAGCCATGGTGGTCAGGGATGCAACACCTTGCTCTGGGTGTCCCTAAGTCTGACTGCCAGATGGTAGGAGTGGGCGACAGGGGATGGATCACTTGACAAATTACCTGTTCTGTTCATTCCCTCTGGGGCACCTGGCATTGGCCACTGCTAGAAGACAGGATAGTGAATAGATGGACCTAGAATAGCCATTCTTATAACTCCAGTGAGGCCAAGGAGCTGACCCCATTTGTGCTGTGGGGACAATACATGAGAGCTACCAGGCGGGCTGAGGAGCCTGCAGCTGCTGGGGAGCGGGATGAGCTCTGTTTAGTGAATGGCTGAGTTAAACTCACACCATCACCCACCACCAGGAGGCACACACATCTTCCTTACAAACCACGGCTCCGGGACACCCCACGCCCTCTTCCCCAGCCGGGAGAGCTGTCTGGCCACACCTCTGCCCAGACCCTTCCCCATTTATCCCCCCCTCTGCTCCACTCACTTGTCCACACTCCATCCCTTCTCACCCAGCCAGCAAAGGCATCCTGCAGCATCGCCTTTGCCATACCCTTGGTGCTCCCCATCCCCTGCCCATCTTTGTCACGGCAGCCACATGGCTCTGAACCCTGGCCAGGGAACACTCCTGCTATGCCCTTTCTCTAATGTTTTTTAAGAGCAGGAGGGAGGCATTGCCTGCACCCTTCACTGGCTTCTAGCAGCCAGGGCTCCAAAAAGGTTCACGCAACTCCCACCATGGAATCCCCCACACTGCACCTTCACTCTCTCCCGACTCCCCTTTCTGTTCACCCAGTGGTGACAATGCAGCTAGAGCTCAACACCTGTTGTGCTTAGTACCAGTATTATTGCACACATAAGGAAACTGAGGCAAGGAGCAGTGACGTGACTGGCCCAGGGACACCCTCAGCTGTCTGGCGGCAGAGCCAGGACCAGAAACCAGCTCTCGTGACGACTCCCAGCGGAGAGGTCTGTCCCCTCAGCTACACAAGCTGGGCTAATCTCTTTGGGCCACACCACTGATGAGCAGCCACCCACCCGAGTAGCGTCTTTGGAGTCACAGGGGTGATTCACCTCAGTAGCTGCTCGCAGAGAGGAGCACCTGGGCCCTTTAAAATCAGCTGCAATGTCTTGAAAGAGCTGGAAAATTAGTGGGTGGTCCGGGCCTTGGGCTGGGTCTCTTTTGACTTGCCTGGACCAGCTCCGTCAAAAGCCATGGGGCTGCACACAAACATCCCAGGACACAGGCACGGAAGGTGGCAATAGCCCTTGCCTTAGGGAGTCAGCTGCTTTGACACCCTCCCTCACCCCCATCACCTCTGCTCCAGTCACCCGTCACCTGCAGGACCACTCTGGTGCCCGCGCCAAAGCCCGTGCCCTGTTCTGCTTCTGCCTGGGCTGGGGCTCATCAGTGCCAGCCCACGGCCACTGCAAGGGGGTCGGGAGGCCAACATACCTTGCAGGTTCCACCCCAGGAGATGCCCTCAGACCCTGCCCACTCCCGTGGACATTACTACACTGGCTGCAGGTGCCCCTGACAGCACCCCCGACCCACACGGGCTCAGAGCAGCCCAGCATCCTGCTGACTGAGTCGGAAAATCCTGCAGCCTTATTAACCGAGGGAGCCGAGAGAGAAAGAATAGACGTGGAGACATACGGTGCCCGCCGCCCTGGAGCGCATGGTGCCCTGCAGCATTCTCCGACGACGGATGGAGGCAAACTCCCACACGCCGTGGCCCAGTGCCACCGAGGTCCCAGGGAGATCTCCCCTTCCACAGCCAGATGGGCCAACGAACCTAACTGTGCAGTAACTGTGTCTGCGGTCTGGGCGTGGGTGACACCCACTGAGCTGATCCAACCGGTTGCTGTGCCTTTGTTGCGTGTGTGTGTGGTTTAAAATGTAATCGCCTCAGAGACAAGTTTGTACTTTCTGGGATTGTGGTGGAGCCCGGCTTATACAGCTGCGAGGGGTGCTGCTCAGCGAGCACCTTGGCAAGGGCTGGAGACCAAGCTGGCAAGCCAGGCCCTGGGGAGGTGCTAGGCCTCTCTCAGAGCTTCGCTTGCTCTGAACTGCCCCGACCTGCCATCCCAACCCTCCGTGGCTACACCCACACATGTACTGGGCCTGTGGGCTGGGCCAGCTGCGGAGGAACCTGTGAGCAGGCTGGGCCATTGTGTCAGGCGATGGCCATGGGGGCTTTAAAAGAGGCAATACCGCACCATCAGAACTGACTCCTCTCCCGCTGGGCTCCCTTCTGGCCTATGCATCTCCGTGTCAGCCCGCAGGCCTTCCCTGTCTCTTCCTCCTTTTCCCTTTCTCTCCCCTCCTTCCATCTTTGGCGGTTGGGCTGGCTTTGGCCCACTATTAATACAGGAGGCTGGCAGGGAGCGCAGTTCTGTATAATGGGGAATTGGGCCAAACAAGACCATGTCCCTGCCTTGGAGGGCCAGCATCCAGCATCCACAGGCTGGTACGATACGATAAGCAGACGCACACAGGGTAGGCTTTGCATGGGACCCAGAGTGGGTCAGAGTCCCAAGGAGGAAAGGCCGGGGGCTCAGCCTGGATTGCTTGGGTGGCCATTCTGGCTGAAAGGGGTGGTGGAGGTGGTCACCTGTCGGGAGTGGGTGAAGGAGATGGGTGCCAGGAGGGAAGCTTGCGGGGATCCCAGGGAGTGTAGAGGGCACAGGAGAGGAGGGCCCAGACACGGGCAGGGCGGAGGCAGCCCAGGAAGGGATCCAGGAAGTGGGGAGACAGCGCGATGATCTCGGTAGCAGAGCCATGGGAGCACCAAAAAGCTCAGGAGCTCCTGGGTCTGAACCTCTTAGGCTGGGAATCTCTCCGAGAGCAGCTTGCCAGTGGAAATCCCCCCAGAACAGACTGCCTGTCATGGGGCAGCCCCTGGGCTCAGCCAGCCCCTGGGAGCGCAGAGAGAGGTGTGGAGACAGAGGATGCGAGAGGGAGGGGAAGGGGACTGAGCGTGCGTGAACCTCACAAGAGCTTGGATCAGAGTTTGGGGCAAAGCGCTGGGGAGGCACCACCCTTCTCCAGATGGGTTGGCTGGGAACAAAGCCACTGGGACAGCTGGGCTTTGCGGAGGGAGGAGTGTAGACAGGAGAATGTCAGCCCCTGCTGGATCCTTTGGGGTAGCTTTGATGCCCCGAAGCCAGGCTGTACCGGTCATGGGGAGAATGGTATCCTGGGTCTGGAGAATCTTATAAGCTGCAGCCTTGAGTGAAAAGCCACATCAGCTTAGAGAGACAGAGACAGAGACCGGGGCAAAACTGGAAGCAAGGGCCTGATCCTGGCACACCTGCAACACTCCATAACTCTGGCAAGCAATGCAGGATGAGGCCCCAGGTGCCCCTTTAGCAGCTGAGAGATCAAGCCCCATGGGACATTTCAGGGTGCTAGTCTGCACCGACCCTTGAGAGTTTAGTGGCTCAAACTCTCTTGCAGCCAACCTGTCCCGAACCCGGGAAGGGAGCTGCAATTGGAAGTGTCTTGCTTTGGCGGGGCGGAAGAAGGTGGGAGGAAGAATCTCCTATGCAATGGTCCCCTTGATGCATAGACTAATTATTTATAGGAGCATATTTGCATGTATGGGATTAATTGGGAGCTGTTTGAAGACACCTAAGCGTGTTTAAACATGCCAGACCAGTTTGGGGCATTCACCTAGCCAGCCCTCTGAATTGTTTATATCTACTCTTTTGGAGCTGGCGTTAGCTTCTGGAGGAACCAAACCCTCCCCAAGACGAATGAGCATGGTTATTGCTACCAATGTCTTTGGATAGCAGCCCCTGCCCCCACCCAGGTGCTTGGGGTGCACAACGCTACAGAGCAATAACCCCATGAGCATTTCCACCCTCCTAATGCTCAAACAAATGGAGGGGGCTGACGCCGGGCCATGGGAGTGGAGGGGAAAGGTAAATACACACTGCACGATGTACTGGAGGGAACCACCAGGCAACGGAGCCAGCCAGACGGGCCTGCTGATCCCCCAGGGACCAGAGACAATTTACTGGGTGTAACCCACTGTTCGCTGCGTTGTGAATCCCTCTCTGTGCCCCCAGCCACAGCAGACTGCAGTCTCGTTGCTCCCAGCTAGAAGGCTTAGTCCCTTAGCTCAAGCTGTAGCCGCCCATGTCCTCGGCTCAGTTCAGTCCCTGCTGGTGACCAAGAGGACAGCTGTTTCCCTGGGAAGCGCTTGGAGGCTGCAGCGATGGCCCAGCCCAACAACAGAGAAGCTCCTGCCAGCGGGAGGGGTGATGCTGGAACTCAGCTTATGGAGGAGGCATCAGGTATTGCCAGGGCCTGTGATGCTGCGGGCTTTCCAAGAAGCCTGCTGGCATATAGGCTGCCCAAGGTAAGCCAGGCAGGGTGGGCGCGTGCGATAGGGTCACACAAACGCTGGGGCTCCTACATTCTGGACAAGAGAAGACGATGCCCAGCTGCAAAGGAGCACCAGTGCTGGAGCCCCCGGAGCGGAGGGGCGCCGTGCAGCCGGGACGGAGCCGGTGTACGCGGCACAACTCAAGAGAAGCCACCTTTGAAACGAGTCCGACTTGTGGCATGCCCCCGAAAGGGCCTGCTTGAAAGAGACCTGTCGGCAGAGACACGAAGGAGGAGCCAGCCTTCTCATATCAGTGCCCTCTGCCAGGCAGCAGGCTCCTCTTGGCTGGGGTTCGGAAGGAGGTAGCTTAGATGCAAGTGTAACCCACACACCTCCTGGGTGTGGTGTTTTGTCCCATCTAATGGCACCGAGACCACTTAAAAAAGAGATAAAATGAGTCTGCTCTACAGCCGTAGCTAACAGCCAGTTGGCTTTTAGCTCATGCAGTAGAGGCTCATGCACTAAGTTCCCAGGTTCGATCCCGCCCGCCGCTGACTAGGGTCTGTCAGTGTTATACGTGCAGCTTGTGAGATTGTCCCAATATTCCAGCAGAGGAGGGACTGGAGAGATCCCAAGGGAGGAGTATTCCCATGTGCCCATTACTGGGGCTTGGCTTACACTAGAAACATTACCTCGTGCTGAGAGCAGGGGTCAGGAATGGTGCAGCGCACGTGCAGACTGGGCCTGGCGCACCGTGCTCATCGACTTAGCCTAAGAGTTTAGACTACAGCCCACACCTGCCAAACCTGACACTGAGGCCAAGCCAGGCCACCCCAGCAGGCAGCCAGGTTAGCCAACTCCACTGGGCGACGTGCACCCGTTGGGACTCTGGTGTGTTTGGCAGCCACAAGAATTCACCGAAATGACCTCCCGCCAGGTTTGGTTTTAGCCCATCCCCAGTCCTCCACCTGCCTGCCCTTTTCAGATCCTAACCCCCCTGGAGCAGGGGATTGTCTGTCTGGGTTTGTGCAGCACCCAGCGCAATGGGCCGGGGGCTACCAGAGTATCAGTGATTACTATTGACAGTAGCTGTGCTCCTATCCAAGGGCCGCACGGCGTCACTGACTGCTGCCCGGGGGCCTGGCGAGTAGGTTCTGAGTACAAAGTGGCGATTGGAACCGTCAGACTGTGACGGACACTAAGCCACCCCTTCCCTGCCCTCTCCCCTTGCACTGCCCTCTCCCCTTCTCACTCCCTGTCCCTCTGCCCCTCCGGGGGGAGCCCTGCTAAGCAGAGGGACCAAAGGGCAGGGCGCTGTGCTGAGGAAGGCCATGCTTAGGGCAAGGGCTCCAGATTCACATTGCACAGGGGAGTGCTGGGCTATGGGGCCTTTCGCCACTCGGTCCGTGGTCCAAGTTCAGCTCAGCCTGGGCATGAGGAATGATTTTACCATCCATCGGCTGGTTCTTTGCTGGCCTGTGTGATGGGACCGCAGTCCAGTGCCTGGCGTCCTGGTGGCCTCATCACAGAACACCTCATCTTGTCAGAGCAAGCCTGAGCTCCTTCCCACGCTGCCCCTGCAGGTCCGGGTGGAGGCCAGACAGCGGGGGGGGAGGGGGGGGGGCGCGGGGAGCCAGCACTGCCCCTCCCTGGCTGGACCTGGCCTACAGAGAAATAGGGAGGCTCAGTCTCAGGGCTGTCAGTCTGGCACCCGTCGCTCATCTGAAAGTCTAAGGAGAGGAAAGACGGCACCTCCGATTCTACACCCATTCAGGTAAGGTGATCTATACGAATATCCTGTCGCTGGGGCTGGAACAGCTTGGCAAAGCACCAGCAGTGAGTCAATAGCAAGAGGGTTTCATAAGCTGCAGGTAAAACGACTCTGGAGTAGTCTCCCATGCAGAACCCCATCGTCTCTTGCAAATCCAAGGCAGACTTTTCACCGCTAACGAGCCGGGAACAAACAACCCTACTGAGCTGCAGGCTTTATGGCCCCTTCGAACTACTACGTTCTGTTTGGGATCCCAAACACTAGGCTGAGCCCTGGAACCTTTTCTTCCTGCAACTTAAACTCCACGGGAGACTTGCTTGAGAAACAAACTCCTGGCTGGGGCCAGATCCTCAGCTGGGGCAAAGCGGTGCAGCCTCATTGATGTCCGGGCTGGTCATTTAAGCCCATGGAGTGCCCAGTTTGCACTCCAGGGGCTTGTCATGGGGATAGTGATACTCACCCACCTGGCGGAGATGCTTGAAGACCCTCACATCTACACTCTCATTTTTACATGGTCTATACCCCAGACCTTTCTCTCTCCCCCTTTTCCCTGCAGGGCCTCCTAGGTGGAAGCAATAATGCTCACATTCCTGCTCAACTTCCCAACCCAGTGACTTCTTCTGAGTGGCCTTGAAATTAGGCAAAATGGGTTTCCCCTCCCTGGCCAATTACAGCTTCTCGCCTGACATTTCCCACTCTGACACCTTTGTTACACCGACTACTTCCTCATGGGATCATTACTGGCCTTCATGGCACCATTTATTCCCCAGTGCTAGGAGTGGGCTGGGTCCCAAATGACACCCCATCATTAGCCTTTGTTATACAAGGGAGCTTCCGTCCCTCCCAGTTCCCTGGTGATCACTTGGTCCTGTGATGTGCTGCTCTGTGGAAGAGCAGGCTGTGATGAAACCATCTGGCCCCTAATAGGTGAGCGTCTAGCCTATGCTTAATTACCTTTCTGATGGCAATACTGCAACCTCCCTTATAATACAGCTGTCGTCATTTTTCTAATAGCATTTGAAAGATAAGATATGAAATGGCATTTAAAAATAAGTTTTTACAAAAATGTTTCAATTTTCTTGGAATTTTCCATTTTTCAAGAATTTAGTTGCATTTCATCATTTGCAGTTTTGACTGGTCACCTTAGTCACACGGTGCTTTTTAAAAAAATTATTATTTTTCGGACGAGGCCATTTTGATTATGAAGAGTTGAAAATGTGTTTTACAAAATTCTAATTTTAAAAGTGAAAAAATGTCAATGAGAAAAGTCTGAGGAAATTTAGAAAAAGCCGATTTCAAAAACCACAGGAACAAAACCATCTTCAACATTTTCCCCAACTTTCACAAACAATTTTTATTTTGCCCAGGTCTGTCCCTTTGCAGCTTGTCTAGTTATTATTTTCCTCTGAGAAGAAGAAAGCTCTTCCTGAGTTTGAATCCAAAAGATCTCAGGCAAGATTTTCAAAAATGGGGACTAACATCCAGCTCCTAAATCCTTCGGCACCTAAATAAGTGACAGGGTTGCCAATTGTGCCAAACCCTCATGGCTTCCAGTATAGACAATCTCAGAAACATATGACTGGAAGGGACCTTGAGAGAGGTCATCAAGACCAGCGCCCTGTGCTGAGGCAGGACAGAGTAAACCTAGACAACGGGAGCTGTTGACTGCTCGGAAGCTTTGAAAATCAGGTCACTTATGTTGGTGGCTATGGATGGGTTTCGGCTCACCCATGTTTGAAAGCTTTGGCCTCGGAAACATGGGTTCTGGTCACAGCTCTGTAAAATGCGGCTCCCAACACTTGCCTGCCTTTGTGGAGTCTCTGGATGCAGTGTGTCTAAAAAAGCAAAGGCCGGCAGTTCAGTGGGGCACTTACACATTTATGGAACTTCAAGCACACGAGGAGCGCCACTGAAGTCAGTGAGTCATGGGCTCACATTTAGACAGGCTTAAATATCTCAAATGAGACGAAAGCTTTGTGGCTCATCAAAAGATGGCACTTTCACCAGCCCAGTGCCCCCTGGCACCACGCTAGGGCATAGAGTCAGGAGTAACTTGTACAGAAGACAGCGGCTCACCAAACCACTTCCAGCCATGCTCTAAGGTTTCCCCAGAAACCTGCTGACCAGGTGACCATCACCCAGGCGGGCTAGGGAGAGGCTGTGTAATGTCAGCACCAACATCAGGGCAGAGCTGACCTTCTGAGCATTTGCAGTGGGCAGCCATGGGGTGAGGGGAGGGCTGTGGCAGAAGGGAGACTAAAGGATGCCATAGGCCCAGGGAGCCTCCGTGTCCCCTGGGTGTCCCTTTGAAAGGGGTGCTGGCCAAGGGCCAGTTTGTTTAAAGCACCCCCAGAGGATAGTAGGAGGAAGGGGGGAATCCTCCTTGCCTCTTTCCCTGGGACAAAGCTAGTGACCCAGCCCCAGCCAGCAGAACACCCATGGGGCAGCTCTTAGAGGCTGTGACAGACACAAAGGAAATGGGCTGGTGTCTCCTTGTCCTTGTTACATGATCCCCAGACATGCTCAGGACATAAGGGCTGGGACAAATTGCCCCATCCCTCCTTGCCCATGCAGCGCTGCAGGCCCCCGAACACGAGCTCTGCACTGCAGGGAGCCCGGCGTGTGGCTGCTGTGGGAACAGAGCCGTCCCCAGGTGCAGTGGACAGCCATGCCAGGGCAGAGCTGGGGGAGGGGCTGGGGATAGGATGCAAAGGGGGAACGCTTGGAAAGGGAGTTTGCTGAGCAGGGCGGAGGGTGCTCATCACACCTGGTGGATGGCAGTTTGCCAAGAGGAGCTAAGCCTGGCTATGAACTGTAGCTAGTAGGAGAAAGTGAGGAATGTGCTGGAATGAGGTGACTAGCAGACCCCTTGCAATACAAGTGCAGAGGCAGCCCGGTCCAGTGGTTAGAGTCTAGGAGCCAGGACTTCTAATCCTGGCTCTGACACTGAGATCTTGGGCGAGTGACTCGGTTCCCCCATCCCATGTATTCTTTGCCTACCTTTATGATGATATCCCAGCCCGTTAAGAGCCCAGGCACCTGCTCCTTGACCCTGTAGAAGAGTCTCTCCAAGACCTGACAGTGCGAGCATGCGGAAGGCTGGCCTTGTCCCCCACACCGCATAGGGTAGGAGGGAAAGAAATGTCCCCTTTGTTTGTGCCCAGGACAAGCCTCTGGTCCTTGGCCAAGCACCTGCTGACTCCTGTCCATAGCTGCTAGCAGCCACTTACTCCCTGCCTGAGCCCTGGCCTTTTATCCCAGCTGTTGCCAGACCGCCACTGAGGAAGTAACTGGTCCATCCATTAACCCCTTTGTGGCTGCTACACTGTGAGGTAAAGCATCACAGAGGGCCTTTGTCACCCTTCCAGAAAAAGGCCAGAACACACACATCCCCTCCCACCACTGGAAAGATTCCCTCCCTGCTGGAGTGGGTGGGTGGGGGAGCAGGAATTCCCATTGGGCTGCACTGGGGCTGCGAGTGGGGGGTGTAGGGTCTAACAGCCTGGGAGGTGCAGTGGGGAGAGTCCCTGTCTCCTACAGTGGGCAGTACATTGGGGAACTCTGGTCATGCTGGGCCAGGGAGCCACGGGAACAAATACCTGCTTTGTGAGGCCATGTGGTACAGTGCGTGTTGTGTCACGTGGTGAGCCCACATTACTCTGTGATGTGACTCCCTCTTTGATGAGGCCATGTCTGCCCTCCCCATGCAGCCCGTGGAGGACTGACCCCATTATTGAGGGCGGGGACAAAGCATCTGTCTCTGAACCAGTCCATCCTCCCACTTCCACCCCACCCTCACCCCCACCCCCACCTGGAACATGGTGCATTCAGGTTTCTAGCCATGGCAAATGAGATGCTTCACCATGGACAGGTATCTACCAAGGTCCCCCAGCAGTCAGTCCTGAGTGTGGTACTAGTCAATCTTTTCATTAATGACTTGGATACTGGAGTGGAGAGGATGCTTATAAAATTTGCAGATAACACCAAGCTGGCAGGGATTGCTACCACTTTGGAGGACTGGCTTCGAATTCAAAAGGACCTTAACAAATTGGAGAAATTTTGTGAAATCAGCAAGATGAGATTCACCCAGGACAAATGCAAAGTACTGGACGTAGGACAGCAAAATCAAGTACACGACTACAAAGTAGGGAGTAACTGGCTAGGTGGCAGTACTGCAGAAACAGATCTGGGGGTTACAATGGATGACAAGTTAAATATGAATCAACAACACGATGCAGTTGTGAATCTGGGGTGTGTTTACAGGGGTGTGTTTACAGGGGTGTCATATGGAAGATGTGGGAGGTAATTGTCCTGCTCTACTTGGCACTGGTGGGGCCTCAGCTGGAGTATTGTGTCCAGTGGTGTGCGCCACACTTAAGGAAAGATTTGGATAAACTGGAGAGAGTCCAGAGGAGAGCAACAAAAATGACAAAAGGTTTACAAAACCTGAGCTATGAGGAAAGTTAAAAAACCTGGGAGTATTTTGTCTTGAGAAAGAAGACTGAGCAGGGACCGGCTAACAGCCTTCAGATGTGTTAAAGGCTGTTATAAAGAGGATGGGGATCAATTGATCTCCCTGTCCACTGAAGGTAGGATGACAAGTGATAGGCTTAATCTTCAGCAAGGGAAACTTAGGTTAGATATAAGGAAAAGCTTTGTAACGATCAGGGCAGTTGAGCTCTGGAATAGGCTTCCAAGGGAGGCTGTGGACTCCCCATCATTGGGGTTTTAAAGAAGAAGTTGGACAAACACCTGTCCAGGATGGGCTAGGTTTATTTGGTCCTGCCTCAGTGTGGGGAGCTGGATCTGATATCCTCTTGCGGGCCCTTCCAACCCTGCATTTCTGTGATTAACCCCCAAGCTGTTCCAGCTCTGCTGGCAAGTGAGAGACAGATGTGGTGGGTGTGGCTGGGTGGAGTCCCTGGCCTCAGGGGGAGGCTCCAACTCCTCTCATCAAGTCTGGACCTGTGTCTGGGTGTCACAGGCAGAGAGGTATCCTCACTTCCCTTCTCCCACATCAGGCAGAAACAGAGGAGCAATGGGTGTGGATGGGCCCTGCAAACCACTTCACCCCCTACACCCAGCAATGCTGCATTCCCGACACCCTTCAATTCAATTCCATATTCTCTCTGCTCAGACACCAGTCTGTCCCCTTCCCCCAACTCTTACTAATTCATTCGTCTCCTCTCTACCCCCGCCCATCAATCCACTACTCCCTCCACCCCCGTCTGCATTCTCCATCCCCACCCAAACCCCAGGTGGGGGCTTGTCACATCCTCGTCAGCTGGCTCAGCTCTGCCCTGGGTCTGGGCTTTCCGGGCCGGTCTCTTCATTTCCAGCTGGGGAACTACAGTGTGGCGGTCCCCCAAGGACTGCAGGGATGGGATCCATGCCCTTGAAAGGTCATTCGATATTTATAATGCAGCAGGGCCCCCTCGGCTCTAGCCCCCGTACAAAGGTGCAGTAAGAGACCCCAGGAGCTGGCACCCTACAGAGCGCTGGATCCTCTCTCTGTGGGTTAGTTTCCCCCGCACCCCAGGCAATGGTGGGATCCACACAGGGAGTCAGACGTGGCAACATGGAGCCCTTTGCTCCACACGACAAACTGACATGGGCTTAGCTTCGCCACTGGGGGCGGGGGGATCCATCCCCCTGAGCAACGCCAGGAGCAATGGACACTCTCTAAAAGGGGGGTGGGGGCGTGGGTGCCCAAACTGTGGCCCCGCCCCTGCCCCGCCCCTTCTCCCCAAGCCACTGCCCTCATGCCACCCATTCCCCCCGAGGCCCCATCCTCACATGGCCCTTTTTCCCTGAGGCCCCCCCAGCACCGCTTCTTCTCCCGCGGAAGGAAACCCATTGGCGAAGCATCTTTCCCTACGCCAGGAAGAGGAATTTGCTGGGGCTGCTTCTCCTTTGCTTTGCTAAACTCAGCAGCTCAAAGCAGCCGCCAAGGGCCCCCCTCAAGCTGTGTTTGTGCCCTTTTGGCCTGCTTGTTGATGAATAAAAATGGCTGAAGAGTGAATTATTTCTTCCTGGTTGGGTTCATACATTAGAAGTATCAAGGGTTGTATCTCCTGGTTTTGGGGAAGGACCTCTGGGAGGTCTCAGGGCTGTCGAGAAGAGGGCATTGAAACTTTACCACAGAGGCTTTGCCCCGAGAGGCTGACAGGGTGTTGGAACGACGCGGGTGGTAACACAAACAAGGTAAACACAGAAAAGTTTTAAACAGTTTGATAATCCCTCTCGGTTGCTCAGCTTGCCCCATCCCAGCTCTTGGAATGTCACCAGAGAGACAGGGCTTGACTTTTCCCATGTATCTCCCGCCCCCCCGGCTTTTTAGGCCTTCTCCATATAACAAAGCATCCAAAGAGGGGCACGAGCCCAGTTTTTTGTTTCCCTTTGCAGGTCACTTTTACCAGCGGACACAGACATGCCTTGTTAAGTGGCGATCTTGGTAGTTAACACTTAGGGTTCCGGCTACAGGATTAGAGCTCGGTTCCCCAGCACATTGGGCTGAGCTGCAGCAAGGTCTCCCATCCCTAGGCTCACCCTGGCAGCTCAGAGGGGCTGAGAGAAGAGCACAGAGGCTTCCTAGACTGGTTCTGCAATGAATAAGGAGGGGAGAGGATGCGGGTCAGTGGGAGTCCCTCCTGCGTGGCTTTCCAACATCAGGGTCTCTCGCCCACTCTCAGCAACAGCTACACATTGTCTTGTCACTGGCACTGGTTTGGGTTAGCCCCTAATTTACGGCCTGGGAGGAGCACCAGGATCTGGGGAAAAGCCATGGATGTAACACCACATTAAACGCTTGTCTAATAGCACTGTTCCACAAAAGCACTTTGTGCGATTGCCTGCGGGACAGCGAATGGGAGGTGGCCTACCTGCAACTGAGAGGGAGAGAGGAGGTGTCCCTGAGACAACTTCTCAGGTAAAAACCACAGCTAGTGCTTAATGTGTGCCGGGACTTGCCGGGGCTGAGCCCTGGCATCTCTAGGCTTGGCAGTTCAACGCCCTGGCACCTCTGGGCTTGCCGCATCACTTATAAAAGTAAAAAAATTGCTTAAGCCCCAGCACCTCTTTCATTACAGATTAAGTAGTGACCCCAGCCCACTCTGGAAAAGCTCTGAGCACCCCCTGTTCTGCTGCACTGGGTGGGGTGCGGGTGAAGTAGCTGAGCTCTCTGAGGCAGGGACTGTCTTTCTGTGCAGCACCAAGCACCACGGAGCCTTGATCCATGACTAAGGCCCCTAGGCACTACCACAATACAAACACACAACATTTGTGCAGTGCTTTGAACACGTGAAACTGTGTAAGCACCAACCAGAGCTGCTTGACATGTTTGGTTCCAAAACCTTTTTCCATCCATTAATGGCCTTTCCCCCCCTAAACTAGAAAAGCTTCTACTTGCTAGAAATATTTCATTTTTGATGATAATCAAATTTTGAAACATCTGTTTTCTCCCCCTGTCCCTTGTTGCCAGTAAACGCAACAGAATGAATAATGGCCATTGCGGAGGGGGGGATAGGGAAGTACTGCCTCTCTCCCCCAATTTTCCCTTTTCCCATCCTCTAAAACTTTTCCAAAAAGGAGAGAGTTTGCCAAAGCAACAGAGGGGCAAAAGGGGAAAATGAAAAAGCAAAGCAAAATGCAATGGGCCTGGTTCCTTCTACTGCAGTCAGTGGCAAAACGGGTGCGGGTGTATAAAATCAATATCGAAATTTAAAAAAAATTCTATTCAAAACAGCCAAACGATATTTCTATTGGTGGTGGAGCCAAGCTTTCGAGCTTCCCGGGGCTCTTCTTTGGGTCTGGGAAAGGAACTCGGAGTGCGTCAGCTTTTTCCGGACCCGAGGAAGAGCTCTCAAAAGCTTGTCTCTCTCACCAACAGACGATGGTCTGATAACCAATATGAGCCCACCAGTCTTGTCTGTCTCATCTCCTGTGACCAACACGGCTGCAACAACACTTCAGACAGCAACTGTTTAGTAAAAGATGTCAAAAAAAAAAAATTGGCTCGATTTTCGAAGAAAAAAACGTGGACATTTCGAAGTTTGTCCCAAAGCGGCTTCCCCATTGTCCGACCCGCCGTGGCGCTCAGTGTTAGGTGGTGGTACCCCTGCAGGAAACTCAGCAGCTGGAGGGAAGGAGGAGGAGCCCACCGGTACTGCAGGGAGCACAGCTGGTGGCCCTCGGTGCCAGAAAGCGATAGCAGCAGGACACGTTAGGATCACGGGAACTGCCAGGCTGAATCAGACCATCGGCCCAATATCCTGTCTCTGACACTGACCAGCTTCTTCCGAGCAACGTGCAAGAAACTGCAACAGATGGTTCTGGATTCACCTGCCTGTAGGCGAACTTTCTTCCTCGCCCTCGCCAGTCTGAGGCCAAGCCCTGCAGCCTGCAGGTTCTGCCCTCGCCCTCAGTAAGTGAGGGAGCTCTCAGCCCAGCCCCGGGCCACAGGATGGAACCTCTCGCCAGCAGCAGCTGGAGCGAACGGCCAAGGAAACCCACAAGGACGTGGTTGCCTTTGAACCTGCTGCCGAATGGAGTCTGGAGCCTTTGCACCGTGCCTCCTGCTCCGCCCAGCAGCCTGTGCAGAGCTGTCGGGACGCTAAGAGCAGTCAGCGTGGTTAGCAGAACAAGCCTGTCTTCCCTGAAGCACCTGAGTCCCTCTCGTCACACCCCTGGGAATCAGGGTGCCACCCGCCCTGGTCCTGGCGCGGGGGGCTGGGAGTCAGGACCCGCGGTGCTGTTCTCAGAGCTATCAGTGACTTGCTGGGGGGCCTTGACAGTGGCACTTGCCTTCTCTGTGCGTCTGGTTATGGGGACAGTAACCCTGAGCTGGCTTCCGGGGAGGCTCAGGCCGCTGCTTATAAAGCACTGCAGGGCCGTGGCTCAGAGCTGCTATGTGTGAGCAGTTTCCAGGGCTGAAACAATATATGACCCAGTGTAAGCCAGGATCTGCCCCGGTGGGCAGCCATGTTTCAGGGGCATGTCGGACCCTACCGAAATCACAAGCTGGAGGCACATGGTACTGGCTGCCCTTTGGGGGCGCCTGGGACTCATCCACTGGAGCATGGCTTTGCCTCATGCCCATGGGCCCCCCGCATTCGGAGAAGTCTCAGGGCAATGCGTGGGCATGGAAGATGCTCACCCACCTCTCTGCACAGCGGGGGTCAGAGGAGATGAAGCCGGACTCACACTCACTGTGAGCAAAGGCAGCCCTGGTACAGCACACGGTCATCTCGCCCCAGCAGGGATGTGCGCTCTGAGCCACATGCCCACATTGGACCTGACCCCCCGACTCACACCAGGCTAACCCCAGCACTGCTGCTCTGCCAGCCCTGCAGCCCAGCCCATCTCCGCTCGGCCTTAGGGGCCTGCCCGGGGTTGCGGGGTGTTGCAGACGTTGCGGCCTGGGACAGGTTTAGTCAGCGCTCCCATTCCCCGCTGCCCCCGGGGTGAGGTGGAGCACGCAGCGGGTGAAGCTGTGCAAGGGGCGGCTCCCCTGCCAGCCCACACGGGCTGATTCAGCACGGGGAACCCGTTGCCCTGCCGCTGCGGGATTCATGTTTAAAGGGCCATTGGGGCCACTCTGAAGCACGGCAGGATTTTAACTGCCACCTCCCAAGCTGCTCAGGCTCCCATGGGCAGGGGGAAAACGGGATGGGGAGACGCTGTCGCTTGGCAGTTTGAGTCTGTCCCAGCTCCTCTCCCCACAAAGGCACATTGACATCTAGGCTCCTCTCTCTAGCTAGGCAGACCTGAGCAGTGCGGGAGAGGCAGGGCAGGAGCTAGGAACTGCGGGGTTCTGCTCCGGGCTCTGTTCCTGGCTCCTGTCCTTGGTTGCCAATAAACGCAAGAGAATGAGCAGCCGCCATTGGGGCGGGGGACAACCTTAGTCAAGTCACTGCATCCATCAGTTACATGGAGATGATCAGAGTAACTTCTCTACCTCCCGGGAGTTGCTAAAGCTTCCTCAAGCCCTGTGAAGCTGAAAAGCCCTGAGTGAAACTCACTGATGCGGGGGGGTAGAGGGGGGGTTATAACTAATCTACAAACAGTGCATCAGGGAAACCAACTGGTGTGAATTTACTGGTGCTAAACGGGATCAGAAGCAGCCCCCTCCACTCAAAGCCCTTCTCTTAGCCTCCAGTCACTGATTTCCCTGCCATGTGCGCACGGTCAGGTGGCAGCTGATTTGAATTCCCTTGGAGTAGGATTGTGCCCGACACTGCCACACCCAGGGCATCTGCTGCATCCCCTTGGAACCAAGAAGGGACCCCTTAACCCCTGCCAGGGCCGCACTGAGGGATTTGTTAGCACACGCACCTTTTGTCCACGACTCTCTGCTTTGCTGCCTTCTCGGAGCCTGAGAACCTAGATCTCAACCCCGCTCCCAGCCCGTCAGAGCGGTTGCTTCAGCGCGCTCTTCACCTCCGCTCCAGAGCGACGGCTACAGGCCGAACTGCACGAGGTGCTGTACAAACACAGCATAAGGCACTTCCTGCTCCACAGAGCAGCTGGTGGAGACAGAGAACAGGTGGAAGGAGGGAAGAAGTGTTACCCCCATTTCCAAAGGGGGACGGAGGCTGTCATAAATATAAAGGGAAGGGTAAACCCCTTTAAAATCCCTCCTGGCCAGAGGAAAAATCCTCTCACCTGTAAAGGGTTAAGAAGCTAAAGGTAACCTCACTGGCACCTGACCAAAATGACCAGTGAGGAGACAAGATACTTTCAAAAGCTGGGAGGAGGGAGAAAAACAAAGGGTCTGTGTCTGTCTGTATGCTGCTTTTGCCGGGGACAGAACAGGAATGGAGTCTTAGAACTTAGTAAGTAATCTAGCTAGATATGCGTTAGATTATGATTTCTTTAAATGGCTGAGAAAATAGCTGTGCTGAATAGAATGAATATTCCTGTCTGTGTGTCTTTTCTGTAACTTAAGGTTTTGCCTAGACAGCCTAGTTTTGCCTAGATTCTATGTTTTGAATCTAATTACCATGTAAGGTATTCACCATCCTGATTTTACAGAGGTGATTCTTTTCTTTTTACTTCTATTAAAAGTCTTCTTGTAAGGAAACTGAATGTTTTTTCATTGTTCTAAGATCCAAGGGTTTGGGTCTGTGGTCACCTATGCAAATTGGTGAGGATTTTTACCAAACCTTCCCCAGGAAGTGGGGTGCAAGGGTTGGGAAGATTCTGGGGGGAAAGATGTGTCCAAACTATGTTTTTTCAGGAACCCAGATAAAGTTTGGTGGTGGTAGTGGAAATCCAAAGGCAAAGGGTAAAATAATTTGTGCCTTGGGGAAGTTTTAACCTAAGCTGGTAAAAGTAAGCTTAGGGGGTCTTTCATGCAGGTCCCCACATCTGTACCCTAGAGTTCAGAGTGGGGAAGGAACCTTGACAGAGGCCCAGAGAGATGTAGGCCCTATTTTCACCCACACTCGCCCAGGTTGTTAAACCCCTGTGGGGGGACACTGATTGCAATTTAAGGGGGGCTTGTTGCAGATGTTAGTTTATCCCTGTTCCCATTTGACTTAAGCTGACAGAAATAAAACCACTCAGGGTGGCCACACAGGAGTTTGCACCTGTTTAACCCCTTCATTTCCACCAGCGAAGCTTTTCTGCGTAGACAAGGCCTCAGAGACTTATCTGGACAGCCTGGGGCAGGGCTGGGAATTGAAGCCAGATCTCCTGAGTCCCAGCCCAGCACCAGAGCCACAAGCCCATCCTCCTCCTCGTTTCCTCCCACCCCACCTGTGTCATGCACACTCCCCTCCCCCCACCCCCCCCCGCCAGGAAAAGCTGCGAATCCCCCACCTTTTGCCTCCTCCAAACCCCTTCTTGAGGCTCCCTGGGGCCGTGCTGCCTGCAGAACGGCACCAGGGGAGCCACATTCTGGGCCAGTCCATGGGGAGGCAGGTCCGTGTTAGTAACCTTGGCATCTCTTCCCCCACCCCGCCCCACAGCCACCGCTTGTTTGTTTCAGCCACCTGTCGGGTCTGGGCATTAACTAGGCCTGCAAACGTTTCCGGGCGAGCGCTGCCTTTGTCCTGTGTGCACGCTGCGCCCGGCCCACGGGGGCCCCAGATCTTGCTGGGGCTTCTCACGCTACTCCAGTGGTTTTCAGCCTGTGGTCTGCGGATCCCGGGGTGGGGCTGCAGATTCTGTGTAAGGTTTCCAAAGGGGCCTGCACCTCCACTCGAAAGTTTTGAGGGGTCCACATAGGAAAAAAGATTGAAAACCACTGGGTTACTCTAATACAAATGAGAACACCACATTCTGTCTAGCCCTGCAAACAGCAACACTACCTTCGAGCCAGCCAGTCCAATCGAGCAGCGTTTGCAAAGCGCCCAGCCCCCTGGTGTCGGAGTGCGAACCGTCTGCTGCACCATAGCTCAGCACCACGTTCTCAATGGCTGCCTAGCGCCTGGGAAATCACACAGAGATCCCTGGGCCTGCGGGCCATGGCTGCCTCTAGTTTCTGGCTTGCGGTCATGTGGCTGTAAATTGTGTACCACCTCATGACATGGCCGAGGATAACTGCCTGCTACTGCTGCCGGTGCCAGGGCTTCTCCTGTTAGATCCAGTAGCAGGAGGCTGTGCGCTGGTGTTTAAGGTCCAGGCTTCAAGCCCTGCTAACTGCCCACGCCGCAGGTTACGCGTGCTGGTATTTGCACTATGCCTGGCTGCGACAAGCTGGGGAGAGTGGTTGGAAGTTGATGTTTTCGCTGTGTGGCAGCAGCGGCCGGCTTTATGCTGCTCCGAGTGCCTGCCGCCCCCCTGGTCCGTTTGCAAAGGAAGGAAGCAGAGACGGAAGGGAAATCCCAACCAAGACATTCCTTTTATTTTTTAATAATAAAAAACAAAACAGACAACCTCCTGAAAACAGCTTCCTACCTCATAATTTCACAGAAATTAGCTTGGAAACATTGCTCGCCCTCCCTGCTCCGATTCCTGCCTTGGGCCCTCCCCAGGGGGGATGTCTCAGCCCCTGGGGGAGCGGGCTCCGACCAGCCCTCCCCAGGGGCTGCACCGGGAATGTCAACAACATGTGAGCCTCCTGCAGGCGTCATGCGGCCAGCCCCACCCTGCCACGACCGTGAGCCTGCGCTGGGCAGCTGGCTGCTCCCCCCAGCCCCACACCGGGGCTGGGATTGGGACATTAGCCTTTGCTCAGGTTCACCAAGTAGCAGAGTGTTCGGCCTCTCCGGGGCTGCGCTTCATCCCTGTGTCCTTCCCCCGCCCCCCCCACCTCCTTCGCCCATAGCAGAGCTCCCTGCCACCCGGCCCCTCCTCCCTTCCCTGGCGGAGGGGCCAGCAGCGGGTTTCACGCTGCACCAGGCCAGCAGGGACCTGGCGCGGGAGGGAGGGAGGCTGAAGGCAGTGGATGGCTTGGCAAGGAATCTCTCCGGGGCGCCGCATTTACCAGCCCATTCCCTCCCCCCTCAAGCGCGACCAGGCCCAGGAAGCAGCGCCCTGAGCCTGAGCTGCTGTCTGGCTCACCCCCAGGAACCGCAGCGTCTCACTGTGCTCGAGAAGGGCTGAGCTGTGGGACACGAGCCCTTTGGACGTGGATGGAAGAGAAGGGGACAGAGGTGGGTTTGTAGCTCATCTCCCACGCTGCCCCCGGGGGTGCGCTGAGGACGCCCCTCCCAGCCAGATTCATGAGGAGATGCCCGTTGAGTGGATCTGGGCTCCAGCCAGGGTGGCACAGCTCCCAGCTGCTGGGCATCTAGGCACGGTGAGCCTGGATTAGCCGCTCTGCCCGGCTCTGCCTCGGGCCCACCTCACCAACGGCTTCAGGAGCCGCCCGGGTTGTCGCATCCCACCTGTGTGCTGACTGCAGATCTGGGGCCGGGGGATTTCCTGACTGGAGAGCTTGGGGCCCATAGGGCACAGCAGCCGCCTCTGAAGGTTACGGGGCAGCGAGCCATGAGGCACCGGCATCATACTAACCCCCTCGCTCACTCCTCCCCTTCTGAGTGCGACAGGGCACGGGGCCGGCGAGCTGCAAGGCCCTGCTCACAGATCCGCCCCTCGCCTGCCCCCAGACCTCCCCAAAGCAGTATGTTCGCCCAACGAGCCACCGCGGAGGCATGTCCTCCAGTACCCAGCAAGGTTCCCGTCTCCCTAGGGAGCCCTGCACGGACAGTACGTGCCCTGTGTGTTTGCCTCCCGGCCCCGCTACGGAACAGGGAGCTCTGCCTCTCCCGGCCACACCAAAGAGGGGTGCGTGGACGCTCGCGGCGACTCATGCTGCCCCCCTGTGAACCTGGGCACCTCCCCAGCGTCGCTTACCAGGGCTGGCCCCGGGGAGCCTGGCCCAGGAGGGAAACCTGGCTGCCAGGCTGATAAGCACCTTCTCCACCTCCTCTCCAGGGGATGGATCCTGGGTCGGTTCCTAGGGCAGCTGGACTGGGGCTGCTGCCTCCTCCCCTCCCGCCCCAGCATGGCAGCTGAGCGGTAGGGTTTGCTCCAGGCCTTGTTTTACTGCCCCGCTCCCTGAGGGGCTGGGAGCAGCGTGAGGGGCTGGTTGCTCCCTCCCTCTGACAGGATCCCTGACCCTCAGTGCTAATGAGTTAATAAACTGGTTTCTCACTAAGAAATTAGAAGCCTTAAGAAAAATCACAATCTCCCCCCCACCCCCCTCCCAAAGTAACTGCGGTTTGTTTAGAGAGCTCTGGAGAAATCCCCAGCTCCGAGGGCCTCTCGCTCCATCGCAGCGTCTAGAGGCACCGCCAGCGGCCTGGAGACGACTCCCACAACTGCGTGGGCTCCAGGGGGCAGAGCCGAGGCAGCTGGCTTTGCTGAACAGCCTCATCCCGCCCCGGGGTGCAGAGGAGCCCTGGGCGTGGCTGGCAGCAGGGCCCAGGCCCTAGTCCTTGGGCGCCTTCTTGCTGCGGGCGTTCCACATGCCGCGTTTGGAGTGGTAGTAATGGTAAAAGTTCCTGAGGCGCAAGCGCTCCACCTCCAGCCCGCTCTGCAGCACCCTGCGCAGGGAGAGGAGACAAAGCTTAGGAGAGAGGTGAAGAGGGCACAGCCACAGCAAAGCCTCTGGGGGTTTTTTCCCCCCTTCCTCAAAGGCGCGTGAAACCTGATTCCCTGAGGGAGGAAGAGGCCTTCATTCAGTGTCACAAGCGCACGGCCTTGGGGCTGTGTCTGCTAACACCCATTGAGCTCAAACACCTCAGGAACATGTCGGAGGAAAGCTCTCTTTGGTACAGTCAGCGCTCCCCACTCAGTACGATACCCATCTCTGAGACCTCCAAGGAGTCCTCTCACAAAGCCAGAGACGCCCCAACTTGGTCTTTCCGAAGTCTCCAGCCGCTGTGCCCTCCCCACCGCCGTCGGAGTAATTTATATGTCAGCGCGGAGGGAAAAAAGGGGAGAGCACAAATCTATTTTCCCCCCTTTTAAAGGAAAAATGTACTGGAAATGTTTCAAGCAGATTTGTTCCACACAAGTCCCGTCTCTCCTGCTAGTGCGCCTGCTGCTCCTGGCTGCCCATGCCAAGCTCTATACCGAGAAACACCCTGCAGCCCCCCTCCATTGTGTGGTACCACCAAAAAGCCCCTCAGAGTCATAGGGCCTCAGAGGGGTTAATCCCCCCGCCCCCTCAGCATCTTCTCTCCCAGGTCCCCGAATCAGCCACGTGTGTCTGGAGGGCATTAGGCCAGTCTCCATGCCCAGCCAGCACACAGCTCCCCCTGGCAGGGAAGAGGCGCTGGGCAGGAGGCCCCCCCAGCCGTACCTGTCCAGCAGCTCCCAGTCCTCCCCGCCCCAGCGGTCTCGGAACTCCTCCGTGTTCATGCCCCCGACGCGGTCAAAGTCCGACTTGTAGATCCCAAAGAGGCCGAACCCATTCACCTCCCAGTAGCCTGAGGAAGGAGGGAAGAGAGGTGACTCGCTAGGTCTCAGGCGGGAAGGGGGCTCCCTGCAAGAGGGGAGGGGAGGGCAAGGAGCAGGGCTGCTCCAAAGCCCAGTCAGGCGGTAGCACCGAGATTCCTCCGGGCTCGGCCATCCTTTGAAGCCACGCTGCCCTCTGCTGGAAATCAACAGCGGCACGCAAGCATGGAGAGGCCTCCGATCCCAGACCCATAGAGGGAACCGGTCTCCCTGAAGGTGGGTCTGCAGTCCCATCCTTCCACACGAGCTCCTGAGTTCGCGGGTCCTGGCACTCGGCTAACTGCTCACGGCGGGGCTGCTGCACCTGACTCTGAAGCAGCAGGTGCTGGGCCTTGTCAGAGGCAGGACGCTGATGTGGGTGGGCCGTGGGTCGGATCCAGCCTGGCACTGCTACATGCATGCAACCCCCGTGGAAGGAGAAAGGCTAAGCTGGCCATGCACTAAACACCCAGCCGGCTCTCTCCCAGTGCGGGCACTCGCCTGAGAGCGCAGCCGCCGAGAGCCAGAGGGATCCAGTTTAAAGGAGCCGTCTCACACTCAGCCAAACGTACGGCATGGGACCAAACCGGCCCCCCAGCTCCCAGCCAGCGTGCAGGGGCAGGCGTGCTACGGGGACAGAGGAGGGAGAGCGCTGCTCCAGCTAGCTCCCCAGGGGAGGCTCCGGAGGAAACCACTGCCAGTCAGACCCTGAGCAGCTGGGGTGGTCAGCACCATGCGGGAAGGAGGCAGGTAGACCTCAAGCAGCTGGGATTTTTACTGGTGATGAGCCCTGCCCCCCAAGCAGCTCCCTGGGAACGTAGCGGCAAAATAGGCTGAGGAAGCCTGCGTGCGGGCAGGGCCGCTGTGTGGCTCCAGCCCGCTGACCCGCTGCTCCCTACGTTGGGATCCAGTGCCAGGCTCCCTGCACACACAGGCTGACTGCCATCCTGCAGGCTTCTCAATCCCCCAGCCACCCACCCCGCAGTCCGCTCAAGGCAGCTTCTCATCTGCCACAGCACTGCTTCCATCCCTCTCCCCGCTCGTCCCCCCCTGCGCTCCCCGAACTCAGCCCCAACCCCTCTCTGGACTGTCTCCGTTGCCTCCACTGCTCACTCCACGTCTCCCACCAAGGTGCCCCCTTTGCTCAGAACAGCCCCCCTCCAACAACATACGCCCAGCCTCTCTGTCTCCCCCAGATCGCTGCTAAGAACACCTCTGATCGGAGAGTCTCTGTGCACCAGTGACCACGCCCAGTGCCCGGGTTGGGCTGGCTTGTGCATTTAGGCCAGGAATTTCAGAAGAGGCTAGTAACTTGGGGTGCCCGATGGGAGACACTTTGAAGGGGCTCTATTTGCAGACAGTCTGAAGTCAAATAGAGGCTCATGACTCCGAGCTCTTTGGGACCGAGATCCATTTTTCTGTTCCGAGAGAGGCTTCAACCTCCATATAAAAGCACAGCGCTGCGGGCCCCAGTCAGCACGGGGCTGACGCGCGGGCCTAACTAAACACATGAATAGTGCCACTGATGTCAGTAAGCACTTGGGTGGTAAAGCTTCTGCACTGGGGTCTTGCTGAAGCAGGGTCTAAATAAATAATACCAGCATCGGAACGTGCCAGCACGCTAGAACTATGCCCTGAAAGCCAGCAAGAGGCACGGCTATGATCCCCAAAGCCGATCACCACACCCCGGTGTGCCTCAGTTTCCCCATCTGTCAAAGGATAGCTGATCCCTTCCTCTGGAGAGCACGGTGAGATCTAAGGGGATCCAGTGCTAGATAAGAGACAAAGATTATTAGTCCTTATGGCAGAGTTCTGGCAGAGCACTCTGGTCACTGTTTAACCAGTTAGGCTCCTGGGGACAGCCTGAGTGAGAAGAGGAGTTGCTGATTACCAGATCGATTGGGACCGGGCAGCTAACGATCTAATTAGCCCATTAACAAGGAGAGTGGATAAAAGAGCCCAGGAAGGCAGGGCGGGGCAAGGCAAGCTGGGTCTGATAAAGGGAGCTCTGTGTGTGGATAGACCTCTGCCCACCCCCACCCCTGGGAAGACGGGCTCTGTACACGGTACGGCTGCGTGAGGATGTAGAAGGTGGCGAGGGGAGGCTCTGTAAATAAACGACATGATGGTCTCTCCGAAAGGAAGGTCTCTGAGCCGACTGTGTGAGAGCAAAGACGATGGGGGCGGAGGGTGCCCCGTCACAGTGCTGCTCAGCCTCTGTGTGCCTCTCATAACACAATGTGCTGGATTAAGCTACACACTGGACAAGGGGAAAAGCAACAGCAAATCCTACTGGTGAAAGCTGTATCTGAACAAACCAGCAGCCTCCCCCCTCCACATTCATTGGGCGACTGCACAATCCAGTGCTGAGGAGGTCGGAGTCAGTTAAAGCGGCAGGGCTGGGTGGATTTACAGCAGGAGTCAGGACTCCTGGGTTCAATTCCTGCCTCGCTGTAAGGCCTTGAGCAGATCACTCCCCGTAACTGGAAGGGGGGACACTATACTCTCCCTGCAGGGGCTGTGTGAGACTTACTTAAGGCTCCAGGAGTAGTCCGCCACCCTCCCTTAAGAAGCACCCGGCAGTATTATTCCGGCTCACCCCCCCGCCCCCAGCCTTGGGGCGCAGCAGTAATCGCAGAGGGGAAGGACGTGCAGGTTTAAGGAGGAGCAGGGAAGATGCTGAGTTTCTAACACCAGCGTAGCCCAGCTCCTTAAAGCACCCGGCCTGGACTGGAACAGACTTTAGGTAGCAGCAGGCTGCTCAGATAACAGGTTTCAGCAGCACCGGGCTGAGTGGCTGCATCAGGAGCCCTGCCACGCTGCCTGCACCGCTAGCTGCCTCAGTCCCTTAGCGGCTCCCTTCCTGGGGCGCTGGCTCCCTGCATTCGAAAGCCCAGTGCGTTTCCCGCTGCGAGAGCACCCGCGCGCGGGGGGCGTTACCATTGGGGTCCCGCGGAGAGCTCCCGCAGCCCAGCCTCATGACGATGGGCGCGTAGGCCAGCTTGCCCTCCACGCAGTGCTTGCGGATGCTGTCCAGGATGTTGAGGGGGAAGTGGATGTGCAGGTCGCACAGGAACACGATGCTGCGCCCATCCTGAGGGAACCAAGCGCAGAGAGAGGCCGTGACCAGGGGGCACAGCCCACGGCAAGCCCCTGGGGGCAGGACGGGACAAGGCCAGTGGCTCTGCAGAGCCAGAGCCCTCCCGCCGTCTCTCACCTCGATGGAGTCCACCCCAGCCTGCAGCCCTGCCGAGCGCTCGAAGTTCCCCGTGCGCTTCAAGTACTGGTACCTGAGAACAACGCGGACAGTCAGCAGCAGCAGGGAGAGGGGAGCCGAGTTGGGGGCTTTGTCGGGACAGAGGTCAGTGGGCACTGCTGGGCTGAGCGACTGAGGTGAGTCTCCAGGCGGGGAATCGTCTGGAGGGTGCCAGGGGCCACTGAGCCAAGGGAACCCAGCTGAGCTCCAGGAAGCCTTTCGCAGGCTGACACAGTGTGACTCTCTGTCCCCCTCTAGCGGGTAGCCTTGCAGTTCTTTAGCTCAGGCAGCAAAGACTCTTGCTTCTAGATTGAAAGGTCCCGGGTTAACCCCCCCCCACCATGTCATCCCCCACCTGGGGGCGCTGTGTTACACTCATGGTCAGGTGGGCTCCTGCCCCCGACCACTGCTGGGGACACTCGTGTAGCAGGGGCTTTCCAAAGAGGGAAAGCACAGGGAACGCTGGCTGCCCAGAGATGGTCTGGGGGTGTGGGGAGCCAGGCAGGGCATCCACGGGGTTCTGTGCACAGACTATTAGCAGCTACACGGCTCTCTTCCTCCACCCAGCGCGAAGGCCCCGCTTGCCCGCTGAGCCAGCTGGCTTTGGGGACAGCAGCTAGCCCCTTTGCAGCCTGCCTGGCTCCGAGACCACCTGCAGCATCCGCTGCGCACTGATGCAGTATCAGTCTGCAGTGCAGATCCCCCCTGGATCAACCAGACCCTCAACACCCAGAGAGGTTCAGGGGTGTCCCCTCCCACGTCCTTTGGGTAATCACGGTCATGGCTCATCTCAGTGCCAGTCAGCAGGGGGCACACTCCACCTATGGGACGCTGTCTCCAAAAAAAAAGCCGGATTGCTGTGCCAGGTCTGCGGATGGCAATGCGTCCTGTGGGTGCAAGATGCTGGGGGCTAAAGGCACAGGAGAAGGGAGGGCAGTGGGGTTGGAGACAGGTGCGACACTATAGATGAGTACAGCCGCAAGCAGCCAGCCAGCAGACTCACTGGGGCAGGGATGGTGTCTATCTGCCTGTTTGGATGGCACTTCGAATCCTAGAATCTCAGGGCGGGAAGGGACCTCAGGAGGTCATCTAGTCCAACCCCCTGCTCAAAGCAGGGCCAATCCCCAATTTTTGCCCCAGATCCCGCTACCGCCCCCTCAAGGATTGAATTCACAACCCTGGGTTTAGCAGGCCAATGCTCAAACCACTGAGCTATCCCTGCCTCCCCCCGACACAATGTGACCCTGATCTTCAGGGGGGCCTCTGGTCACCCCTGTGACACAAACAACAGCAGCGGCGAGAGTGTGTGTGTGTGTGTGAGCAGCAGCCTCACAGCCATGGCCAGGGATGCTAGAGGCCAGACCCAGTTGGCTGGGTGGAACGAGGAGGCTCATTGCGAGGAGGGGACTCAGCGATAGCCCCCCGGAGCAGACGTGCTGCTGGAAAAGCTTCGCTGCACCACGGGGTGCGGTTCCACACACAGCGTCTGGGCCTCGGGCTTCCACAAGCGCCAGGGAAACCAGGAACAAAGCTGCTGCTCTGTGCTCAGCTCCTCGGGCCGTGCAAGGACTCTGGGAGGGAGGAGAGACGTCGCCTCCGTGCTGCCTGGGACTCCCTTGCCCAGCTGCTGGAGGGCTTTGCTGTGCGTGTCTGCCACAGATGAGGCCAGGAGTGGTGGGGGGCACTTGGGCCCAGGCTCCCGTTCCTGTGGGGCTGGGGGTGCGGCAAGGAGAAGGTGCTGGGCTTGGCACTGGTGGGGAGGGACAGCGGCAAGGAAGGGCTCTGGGGCTCCCTGCTCCGTTACCGAGGCAGCCGGGCTTCCTGCAGCGCCTTCTCCACATCCATATCCTCACTCTCAAAGTCCACCAGGATGACATTGAAGTTGGTGTCCTTGGTGTCCCAGTAGAGGCCGGCCATGTCCGCGATGAACTGCTGAACCCAGCGCGCCTGGTTCTTCACTGCCACACAAGCAGACACCCCCTGGGTCAGCCCTTCCTCAGGGATCCACGCCCCGCCCCGGGGCTGAGAGCCAGACCCGCCCCCCAGGGATCTCCCCATCCCCTGGGCTGAGAGCCAGACCCCCAGCCACTCCCCAGGGATGCACTCCCCGTCCCCATGGTGAAGAGCTAGACCCCCAGCCACCCTCCAGGGATCGACTCCCTGCCCCCAGGGCCAACAGCCAGACTCCCCAGCCGCACCTCAGGGATCCACTCCCCATTCCCAGGGCCAAGTGCCACACCCCCCCACCACACCATTCCACACCAAGTACCAGGTGGATTTAACTGGGTTGCTCGGGGGCTGGGTTTTTGTCCCCCCGAGTGGTGTCGTTATATTGACCTAATTTCCTAGCAGAGACCAGGCCTGAGTCTCTGCCGCTGGGCAGCCCTGGAGGAGCAGACGTGGCCTGTGTGCACAAGGGGACCAGGCCTCCCGGATGATCCCATGAGCCGCCACAGCCCGTGCGCCCCACGCAGCCAACCGCCACCCACTGGGGCCTGGGCTTTGGGCCCATCTAATGCTCTGAATGACCCCAGAGGTCCTGGTGCAGGTGGGAGCTTGGGAGGACCTTTGGTCCCTGGGAGGAGGGTGCGGATAACACCCCTTTCCCTCACCTGGCACCACGAAGTGCACCATGACGTCCTGCCTCCAGCTGAGCCGCAGGGGTTGGCACAGGATGGGCTTCCCGTAGAGCAGGCTCCAGGGGCTGGGCTGGGGCTCTGTGGCCAGGGGCGCGGGCCCCTCGGGGTTGGCCTTGGTGCTGTCGTCCGGCCTGCCCTGGTGCAGCAGGACGTAGACGTACTCCGAGAGCCGCACGGTCCTCTGGCCCCGCTCCAGCAGCTCCAGCTCCAGCAGGTAGCGGTTCCCCCGCGCTGTGTCTCGCCGCTTCTCCACGTTGACTATGCGCAGCAGGGTGTAGATCCTGGGGGGAGGGCAGCGCCGATGCTCTCACCTTCCCAGGCAAGGCCCAGGCCCCCACCTCACACCAGGGACCCCTCCACAGCCTGGCTAGCTGAAGGACAATGGGCAGCCCCGCTCCCACCCTTCCAGCAGGGGGGGTCATCCAGGCCAGGAGAGCACCCCCACCTCCCAGAGGGGAGGCCCTGTGGTGTGGGAGAGCAGGGTGGGGAAGCTCGTGGCTGCGTGTCCCCTCATCCCAGGACGTGCAGGGCTGAGGACCTGCTGGGGGAGTGGAGTGTGTGTAGTCAAGGCTGGATGACCAGGGAGACCACCCTGCTCTCTTGCCTGCCCAGGTTAGGGCAAGACTGGGGAGAGCTTAGCCCCACTGGTCCCCCTGGCCCTGGTGGCAGCCCTGGGCCTAGCTCCATGTGGCATGCCCTGCAGAAGCGCAGTACCCCCGCCCCGACCCCGATTTCTCTCCCTACCCCCCATTCTTCTCGTTGAGTTTCTCCATGTACTGGGCCACCACATCCACCACCTCGCTCTCGCTCAGCTGCAGGTTGCCCGAGACGTTACAGCGCAGGTCATTCCAGTCGGAGCGCAGGAGCTCAAAGTCCACCGAGCTGACGCTGAACGTCCTCTGCCAGTTGATGGAGTCCTCCAGCCAGCTCGGCTGCAGCTCCGAGTTTTCGTAGCTATAGTCCGACAGCTCCTCCTCCTCCTCCTCCTGGGCCTTGCCCGGGACCTCCTGCTGCAACGCAGTCACCTCCGACATCCTCAGGAAGGACGTCACCCGCACCCCGGCTGACAGGGCCGCCTCCGAGGAGTTGTAATCCAGGGCACCCGCTGCCGCAGTCCTGACTGGGGTGGCGGTGGGGACCTCCAGGGCCTCCTTGCCGAACAGCCCCTCGGCTGGTGGCGGCTGTACGCTGGGCCGTGTCCTCCGCTCGCTCACAGCCTTGGGGTCCTCTTGCCTGTACAGCTGCTCCCACTTCCTGCTGCTGGCCCTGGGGCTCTTCCTCTTGGAGGGATACGTCTCCCTGGAGCTGTTGCTCGGGAGCCAGGGCACCCTGTGGCCAGGGACGGTGCGGAGCTTGGTGGAGGGGGCGGAGCGCCTCTGGGGGGCCCTCGAGTTCAGGTGCACCCTCCTGAGTGGCTTAGGGTAGAGGAAGACACTGGGGAAGGTGGCCTCCTGCACTGGGGCCTTGCGCTTGCCAGGCTGCAGCCGGGTCACATACACCTTCTCATGGGGCTTCTTGGCCTCCTTCTTAGCCTTCTTCTCCTCCACGGGCACCAGGAGCCTGCTTGGGCCCTGTGGCTTTGCTTTGCCCCCAAAGATGGGCACAGAGAGGTGGGGTTGGCGGTTTAGGACACTGCCCCTCCTTGACGGTGCCAGCAGCCCCAGCTCGTCTTCCTCCCCGGCTTTGGCCTGTTCCGGCTCCTTGAGCACCCAGCTGAGGGAGCGCCCCCGTACCAGGGCCTGCTCTCGTAAAGGGGGAGTGTTCTCATAGCCCTGGGAATCCCTGGCTGTGACCGCGGAGCTGCGGCTGGCCCGGTTGCGTACGTCCTGGGTTTGTGGCTGCCCTGGCGCAGCACCCTCATCATGAACTGGCTGTTGCTGGTGGCGGAAAGCATAGTAGTCTACGTCGCCCCCGTAATCCCTTGCAGCGAGAGGGATTTCTTTGCCTTTGGTCCCAGTGCCCTGGGGTGGGCTCGGCCCCCTGGGGCTCTTCTCCTTGGCGTCGGGAGGCGGGTCTGTGGGCTCAGGACTGTCTGCTCCTTCCTCCTCCTCTTCCAGGAAATCTGCAAAGCAAACACACCTTGGGTAGGCCAGAAAAACACATGAGATCCCTGCAGTGTAATAACCCCAGCAGTGGTTCACAGCCAGAGCATTTCAGGCCAAAAGGGACCAATAGGCCCTCTAGTCTGAGCCAATGCACATCGCAGGCCATCAAACCCCACCCAGCTAGTGAAGCAGACAAATTATTGCTGCATCTTAAACGGTGGAGCCCGTGCAGGGAGGCACTGATCCTGGCAGCCAGTGTCCAACAGCCAGGTTGCTGTGGGGGCTCTGCGAGAACATGATCGGGGGGAGGGGGTGGCTGCCTAGCTACCCGCACAGGTGGGACTGTGTTCTCACGTTCCACCAAACCCTGCAGTCCCTGGGCTTCAGTTGGCTGACAAAGGAGCCCCTTCTTGGGACGGCAAGGAAGGACAGTCCAGTGGCTGCGGCGCTATCCTCGAACTTGGGAGGCCCGCGTGCAATTCCCTGCTCCAGCACAGACTCCCTGCGTGACCGTGGGCACGTTACTTAGCCTCCGTTCCCCGACAATAGCACTGCCCCGCTGCACAGAGATGAAAACATTACAGAACGGGAAGCACTTTGAGATCTCCTGCTGAATAGGGCTAGAGAAGAGCAAGGTGTTATTCATTTGTTAGCATTACTCAGGTATGTTTTATTGGCCGGAGAAGTGACCCTGGGATGTCCAAATCAGCCAGGAATATGGGATTGGACCCTTGATTGGTCTGCTTACAGTAAGGTCACTGGGGCAGGGACTGTCTCACTAGGTGTATGGACAGCACCCAGCACACCCTGAACATAGGTGGGGCCTCCCCTAAGACAAGTAATAAATCATAACAACAACTAATACTGTGTCCATTTGTCAGCGGTGTCAATCTCTGGTTCTTGGATTGACTGGCAGCAACTCTGATGTGTCGGCTCCGTTCCCTTGTTTCAACCCCATCACCAAGGGAGAGAGTCTTGATTTCGCTACTGGACTAAATAACTGCAATGGTGTTTCAGTCTTTCCAGCAGAGGATCTGAAAGATGTTTCCACACGCTAATGAACTAGCCCTCGCGCCCCCATGGGCACATGTGAAAGGTTAGATGGGGAGGGCTCTGAGTTACTACAGGGAATTCTTTCCCAGCTGTCTGGCTGGTGGGTCTCACTCACATGCTCTGGGTCTAACTGATTGCCATATTTGGGGTCAGGAAGGAATTTTCCCTCAGGTCAGATTGGCACGGGGAGCAGGGTTTAACCTTCCTCTGCAGCCTGGGGCATGCTGGTTTGAACTAGAGTAAATGGTGGATTGTCAGTAATTGAAAGCTTTAAATCAAGATTTGAGGACTTCTGGATCTCAGCCAGAGGCTAGGGGCTATTGCAGGAGTGGGTGGGTGAGGTTCTGTGGCCTGCGATCTGCAGGAGATCAGACTCGATGATCAGGATGGTCCCTTCTGGCCTTAAAGTTGACGAGTCTGTTAGCGACGTGCTATAAATGGGGAGCGCGAGGTGTACAGTTGCCTCAGGGGTCCATTTGTGCCGAGTTGGACAGACAAACAAAGGCATCAAACAGCAACAGAGCCACAACACACTCAAAGCAGGACAAAGCAAAGGATAAAATGATGCAATTCACAGGTGTTGATTTACACCAGCGATTGCATGGTTAAGACAAGCACGCTGGACCGAATTCAGCCCTGGCGGAAGACCCACTACAGGCTACACAGCATGTGCTTACACGACAGCTGGATTTGCCTTCCCATCCCCAGCTTTGATAACACAATGCTACTACCACCCCCCAAGGTTTTTATGATGCTCATTTACGATTTGCATGATGGTAGCAGCTAGACACTGCATTTGAGATCAGGGACCCACTGTGCTGGGCACTGTTCAGCTCTACAATAGAGACACCCCCTTTGAGGCCAGGACTGTCTACACAGCAAAAAACCCCAGCAGTCTCAGAGCCTGGGTCTACAGCCTTGGGCTTGCAGGGCCGCCGTGTGGTGCTACGAACAGCTGTGTAGATATCCCGGCTCGGGCTCTGAAACCCATCCCTCTCTCCGGGCGTCAGAGCCTGGGCTCCAGTCCAACCCTGAACATCTACACTGCTAGTTTTAGCGTTGCAGCGGTAAAGTCTGTAGAGTCGGGCTTGGAGCCTCGCTGCCATGTGAACACACCCAAAGAGTTTACATTTTACACCACTTGGTATATCCCAAAAACGCTCTACAGACACGTACAAATTAGCCCTTACAACCCACCCCGGGGATACGGATTATTATCTCCATTTTACGGTGGGCAAACTGAGCCTGAAAGGTGCAATGACTGGCCCAAAAGCAGACAGCAAATGCACGGCGGAAGTCGGATGACATCCTCCCTCCCTTCCAACCCTGTGCCCATTTCTCAGACCGTCCTCCTTCGTTCAGAACGGGAGCAGTTCCTCCCTGGGGAGAGCTCCTGGTCGATTGCTGCTCAGGAGGCAGGTGAGTGGGAGGGCCCTGGCACCCCTGGGTATATAAATCCTACCCCCGGCACAGCCCACGGAAAGTTGGGCAGGAGGATTCATGCTGCTCCCAGCCACGGAATTCTTCGGTGAACTCACTTGGAGAAGCTGCAGGTCAAAGGGCCAGTGAAGCTCTGAGCCACTCTGATTAACACCCTGCACTCACAAAGGGACTTGGAGGGGAAAGAAATGACCGATGCTGTTTTAAGGCAATTAAGTCTCAGCAGAAATCAGCTTTGGCCTGGTGCTGATTTTCCCTTCTGGATGCCGAGGACGCATGTGTGGGTGAGACGAGGGAGAGCTCTTGGGAACACACAGCGCAGCTCAGGAGGGGTCGTGCGCGTTCGTGGGTGGAGATCGGCGTGGCGCTGCCAGTGCAACCTCCCCCACAATGAGATGGGGACCCAATACCGGCCCAGCCAGGCTGCCGAGACCGAGTGAAAGGCCCTTGGTGCAGCCAAGGGGAGGAGACCCAGAGGCATGTGCAGGAAACCCTCTTTTCCAGCTGCACTGATTGATTCCAGTGGGCTGATGGAAACAGTTCTACATAGGGGTTCACCTCCAGCTCAAGGAGCATGCTGGGAAAGTCAGCCACAACGTGATCATGCTCAGAGGTGTAGGTCCGAGTGCCCCGAGGGGGCAGGGAGGGGGAATCCTGCCACGGGTTGAGTTGGGGACGCAGGTCTGAGCGCCCTGAGGGGGCAGGGTGAGGGAATTGTGCCGGGGTGCGTTGGGGGCGCAGGTCCAAGCGCCTGGAGAGAGCAGGGTGAGGGAATCCTGCCAGGGGCGTGTTGGGGGCACAGGTTCGAGTGCCCCGAGGGGGCAGGGAGGGGGAATGCTGCCAGGCGTGTGTTGGGGGTGCAGGTCCGAGCACCCCGAGGCGGCGGGGGGGGGGAATCCTGCCACGGGTGAGTTGGGGACGCGGGTCCGAGCGCCCTGAGGGGGCAGGGTGAGGGAATTGTGCCGGGGTGTGTTGGGGGCGCAGGTCCAAGCGCCTGGAGAGAGCAGGGTGAGGGAATCCTGCCAGGGGCATGTTGGGGGCACAGGTCCGAGCGCCCTGAGGCAGCAGGGAGCAGGAATCCTGGCCCTAGTGTACAGGGTGAGCAGCACTTGGAGGCTGGCAAGGCGAAGCCGTGAATCCGAGGGGATTCAGTGGCGCGGCAATCAGTAAATGGGAACACAGATTCAGTCACCAGTGTCCAGAATTGCTGGGAGAGAGGCAGGAAGTCTCCATTCCCACACAGCCTTGCCCCAGGGACACTGACTGTCTAAGTGGGCTCACTCCTTCCTTTCAATGTTGTGATCCTCCCACGTCCTGCCTGACTTAGCAACTTCCTCCCCACCACCCGTCAGGTGCCCAACTCAGCAACCAGGGCTCCAGCGCCAAAGCACAGAGCCTGGGCGCGCCAGGCCATGAAGCACCATCCCTGCTAGCGGGTGGCAGGACAGACTAGCACGGTGCACCGGAGCAAGCGGCGTTGCCTGGGCGTGCGAGGGCTGCTTACTGTCCGAGTTCAGGAAGAGAAAGGCTCTCCGGCGAGGATCCTCCTCTTCCTCATCCATCTTCATATACTTGTAGAAGCCAAACCTGGGGGGCGGGGAAAGAAGCAAAGGACAACGTCGCTGAGACGTGCGCACACAGCTGCACTGACACCGGCCCAGCATCTGGCAAACCAAACCAAACCAGGGCACCTCTTTAGCTCCATATCGTCTCACCCGGCAGGACCAGAGCTGAGATCCCCAGATTCGTTTTACTCTGGGGCTCGGGGGCGAGGCCTGATCTGCCCACCTGCCGCTGCGAGCCCAGAGCGATGGGCTGCTCAGACACTGGGTGGCCCCCACATTTCTCCTCTCAATCTCTCGCTGTGAATAGGTAGGTAGAGGAAACATGCTTCCCTGCTCCTGGCGAGGCACCCTGCGGGGACGCAGGGGAGGGAGGGGCAGAGCTGATGAAAAGTGGGCATCTGCCCCTGGTCTGGCATTTCCTGAGCTGGCTCATGGGACGGGAAGGCTTCTGGCTGGAAAGGAGCCTGGCACGGGATGCAGAGCCTGAGGAATGGGCTCGGTGGGTACAGTCTGGTTCCCTAGGAAACAGGGTCCGTGTCTCAACCACCCTGTGGGAAGGCCCAGGCCCCCTCAGCACCCGGGCTGAGCCCCTGGCAGAGCAGGGCCAAGGCTCAGTGTGTGGTTCCTCCCTGCCAGCACCTGGGCTGGGGACAGAGATTCTCTGGGGCTGTCCCTGCCCTGGCACTAAGAAGCCCTATGTCCAGGGGCTCTCTCTGTCCTTAGCAGCAGTGCCAGCAGAGGGCCCCCGCTGAACCTCCCTGCCCGCCCCCCCACTCACTTCTCCAGGTAGAGGGGGGACTCTCTGTAGAAGCACTTGTTCTCCGTCTCCATGTGGGTGAGGCGGGTGAAGTCGTTGGGGTACACGAACGAGAGGTAGACCTGGGGAGCCAAGCAGAGGAGTCACCAAGAGTGTTTGCACTCCAGGGGCCTGGCGAGGTACGCGCACGACCAGCGTCCCCCGGGGGTGGCAGGAGAGAGGGGGTCCAGGCGTGGGCACGCCTGCTGAGGGCTCTGAGGACGTGAGGTTGTTGGCGCACGCTTCTTGGACTGTGGTGTCTCCTGGCAGAGAAGCCTGACGCTCATCAGCCCACAGCCCGAGCTGCCTCTATGACGCCTGCCAGGCCAGAGCTCAGGCGGCTCCATTGAGGGGTCCTAGAGCCAGCTTGGGGCAGGGGAGGGGACTGGAAGGAGAGGGCCCATTTCAGGGTTGGTGTCATGACTCGCCGGCATTGCAGCCGCCTGTGCCAGACAGGAACAGGGCCTGGATGGGCACTGCCTCAGAGGAGCAGCAGGCACCTGGAGCCAGCTGGTGCGTGCATTGGGAGGACTGGCAGGGCCCTGGCACCTCTGGAACAGGTGAGAGATGGGGGACTTAATGGGCAGGGCTGGAGGGCCGTAAAGGGGTCTTTATAAAGGGACCCTATTGGACGGTGCCCTCCCCTGTGTGTCAGAGAGCCCCACCCCTCTGCCAGCCTATCTCATTTCAGTCCCCAGAAGCACCGACAGATTCGACAGAGAGAGAGCAAAGACCCCTTTTCTACCAGCCTCCTTGGCAGCAGAGCGAGCCCATCAGCTGCTGCGTGGGTGAGGAGAAGGCGGCCAGGCTGCAAGGGGCGCCAGGGGTCGCGTCACAGCCGGTCGGTGGGCGAGCCAAGGGAAGGGTGCTCCCCACGGAGTGCTCTGCTGGCGCAGGGAGCCTCCCACACCGCAGCAGAGTTACTGGGAGCCCGTAGTGACTGCAAAGCCGGCAGGATACAGAACAGGGCCGCGGGGGCCCTCGTGACATGGCTGCTCCACGCACCCCCGACCCCCTCGTGCTGCAGCTCTGCCAACCTGTGCTTGGCCACGGCTGCCTTAGTCAGGGCTGAGTGGCGGAGGCCGGAGGAGCTGTGCCCATGGGCCTGGTCCAGAGCCCCAGAACCAATGGGAGGTTTTCCACGGCCTTGGGCAGGCCCTGCAGCCCATCCTGGGGGCACAGACACATGGGTCTCCCGGTGACCCCCACAGGGCGAGGGGCGGGAAGGGGAGCGGACACATGGCTGAGCTGGACACTTACGAACTGCAGGCCCTGGTAGCGGGCGATAGGGAAGTCCTTCACCACGTAGGTGGGGCTGTAGGCGCAGGGCACCAGCACGTTCTCCACGCGGGATGCCTCGATCTGGGGAGCTGGGCGAGAGGAAGTCAGGGCTTCGTCTGTGTCGCGTGGGGGGCCCTCAGCCACCCCCATATGCAGAGAAAACCCACATGGCCCTCTAGAGCCCAGCCCAACCTGGACGACTGACCCCGCCCACACTGTCCCCTATAGACCAGCCCAGCTCCTATAGGCCAGCCCAGACTATCCCCTATAGCCCACTGCAGCCTGGGCAACCACCCATCCCATCCCCTATAGTCCAACCCAACCTGGACAATCGCCCAGCCCAACCCAGCCCGGCCTAACCTTTATAGCCCAGCCCAGACCCTATAGACCAGACCAGCCCATCCTATCCCCTATAGCCCATCACAGTGTGGGCAACTGCCCATCCTATCCCCTATAGCCCAACACAACCTGGGAGACCACCCAGTCAAGCCCCTACTGGCCAGCCCAGACTAACCCCTATAGCCCACACCAGCCCCTATAGCCCATCCCATCCCATATAGCCCAGCCCGGGTCTGTGAGTGGCTCCTCACCAGGGCATGGAGCTGGAGGGGCACAGGGGGTCCCTGGGTACCTGATCCTACCCAGCCTCATTTCCTCGCCTTCTCTGCACAGACTAACAGTCCCTCTCCCAGCTTAAATCCCTGCCCCCTCCTGCCCCGATCTCCTCAGACTCCCCTGCCCCACTTACTGAGGAAGAAGGTGTCTCTGGGGTCAGGTTTGAGCATGTCGGCCCCGTGCTCGTCCCTCTGTGCCTCCCACAGGTAGCTCCCGGCGTGGCTGGCGAGGGACTGGGGGATGTGAGCCACGTGGTTCATCTTCAGAGGGGACTCGTCTGAAGGGGAGAACGACGAGAAAGGCCACAGTGACCCCAGGCCTTGACTCAGCTCTCATCGAGCCAGGCCCAGGGGCTCCAGGCCAGCTGGTCATGCTCTGCGGGTGAGAGCACCTAATGATCCCACGTCTACTCCTGGGTGACGGGGCCAGACAGAGATGTTCCATATGGACCCTCCCTAATCACATCTTTAGCACCAACCCCAAACCTCCTCACCCCACCCCAATCCCTCGACCCCAAAATAGGCCTCATGCCAATCCCCCATGACCTGCAGCTTTATCGCTGCCCTCAAACCCCATTACCTGCACCCCAAACCCTGCCCCATCCCCCTGCCCTGACCCCACCCCAATCCCCCCGCCCCATCCTGATCCCCTCTGACCCGCAGCTTTAGCACTGATCCTCAAACCCCACCCCATCCCGATCCCTTCATCTCAAACCCACCCCATCCCGATATCCCCGCCCCGAACCCCACCGCATCCCAATATCCCTGCCCGGAACCCCACCCCATCCCCATCCCCATCCCCTCCGAACTGCAGCTTTAGCACTGATCCTCAGACCCCACCCCATCCTCATCCCTTCACCTCGAACCCACCCCATCCCGACCCCCCACCATGAACCCCACCCCATCCCCCCGCCCTAAATGCCACCCCATCCTGATCACCTCCAACCTGCAGCTTTAGCACTGATCCTCAAACCCCACCCCATCCCGATCCCTTCACCTCGAACCCACCCCATCCCGATATCCCCGCCCCGAACCCCACCGCATCCCAATATCCCTGCCCGGAACCCCACCCCATCCCCATCCCCATCCCCTCCGAACTGCAGCTTTAGCACTGATCCTCAAACCCCACCCCATCCTCATCCCTTCACCTCGAACCCACCCCATCCCGACCCCCCACCATGAACCCCACCCCATCCCCCCGCCCTAAATGCCACCCCATCCTGATCACCTCCAACCTGCAGCTTTAGCACTGATCCTCAAACCCCATCCCATCCCGATCCCTTCACCTCGAAGCCATCCCGATCCCCCCACCCCGCTCCACCCCATTCCGACCCCCCCCCCCGCCAATCTGCAGCTTTAGCGCTGCCTCTTAAACCCCATCCCATCCCAATCCTGATCCCACCGGCCCCAAACTATGCCTCATGCTAATCCCTCCTGACCTGCAGTTTTAGCACTGCCCCTCAAATCCCACCCCATCCCCATCCCCCTACCCCATTCCGATCCCCCTGCCCCAACCCCGCCCCTTGGTCCAGAGGCTTCCACCCGGGCCCTTGCCGCCTCGCACTCCTTCCTGCAGGCGGTCGAGATGTCTGGAGCAATGCAATTCCACAGGGTAGGCCCCAGGCATAACACACCCGCTGGCCACCTTACAAACGTCCAGCATAGGCGCTTCTCGAGGAGATGCTACTGAGCTCTAGTGAACCGGGCCCTTGCCTTGTCCGGGGGGAGGGAGATGTGCCACCTGATAGCAAAGGAGGATACAGCCAGAAATCCACGTAGAGAGTCTCTCAGCAGGTATCATTTGTCCCCAGGCTCGCTCCGCTAGAGCGACAGATAGTCTAGCTGATTTTCTAACCGGTGTCATTCTTTGTGGGTAGTATGCCCATGCTCGCCTGACATGGAGGGGGCGAGGTCTCCTCTCCTTCTTGGAGGTTCAGGAAGCATATCGGTAAGTGAATCAGTTGGCTTACGTGGAACTCGGAAATTACCTCCAGGATGAATTTCAGACGGAGGTGCAGGGATACCTTCTCTTGACGAATATTAGCATATGGCGGGTCAGCCATGAGGGGCCCCAGCTCACCCACTCTCCTGGCCAATGTCATGGCGACCTTCAGAGACAGGTGGATCATTGAGCATGTGGCCAGTGGTTCCAAAGGTGGCCTCGTCAGCATTGAAAGTAAGAGACTGAGGTCCCACTGAAGCGTTGGCTCCCCTACCAGTGGGAAGGTCCCAGGCCGACCCTTTAGGGACCTGGTTAGGACTACCTGCTGGCTCTGATAGCTGGTTCCATTGCACCCAGGTACAGAAACATCTCCATTTGGCTAGGTAACATTTTCTGATAGACTCTTCCCTGCTGTGATTAAGAATAGTTTGAATGGCCTACAAACATGAATGCTGTAGGTCTGATGACCATCCAAATGCCAAATGGCGAGGAGAAGAGAGTCCGTGCTGGCATGTCTGATCCTGCCGTTCTCCTGAGTTAGCAGCCAGGAAGGGCTGAATACTGATGGGCTGACTTTTGCAGGAAGTCCGGAAAGCAAAACTGTCTGGGCCAATTGGTTGCAAAGAGGATGACTCATGCTTTGTCATGACAAATCTTCCCTAGACCCTGGGGGAGTAGTGGGATGGAGGGGAAGGCTCATCCAGGTCAGTAGGAGGGCACTGCCCCAGGAGTCCTCGCCTTGTGTGGCTCTGGAACAACACATGTTGAACTTCTTGTTCATCTGAGAGGCAAACAGGTCCCACAATGATGTCCCCCACTGAGTGCAGATGCCGTTCAGCCCTGAATTGTCACTCCCACTCGCGACCGGTGTTGAAATACCCGCTGAGGCTGTCTGCCAGTGAGTGCTGGGCACCACCGGGGTACGTCACAGAAACTGTACCATAGGATGATGCCTCGATGCATGCTAGCAGGCATTTTGCCCCTCCTGGTCAGTGGGAGGAATCTGGTACAGGCCTGACTGGCTGCTCTTAGTTCCAAGAGACTGATAGGCATCTCAGCCCCTCGGGAGTGGCTGCGATAGATGACCCTGCCTTCTCCGGGGGAGCATGTCTGTTACTGACTGGATTGGCCTGAGGCAACCATATTTTATCGACACAAATGGCCCTGCAGCCCCTGCGGTCGGTGGATCTGGATCCCAGCCACGTGACAGAGGTGTAAACTTCTGCTGTGCCGTATGGCCGGGGGCGAGCACACCTGCCTGCCACGCGTTTAACTACAGGAGCCAGAGAGAGCCGGGGCGCCCTAGGTAATGCGAGGTCAGAGCTGCAGTGAAAACGCTGCAGACAAGCTGAGCCCTGTGTGCTGGAGTGGGGATTTTCAGAATATTTTGGATGACTAGTGTGTGGGCCCCAGTTTCCCCTATGTAGGCCGTGGCTAACTAGACGGTGGGAAAGGATTGTTTACTTCTTGCAGAGACCCAGAGATACAGGCGTGACCGACGCCTAGCTGCTTGGGTCACCATGCCCATGGAGAGTCTCAGAAGACAATGGCCACTCCAATCACCCAGACATTTGGCACCTAGCTACAAAAGACCATGAATGGCCCGCCCTCCTTAGGAACCCAGCTGGGTGTGACCAACTGGAGAACAAAGGACTGAGGAGGGGCCAGGTGAGGTTGTTAAGTGTGGGTTGTTAAGTGTGGCAGGGGACACTTCTGGACTGGAACTAATGAGGGGTCACAGGGCTCTGGTCTGACCCACATGGGCTAGGCTGTAACTTTCTGTTCTCCATGTTAACAAAGGACTTTCTATGCTGTGTTCCAGATATCTAAGAAACCCTGCTGCTTTTACAGTGCTGGCTGAGAGTCACTCCAGAGTAAGGAAGCTGGGGGTGCATTGCTCCCTTTGGGCGTGCAAGTCTCCGGCAGGTGTCCCATCCAGGTGGACTCGCTGCAGGTCGGTCCCAGGTGGTGGTGAAGCCAAGTGGCTTGCCCCAGTGAAAGAGTGTCACCCTAAGAAGGGGTCTTACCAGGGACTGTTCCAGGACTGTACGACAGCACTGGACCTGTGGATCCGCGGCACCCTGTTTGTTGCACTAGGAGACTGTCCTAGCCTTCATACCCAGGGAGGAAGGGCTGGTTTGTTACTCCACGATCAGTCATTTCCCTTCAATAACTCTCCCGCTTTCGCAACCCTGCCCCCTTCTCCCACCTTGCATTCTGAGCGCAGGCTGGCTGCAGTCCCAAACCGTGGGGGAGGGAGGGAGCACGGGGGCAGGAGACACCCACATGCTGTCTGATAGCGTGCAGGAGGAAATACATGCGTGCACCATCTGTCTCGCCGGCACCTGTGTCGATAACCCAATTGCTCCACCATCCCTCTTCTCCACGTCGATCCTAGGTGTATCTGCGCCTCCTGTCTTATCAACCCCTTCCAGGGGACACTTAATTACCAGCCCCTTATGTAAGGAGAGCTGGGCCAGGATCTATTCATCAAGAGGCTCCTGCTGCCTGGCTGCATTGTGGGGGGAGCAGAAGATCTATAGATTTAAGTAAACTCCACACCGTCCATCCTCGCTTACAAGACAGGTCATCAGTGTTGTTGCAGATTTCAGAGTAACAGCCGTGTTAGTCTGTATCCGCAAAAAGAAAAGGAGTACTTGTGGCACCTTAGAGACCAACCAATTTATTTGAGCATAAGCTTTCGTGAGCTACAGCTCACTTCATCGGATGCATACTGTGGAAAATACATGTAGCCATGTCGGTCCCAGGATATTAGAGACAAGGCGGGGGAGGGAATAGCTTTTACTGGACCAACATCTGTGGGTGAGAGAGACACGCTTCCGAGCTACACCGAGCTCTTCTTTAGGTCTGGCCAGGGCCTGGGCCAGGAGCTGCTCGGCTCCCCTTTCTCCCTAGGAAGCCAGGAGGAGTGAGGGCCAGGAGCCCTAGGGAAGGCACCTTTCCCCAGGCAAGGAGCTCTGGGATGGGCTGTCCTGTCCAGGGACAGGGCCCTCTTGCCGAGAGCCAGCAGTGGGAAAGACAGCGCAGATCCTGACTGGCTGAGAAGCAATGGCTGCAGGGCAATAGCTCCTTCTCCTCATCCCCAGGGTGGGGGTGAGTCTGGAGGGGAGACCAAGCCACTCCCAGCAGGGGCCCCACCATGGCTGTCAATGGAATCCACCTGGCCGCAGGTGTCAGAGGGTGGGGCAGGCACTGGCATCTCCTCCCTTCCTGAGCTCAGCTCTTTGGCTGCCCACGGAGGTGGCTCCTGGCTGGGCTCTCTGTAGCGGAGGGCGGGGTGCGCTGGAACCAGCACTGCAGGACACTGTCGCTGTGCTGGCATCTGTCCTGTGATGGCGCCAGCCAGCCGGGCGCCACTAACTCCGGGCTGCCTGCAGGGTTTGCTGCAGCACTGGGGGAAGATGAGGGGAAAAGCGCCGACAGCTGGAATTCCTTCCGATTCAGCCCTCTGTGGGAAGCACATACGGACACACGCTCTCATCTTACCACGGCCACACGCTGCTCCCCAGACACGTGCCACCAGGCCTGCTCTGCCCTAGGACATCCTGCCGCACCAGCCTGATCCATCCCATAGCACTGTGCCTGCCCTGATCCGCCCCATAGCCCCACGCCTGCCCTGCCACACCCCACTGCCCCAGCCCTGATCTGTCCCATAGCTCTGTGCCTGCCCTGATCCGCCCCACAGCACCACGCCTGCCCTGCCACACCCCACTGCCTCAGCCCTGATCCACCCCATAGCGCCACGCCTGCCCTGCCACACCCCACTGCCCCAGCCCTGATCCGCCCCATAGCACTGTGCCAGCCCTGAACCACTCCACACCTCTACACCCGCAATGATTTAGACAAAATGCCAGAGTTGCAGAAAGCATCATGGAAAACAGAACATTTTTGGGGCAATTTTTTGAGGGAAGTTTTGGATTTCGGAAAAAAGGCCGTTTGTCGACAAGAAAACCATTTTGTGTAGAAAATTCCCACCGGCTCCCACGCTTGGCCTGCTTGCAGCTGTACCCAGCCATGCGGGCGCAGACACACTAATGACCGTACACGCGTGCTCCCACTGCCAGGCCTATGCTGGCACACCCACATGCACACGCCCAATCTCACGTGCTCTCGCGGCCATCCCTATCCCATTGTTCCCTCTGCTACGCGCTCTCCCCCACATGCACACGTGCACGAGTACATGGTCCGATGCGGGATCGCGCCTGTTACACGCACAGCCTGCCATTCCCACGGCACACGCACTTCTGGGCACATGCTACCCCCAAATGCCCGGCGGAGGAAGGGTAAGCGGATCTGGGGGAGGGCAGCATGCTGGGGAATGGCTTCACCTGTGTAGAGAGAGATGAAGGGGGAGTCGATCACCTCGAACTTCAGGCTAGGAAGGAACACTCGCCACTGGAAGAGAGAGAATGAGAATCACAGCTGGGGCTCGGGGTGTCACGCTGGCCCCCCTGCTGAAGAGGGGTCTGGTGTATAAGCAGGAAGCCAGAGGCTGCCCCGGTGCCCGCTCAACGCTTCTTCCCTCTGTGTCTCCTCTCCTGGCTGCCAGGGATTGTCAGGGAGAAGAGGCTACCCAAGGGAAGCCGAGCCCGCCGCGTGCTGCCCGTGCCTATCTGAGCCTTCCCATCTCTGGGTAGCAGGAAGTCGCCACTCCCAGTAGCCAGCTGCCAGGTAGCACGCCCTTAGGCCCCAGCCCTGTCCGTGTGGGGAGCAGGGAGGTGCCGTTCCAAGGTGGCTGCGCCAGATTGTGCAGCACTGATGCCCTCCAACTCAGACTGTGGCAGTCTAAATCCAGAGTGACTCCAGACTGGCGCGCTGGCCTTGTCTGTACAGGGGCGGGTGGGGTGTTTGCAATGGTGTAGCCATACATGCATTGCCCCAAGGTTGGGCTTGTACAGGTAGGACTTACTGGTTATTCACCAGGGCATCTGTGCACACACCCTGCTTTGCACCAATGCAGCCAAACCAATGCGGTTGCATTTGTGCTAGCCTCTGTAGTCTAGAGAAGCCCTTGTACACCACAGTGGCAGGAGCCTCCGACTGAAGCCAACAGGAACATCTCCGGATTTACTCTGGTGTAAATGAGGGCAGTTTTTAGTGACTAGGAAATTGCAGTCTCCCGTTGTGGGACTGTGACTCAGAACCAGGATTTCAGATGTGCAGAGAGACCTTTGTGATCACAGTTCCGACGGAACAGGCTTGCCACTCAGTCGCTTATTGTGTTGCGTGACAAAGGCAGTTTTAATCCATACCCTGTACTGCGTGCGTGTGCATCTCTAGAACACACACACTCTCCCCCGTGCTGCTAATCGAGCCAGGCTAAGTGGCAGCTGAGCAGAGAGACCCACCTTGCGTGGGCCTCTCTGCCCCTCAGGGGAGCTGGGCTGGTCCATCTCACACCCAAAGAGGCGGCAGCGCCCCGTGAGAAGTGAGCTTATTTTCACATTCCGTGCAAGTGTCTTCAGGAGTGCAAGCCTGCAGCTTTTGCCAGGGACTTCACAGCAGCTCCAGCTAGCTGAGCAAGGAGGGGAGAGGGCGGGGGAGCGTTTGCCATGAATGGCTCATCTCCCTTCCAGTTCAGAAAAGGATGAATTGAGCCTCTTTAAAAAGGCTAATAATATTTCACCTCCAGCGGCCCACAGAGCTGGAACGGCCTCCATGAAAGGAGCAAGGCTCTGCAGAGAGGGATCAAAACGAGATTGTTCAGAGTCTCTAGGAGACGAGGAACATTTTATCTGGAGGAGAAAGAGTTTTAGATGCCCTCCTGAAATAAGCACCCAACCCTGTTTGAGGGGACGGCTTTCTCAAGCCCAGAGAGCTAGCTCTTCATTATTGCCTTTTCCCTCTTGGTATTTTTTTGCAATATTACCCAAGAAAGTAGAAAACAACTTTTCTCAGGGCCCCCTGCCCACCTCTACTGTTTGCCAAGCATGGATCCCCCAAACTGGGTTGACACCAGGACTTTTTAATTAACAGACCTTGAGCTACAGATGTCAGTGTAATTGTGCGACGATGGTGAACTGTGCCGCAGCACCAGCAGGGGGAGCACAAGCCATTAGTGTAGGGGTGAGCAAACTTTTTGGCCCGAGGGCCAATCTGGGTATGGAAATTGTATGGTGGGCCATGAATGCTCACATAATTGGGGCTGGGGTGCAGGAGGAGCTAATGGCTCTGGTGGGGATGCAGGCTCTGGGGTGGGGCTGGGGATGAGCAGTTTGGGGTGCAGAAGGGTGCTCCGGGCTGGGATCGAGGGGTTCGGAGGGCAGAAGGGAGATCGGGGCTGGAACAGTGGGTTGGGGCGCTGGAGGGGCTCAGGGGTACAGCCTCTTGGTGGTGCTTACCTCAAGCAGCTCCCAGAAGCAGCAGCACGTCCGTCCTCCGGCTTCTATACGGAGGCGTGGCCGGGTGGCTCTGCGCCTGCGGACGGAGCAATGCACGGAGCCCCCTGGCTGCCCCTAAACATAGGAGCTGGAGGGAGACACGTCGCTGCTTCCGGGAGCTGTGGCATGTGCACACTGAGTGGCCCCCGACCCCACTCCCCAGCGGGAGCTCGAGGGCCGGATGAAATTGGCTGGTGGGCCGGATGTGGCCCGCCGGCCGTAGTTTGCATGAAGGTGCTACCTGAATGGAGCTAGTTTCTTGTTTCATTGCTCAGCTTTTTAAGGAGCGCGGTGGATCTGAGACCAACAGCACCGAGTCATTGCTAGGGGCACCCCTCACAACATTAAACGTCAGTTTTGAAGTCAGCCGCACAGTATTTTGTGCTTAAACTACTGAAATCAAAACGAGACAGAAGCCCCACTGAGCAGTTGGGCACGTTTCCTTTCCTGAAGACAGCTCTTACTGACGTTGCCAACTCGGGACCTGATCCAAAGCCAATGGAAGTCAGCAAGCTTTGGCGCAGGCCCTAAAACAGTGCTCTCTTCCCCAGCCTCTCTTCAAGCCTGTCTATGCACAGAAGCAGCACTGTGTCAATTTACATGGGTGATTATACCAAGGCTGTTATGTTGACCCAGAGCCCTGGGTCGATGCTTCTATTGCTGTCTGTGAGTGGCTTGTTTCAGTTGAATTTAAACCCCTTTCTAATCGACTTAAGCTAAGTTTTATATCACTTTGCAGCCAGGCAGCCTTGGGCATTGGTTTAACTAAAGCCACTTTAAATGATCACACCTGTAGATAAATGGGTGCAACTTTGTGTACGGACCAGCCCCTAAATTCATAGCGGTACAGTGGGGAACTGCAAAGGGGAAGATACCCCGGGGTTCCTCCCTTCTTTACGATCCCTTCAAAGGGATCTCCCTCCCCAAAAGGCTTTCTCCCGCCCACCCCGCTTGTTTTTTCCCCTTTGAAATTCAAAGTCTTGCTTGTGCTGAAGGCACTGGGAGACTTAGGGAGACGGTGCCCTCAAAAGTGCCAAAGCTGAGCCGCTAGGAGGGGGAAGGGAGAGGGGATTATCAGACTGTCTAGAACTTTGTGGTGTTTCGTCTGCACACATTTAACTCCAGTGCTAATAATAGGGGGGGAGGGATAGCTCGGTGGTTTGAGCATTGGCCTGCTAAACCCAGGGTTGTGAGTTCAATCCTTGAGGGGGCCATTTGGGATCTGGGGCAAAAATTGGGGATTGGTTCTGCTTTGAGCAGGGGGTTGGACTAGATGACCTCCTGAGGTCCCTTCCAACCCTGAGATTCTAGGATTCTATGATTACACATTGTGGAGAAAGGAAGCCTTTGCTGAAGACCCAACATCCAACCGCGCCCATTGAGGCCCTGTGTTCCCAATGCACACACTCTGAGTTGCCCAAGAGGTCATCCAGCAAAGACAGGAGATTGGATTTGACACTCCGGACATTCCCCAGGTGCACAGCAAGCAGGGAAAAGTGCCCTTCCCAGCCATCTTCACATGCCGCAGAGATGTGGAAAAGGGCACCCGCCCCGTTTTAAAAATCCCTTGGCAGGTCGCCTTTAATGCTCCTCCTCTGCTAGGCAGCCACCTGTTCTCTCCTGCCCCTGCAGAGCAGCCCTGTGTGAGCTGAGCAAAGGCCAAGCTCCAGGGGAAATGGATGGGCCCAAATGTCCAGGTGGCAGGTGCTAGGGGAGACTGTCAGTAGCTGTCAGTGCTGCCATCGGGCCCTGTATCTCCTCACAAATGCCAGGTGCTGAGGGTGGCAGAAGGGAGCCCTGAGGCTGAGGGAGGCAGGTTTGAGGCACAGCCCCAGAGCTGAATGAGGGGGAGAAGGGGAATCCAGGCTCCACAGGAGGGTCACTAGGCTCCCATACGCCCAGCTGAGAGGGTCATTCAGCCTCCCAGGGACACAGCCAAAGCTTCCGTCTGCCCTCGCTTGCTGGGACCCTGCCCAGGCCAGACCTTGCGAAGCGATGGGGCAGGAGAGGTGTTCGGGAGACTCCACTGCGGGTAACGCTCTGCAGGTCACTCCAAGGCACAGACACCACTCGGTGGTTCTGCAGACAGCGCTGCTTCGCTCAGCACTGGCTTCCCATGGCAGGACAGGGGGGAAGGGATGCTGGCTGGCTGGGTGCCTGTCTGTCCGTCCGTCCCCACCTTTCTCGACAACTCATAGCAGACCAAGATCTCAACTGTATCAGCCGCTTTCCACAGTCTCCCACTGACAGGTACGGCCCCGAGCCCCCGGCATGGCTCCAGCTCCTGCACACCCCCGTCTCCCACAAGCAGCCCAAGCACCCCGATGGCCTGGAGAACGCCCTGCGGAGGCTCACGGGTAAGGCAAGGACAGGAAGCCCAGAGCAGCACCCAGGGCTGGACACACCAAGGCCAGCAGGTGAGTGCACCAGAGCCTGGCGACCTGAGGGGCACAGGCTGAGCACAGAGCAGCCCTCACAGCTACGGAAGTGCCTGCCTGCCTTGCTCCCAGCCCCAGCACATGTCACTGCCTAGCTAAGGCCCGCCCTTCCCCAACAGCTCCGAGGGCCTCAGGAGAGCACGTGGCCCCGCAGAGCCAGCACAAAAGATGGCTGTGCCTAGAGGTGGGTTCGCCCCTCCTCCACCGGCCGCAGGGAGGTGCCCAGCTGGCAGGGAATGCCTGCTCTAGGGATGACAGATGGTCTCCAGGAAAGGAGAGAGGCGGTCTGGCCAGGGATGGCTGGCAGATTCATTGCCGAGTCCTGGAGCTAGGACTCCTCTCCTGGGGATGCTCAATTAGCGTTTGTTACGAGAGAAGCATTGAGGCCAGAGCAAGGCCGTTAGCACTGACAGGCCATCGGATGCCCAGCGCGTGAAGGGAAGAAACCGCCCAGCACCAGGCTGGGAAGACGCACTCCGCTGACCCGCACTCTGCCTGCTCATAGCATGGGCAGAGGGAGCAGACACCCCTTTGGGGCTGGCCCTTCAACGCACCCAGGGAGGCTAGAATCACAGGCTCAGCTGGTGTCACTCCACTGGGGTGTCTCTGAATGACACCCGCTGAGGTCTGGCTCTCGGAGGCTAGAGATGGGGGAGACCTATTAGAGATCACCCTCCCATCCCCTCCAGCCAAGGCAGGATTATCCCCCTCCAGCAGTGCTTCGCTCACGCTTGGCTGGATGGTCTCAAGTGGAGGAGTCCCAGCCTGTCCCACAGGGACCACGTCACAGTCTAACAGGGCGTCTGCACTAGCCATCCCTTGGGCCCTTTCGCCTTTTGGGGAGGGGCTGGCAAGCGACAGCTTTACTGACATCCCTGCCGAAGGGATGTGTGCTCCCCTCTGACTGACCCGGGCAGCAGGCAGCGCTTCCGAGGGCGGCACACACAGCTCCCGGTGGCACCCTCCCGTTGAGGCAGCAAGGCTGGCTAGGCGGCTTCTTTATCGAAAGAGGAGAATGGGCTCTGTGGACTCAGTGACCCCCCCTTGGGCAGGGCCAGGCCAGCCTCCCATGTGCTCCAGCAGAGCCCCTCTGCAGCCATCGGGGTTTGAACTGGATGAGGTGGGAGTTGGGAATTTGGAGGAGAGATTGGGGCAGGGACAGGGGGTCCCTGAAGACACACTGGGCTCCAGCAGTCCCCCTCCCTGCTCCACCCCGAGCCTGCAGAGACTTCGGGCTAGCTCGAGATGCAGAGAACCTGATCATCAGCAGTGCTGAGCAGTTGCTGATTCCACCGGCGTCAGCTGGAGACATGGGTGCTCAGTGCTGCTGAGAACCAGGCTCTGGGCCTCTCACACTGAGCCCCCTGAATCGGGGGCCACCGCTGGAAGATTTGACCCTGATGCCCTGTAGCGTCTCAGTCCAGGAGAAGGCTGGGGCATTACAGTGCAATGCTACGAAGAGACGCCAGCCACGCACGATGTCCAAGGAGGGTGCCCTGCCCGGAACACACTACGTGCGCAAACAACAGGGGAGGATCATCTCTAGGGAAAGCTCCAGGGAGAGACGGGAGCCACAGGGTGCCCGGGAGGGTAGATGAGGGGGGAGGTCAGGGATCTGCCCGGGGGAATCTACAGGGTTCAGACACAAGTAAGTAGGTGGGGGATGTACTCCAGGATTGCAGGGAAGAGATGGTAGGAGCTGGGGCTCAGGCCTCCCACAGGTTTTCTCTGAGCTGAAGTTGGGGGGGGTGTGGTGGAGGAATGGGGGATTCAACTGCAGGTTTCCCACTGTCCTCTGGCAAACCTTCACCCTTGGAACAGATCCAAGTTGAGGCTTTGGCAAGGGAAGTAGCAGAGCCCAGCGAAGGGATGGAGGCCACCCGGGGACGCGCTCTTGACTCTCAGAGCGTTTCCCCGAAGGTAAGTAGCCGTGCGAGCCGGGGCCTGGCTAAGCCAGCACCACAGAGCAAGCGTGGCAGGGCCCAACCAGAGGTTACTCACGCCTACTTCCACGTGGTCCGACCCGCGGTCATCCTGCTTGTGGAGGAGCTCAAAGTAATAGCGTCTGGAGGACATGAGGCTGCACGAGAGGGAGAGAGGCTGGTTAGGAACCAGTGACCCTGACAAGGGTCTTCTAGCCCTCCTTCTGGGGGGGAGCCCGCAGCCCTCCGGCCCCAGAAGGTCGGCTCTGGGAGCGCGGGAGCACTTGGAGACGACGGTAGCAGCCGTGTGCCGAGGGGTTTTATGGCCGGCTGGGAGATCAGCGTGTGGGGCAGTTCCCTCACCCCCGCTGCAAGAGCCTGCCGCACTGGCGTGGGAGCAGCTCTCCCATCACCCAGGCAGAGGAGACCTCTCCTGCACGGGATATGCCGACAGGTCCTGAGGGGATTTCACAGAGGGCGTGAAGGAGCTGTGCCCCCTTCCCAGCTCTCCTCCCCACCTCCCAGGATGGCTCCCGCAGAGCCCCCGGTCCCAGACATGCACTGTCCCTCCCAAGCAAGCCGTTGGCCGGGGGTCACCTAGGGATCTTCCCAGCTCGCTCTCCACCTGGGGTTGGGCCGTGCGGAGCAGCTGCCAGAGCTCCACGGCTGTGTGAGATGCCTAGGTTCCTCCCGCTGCCGCTGGGCATGGAGCGGGACGCGCACTCTGACAGGTGCTCACAAAACCCCTCTGCTATTGCCTTTCGGCTCTCCCCGACACCTCCTGGCTTACCATGGGGCAGTGTGGAGAAGGCTTCCCCGACACACGGTACCCCCCGCTCACCCCAGCAGGGAGACCCTCACTAGTCTGTGTGGTGGGGATCCAGCTGCTGCCACAGGTTACAGTGACTGATTCTGCTGCCTCTCTCGCATATGCCCAGGGCCTGCGCCTGGTTTCTGCCTCCCGGCTGCTCCTGGCGCGGGAGCAGGAGATTGACACGGTGTTTTGGCTCAGGGATACGGTGAATGGAAACACGAAGTGATGCTGTCAAGCTGCAGGCATTCTGCAAACAACGTTTCTGGGGGGAGCGGGGTGGGGGGGCGGGCGTTGTGGGCGATGGGGGAAGGGAGGGTACGAGGACGCAGCAGGGGGATGGGGAAGAGAGCGCTGCTGACAGCTCCACTCAGGAGACAGCAGACTCTGCGCCGAGCCTGCTGCTTTCTCTGTGCTGCCTGTCAGTCCCCGGTAGCGAGCTGAACCCTCCCTCCCCACTTCCTGGGGGGCTGCGTGACACACTGCCATGGGAACCCCGCCCAGCGCCGAGCAAGGGGAGCGCTGTCTGCCCGGATGGCATGAGTCAGGGCCAGGGCCTGGCTCGCATTGCAAATGCCCTGCCTCAGGAGAAACATGGTGCTTCTGGGACACTCGGCTTTGGGATGTGCTGGGAGGGAAGCCAGGTTGTTAACCCCTTCGGCTGGCATCTCCTAGCCCACCCACTGCCCTGGGCCCCGGAGACACCCCACGGACAGGAGAGGGGGCTGTTGTCCCCAACCCCTCAGCATTCAGTGTGATGACACTGGGAGCACTGACCCCGGCTACTAGTGTTCAAATGCAAGGGTGGGAAGAGACCACCCGGAGACCTGCCTCCACCCTCGGCAGCCTCCGACCGAGAGGGAAACAGACGGACAGACAGCCCCGCTGCAGCTGCCTCCGACGGGCGTTCGGTGACCCTGTCGTGTAACGCCTGTGAGGGCCTGAGCTTCAGTAGCTCCAAGGCCAGGCTGGGGAGGGGGATTAGAGGGCACTGGGCAGGGCCGTGGCCCCCAGAAGGGCCCTCAGAGGAACTAAGGGACCCCAATGCCGGTGCTTTCTGGCGAGGACGATACAGGGGCAGTTTCCTGCAGCTGCTTGTGCCAGGGCAGGGACCCTGCACGCTGCCTGGGAGAGACTGCGGTGGCAGACAAGGATTGCAGGACAGGGCGAGGCACATGGAGGTGCAGGGGCTGTCGGCCAGTTCTCTCAGTTCTAGGGATACACAGTTCCTCTGGATGACGCCAAGCATTCACTGGGGCCCAGACATTTCAGAAAGTGAGGCTGCCAAGCTAGCAACCTCTGCTAAGGGGGGTTCCTGGACTGGAGTAGCAGGGGGCGCTGCAGCTAGGAGATGGAGTACATTGGCAGAGCTGCGTGGGGCCCGGAGTGGGGATAGCAGGGGGGCTGAGGTGCCCTGCATAGGGGTAGCTATCAGAAGCCGGCGTTACCCAACTCTGCCGCCTAGGTGACTGTGACACCCAGGAAGAGTCAGCACTGGGCCTGCTGCGGTCCCTGTGAGAACAGCACATTACCATGCATCACAGGATTAACTGACCTCCCCAGGCTTTGTTTCAGTGCAACATGCTGCTCTGATTTCCCCTGAGAGCTCCGGGAGATCTCGCTCTCATGGCTCCAGGCCGGCCGGCCGCCCATCAGCTGGGTGTAATCGTGTGTGGCCTGTGCGCCCGAATGCCCCTGCCACCAACGCTCCCCTCCCCCCTTCTTTCACTACCATCCTAATTAGATTAAGAGGATCATATTTTCCCCGGCTAATCATCTGCAAGGGCAGCTGCAGCGTGCGACACCCGAAGCCTTCAGGGTGAAGGGACGTGGGCTGGGACTCTGGGCTAGCCCCAGGGTGGATGAGGGTGGCGAGCGGCAGGGTGCAACTGTTCCTGGGGAGGGGCACACGTTAGTCCCCTCCCACTGCACAGTCACTGGGAAAGCCCAGGGTTGGGAAGGGCCCCCCACAGGAGTGAGGGCAATAAGATCTGGTGTAAAGGAATCTGGCAGATCATCTGTCTGGGGGAAGCGGGGTACACACTCCTAAGCCTTTAGGTTTATTACCTCAGCAGTGGTACAGTTTCTGTGGCCACAGACGATGCTCTATGAACTACTACAAAGGGGAGGGGCTGTCACCACTCAGTTAAACCAGAGGAGCTCTTCCCTTTCTCCCCTCCTTCAGGAAAAATGGGACTGACAATGTGTCCTTGGACTGTGGAACTCATTGCCACCAGGTGTCACTGAGGCTAAACACTTAGCAAGACAGAGACTGGACCTTTATGTGGATCAAAGGATATCCAGAGCTCTAATACTAAGAGAGGGCTTGGGAAAGGAGGTGAAGCATCATGCTTCAGGGCTTACGCCAACCTCTAGCTATTAGGGGTTAGGATGAGACATTCATAGGGGCCAGATTAGCCCACATCTGCCTACTGTGGGGTTTCCTGCACCTTCTTCCGCAGCATCTAGTGCTGGTCACAGCATGGTGAACTAGAATGGCCTGGGTCCGCCCCAGTCTGGCAATCCCTGCATTGCTGTCAGTACTGTCAGAGAGCAGAGTTAACAGCAGGGAGATCTATTCAGGTGAAATTAAAAGAGAGGAGAAGAGCCAAACACCTGATGCTACAAATCAAGCATTCCCAGGCTAGGAAGGACGGTCTTGTGGTTAGAGAACAGACTGGGAGCCGGGACTCCTGGGTTCTGTTCCTGGCTCAACTTCCCTTCCCTGTGGCTCAGGTCTCCCATTTGCAGAGACAATACCTCCCGGGGCACTGAGAGGCTCAGTTCCTTAGCATCCCCACTGTGCTGGCAGATTCCCCAGTCTGATGCAGTACTGTTATTGCACACACAGGGGCCATGAGAAACAGAAGGGCTGGAAGGAACTCACAGCCGGCTGCTACCAACGTGTCAGCAGAGAGGCTTGTCATGCCAGGGAAAGGGACAGTCAGAGCAAGGGATGTGGTTGGATCTGTGCCCTCTAGAGCAGGGGTACCAGACTGTGTAGCCCATTTATCTACACACAATCTCCTAAACATGGAGACAGGCTGAAAATTAAAAGAGAGGCCACTGGCCCTGCTGAGCACTTGCTGAAATCAGAGGGGCCTGCGGGGCCCCAGCACCTCCACAAACAGGGCTACCCGTGACCTAGCACGTGCTGCTACGTTGGATCCTGGCAACCTTCCCTACTGGCCCCACCAACAGCTAATGGGGGAGGCTGCTTAGGCTGCACCCCCCGCAAGCAGAGGAGCAGTGCTGGCCAGCTGCCTGCATGGCTCATGGCCAGCCCTGGTTTGGGTGGCTCTGCCCTGCACGCAGGGTCCCTGCAATTCAGAGTCCTTCCTGCATTTGGACGGATTCCCTCTTGCTTTTGCTTGGCTCTCTTCTCCTGCCTCCTTGCCAGAGGGGGATGCTATAAGCAAGCCGAGTGCACCTCTGAGCATCCTGCACTGGCCATTAGGGCTATTGGCGGAGCAAGCTCAGAGTCCCGAGCCCTGCAGGGGAACTGCGCGCGCTCAGAGCTGCTGTCTGTACCTGTCTCCCCCAGCACCCCCCAGAGAGCCAGGACAGGGGCAAGGGTTAGGGACAGTGCTGGGGCAGGGACAGGCCCCTAACCCAGGACAGACCCTCCTATCTAGCACAGCTCCCCAGTCGCTGAGTTCTACCTGGGCAGCACCAGCGCCCCCTGATGCTGCCGGAGAGGGGTTGGGGCTGACCCAGGAAAGCCGTCAGCTCCGGGAGCCCTGGTGCAGAACAGAGCGAGCGTGGCTGTGACATGGAGCCGGAGGAAAGGACCCCCCCAGCCCAGGCGCTAACGCGCTGCCTGACAGCAAGCTGATGGAGCAGGCAGAGACAAGCCAGAATAGAGCTGTCAGCTCCAGCTAAAGCCATGGCGACAAGCAGCGCGCGTGGGTGGCGGGAGAGGAACCCCTCGCTGACACAGCAGGACGTGGGTTGGTGGGCGGGTGTGGGGGAGACAGACACAAGGGGAGGTGTAGCAGGGCCAGATGGGAGGGGGAGGAAGGGAGCGAAGGGCAAAGGCTGACGGGGAAAACAAAGGAGTGGGGCTGGAGGCGGGGTTTGCTTGCAGTACACTGCCCCGTTCCCCCGTTCCCTCCACCCCCCCGTGACCCTGCTGGGGCTGAAGCTGGGCAAGGAAAGGACCGAGCAGGCGCAGGGAGTGTCCCACCTACCGGATAGGTTTGGAGACTTGAGAGCTGAACTTGGTGAATTCCCCTGGAGCCGTCCACTCGGAGCCCAGCTGGTGAGGGAGAGAGACTGCATGAGAGCTAGTGATGGGCGAGCGCCAAGGCGGGGCCAGGGGGCTGAGGGACCCCTCTAGCCCCAAAGGCAGCACCCAGGGGACTTGGTGTTCTGCGTGCCCCTTCCCCAGCTGCTTTATCATCACCACCATCTAGCTGTGTTTGGGCAGGGCCTGGGAACCCGGCCAGGGATCAAGGCCCCTCCACGCTCAGTGCTGCGTCAGACAGGACGTTACCCACCAGCTCTCCCTTGCCATGGCTCCGTGCGGAACGAGCGCCACGGACAGGGGCTCCACGCAGGCTCAGGCAGCTTTCGCTCCCTCGAGAGCCAGCAGAGACCATTCCAGGCCCCCAACGCCCCAGCGGGCATCACCACACCTGTCCTGCTGAGAGGGACAGCAGAACGCCCCTGCCACACCGAGGCGCATGGCTGAGCATTGGCTATGCACATGCACAAGGGCCTCAGGCCATACACTAATCACCCACTGGGAGAACTCAGGACAAGAGATATGGCTGGGGGGTGGGGAGGGAGATGGTCCCACATCTGCCTACTGTGGGGTTCTTGCACCTTCCATGGAAGCAGCTGGCGCTGGCCACTTCTGGAGAGCGGACATGGGACTGGATAGACCCTTGATCTAAAACAGGGGTTCTCAAACTTTTGTACTGGTGACCCCTTTCACATAGGAAGCCTCTGAGTGCGACCCCCCCTTATAAATTAAAAGCACTTTTTTATCTATTTAACACAATTATAAATGCTGGAGGCAAAGCGGGGTTTGGGGTGGAGGCTGACAGCTCGCGACCCCGTCCGTAATAACCTCACGACCCCCTGAGGAGTCCTGACCCCCAGTTTGAGAACCCCTGGTCTAAAACAACCTGGCTGTTCCTGTGTTCCTAAGACACCAGCGAAGCCCTCACAGCTGGTATAATCGGCAGGGGTCCTTGCACACCCGTTGTCGGAGCCATTACGGCTGAGGTGCGTTTTAAGAGATTTGAAAAACAAAGTTGCCCGTGCATCTGACAGCCATTTCCATGAGCGCCGAACAGCGCTCCTTACCCTGTGCATCTTCCCAGGGCAGCAACGCAAAGCCTGAGCCGAGCGAGAGCACGGTTTCCAATCCACGCTCATCAGACAGTTATTAAAGGGCAAACCCCCAAAGGTTTCCAGGAAGGGGAAGAAAAGCCCCCTGTTCCCAGAGTTTCCTTATTCGCCTAAACAGCTGGCCAGACTCTCTCGCCAGGCTTGGTGCCCAAGAACAGATTCACTCTCCAGGATCAAAGCAAGGCAGAGCCATTTCAGTCCCAGAGTTTGCGGGACATTTCTAAGGTGAAGAGCACAAGCAGCTGGTGTGAGAGTGCTGCTCCGGCCCTACTGCAGCGCTGCGGCCGTGACGCAGAGCCTGAACACCCATGCACGATGGCGTTTGGTATCCCAGGCTCTGGTTGTGACAACGTGGCCTCCAGATGTGATGGTCACAGCTGGATTTGCTCAGGTTTTCTATGGATCCCACTGGCAATTATCCCGGCTCCATTTGCACTTTAGCATCCCAGCACGGGCTCCTCCTCTCCCAGCAGATGGCATTAGTTGCGGGGAAATAATAAAGAGCGTTGCTACCCAGAGGGACGAGCCCAGGAGCGTTCACTGCATAGGCTGAGTGCTGCCAGGGGATAGAGGAGTAGCTGAGAGGAGATCGGTACCTTGCCCACAAATGCCACCAGCCGGGCATTGGCTGGGATCTCATCAGAGCTGAGCCAGAACTCCGAGTTGTCGTCCGACGCTACGGAAAATTGGAAGTCCCCTGTGGAGCAAGGAAGAACGTAGTCGTTAATATAAGCCCATAAGAATGGCCATACTAGGTCAGGGCAATGGTTCCTCTAGCCCAGTACCCTGTCTACCGGCTGTGGCCAATGCCGGGTGCTTCAGTGGGAATTAACAGAACAGGGCAATTATTGTTGTCCCTTGTTGTCCAGGCCCAGCTTCTGGCAGTCAGAGGCTTAGGGACACCCGAATGTGGGGTTGCGTCCCTGACCATCTTGGCTAATAGTCATTGATGGACCTCTCCTCCAGGAACTTCAGTCATTTTTTCTGAAAGCAGTTATGCTTTCACAAGGCCTTCACAAAATCTCCTGGCAATGAGTTGCCCAGTTAGACTGTGTGTTGTGTGAAGAACTGCTTCCCTATGTTTGTTTTCAGGCTATTAATTTCATTGGGTGACACCTCAATCTCGTGTTATGGGAAGGAGTAAATAACAATTCCTTATTCACTTTCCCCACACCAGTCAGATTTTATAGACTGCTTTTTTCCAAGATGAACAGTTCCTGCCTTTTTAATCTCTCCTCCTACAGAAGCTGTTCCAAAAGCTAATCACTTTTGTTGCCCTTCTCGGTATTTTTTCCAATCCTAATATATCTTTTTTGAGATGGGACGACCAGAACAGCAATGGAGCAAAGTAGCAGCAGCTGCCCCTGACGAGAATCCCCAAGACCCACAGGTTACAGTGTGGAACGGCGGCAGGCGAGCAGGGGTGATGGACGTTCCCCGCACTGCGGGACAACGGGGAGGTGGGGTGGTGACGGTGGCTGGGTCAGCAACACCTGTGTAACTTGCTAAATTAGGGGTCCCTGCCGGGGCACTCTGCAGCTACGCTGCTGTCCCGGGAGGGATCGGAGGTTGCTCTCTGTACCTCAGAGCCGTCTGGGCTGGTGCGGGGGAATGGTATGGGATCCCTGAAGCTACATAGCTGCTCCTGCCTTGTGCCTGCGAGTGAGAAGGGGGCGTAGCTTTACGGAGCTCCCTGAAGCTGCATGAATCATCTCAGGCTCTCTTCTGGCCTTCGAGTTTAGGAGTCTCTGAACACCCCTGCCCGAGAGGTGGGCAAGGGTGAAAGGTAAGAGGCAGTGGTTCGGTGCAGCCCCCAAGCCCAGCCCAGTCCTGATAGGTGGGGGGCAGGGGAGATGCTCACCATCCTTGAAGGGGTGGATGTACCCAAAGATCCGCAGCCCGTAGTTCTTCCACTTGGGCGACACAGCCAGCTTCTTCACCGTGGTGCGGGCCTGCACATGCCGGGATGAGGGGGAGAGAGAGAGGGACACATCACACCCAGGCCTCGCTCTGGGCCGTGTCACACAAGCACCCACACTCCTGGGGGAGGCAGGGGAGTGTGCCCCACAGCCCCGCCTCCGCCCCACAGCCCCGCCGGGTCCCTAGAGAGGGTGAAATTCCACCATCAGGGCAGCGGCTTCGGGCCCACTTCAGTCCCACACCTTTGACACCCCACATGGGGCTTGAGCGGGCCTCCTGATGGAGGGAAATTCCCCCCAGAGAGAGGTCCCATGGATCCCACAGGAGTTCTCTGTCCAGGATCAGTCCCTAGGGGATTCCCGACTCACAGGCTCCCCCGCACTGCAATGGACTTTGGGTCAGGCCCTCAGGAAGCCAAACACTCTGGCAAACAAAGGTACCAGCCAGAGCAGATCAGCCAGCGACCCCCAGCCAAGCCGAGCCGAGGGGAGGGACGGTGCGGCTGCAACCCAGCGAGGGGCCTGTACTCACGTGGGGAAAGAGTGGGAAGTGCAGGTTCTTCCTCAGGTGCCTCACGGCCCCTCCGCACCAGTCCTCAAAGACGTGAAGGTTCGCCTTCCCCTTGTACTGCAGAATGGACAGCCCCCACGGGGGCGTGAGAATGAGTCCTGGGCCGGGCCCCCACCGGCTCACGTGCACCTCCCCATCGCCGGCCAAAGGCCATGCCCAAATCCCACCCGAGGCCATGGAGAGATCCCCACGGGGGCCAGATCAGACCCCGCTACACCAGGGCTCAGAGCCGCACAACACCAGACCAAGGCTGGGGCCAGCACGCCGGGAGGGGAGCAGCTCAGGGGGCCGTGGAAGGGAAGGGGGCACGCAGCCCAGCAGCACATGCCCCCGCCTGCGCCGGGTGGCGCTCCAGGGGAAACGTGGGTGCAGGTTGCTGTTTTTCTGGGGCATTGCATGTTTTTAAACACCCGTTACCTGCCCACCCGGCCAGGCTGCACCAGGGGTCAGAGCAGCCCCAGGTTCTTCAGCCAGCCCACGTTACTGCCAGCTCAAAGGAAGATCAGTTTCAGTTTAAGCCACGCCAGCTCCCCAGCCCTGGCGCTGTCTTCAGCCACTCCTGAGCTCTCCCCAGGGTGCTACGCAGCCACAGCAGGGCACAAATGCACTGGTGGCTCAAACCGGGGCAAATCCCCAGTCTACAGCAGGTCTTAGAAGCCTGCCCCCCACGGATACCGCCAATCCCTGGCTGATGGGAAAGCCAGCTGCCAGCAACGGGCCTAGCACCATGTCCTCAATGCCCTAGACACAGCTCAAGTTCCAGAAATCAGACCCTGACCAGCCGCCCCACTCCTTCTGCTCCTTCCTGGGCCAGCTGGGCCTCACAGGTAGGGACCCAGGGATTGTTCCACCCTTGACCCCCATTTCTTTCCCCTCTGGCTTTGTATTTTTGGCCACCCCCCTCCTGTGAAGTTGGATGGCCGCCGTCTTGGCCAACCCATCAAGGACTCAACTGGGGACTCCCAGAGCTAAAAGTAGGAATCTGAGCGGCAGCTCCCCCGCCCAGGGCTGTTCCAGACTCATCACCTAAGGAATAGGCCCTGAAAAGCAGACACCGGAGAGTTCCTGTTTACACCCCCAGGCCCAGGCCGAGCAGAGCAGAGGAGCGAGCGAAGCAGAGCTCCCAGCTCCTGGTGGGCCTCCTTCAGAGGCCATCACTAGCATGTGCCAGGCTGGCTGAAATCAGGCCCGTGCAGGGGGATCCCAGGCAGGGTTCGAAAGGCCAGGATCCCTGGGCGGTGGCCATGCTCAGGAGGGCAGGACACACAGGGAAGTGGCTGGGAAGCCAGGTGCCGTTATTCCCTTTCCAAAGGCTCTGAGGAGAACCCAGTCGTTCCCTAGGGTGGATGCTGGCAGGGAGCAGAGGAGAGATCTGGGGCTGGTGCTGCCCACCACCCTGCCCATCTCCCCCATGCCTTGGCCTGGAAAGACCTGTGGGTGGCAGAGCTCCAGAGCCGTGACTGATGGACCCGGCCGATGGCGGGACGGCTCATGTCACCGGGGTGACTCTGAGGCAGAAGAGGGATCCCAGCGTCTGCTGTGGGTTTACTGAGATGGTCGGTCAAATCCCCCAGCATCCCTTCATCCCCAACGTGCTGCTATGGGGCACCCTCCCAGCTGGTGCCCCGGCCCCCATGTGCCAGCTGCCTGCAGTGACCGCCACTCCACACCTGCCCACGGACACCGGCCAGGCCCTGCAGCTGGGGAGGAAGGAGAGGGGGTGGGGCCAAGGGCAGCTGGAGAGGCAGGAAGGCAGGGACGCAGTGATAGGCTTGGAGCGGGCCTGTGGACTAAGACACTTCCCGGGGTGGCGGGGGCACAGAGGAGGGGCCGAGGGCAGCGTCTCTGGGGAGCAATCCCAGCAGTCTCCAGTCACTCCGCACGGGCGCACACTGCCCTGGCCACGCACAGCCCCAGCCCTGGGCGCCTGGGGAGGTCTCGGCACCTGGCAGCACACTGAGACTGGGAATGGTGGGTGGGGAGACAGGGACCCCTGAGCCCTGCCCTGGAGATGAAAGGGAGCCAGCTAACCACGAGAGCCGGCACAGCCAAGGGCTCCCTCCCCGCTCTCCGGTCCGGTCGGCTGTGCAATGTCCCCCTCCCCAAGGGCTCGCAGCTCTCCTCCCTGCTGCTGGCTTTCACGTCAGGGCTGCGGTCAGGGTCAGAGCAGCTAAGAATTGAGTGCCGGGTCCCTGTCTGCTAGAGCTGCCCCCACTTGCAATCACTAGAGAAGCCGAATCTCCAGGCTGTCTGTGCGGCGGGGACGCTGCGGGATGATCGACTCCAAGGTCCCGACTCCCATTAACACAAGCAGCGTTATTAATGCCTCCCCTCCCGCCCAGGCGTAGCCAGGGGGCTCGCTCGCTGCACAGCCCCCCCTTGCTGGGGAAGCGTGACCAGTATCTGCTCCACCATCATCTGCCGCGTCCATCTCTGCCATGGCTCGCTGCCACCACCAGCTCCCGCGCCTGTCTGCTCAGTAGCCTCAGAAGAGCACCAGCAGGGAAAAATTCCCTGCCAAGAGCCATGTCTGCTCTGCCAACCCCACCCCGCCCTCCCACCAGCCGTGCCAACCCCGCCGTGCCCTGCCTCCTCTGCCAACCGCCATGCCCACCCCGCCATGCCCTCCCACCAGCCGTGCCAACCCCGCCGTGCCCTGCCTCCTCTGCCAACCGCCATGTCCTGCCACCAGTCGTGCCAACCCCACCATGCCCTGCCACCAGCCGTGCCAACCCCGCCGTGCCCTGCCTCCTCTGCCAACCGCCATGTCCTGCCACCAGCCGTGCCAACCCCGCCGTGCCCTGCCTCCTCTGCCAACCGCCATGTCCTGCCACCAGCCGTGCCCACCCCGCCATGCCCTGCCTCCTCTGCCAACCGCCATGCCCTGCCACCAGCTGTGCCCACCCCACCATGCCCTGCCTCCTCTGCCAACCGCCATGCCCTGCCACCAGCCATGCCCACCCTGCCATGCCCTGCCTCCTCTGCCAACCGCCATGCCCTGCCACCAGCTGTGCCCACCCCACCATGCCCTACCTCCTCTGCCAACCGCCATGCCCTCCCACCAGCCGTGCCAACCCCGCCGTGCCCTGCCTCCTCTGCCAACCGCCATGTCCTGCCACCAGTCGTGCCAACCCCACCATGCCCTGCCACCAGCCGTGCCAACCCCGCCGTGCCCTGCCTCCTCTGCCAACCGCCATGCCCTGCCACCAGCCGTGCCAACCCCGCCGTGCCCTGCCTCCTCTGCCAACCGCCATGCCCTGCCACCAGCTGTGCCCACCCCACCATGCCCTGCCTCCTCTGCCAACCGCCATGCCCTCCCACCAGCCGTGCCAACCCCGCCGTGACCTGCCTCCAGCCGTGCCAACCCCGCCATGCCCTGCCTCCTCTGCCAACCGCTATGTCCTGCCACCAGCTGTGCCAACCCCACCATGTCCTGCCACCAGCCGTGCCCACCCCACCATGCCCTGCCTCCTCTGCCAACCGCCACGCCCTCCCACCAGCCGTGCCAACCCCGCCATGCCCTGCCTCCTCTGCCAACCACCATGCCCTTCCACCAGCCGTGTCCACCCCGCCATGCCCTGCCACCAGCCGTGCCCACCACCACAGCCTCCCAGCAGCTGTGCCAACTGCCCTGACCTGCCAATAGCCACACCCCGCCAGCTCTAACAACCACATCGTGTGCCTTGTCCCTAGAACTCCACCAACCACGCCCTGCCAACAGCCATGCCATGCCTACTCTGCCATGGCCACGTCCCACCTGCTGTGTCAACTCCCACACCCTGCCAGCAGCCACCCCCCACCAGCTGTAACAACCACACCACGTGCCACGCCCCTACAGCTTCACCCACTATGCCCTGCCAAGAGCCACGCCAGGTCCACTCTGCCCACCGCCACATCGCACCAGCTCTGCCAACCACCATGATGCCCCAACAGCCACCCCACTACAGCGGTGCTGACCACGCTGGGCCTTCGATACCCACTGAACAGCAGCTGCGGCACAGAAAGGGGCTTTTCGCCATGTGCCAACGAACAATAACCCCCAAAACGCCGTCTGGGAACCATCAGGGGAGGTGTGCAGCATCAGGTGTGGGGACGCTCCCACACCCCAGGCAATGGCTGCCGTCGCTTGCAGCTGCCGTCCCAGAGGTTTTACTGCCCCTCACGGCCCTCGGGACCGGGTGGAAGTAGAGCCTAGTCCACTTTGGCCCGTACGCCTTTGGGGTTATTGCCACTCTTGCAATCCAGGGCCAGTTCTCGATCGGGGTAGCCCGGCTGGATGGGGATCTGACCCACGATATCGGGGAGAAGCAGAGACCGGCAAGGTGAGAGCCACTCCCCTCTCAGTGGCGGATGCCAGCCACAGCACCCCACCAGGTCACAGCGTGCTGATCTGCAGCCCCGGTCGCTCTCTCCAAGTTCTAGGAGCTCCCAGCAGAGGCCTCACCCCCCCGCCCCCAGGGTGTCGCTACATCCACCAAACACATTGCAGGACAGGGGATTAACCTCCCGGGGCGTCTAATAGGTCATTGGATCTGGTCCCGGAGCTCTCAGCATCCCCACTTCCTGACCACACTGGGCTAACAAGCCCCTCCCAGCTACAGCCCCGGGTCTCTCAGAGATTCCCCTGCCCCGGGGGGGCAGAGGCAGCGGAGACGCCGCTGGCATACGGCATGAGCTCGTTAGGCAGAGAGATGCCTGGCACAGGTTTCAGGCCCCGCTGCAGAGCTCTGGCCCGAGCCTTGCTCTTACTCCAGCTCTGCTGGAGGGCAGCGCAAAGGGGGCCTGGGCCAAGCTGCCTGCTGGCGGCGTTTCCTACCCCGAGCCATGATGGATGAAGAACTCCATGGCTTCTGCTCTCCCCCAGCTGGGTGGCTGACGCGGTCACAACGCCGGCCCGCCAGGCCGGGAGCTCGCACGGAGGGAGGCCTTGACCCCCATGGAAAACGAGAGCGGCCGCCAGCTGCGCGCGCCTTTCCATTAACCCAGCACTGCGCCGGCAGAATCAGTCAGAGGGGAAAAGCTGTTTGATGATCCCGCAAGTTCTCCTACGCCCGTCCCCCTGCCCCAGCGCTGTCTCCACGGCTCCCGCGCAGTCAGCGAGGACGGCTTCCCCCCGCCCCTCGCGACTTGCCCCAAAGACGTGCCCTGCCCAGCTCACCTGCTCGTTCCATGGCAGAACACGCTTGGTCACGTTCAGCCTGGGAGGCCTCCCGGCTCCATCCGCCCCTGGGCCTCTGGAGAGCCAGCCATCAAAGCCCTGCCCTTCGCCCTGCTGGGGAAACCGAGGACAAGGTGAGAGAGCAGCATCCCGGGGAGGGGCCAGGACAAGAGGAGGAGGGAAAATGGGTGACACGGACACCTAACACGCCAACAGGCTTTGCGATCACCTAGCCCAATTCTCCACGGGTGTCCAGGAGCAGCGGCACTGCCATCAGTGGAGTGGGACCGCTTTCCCCCAGCAGAGCTTTTGGCCCAATGGAGCACTTCCCCGCCTGGAAATACAGCCTCCTCCTGAGGCCGAAGGCCGCGCAGCTCAGTGCCCCACCGCGATGCCGCAGGACGGCTCAGGGCAGGCGGTGAAGACGAATCCCACCTCCAGGGAGGAATTTCAGGCTGGTTAATTGGAACGACCCCAGTGGGGAGGCTGGCAGGGCTGACTCATTTGCAAGAAGGGCCAGGGGATCTAAACATCTCTTGTGAGAGGCCAACACCCAGACGACGGGGCCGGGGGCCCTGTGTGTGTGGGAGAGCAGAGAACTTTCCTGTCTAACCTCGAGATGGCCTCGGGCACCTCCCCAGCACCCCGAAACACGAACAACGGCACAGGACTGTTCTTGGGGATCACTTGTATTGCAGCAGCATGGAGAGGCCCAACTAAGGGATCCGGGCCCCACTGAGCAAGGTGCAATGCATCCCCAACAGAGACAGCCCCCACCCTACAGAGCTTACAGCCCAAGCATGAGACCGGAGACAAGCATGTAACTCGACAGGGTGATAACAGCAATGGTGATCGCTGTCACTTCCTGCTCAGCCAAGGGGAGGGAAGCAGACAGATTGAGCACGTTATGGTTACATGTATCCATTAAAGGAAAGGAAGCCAGAGGAGGGAGTTGTCCATGCTCTGTACTAGCCAGAGCCATCTCCCGGCATGTGGGTTCGTTCCTAGCAGCAGGGAAGTTGAGGGAGCAAGGGTAGCTACCCCTAGAGAAGGAGGAGCCGCCCAGGGATGGGAGACTGGCTAAGAGCAACTGGTGTGTGCTCAGCGAAACAGGGGATGGGCCAATGGGACCAGGCGCCGTGAGGCCTGCTAATTCAAAGTCCGGTGCCAATGACCATCCCAAGGCTGTGCCGGCAGAGGTGGATTTCAAAGCAGGGGCAGGTCAAAGCAGGCGGACGGAGAAGAGGGCTGCATGGGGAAGATGAATGCAGATGGGGGTGCCCTCTGCTGCCCACTTTCCTGGCATGCGCAGGGATGAGGCAGAGGGAGGTAGGCGATAAACCAAGCCTGCCCCAATCCGCTCGTGCCATCCGCTCCTCATTACAAGGAGACAAATTACCGTGGCGACTGGGGTACTCGAGAAGGAAACAAAGCGCCTCAGCCCATGATAAACGACTCCTTGTCAAGCTCCCTGTCTGGTGGCATTAATTCCCAGCCAGCTGCGCCCAGCGCGGGGAAGGAAGCAGGGACGGAGCCTGGAGCTGCAGACACCGCAGCGCGGCTGCCCAGCCAGCCCCGGAGCAGCGCTGTTTGGGTCCATGGCAGCTGGGGAAGGAATCTGGCTGGTGGCCTGCGTGGCACAAGCTCGGGCTGCCCCAGGGGACACAGCGAGCGCTGTACCAACGTGCAAAGGAAACGTGCAGGCGGGAGGGCGGGGAGACGGGGCCCTATGGCCCAGGAAGAGCTTTACAGGCTCTGGAAAGACGAGGCTCCATTTGTGGTGTGCAGAAGTGGCGAGACTAGCACAGGGCGTCATGACAGGGGGTCCCAGCCCTGATTCACAGTAACCCACTGCGCAAACTCGGAAAACTCACTTAACCGCTCGGTGCCTCGGGTTCCCCATCTGTAAAAGGGGCAAAGCACAATCCCGACCCCTGCTATCCAGCACTGCGTGAGAGGCCCTCTGATGAGAGGTGCTCTCTTTGTGTCGCTACATCCCCTGGCGCAGCCTGGTGCTGGCGGATAGCTGCAATTTGATCGGTCTCAGGATGGGCTCACAGTGTTTGCTGTCCGCGACCTTTCCCCAGACACTGCTCTGGATTCCACCCCCCTCTCCAGAGGCGATCCGTCTGCCAGCAGCAGCACCGGTGAGCCTGATCCAGACGCTGGGTGTGGAGGAAGAATAAAAGCGGAGGTCAACCCCAGCTAACCGCAGTTACTCTGAGCTGATCCCCATCCAATCCCAGCGTCTCCCGGCAGCGAGTGAAATAAGGGGTGGTCTTGTGGGTCTTGGAGGCCACAGGAAACCCACGCAGGATGTGGGATAAGATGAATGGGCTCAGTGGGTGTGAGGGGGAAAAGCTCAGAAAAGTGGGGGGACAGGTTACTGGTTTATGAGGGCTACTCTCAAGACATTAAATGTGAAGGGGGGGAGCAGGCCGTGAGTGGCTGCTCTAGTGCATTCCCTGGAAGCAGAGCCCGGGAGACACCAGCCTGGTCACTACCACGTTCTGTAGTTCACTGGTGTAACGCTCGTGCAAGGGCATGAGCACGGGGCCATCAGGGCTCCCATGTTCCTTGTCGAGCTGCACGTACAAACTCTAGTTGGCTTTGGCGAGTGGCGTGGGTCCTGCCCCGCAGCACCAGGCGCCGGGGAGGAGAAAGCGTTTCCATCTGCTCCACGTCTCCCTTTTCTCCAGATACGTCATGTCAGTTTCACAGCACGGCAAGAAACGGACAAGGGCCGGCAGAGCGTGGGATCCCAGGGCAGCAGGGAACAGAGCGCTGTGGCCTTCGGAAATGGACGCCGCCCCCCCCGGAGCCGCTGGCGTTCGGGGCTGTAACAGGTAACGTACACCCGGGTCACAGAGACACAGATGCACTCGTTGATGGAGCACACAAGCTGCTATTCACGAACTTGTCCTTGAGCAGCTTGGCTGACAGGGAGCTCAAACCCCGGGGCTGTCACTGGACTCCACTGAACAAAGGAGCACAAGGAGCCACCTGGACAAAAATACACAAGCCACCTGAGGCTTTTTGTGCACAGAGCTATTGATCTCCAGCTCGGGGGGGTTGGCTACAGTCACTCCCTGTTCACAGAGGGTGACAACAATCCCTCATATACAGCCGCAGAGCTGGAGAATCGGGAGTTGGTTCGTATATCCCAGACACCTCCAGTCTGTTTCGCTAGGGCGGGTCTAACAGCTATTTGTGACACCATCCCCACACCTGCGCCATAGCCAAGGCTGGCATCACGTCGCTATAAAGGCACTGCTCCTCCGGGAGGCTGACCTCCAGGGCCGGGCTCAGCTGCTTCCAACCTCAGCTGTTTTCCCTGCTGCCTTGTTCAAAACAATGGCTGGTTAGATTTTTGTTTTACTTTAAACAAACATGCAGACGCACCCATCCCTATCCCCCCTTTCTCCTCACTAGAAGGGATTCCACTCAACAATTCCCTGTCAGGCAGAGAACCGGCTCTTCCACCGTCAAGGCGAATGCTTTGAAAAGCTGAAAAACAGGCTGGTCTATTGGAAACTGAGAGGGGGCAGCTGATCAGAACAAGAACAAGGAGCAATGGTCTCAAGTTGCAGTGGGGGAGGTCTAGGTTGGCTATTAGGAAACATTATTTCACTAGGGGGAGGGTGAAGCACTGGAATGGGTTACCTAGGGAGGTGGTGGTATCTCCATCCTTAGAGGTCTTTAAGGCCCAGCTTGACAAAGCCCTGGCTGGGATGATTTAGTTGGGGTTGGTCCTGCTTTGAGCAGGGGGTTGGACTAGATGACCTCCTGAGGTCCCTTCCAACCCTGAGATTCTAGGATTCTATGATCAGCGTACTCTGGCTGACGCCAATTCCAGCCAAAGAGATAGACAGGGGCTCTGATGTAACATCCTGGGCTAACTGGGGGGCTGGGAATCCCAGATGGGAATGTCTCTTTGCCAATCATCAAGTGAGGTGGGGGTCTTTGCTGGTTGGTGAGAGCAGCTGCCTGTGGGGGAAGGGTTAATAAGTAGCTGGTTTGTGCAGCCAGGAGAAGCAGCGGGGAAACTATTCCCTGTGTAAAGGTTAAGGCAGCTGGAGAAGGGGATGTGATTATTATTGATAGTTTCTCTGGCACCGGGAGTGTGAGGTGCTTGCTGGAGCTGGGCAGAGGCACAGATCTGTTTTATTCCCCTAGGGCAGCTGACGTGGATTTGCCGGCCAGCGTTACCCATAGGGCCCTGTACCCAGTGCCCTGCAATGGGGAGCTCAGCCCCCTCTGCCACAGCTACCCCCATTAAAGAGCCTCAGTGGCAATGAGGTTTGAGTCATTACCGCAGTGGAGGGTTCGCGCTGCACCAGCCCAGGGCGCATCACCGACTCTCCCTGGCCGGGGGCCGCCTTATGAAGCCGGCGGGGAGCTGGTTTTGGGGGCATTCCGCATTTCCACCCCGGCTCTCCCTTTCCGCTCCGTCTAAGCACTGATTTGCTCGATGAGCGTCTGGCTCTGAGGTGGGACTTATCGATCAGGCTCTGGCTAATTGATAGTGGGCAGTAAGTGGTATCGGTAATCCATCCATCCACCATTTCCACTCACTGGCTGCTCAGCTGCGATCCCATCACAACCAACGTTCACCTTGGTGCGTCATTGCTGTCCCAGGCCCCGGGGCTGCTCCCCACACCAGCCATTCCCAGCATCACGGCTTGGCTTGTATTTATTTCTTGGCCTCCCTACGCTCCCTCGGAGGCTGGGCGCTCATTGGCCTCATTCTCCATATGAGGCAACTAGGGCCCAAAGAGGCCAAGTGACTTGCCCAAGGTCACACAGGAATCACGTGGCAGAGCCAGAAATTGAACTCTTATCTCCTGACTCCCACTCCAGTGCCTTAATAACAAGCCCACCCTTCTTCCCCCCGGCTGGCATTGCCAGTGAATGACCCACTGGGCTCAGCAAAGGCAGAGATACAGTCTGCCCAGCAGAGGAAGTTGCCAGCTCCTGATGCTGTATGAGGAGCTGCTTGCAGAGAGAAGGGGCAGGAAGTCTGAACGGCTGCTCCTGCTTGACAAGCCATGGGCTCTCTCAAGGAGACTCCCCTTTCCTTGGCACGTAAGGTCCCTGGGCCCTGCCTGGGGTGCTGTTAGCCCTGCAGTGAACACAGCTGGTGGAGGAGTCTACTGGGACTGGAGATCTCACCTGATATGGCTCACGCTGCCCCCGTACCGGGGGTGACGCAACAGTGCTTCTGGGGAGCTCTGTTATCCCCAAGGGACTGGTCCCCAGTGCTGGGAACAAGAGAAGCCCAGCCCACCCTCCATTGCCACGGAGAACTTGGCAGAGCAGAGCCAGGGCACCCAGCGGCTGGAGCAGAAGGGAGGCGCGGGGGTGACATTTGCCCACTGGCTGAAACAGGGCACGCCCCCCGCCCAGTCACCCCCGCGGTGAGTCGCTGGGCTATGGAACAGGCCACCCGGAGGCGGGATTCCTTTCTGGTTCTCCTCTTCCTTTTAAAGGGATCGGGCTAATTCAATTGCAGGTGTGTGTCTCACAATTTAGAGGGACCAGGCTGGCGCTCGCCTTCACGCCACAACTCGGGATTGATTCAATTGTGCCGATCGGCATGGACAGTGCAGTAATTCCTATGCCTCTCTCTGGGCCTGCCACACTGCGCCAGAAGTCTGTTATTAACCAGGACAGCTTGTCCTGGGGGTGTCACCCCACTTCTCTTCCGAGAGGGGCCCTCTGCAGCATCTCGCTCAGTCCTTTAAGCACTGGGCCACGCACGGCTGTTACTGCAAGCTGATCTCTCAAGAGGTATTCATTTCAGCAGAGCTGGGGGCTCCCCCCTCAGCAGCGCTAGCTCCCAGCCTCGCCCTTTCATCACAGCTTCTTCCAGCACCGAGCCTCCAGCGGTAGGACCTCGTCAAGGTACATCCAGCCAAGCAGGGCCCACAGAGCCGTGCTGGCCAAGCGGAGCAGCATCTGGTAGAGCGTTATGAACGGGTGCTTGTCATTAACCATGCCCTGTTGGTACACAGCACTGCCCTCCAGTGCACAGAAGCAGACCCGCTCCTGTGGGGGCAATTCTCTTGCTCTCTCATGGCTGACAGGAGCGCCAGTGCCGTGAGCGTGCAGGAAAGTGGACAAAACGTCCCACACGTTTCTTTGTTTCCATTTGCTCCTTGACGTTTTCCATCTGCTGCCAGGGGAGGGAGATTCATCGGGTCTCTCTGAGCAGGGGACCAGAGTTCAACTCATGGGCCTGGGGGTTGGGCTGGAGTCCAGCTTGCAACTGGGACATCTGCAGACGAGACCCCTTGTGGATCAGTCGTGCTCCCACCCTCCCCGGCTGGAGACAGAGGTGGCAGGTGCATACAGACGGCACCTGCATGCCTGGCCATTCCCCATGCACCATCTCCGACAGGCAGATCCTACAGCATCTCCAAAGGCATCTTGCAAAAATTAAAGCCCCATCCATGGTAACCGCAGGAGAGACAGCACCACTGAAGGGACATCGCCCACCAGAAACCTCTCTGGCACCAAATCTTCTGCCCGGTGCACGTTCAGTCAGCTGCACTGTGAAAAGAGACCAGAAGGTTTGCTATGAACTGAGGACTCTCTTCTGCATGGATGGACCCCAGGGGTGGGTGAATCCAGCAGCCGGACTGCTTCCCATGCAGGAGATTGCTGAAGTGAAGGCGGAGAGCGGGGCAGGTTTTTGAAGCCGGTTTCGTTCATATTACCCACTCCCGTCTGGCTCTGCAGTGATTTAGAAGCAAGCAGTGGGCAGGGGATCCAAAGGCAGTGTGGCTCAGGGGATCAGAGACACTGGGCCTTGGAGGGAACTAATGATGGGAGAAGGGGAGGTCTAAAATGCTCTGAGCCCTTCCCCTTGGATACCAGTGGTTTCTTCTTTCATCCTCTCTAGGGCCTATTAATCGCCTCCCACTTGGCATTCTCGGGGGCTTTTGGGAGACCCTGGCAGTTGGTCATTGTCCTCCGAGCCTTTGGAATACAGATTAATAGATTCCAAGGCCAGAAAGGCCCATTGCGATCATCTGGGCTGAGCTCCTGTGGGTCACAGACCAATGCACTGCCCCGGAATAATTCCTAGAGCAGAGCTTTCAGGATAACCTCCAACCTGGACTTTAAAATGGCCAGTGCTGGAGAATCCACCACAAGCCTCTGTAAATTGTTCCAGGGGCTAATTACCCTCGCTGGTAAAAACGGGTGCCTTATTGCCAGTCTGAATCGTCTAGCTTTGGCTCCCAGCCGAGCCACAGCCCCTCGTAATGATGGCCCGGGGGGACGTCTGTCTAGACTTGCCCCCCCAGTGGCCCTTCAGTTGCTGGCAGGCTCCATGCTGTGGGTCTGATTTAATTACCTGGGCACCTGCGGTTCTAAGATGGCAAAGAAAAATGGATGGGACAGAAAAAATAGCATCCCACTCTTGAATGCGACAGAGAATAGAAAAGCTCCAATGAGCCCCTCTCCAGAGCTCGCCCTGCTCCTGACACAACCCACCTTGGGGGAGACTAGGAACACTCAGGCCATCCACGGGCAGCACAAACATGGGCATGGAGGGGGAGAAGTGACTTGCCCAAGGTCACTGAGCGAGTCCCTGGCTGCATTCATCTGAAAGCCTGCATCTCCCAGCTCCCAGTCCTGTGTGCCAGGTCCTAGCCCATGCTGGGCGCCCTGCCCTGTTTACAGAGATACACCCACGCAGGTGCCGGGCATTTCACAGCTGGGGATGTGAGGCGTGGCGGTGCTGCCTTGGCACGGGGACTCAGACGCAGGAAGTCAGCGAGAGCAGGGACGTGAGGGAAGTAGGAAGGAGGAGAAAAGATGGAGAGAGGAGAGGAAAAGGAAGTATTGTGTGTGGGGGTCCTAGTCTTTTAATCTGTGTCTGTGCAGTGCCTGGCACAGCCGGAGCCTGATCTTGATCGGGGCCTCCATGTGCTACTGGAATTGACAATGCTGAGCTATTCATTATTTGTAGGCAAGCCAAGAGCCCAGGCTGCTCTGGGAGCCCCAACACACCAGGCCCCGTACACAGCACAGTAAGGGCCAGACAGACACTACAAACCATCCCCGTTTTACAGATGGGGAACCGAGGCACAGGGACACTCAGGGAGTCTGTGGCAGAGGTGGGAGTTGAACCCAGACCTCCCACGGCCGGCCTTCCTCTCCAGCCCCGGCTTCTCCAGAGACCCCTGCTGCTGGGGGACAGTGAGCAAAGGTTCCCTGAGGGCATTGGGCCGCAGAGGCTGAAGGGACCAAGCAAGAGGGCAGCCCCTGGAGACTCCAGGGAGGGCCACTGCTGTGGCCAGCTGGGAAGGTAACAAGTACATCACACGCCAGAGCGGAGACAGATAAATGCTGTAAACAAAGAGGAGCCCATTAGGATGCGTGGCACTACGGAAGTAATTAGCAAACTTTGTCTAAACGAACTAATTAAAGCCCCAGAGGAGGGGAACAATGCCCTCTGAAAACGTGATTAGACAGGCGGCATAATTAGGCTTTGATTGTTTGAAAGGAAGAATTCCTTCCGCTCCCTTGGAAAGTTTAGCCCGAATTCCGGAGCAGCCTTTGGAAGACGTGCTGCTGTGGGTGGGGGACGGGGCTGGGGGGGGGGGGGGGGGTATGAAGGTGTCAGCGCAGGGCGGCGGAGGGGGCAGCTGGTACGAGCGCCGTTCGAGTCCCTCCCACGCGCTGGTTCCAAAACTCGGTGGCACTTCCATGCTGATTTCTGGAGGATTCGCTGGGGTCCCCGGGGACGGTGAGGGCTCCGCGGTGCCACAGGCTCGGTGCCCCCCGCCCCGTGGCATGGGCCCTGCGGGAGGGAGGGAGATGATGGGTGGGATCCGTCCACGTGGCACCGGCGCTGGATTGATATACACCAAAGGGGGGAAGCCGCATCGACTGCGGCCCGCGTCGAACGAGCCTATTTCTCGCCATCTCATGGCTGCCTAGCGTGCAGCTGGCTCTCATTAGCAGCACACGCTCGGGAAACCCAAATAAATGGCTCTCTCCACTCCAGGGCGGCTAAGCTGTAGCAGATAAAAGCTTCTCTGTCCCCTGGCACAGCGGGGCTGCGGTGGCGCCGTGCCACGGCTAGGGAGAGCGAGGGGCTCTGCTGGAGGAGGGGCTGGGCACTGCCTTGCCCTAGCTATAAGGAGCTGCCTGTGGACAGCAGCCTCTGTAATTAACACACCGCCGAGTTTCAACCGCTCTGGGCTCCAGTTTTCCATCTCTGGGTGTTTTTAGCCCGATTGGTTTGCTTTGGGTCCAGGGAGCTATTTCAGCCATGGCTGTTTGTCTTTCCAACCAGTGAAATTTCCCCCTCCCTGCACTGACAGAGGCAGCAATTCACAGCCTGGCTCCCCTGAGCTGGCAGCTGCTGGGGGGACAACTCTCCTGTTTGCTTACAGTGCTGGCGGGAAGACTGGGCGTGTTATGTTCAGATGGGCCAAGGCTCCGGTAATCCGTGAGATGCCCCTCCCGGCCTTGCTCAGGGGGCCACCACCACTGAACTGATGGGACGACGGAGAACAGGTAATGGGGCTCTGCTTTGAGGCAGCCCCCCCCCCCCACCGGCTGGCAGGGAGAGCTGCACCTCCCACATCCCCACCTGCCTCCCACAGGTCAGTAGGGCCTGCAAAGCGGTTTGAGACGGTCAGGTGACAGGGCAGGAGACGCTCAGGGTTTCTGCTCGGGAACACCCTGCGGGGGCACCCTAGGACTGCGCCAATTCCACGCCGGAGCCCGGCTAGGGCTGTCTGATGGGCCGCAGCACTGGCAACCTTTGCAGCCAAAACCGGGGCCCTGTCTCCGCACCCAGCTCAGGAGCTATTTCAGTTCCCTCGGTAACCCCTGCAGGAGCCAGCCACCTGATTTTCAGCCAAACCTCCTAGTTCTCACACAGCCAGGGAGGACGTGCACCAAGAGATCACCCCCTGGCTGCCTCGGCTCAGCAGAGAGAGCTGGGGCAGGAAGGGGCCCACGCACAGCACCCAATCTATGCTCTGTAGTTCAATGCGTGGGGCTGGGGAAGGGCAGCACCACACAGATCCCCATGCCAGGGGCTGCAGCGTGGCGTGTAGAGAACCTGGCTGCACTGGGGGAGGCAAGCAGACGGGGGCGAGAAGCAGCCGCCCAGGGCCGCTGGCTGGGTCCCGCTTAACAGCCACCTGTGCTCCAGTGATGTCCCCGAGATGAGATGGGGGCCAAAGCCACAGAGAAGCTAAGTGTTCAGCTCTGGCCTCTCTCCATCCCCCCAGGGAAGAAGAGCCATTACTGCCCCAGGGGCGCTCCCCCAGCCAGCAAGCATGGGACAGAGAAGGGCACCGAAGCTGCTTCCATGGCCTGAAACCATGCGATGCCCGCACCTTGCCCAGTGCCGTCAGGGCTGGTCCTTCCTCTCCGAACAGCACAGAAGGGGAACAGATGCAGGCAGAGCCTCAGAGGGAAGGGGAGGGGTCAGGCAGGAGGTGAGGGAGACAGCAGGGCTGGTCAGGGTGCAAAGGATGAGGGGAAATAGCTGGGATAGACCACGCCAAGCAGGCTTTCCTGCTGCCCCGACCCTAGAACACAAAGGGGGGGTGCGATTCAGCGGAGGTGACACATGAAATGTAGCTAAAAGGAAACATCTCTGTTGTGCCATTATAAGAAACCTGTGGGACTCCCTGCAGCAGGGCAAGGCTGATGGCTTGGAAAGCATGTAGGAACATCTGACAGAGGTTTACTTTGTCTAGTGGATACAGCAGGGAACTGGGTGTCCGGACACCTGGGTTCTACTCCTGTTCCCTGGTTGACCCGCAAGTCGTGCCGATCTCTCACTGTCTCCACTTCTCTGGGTGTGTCAGAGAGGATGCTACAGACCCACTTTAATCAGATGCTTTGGCAGCCTCACGTCAAGGGTGTGCAAAGGGCAGAAGAGCAGGCTGGATTTTTGCACCAGGATCAGCATTTCAAGAGCTCTCAATCCTCATGCTTCAGGGCAGCAGCTTGGCCAGGAAGAAACGGCCCCGGCCTGATTTGTCCAGATTAGCTGCATTCTGGAGGGAGGTGGAGTTGGCCCTGATATCTAAACCACCTGGAAGTGGCCTTGGCTATAGACGGTCCATTGCTCTGTCCTGTACAGAGTCTGCAGTTAGCTGGGACCAGCATAGGGCTCCATTAACCCAGGTCTCTGCGTGTGGCATGCCAGTCTTTCCACACCCTGTACTAATTGCAGGCACATGATTGCCATGCCAGTGCCGTGGCTGCCAACGCCTCAGGAAAGGGGCAGCGATCGGTCAACGTCACCGTTATCGCAGTGAGGGGAAATGAAGCATCACTGTCAGGCAGTGAAATATGAGCTTTCCTTCCGCTGGGCTCCCGCGCTGCCAAGCCTGGCTCAGAGCCTGCCCGAGCCCCGATGGCACGGTTCTGGAGGAGCAAGCCAGCCCCAACGTGCTCCTTGCGCTGCCCTTGGCAAGGGGCACTGCATGGCGCAGGGCAGGTCCTGGGAAGGGCTGGTGCAGCAGCAGCGCCCAGGTACCCTCCAGCCCCAGAGGCCCACAGCCAGATCCCCCGGCCCCAAGAGCCCTGGGGGCGGCAGGAGTGCAGGGCTCGGGCTGGGGTGCTCACACAGCCCTCGACCGACACTCCTGTCCCCTGGGGGCAGGAAACACCCTGCATGGGTGACTGCCGTGGCTGCCCCCGCACATGGGCTCTCGTCGCTGAGGTCGAGTGGGACAATCCCAGCCCTGCCCCTAACCCCCTTCTCAGTGCCCCGTGCTGGGAAGTTCGCCCCACCCTGGGGACGGTGAGAGGGGAAGGCCCCAGCAGGTTTCTCTCTCTGTCCCTTGCGTCGCATCCTGAACCCGAGAGGGGTGCGGCCCAGGGGCCCCTTTCCAGGGCAGGCTTCTCTGGCCCTTCGGGAGGCAGGCGGCCAACCCAGCAGCAGCAAGAGCATCCATTTCGGGTTTCGGACGACCCCGCCTGCGGCAGGCTTCCAGGGAGAGGGGAGCAGCAGGGGCGGCACATCAAAGCCGCCATGGCAGCCACCGCGCTAAGCACATCGGAATCTACGGAGCGGCAGGTGCAGCCCGGGGCTCGAAATGCCCCCTCCCCCTTCAGTAATGTCAGGAGCAGCTCACTGTGCTCAGACGACAGCCGGGCTCTTGGCCCCGGAGATTCCAGCGGGAGCAGGGCCACGTCCAGTTCAACCACCCCCAGCCCCGGGCTCCATCCGATGGGCCGGCCCCCACGGCCTTCCAACAGGGCAAGGCCACCTGGAGACCCAAACCCACTGCCACAGCCCCCTCCCTGCTCCCCACCTTGTGTTATCTCCCAGGGCAGGCTGAGCGGTGCTCTACCCCTACTCTGTGCTTCCCAACATGGCGATGCCAAGCAGGGGCTGCCCCACACCTCCTGCCATGCGCTTGCCAAGAGGGCTCCTCATCGAGACCCCTGGACAGCGCGGTGAGCATTCCGACCTGGGATCCCGTCAGAGATCCCCACACACATCGCCAGGGGGATGGATCCATACGAACCAACACACACACGCCTACGTGGCTTCCAACAGCACAATCCCCTAAGGACTCCTGTTTTTACTTCCCACCGGGGCCATCCTATGCCCCCCCCCCCCATGGGTTTCCCACCAGGGCTATCCCCCCTCCCTTCACAGGACCCCTGCCTCCCTCAGGGCACCCTCTGTGTCCGGGCAGCGTCAATGGGGAGACCCCTTTGCCAGCCCAGCTCCAGGGGCAGCAGGAACCCATGCAGGGCGATCCCAAGGTGCATTGGCCCCCTCTCCCGGCACGCACACGGCTACAGCCCCTAGGCGCCTCCAGCCCAGAACCGGAGCCGCTAGGAGCTCATTTCCCATTTAACAGAGAGAGAGAGAGAGAAGACAGGCCAGCCTGTGATTACCATCTGCTCATCCTCCCGGCTCTCGCTGGAGTCCTCGGCCTTTCTCTGCTGAGCCGCTGCCCGGGCCCCGGCCACACGCCTGCCAGCATCTGTCACCTCACCCAGCCTCTCGCCATCTGCAAACAACAAACAGACGCAGCGGGGCGCATAAGACTACAGCGCCCTGGCCGGCAAGCCAGCACCCACCCACCGCAGCCCTGGGGAGATGGGAAGGGGACTCTGCCCCATGGCGCAGTGCCAAGGAGCGCCCAGGTCTGAGCTACCAGCACCACCACCTGTGTCTGTCGTGGGCTCAGTCCACAGCCCCGTCCAGAGCCAGGGCCAGTCTGTTCCTCCTGCAGCTGCCACCTTCCTCCCAGCACCACAGAAAAGCCCTGGCTGACATTTTCAGACTTGGGTGCCGCACGGGGGACGCCCAAATCAATGACCTGATTCTCAGAGGCACTAGCACCCGGAGGTCCTGCTGGCCGCAGGGGCCCATGGGAGGGTTAACTTTAGGCATCCTTCCATTGTGGATCTGTACAGTGCCTTGCACAACAGGGTTTTGGCCCAGGCCTGGGGCACTCCTAGGGGCTCCCGCAATAGAAACAGCTGGATCCCATTTCACGCCCCCGTGGTGCTCTGCTCCTTGCACCCCCAGGGGGTCGGGCCTGGCATAGGCGATTGTCAAACGGCTAAGAGAATCCAAGGCTGCCAGTTAGGAGTGGGGGTCTGAAGGAACTGGATAGTGCTTAGGATAAGAGGGAAGGTCCTCTCATGGATCGGTAACTGGTTAAAAGATAGGAAACAAAGGGTAGGAATCGATGGTCAGTTTTCAGAATGGAGAGAGGTAAATAGTGGTGTCCCCCATGGGTCTGTCCTGGGACCAGGACACCATATTCATAAATGATCTGGAAAAGGGGGTAAGCAATGAGGTGGCAAAATTTGCAAATGATACAAATTACTCAAGATAGTGAAGTCCAAAGCAGACTGCAGAGAGTTACAAAGGGATCTCACTAAACTGGGTGACTGGGCAACAACATGGCAGATGAAATTCAGTGTTGAGCAATGTAAAGTAACGGAAAACATATTCCCAACTCTACACCAACTGATGGGATCTACCTTAGCTGTGGATCTCTCCTCACAGGGAAGCTGTTCCAGACCCCTCAGCATTTCTGTTGCCCTTCTCTGTACCTTGAACAATTCCAGTATAGCTCTTTGGAGCTGGGGAGACCAGAACCGCACGCCGGAGAGTTACGCAGCTCACGCCCTCTCTGAGCACCCGGGGCACCAGTAAGAACGCTGCACAGTGGGACCCTGCACCAGGATCTATTGCCACAGCCAGTGGTGCCCCTTCACCATCCACCAGCAGCCTCCCGAGACACTCTCCCCCGCCCGCTCGGCAAGATGCACCGGCACCAGAGATGCCCCCCAGCACCCATCCACCCCAGCTCCCCTGTGTGACTGGCTGATAAAATCAAATGACACGTACCTGGGTGCCCAGAGGGAGCCCATGAGGGGGCACTAGCTAGAACCAGAGGCAGCTGAGGGAAGTGCTAGGACACGCTCAGGGCTGCTTCATCCATGACCTGCAGCTTCACCTGGGTGCTCAGCTCAGCTCTGCCCATGAACCCCAGTGCTGACATGCAGCCCCCCGGTATCCCAGCCCCGGGCCCCACCCAGCTCTGCCCATAAACCCCAGTGCTGACCTGCAGCCCCCCCGCCCCGTTATCCCAGCCCCGGGCCCCACCCAGCTCTGCCCATGAACCCCAGCTGTAGCCTGCTCCCTCCCCACCCCACAGCTTTGCCAGTGGCCCCCAAAGTGCCCCCAGGCTCCCCTGCTATTTCAGTGGTGGCCTCTCCTGAACGCAAGTTGCCAATTAAGTTAAATGGGACCAGAACACATGTCAGGCTGGGCCAGGCCAGGATGTGGTCTTGGGGCCCTGGGAACTTTTGCCAAGTTCTGAGATTATTTTTGGTGCACAGCTGCTGCGTCCCGGCTGCTCTCTGCAGACGAGGTCTGAGCTCAGTGGCCACCACAAATGCCTCCTCAGACCACCAGCTGTGCTGGGGCCACCAGCTTAACCCAGCTGCCTTGGGCTCTCTCAGCCTTTGGGCTGGGCACACGGGGGGGCACCAAGAGAAGCAGAATCTGGGACAGGTGGCAATACCCAGGCCCCCCTGAATAGCTTTCAATGCCCCGCCCGGAGCAGCTGCTGTCACCTGCTGGCCCTACCACAGCTTTGGAGGGGGAGCCCCCGGCACCTGGGACATCCTGCCTCACAGCAGACACTGCTGGGGGAGTATCAGGGCCAGGTGATGGCACGGAGCATGCAGCCAGGGCAGGGCTAGAGCAGCTGATGGAGAGAGGGGGCCTCCCCAGGGCCCAGGCAGTGTGGGGCAGAGGGCATGTGTCTCTGGGGGCTGAGCACTCGCCTGGAGAGGGGCTGCAGGGGAAGGGGTTGCCCTGGTCCCGGGAGGCATGTGCCGTGCAGACAGCAGGGCTGGCCCTGGCGCTGGGGGGAGGAGGCAGGGGAGCAGAGGGCACTGCTCTTTGGCCAGGGCTCCTTCACCACATCTGTGCCGAGCGGCTTGCAGCGGCTCATCAGTGTCAGCTTTAATTACACCTAAGGCAGCCCAGCCTGCAGCCCTGACGTAAGAGCAGGGATGAGCTGCAAGCTCCTGGCTCCATGGCTGAGCCTCCAGCCCCAGAGATGGGGCAGCGGGGCCCCCGTGCACCCGGCTTGCCAGCCGCTGCCTGCCCCACAGCACTGCAGCACAGAGGGGGGAGCACTTCTTCTAACACTCCTGTTTCTCCCCCAGCTGTCCCCAGCAAGGCACACAGTGGATTCCCCGGCCCCGACGGCCCCTGGGTTCGCAGCATCCATCACCCCCCACGCCCACAGCCAGATCCCCCGGCCGCGACAGCCCTGGGGGCGGCAGGAGTGCAAGGCTTGGGCTGGGGTGCTCACACAGCCCTCGACCAACACTCCTGTCCCCTGGGGGCAGGAAACACCCTGCATGGGCGACTGCCGCGGCTGCCCCCGCACACGGGCTCTCGTCGCTGAAGTCGAGTGGGACAATCCCAGCCCTGCCCCTAACCCCCTTCTCAGTGCCCCGTGCTGGGAAGTTCGCCCCATCCTGGGGACGGTGAGAGGGGAAGGCCCCAGCAGGTTTCTCTCTCTGTCCCTTGCGTCGCATCCTGAACCCGAGAGGGGTGCGGCACAGGGGCCCCTTCCCAGTGCAGGCTTCTCTGGCCCTTGGGGAGGCAGGCGGCCAACCCAGCTGCAGCAAGAGCATCCATTTCAGGTTTCGGACGACCCCGCCTGCGGCAGGCTTCCAGGGAGAGGGGAGCAGCAGGGGCGGCACATCAAAGCCGCCATGGCAGCCACCGCGCTAAGCACATCGGAATCTACGGAGCGGCAGGTGCAGCCCGGGGCTCGAAATGCCCCCTCCCCCTTCAGTAACGAGCCAAGCAAAGAGGAAAACGGCTTGGGGCTAGAGGGGACTGGGCCTGTGGGATCCCACGGGGCTCCGGTCCTTTCTGATCCGCTTCCTTCCCATCCAGAGGGGGCCTCCTAAAATGGCTCCCATGCCCAGTGTCAAGACAGGGCCCCAAACTCCATCCAGAGCCACACCTTGGGCACCCGCCCTGACCCTTAACCCCAACAGGAGCAGCCCGTGGAGGCAACGCTTGCTTTCCCAGCATGCCACGCTCCACTGGGACGCCAAGCAATCTGCTGCAGGAGGCTGAGCATGGCTGGGCAGGGCCTGTGGTCTCCTTGGGTCCCAGATCTGCACTAGCGATGGGACTGAACCAGAATCCTGGATCCTATGGGGACGTTTGGATCTGATGCAGACGGGGCTCAGGACCCTCCCTGGTCCGTGGGGCTCAATGGGCAGCACTCGCTAGGCAACATGAGTAGCACTGAGGATGGGGGGCAGTCACCCCAGCCAGGGTCTGGAGAGCGTTTCTCAGCCTGCCGGGGGAGGCTTGGCCACAGCAGCCGGCCCGGCTCTGTAACTGCATATTGGCAGGAGAGAGCTGTCCTGCAGGAGCCGAGTCTCTTTGCCGGAGAGCCCCCATCATTCAAGCTCACATTTACCACACTTGAAGGAGGGAAGGACTCAATCAATTGCTCCTGGGAGGAGGACTCTGCAAACACAGCTCTCACTCAGGCTAAGTGGCCTGGAAAGGGCTGCCCGCTCCGGGCATCAATCCTGGTCCCAACCCCGGCCTCGGAGGTGCTGGGGGAACAGCAGAGACTCTCTCTGAGCTGGGGATCCATGGGGGGCTGCCACCCAGGCCCCATTCACACCCAAGCCCCCAAACTCTCTCTGAAGCACCAAGGCTCAGGCTTCACACAGGAAAGCACAAGCTGCCCCCCGTGTCTCCTCTCACCAGCCCAGGTGGGCCTGGAGCTCCATCCCACTAGACGGGGAGAACCCCTGACCGGATGTGTGTCTAGCAGTCAGACCAGGGGCAGGACTCTGGGGTTCCAGGCCCAACTCTGCCACTGGTTCCACTTGAATGGCAAAACAACCCTTGACGCTGGTGGGAGTGGAGAGCTTCGAAGCAGGCTCTCAAAGGAGCCCAGAGCCAGGTGTCCAGTTCCCAGGGCATCCCTGACAGCAGAGCTCTCAACCTGCTCCCTGGCAGCGTGGCACAATAATGATTTCCAAGCTAAAAATTTCCCTCCAGAGTTTTTTTTTATACTGATCCTTCTGCTCTGCTGAGCAAAGAGAGGTTTATACAAGTATCTACTTACAGCATTAAAATAATCGGCTTCCCAAGAATAACATGGCAGGGATTTTGAAAATGGATTAGCTGTTCACTAATGCACCCTCTACCCCTCAGACCTGTGTAACTGACACCTCCGAGCCTTTCCAATGAACGGGAAGATCTGGAACCCAACCAGGGTTGCTAGCAGGGGGAAGTGAGGGATCACGGCGGGCAGAAGGCAGGAGACTGAGGAGTTTGTTTTCACATAGCAGAGTGGGCAGAGCCAACTGTGGAGCTGCCTGGGTGTTTTTGCATAGAGGAACCATATGAGGTGGGTGCTTAGAACCCGTGATCGCCAGCATAAAGCTGAGTTCGATGCTCTGCTCCATGAATGCGCCTGACGGGGAGAGAACTAAATGGCCATAAACTAGAGAGAGAGAGAGAGAGAGAGAGGCGCAGGTCATTGGAAACCAGCAGGAGGCACCATGCTCCCACACGTCACTTTGTCGCGCAGAGGTTCAGCTCCCCGGCCACCCTCAGAGTCACACTGGCAGGCTCTACCGGCTGCAGCTAGACCTCACTGCTTTCCACACCCCTTGCCCCTGCGGAGGGCGCTGGACCCTCTAGCCCTTCTTTTAAGTCATTAATACAAGTGCTAACCCAGCGCCCATCCCCCGTTCCCCGCTCTCCTGCACCTCTCACAGCCCGTCAGCTGCCCCAGCGAGAATGCCGCCACTTGCCCCGGAACAAAGGGCGACACCGGGCGCCCGGGAACGAGGGATCAAGCCCAACCGGTGTCATGGATGGCGTAGCTAGGCCTGGCAGAGCCTTTAGCACTGGGGAGGATGCCCTCGAGGATCCTGCCTGGCAAAGGTATGGCGTTGGAGGAGCGCAGCTGAATGGGGCTGACCCTCGCTGGGGGTCCAGTTCAAGGGCCGGGCAGAGGTTCAGGCAGGCCCGTATCCTGGCAGCACTGGTCCTGGCAGGCCTGCTCTGCTCCGGGAGAGGAGTGACAGGGGGGATGGATGGACAGGGACTCCTTGGCTGCTGTAGGTTCCTAGCCCCCACCCCTGCACTCCTGAGAGAGAGAGAGAGAGAGAGAGAGAGAGACACACACACACATACACACACACATACACACACACAAGCGCAGCCTTGCTGCGACACGAGCTGAGGTGCCCAGAACAGGGTGTGGGCACTGCTCCAGCATCCCACCTCCAGGGTTAGCCGAGCATCAGTTTTGTGGGTGAGAGAGAGGCTGTGTGGCAGGATCTCCTCCTGCATTGTACAGCATGGAGCAGAACAAGCCTGGCTTCCCCACATCTATGCTGGGCCCCCCGCGGGCACACCTACACTGCAAAGACTTGTGGTGCCGAGTCTCAGAGCCTGGGTCAACTGACTCGTGCTACAGGGCTAAAAACAGCAGTGTAGATATGGGGCTCGGGCTGGAGCCTGGGCTCTGAAATCCCACCGGGGGAAGGGTCTCCGAGTCCAAGCAGGGACGCCCACATTGCTATTTTTAGCTCCGCAGCACCAGCCCCGCAAGCCCGAGTCAGCTGACCTGGGCTCTGAGACTTGGTGCCGCGTGACGATGGAGTCTCCTGTCGAGTTCGACGGATGAGCTACAGTCACTTATTGCGGGTCCTGAGATGAGACCGAAGACCAATTTCGGACCTGCAGCCCCAGTCTGCAAGTGCCACAGGCAAAAACAATGGTCAACGAATAGGCACCTCGCACATCTTTCCTTGACTGCAGCAATGCACCAGTTCTCGAAGCCTTTCAGTCCAAGGTGGCAGAGTGGCTGCCATCGGGTCTCGGCGTGGCTGAGGGCTCCCAGGAGTTGAAGCCAATGCTGTAAGGCTGGAGGTTGGCCTTGAAAGTGTCTTTGTAACGGTTTCTTGTTCTATTCTGCGATTCTCCATAAAAGATGGCCTTCGGCATTCTGCCATCACACATACAACCCACAGGAGCGCACGTCTCAGCTGGGCGCTCGCCATAAAAGCTTCTATGCCGGCGATGTGACAGCACTCAAGAACCTCAGTGTTTGGAACCAAAACTTGCCATTCAATTCCCATTATCCGCCGCAGACATCATAGGTGGAATTGGGCCAAGCATTCCGCGTGACGTTGATAAGCAGTCCACGTATCGCAGCCGGAGAGGAGTGCGGTGACAACGATGGTGTGGTAAACATCTATTTTTTTGCAGTCTGACACAATGTTCCTTCCAGAGAGAACCCAGATGTATTCCAAAGGCTCCGATGGCTGCCCCAGTGAGCTTCATAATGTTGCCAGCAATCCCTGCATTTTATGAAACGACACTGCCTCGGCAGCACAACTGGTCAATTACCTCGAGTGGTACCTCGTCGATGGACACAACCGGAGGAGTTGCAGTACTTCCAGGTCAAGGCTGGACCATGGCTTCTGTCTTCTGCAGGCTGAACAGTTTGCTGCATGCACAAAGCAGTCAAGAAGCAAAAATGTCCCTGAGGTTATTGGCCAGTACAGCACAATCAGCAGCAAGCAGTAATTCCTGAATAATTATCTTCATAACCTTTGTCTTCACACGCAGGCAATGCAGAGTCAAGTCACCTCCACTCATACGGTACTGCATATAAATGCCACAATCAATGTCTCTGAATGCATGTATTAGAACAGCTGCAAACACAATACTAAATAATGTCCGTGCAAGAACACAGCCTTGTTTTCCTCCATTGGTGACAACAAAGGGAGCTGAGAAGCAGACTGGGTGAAGGACAAGAACCTGCATGGACAGATTTAATAATGTTGACAAACTCACTGGGGCAACCGAACTTGGAGGACAGTCCACAGGCTATCTCGAGTTACACAATCAAAGGCCTTAGTAAGAGTGACGAAAATGACATATAGCTCTTGATTCTGCTCATGACATTTCCCCTGAATTTGGAGGAGTGCAAAGATCATGCCTGAAGTACCGCACCCAGCACAGAAGCCAAACTGGCTTTTAGGCAGCATCTTCTCCATGAGTTGATCAATTAACATGACTACGGCGAGTATCTTTCCTGCATTGGCAAGGAGTGAGAGGCCATGATGGCTACTGCAAGAAGCATGATTGCCTTTCCTTTTGTCCAAGTGAACAGTGTTTGTTCCTGGGGCACAGCCTCCAGGCCCCAAACCTTAAGTAGAGGCCAGTGAAGTCCCTGATTAGCTTGTGGCCCCCACATCTGAAGATCTCCCCAGGAACACCCTCTGGACCTGTTGCTTTGCCGTTTGGCATTTGCTTGACAGCTGTCCATATTTCAGAGATGTTCGGCAGGATTGAGAGTTGGCCTGGAATTAGAAGTTGCCCAAGATCACCAGGCGCTGATGCTGAGGTGGTGGCCAGTGACCACTTTTAAACCTTGTTGAAGTGCTCAGCCCATCTTTTCAGAATTTGCCCACGACTGGTCAGTTGCAGTGATGCATCTGCACTCTAGACAGGGCTGGTACCACTAGATAGTGGGCCACACCTGGTCTTCAGCTCAGCAAAAACCTGATTGGAGACTTTTTGGTCTGCTGCTTATGGAAGCTGCTTATGGAAGCATTTTCCACCAGCTCCCCTTCCCATGGCGAAGCTTAGCTCACACACTGTACTCCGTATGGTAATAGGCCATCTTTTTAAGAGATGAGTTTTTATTGTTTATCTAACAATGTGCGAAGAGGCGGCATGGAGGTCAGCAGTTGCTTTATCTCAACAGATCAGTTCCGATTAGACCCTCTTCACAAAGCCGAGGACGTCTTTAGACACACTGAACACTATTTCCTTAAAAGACGACCAGGCAGAGTCAGTGTTTGTCACAGAGTCCCTGGGCGATACTCTGGAACTGCTCCCCATGAAGCCAGTCAGGACTCTGGGGCAGTCGCCTTTCTGTGAGCAGCCTGTCTCCAGGGCACACAGCTCACACAGCTTCCACCTTCCTGGGTCTGACCTCGGAGCATTCAGCATCCTCTGCCCCTCCGTGCGCTTCCCCCAGCGAGTCCGCTCAGGCAGGGCTCCTGGGGAAGCCAGAGGGTCCTGCACCCCAACTTCGCAGTCAGACTTGACTCTCAGCCAGCCAGTAAAACAGAGGTTTATTAGATGACAGGAACATGGTCTAAAACAGAGCTTGCAGGTGCAGAGAACAGGACCCCTCAGCTGGGTCCATTTTGGGGGGGGGGGCAGTGAGCCCGACAACCACGTCTGCCCTTCACTCCATGTCCCAGCCAGCCCCAAACTGAAACTCCCTCCAGCCCCTCCTCCTCTGGGCTTTGTTCCTTTCCCGGGCCAGGAGGTCACCTGATTCCTTTGTTCTCCAACCCTTTAGCTCTCACCTTGCAGGGGGAAGGGCCCAGGCCATCAGTTGCCAGGAAACAGGGTGTCGGCCATTCTCTGTGTCCAGACTCCTGCACACACCTGCCCTCTAGGGCTCTGCAATGATCATACACCCTTACCCCACCACCTAGATACTTAAGAACTGCATAGGGGAAACTGAGGCACCCCCACAATATTCGGAGGAAACATTAAGAACAGTCCCACTTCGTCACAGTGTTTATTGTATCTGACTGAAAAAGTGCATCAAGAACTTCATCAAGTTTTTTAACAAGCCCTGCACGCTCAAGCTTGGCTACTGGAGATTGAGGATACCAGCACTGTTTTAATTGGAAGCTCAGTGTCATTTTACATCTCACAAGTTGACGATCAGACCACACGGACGCTCCCGGCATTGCATGGGTGGTCCTGACGGGGGCGTTGATGTGCAAAGACAGTCAGTTAAATGCCAATGACCAGAGCAGGGATGCATCCATGTTGCTTGGTGCTCTGTTGTTGTTTTGTGCTTTGTTGCAGTGTAGACGTACCCTGTATGACCAACACCACACCCTGGCCACTCCTCGTTTCCTAGCCTGCTCGGCAGTCACAAGAAGGAGCTAGTGGGCAGCCTATCCTGGGCGAGGCTCCTGCTGTCTGATGTGTGCACTGCACCCACTCACACAGTGGGATCAGAAGGCTCCTAGACAGTAACACTGAGCACCAGCCTGGTGGCACTTGGCAGGTTCAAAGCATTGTACAAATGCCAGTGGATCCTTGGGAGGAAGGCAGCCTCCCCCCACCTCACAGATGGAGAAGCAGACCCAGGAAGGGTGAAGTGATGGGTCCCAGCCGCACAGCAAGGCAGGCTCAATGTTGGGATTAGATTTCGCCACTTGCTGGCTCCCAGCTTGAGCTCAGACCGCCAGGGCCCACACAGCCTCCCAGCGGTGATGCCAACACCTTGGTGCAATTCACTTCCTTCTTCCCATACGGTTGCTGTGTGCTTGTCTTTTGTAAGCCCGATGCAACACACATTCCCCCTCGTAGAAAGCTCCCCCCACCTCTCCCCCTGCCACTGCCTGCCCCAGTAGGAGCCTCCCAAGTCTGTTTGAAGAGAGATTATCTTTCTTCTCCCCTAGCAAACACAGCTGCAGCCTGTGCTGTGATTCTGTTGCGGCAGGGGGAGATGTGCTGGTGCCCTTGGCGATCGTTCCTTGGCAGGGAAGGAGGGTGGGAGAGAGATCCCCCATGTCAGCTTCTCTTCCCATCTCTTCCCTCACCCCGAGGAGATGCTGAGGGAGCCCGGGCCTGCTCTGGATCTATGCATCAGAGTGTGCTAGCCCCACTGGACCATCTCCCCACACAGAACTCCATGCCGCAACCCGACCCCCCAGCCTCAAGGGAGACGGCTTCATTTGAATGTAACTGAAAACCCCAGGCCCTTCCCAATGGTAGGGGAGAAGGCACGTGGCCTCTCCCCCTGAGATCATGAATGGCTCAACCAGAGCCTCGGTGAGCACCCAGGTACCACATGCAGCCATAGCAATCTAGGATACGGTGTTTTCACGGCACGTTAACAGCACTTGAAATATGACCCCTCCCCAAACATCAGATCCTGGCGGCTCCCAGCTGCCACCGGCTACCAATAAGGAAATCAAGAGAGGACAGACCATGCTTGGCAGCCTTACTGAGATCGCTGGGCTTTGTTGCTGGCACAGCCAAAGTCAGGCACTCGGAGGGGCTGGTTGGGGGTGAAGGGACAGATGCTGCCCCATGCTGGTGTTTGCTGGCCCCTCAGAGGCACCAAGCCCCACGGCTCATTCCAAAGCTTCCCTGCTGTTCTCAGCAGCCCCTGCCTCCCCCGCCCAGCTCCCCAGTGCACGGCCCTGCTCCCATTAGTATTCCAGAGGCAGCGCAGCCCCTTGTGTCTCCTAGGAGATGGAAGCAGAAATACCATCCACACCACATCTCAGGAACAGGAAATTAACTTCTAAAGTCCCCTTATCCTGCTCGCTGTCATTAGCCAGCCCTGACAATCCCATTCCTTTTCTCTTGCTTGGCACCTCTCCCCACTCCCCTCCAGCTCGCCGCCCAGCCGCTCCCCCTTCCTTTTACATCGAGGCCGCGCGTCCTTTCACTCGGCGGGGCGGGCGAGGGACGATCAATGGACCCACAGAGCCAGGGGGGAGGCGTGAGGGGCACAGCGCACAGGCAGCCATTCAGAGCTGTCTGGCACTAGCTGCCCTTCAGAGGGAAGCCCAGAGAGCACAATGAGCCTTCTCAACTGGAGCCGTTAGCCAGTCAGTCCCAGAGTCCCCTCCTTCCTTTCATCGGCTCCGTAATGCCCACGCTCTGCTCCCCACGCGGCACTGACGTTCCTCTGCACCCCCGACTTCCGTCCAGAGAGTAATTAGCCTCGGGGCAGGGGTGCTGCTGGCTCACAGCTCCGGTAAAGGGCCCCCGGAGAGGATGCTCTTGCAGTCCCTGGGGATGGGGATAGCTCGTGGAAGGCCAGTTTGCACTAAGCCCAGTTCCAGAGGCAGTGGGAACAATCACGGTGGGTTAGTGCCAAAGTCACGGGCTCTCCGCTGCCCAGACGGCCTGCGAGCCATTAGGTTGCTGCTCAGCTCCCAGCCCTGGGGCAGTCTGGTTTCTCTCAGTGTCAGTTTTATTAATTAATAATGGCGCCTAAAGCCCGTGAGTCCTGTTCAGGAAGTTTAACAGGGCATGTGACATTCCTAAGGGTAGGAGTACTTGTGGCACCTTAGAGACTAACCAATTTATTTGAGCATAAGCTTTCGTGAGCTACAGCTCACTTAATCGGATGCATACTGTGGAAAGTGTAGAAGATCTTTTTATACACACAAAGCATGAAAAAAATACCTCCCCCCACCCCACTCTCCTGCTGGTAATAGTTTATCTAAAGTGATCACTCTCCTTACAATGTGTATGATAATCAAGTTGGGCCATTTCCAGCACAAATCCAGATTTTCTCTCCCCCCCCCCCACACAAACAAACCCACTCTCCTGTTGGTAATAGCTTATCTAAAGTGACCGCTCTCCTTACAATGTGTATGATAATCAAGGTGGGCCATTTCCAGCACAAATCCAGGGTTTAACAAGAATGTCGGGGGGGGGGGGGGGGGGGGGGGGAAGGGGGAGGAGGGAACAGGTTACTTTAGATAAGCTATTACCAACAGGAGAGTGGGTTTGTGGGGGGGGGGAGGGGGAGAGAGAAAACCTGGATTTGTGCTGGAAATGGCCCAACTTGATTATCATACACATTGTAAGGAGAGTGATCACTTTAGATAAGCTATTACCAGCAGGAGAGTGGGGTGGGGGGAGGTATTTTTTCATGCTTTGTGTGTATAAAAAGATTTTCTACACTTTCCACAGTATGCATCCGATGAAGTGAGCTGTAGCTCACGAAAGCTTATGTTCAAATAAATTGGTTAGTCTCTACGGTGCCACAAGTACTCCGTTTCTTTTTGCGAATACAGATAACACGGCTGTTACTCTGATTCCTAAGGGTAATTCTCTTAGCTGAACACAGCGAGGGACAAGGGCTTATCTGCCCAGGACACACCTGGGACGCCCTCTGTGAATGCAGATACCTCGCTGGAGAGAGATCTCTGCACGCACAGGCCCAGGGTCCCACTCATGCAACGGCACATGCAGCTCTAGCCTGCAATTACTTCCAAGGCAGCTAGCCGCTCTCCTCCAAGCAAACCTAGGGTGGGGCAAAGAGGCCAAGTTAGGCTAGCTCCTGAGCTCTCTCCTGGATCTCACACACACAGAGCTGTTTTCCTGTCCTGTCAACATGCATCATCCCTGGGTTCAGGCAGGGGAAATGAGGCACAGAGGCTGAGTGACTTGCCCAAGGTCCGAAGAAGAATCAGTGCCAGAGGGGGAATTAGAACTCAGGAGTTCCTGCCTCCCGGGTCCTGGTGACACCACCCTGCCTCCGACACGGAGAGGGCATTGGTGCTGTGCTTTCCTGGGTGGGCTTTTTCTGAGCCAGGCTACCATTTAGCCAGGGGTGAAAGTAAAATTGAAAACTTACTGGTACAGGGGCTGGCTACACGTGCCCCCCTCCTACTCCACCCTGCCAGAAGGGGCGGGGCCTCGGGTGGAAGGAGCAGGGCTGGGGGGCCGGGGTGGGGAAGGGGTCAGCAGCGGCTGGAGGCCCGGGCCCTTTTAAATCGCTGGCCCCGGGGCAGCTGCTCCTTTTGCCCCCACCCCTCATTGTCAGCCGGGGGCGGGGGGGGGGGGGCGGCAGAAAGGGCAGCCACAATAAAGCGCTGCCAGGGAAGTGCTTTAAGCAGGGTCCTTTGCCACAGCAGCGCTTTAACGTCACTGCCCCTTTTCTGCTCCCCTGGTGGCAGCCCTGCCACCAGGGACCCGACAGAGCCACCGACGGGGGTATGTGTGCAAAAGCGGCAGCGACTTTAAAGTAAGGCGGTAGGGGCCGGTACTGGCAGCCACTTGTTACCGGTACGCCGTACCGGCTCGTAATGCCTTACTTTCTCCCCTGCGTTTAGCCCTGCAGAGGAGAGAGCATTCGCTCTCTCTCAGCAGGGCTGCTTGAGTCGCAAGGACAGAGCCAGTTCCCCTGAGGCCGGGCGGGCCTGCTGCTCCGTGGCAGTCACTGTCTTGCCCATGCAGCTCCCCGGGACTCCCGGGCACGTGGCAGCCCTGCCGCCGTGTCCCAGTGACTGGCGGCTCCAGCGGCTCCTTTCCCCAGGTTAGGCACCGCCACTAATGTAATGAAGCAGGCAGGGAGCGCCTGCGGGAGAAACAAACCTGTCTCTGACCCAGGGCCCCAGCTGGATTTTCCAGCTCAGCCATCATTAGAAACGTTAACTACGGCTCATAGAGCTGTGCAGCCCACCCGCCTGCCGCCCAGGCAGGGCAGTGGTGGGGGTGAACCAGACCTCACCCCGATCGATAGCCTCTGATCTCCCCACAGCAGAGTGCATGGCAGCACCCCGTGCTCCTCAAAGGCTTCTGAAACATGGGCATACAGTGGGGGATAACTCATGTAAGGAAACAATGCACCCGTGCTGAAGTGCCCGGGTGCCACGCAGCGGGGCGTGAGATCAAACCCCAAACAGAACAGGACACCCCCACGGCTGCTGCTGACCAACTGCCCCCTCTGCTCCTCACCTCTGCCAACCCCACTGGGGGCCTGGTTCCCAGCCACGAGCCGGGCACACTGGCCTCCTTCATGTGGGAGCCCGCTGCCCACTCATGGCCATGCACCCTGCCCTGTCTGTCTTGGCTAGGCCTCACCAATGGCTAAGCACCGCCGCCACAGTTGCAGGCCCCCTGGGCTTCCCCTAGGCCACCCTCGTGGACCCCACTGGCCGTGTCACGCAGCTGGCTGACTGGTCCCCCCCGCCCACCCATGGCTCACTCTCCTTGGGGGCTCTCGCTACATTGCACAAGTGCTTTTCAGGCAGCCGAGGGGGGAGGGACCGAGTTCTGGAACTCCCAGTTCTGTTTCCTCACCCATCCCTTTCTCTCCCCCGACATCCCTTTGCAAGAGCAGCATCTTCCCGTCTCCCTCTCCCCTAGGACCCTTCTGCAGAGGCAGGACCTTCTTATCAGCACCAGCCCCTCTCCCTCTCCCGGACAGGAGTTTCCACCTCCCCACGCGTCACACCCCCGCCCAGCCAGAGCAGGCCCCAGAGCAGTAACGATCTCCTGGGGATCGATTCAAAATTTCTGTGCCCTGGAGCTTTCAGAAAGGAGCCACATTCTGTGTGCTCAGAATTCTTTCATTAATGGAACTGTTCCTTTCCCTCCCCTCCCCTCCTCCCCCCCTTTCCCATTTTGCTACTTGAAAACAAAAGGAGGTGGGCAGAGGGGGCCAAAGCAGAAACCAAAATCACGCCTGCTGCTTTCCCTCCAGCCAACTGCATAAGCGCCAAGACAAAGCGCTCCCCAGGCGCCTGGTGGGACTTCATCCTCATCAGCACTCGTCGCTGGACACTGGCCATGGTTACACAGCCACGTCCCCTTCCATGCCATGCCTGGGGCTGCAGCACGCTCCACCGATTCACAGATCCCAAGGCCGCAAGGGACCGTTGTGATCATTTAGTCTGACCTCCTGTCCAGCTCAGGCCAGAGAACTTGCCCAGACTTCCCAGGATCCTGAGGGACACAGAACTCGTAAGTTACCTGGGAAAAATCTCATTTCACCAGTTGGAGGCACACAGAAAAAAAATTCAGAGATAGAGGAAAAAAACCTGCCTTTGGTGGGAGTGTAAAATCCTTTTGAACGTGGGTCTTGGTCTGCAGGGTTATTCCAGCTGCCTTCTCACGCCTGTAAAGTGTGGGGACTTGAGAGTCGAGAACCTCAAAGGTATTTAGGTGCCTAACTCCTACTGACTTCAATGGGAGCATCTGAGCTGGAGTGCCCCGAATTTCAAAGCAGGGAGAAACAGGGCTTATGTGGAAGGATCACTTCTCCACCCCGCACAGGAGAGGACACCATCTGTCCAGGGTCAGGCTTAGGGAAGTGGGGAGACACCACCAGACTGACCCCCGTGTCTTGCTGGAGCCCCACAAACTTCCCTCTCCAGCGTGAGCCAGGGTCTCTGGGTCTGGCATGTGCAGGGAGGATGCGGGCAGCACAGAGCGAAGGGCCTTGGGGAGATGGAGTTCGATACCCTAATCCCTGGGCTACCCCACACAGAATGAGCCCTTCCTGGCTCATTCCCTCTCCCACCCCGGAGTGTGGTCCCCTCCCCTGGAACCCGCTTCTTGCAGGGCAACGCGCCCCTCCCACCCACGGTGCCCCTGTCCATCAGCGGAGAAGAGAGCTGGCTCCTCGCTCACTGGAACAGAAGGTGCCTTCAGACCCCTTTGGATGCCTGCATCCCCACCCTGCGAAGCACTCAGCCGGAGGCCAAGGGTGGGGAGTGCACCCTTAAGCCACACCCATGGGAACGGGGTCCCAGGTTGTGGGGTGAATGATGGACAGTCTGGGGATGCTCATCCACTGGCCAAAGAGCTTCACTGAAAGGGCTGGCGTTGGCTCCGTGCCGCCTTGCCCCGCATCCTCTGCAGCTCAGAGCGCGGCTGCTACAAAGCCAGTCGGGCAGGATTAATGGCGCAGCTCGGCATCTCAATTCACACCTGCTGTGGCATTTCAGTCACACTGAGGCCATGACACCGATCAAATTAAAGCCCCATCCCTCCAGAATCAGGGAGCCCCCAGAGAGGGGTGCTCAGAGGCGACACCGTTCCGGGAGAGGGCAGAGTGCCACCACCGGAAGGAAAAGCCGCTTATTCTGTGCCACTACCATGATATTTGTTCTTAATCAGTTCAAATATTGGACAGGAAGCCAAGGACAATATTAGCCAAAAAATCAAACACTAATAGACACAGCTGCGACGTGTTAGAACAGAAAATTAACACCCCCTTCTGAGCGCAGGACAGACACCATTGAATAGCCACTGAAAACATGCAGCAGTCTGGGGGAGAAACAACCAGCACCAGAAGGTATCAGTGAAATCCTGACACCCTCCCCCACTCGCCCCAAGTCTGAGCCTCACATGCTCCAGAGAGAAGCCTCCACTCAGCCCACCAGCTCCAGGAGGAGCAGAGAATCGACATCCTGCATATTGCAGCAGGGACAGAACAGTCACACCATTTTGTCTGTCTGCAACCCTGTCACAGCTCAGGAGACAGAACCCCACAAAGATCGGGAGACTGGCATAATAAAAATCAGATTTTTTAAATATAATAAATCACGGGGTGGGGTAGATCTGCTTTCTAGGGTTGTAATCTTGAGCATTCACCTTGTGAAGCTTTTCTCCACAATCAGGAGGGCTAGAAACTTCATTTAAAGAAATATGAAAAGTAAAAAGGTGTGCGTCTCACATAATCCCCTGACTCCAGGAGCTGGATCTTTAAACACCAAATATCACAAGACTCATGATAATATCACGAGAGTGGGCAACACTACAGCTTGCTGAAGGACTTTGTGCTTTCGGAAACACCCTCCATTTCCACAGTGGGACGGTCCCACACTCTCACAGATCTTACTGTTAAGACAAACTGGTGTTAAGCCTACGTTTTCTTTTGCTTGTTTCCACCCCATGGCTCCTAATCACACCCGCATGGCTCATCCTGGACAGTTCCTCTCTACGCAATTTATAAAGGACAGGATCCACAACACACAGCAGCATGGGGAGTCCCAGGGCTGGGATAACAGGGGCTGCAGGGCAAGATCATGGTGCCTTGGCAGAGCTGGGTGGGAGCTGGGCCCTGGGATAGCAGAGGGGAGCTGGAGGCAGGATCACGGTGCATTGGCAAAGCTGGCTGGGGAATCAGAAGCACGTGCGTGCGCACACATGTGTGAGACAGCCTGCTCCCGATTCCCTAATCTGCCCTGCCAATCTCGGGCAGCAGGGGCCGGGATGTCCTTGAAGCCAGCAGGATGTTGAAGGAGAAGCCACTGAGCTGGAGGGGAGTCAGCGGGTGAGTGGCTCACGCTGCCTAGGAAGATAATAAATCCCCACCACCACTCCAACCCAGCTCCATTTAACACAGGGCCTCCCTCCAGCACTTGGATGGAGCTGCGCCACTTCCCCCGCGAGCTGCAAGCAAGCTGGAGGACGGGGCCAGGGGTTAATGGAGAGAAGGGAGAATTCACGATGACAGAGTTAACTTGCCGGGTAATTATCTGCGAAGCCAAGGAGACAGCAGGGAGATGGTTCCCAGCTCCTTAACTCCACAGGCTCTGACACACACACGCCCCTGCATGCAGCACCCCAACAGAGCCCCTGCGGCATCTCACACACCAGCGCTGCCCCGACACCACACGCCATCGCACACTGCAGCTCTGCCTGGCTTCCCCTCCCAGGCATCCCCGATTCAAGGTCCGTCCCCCCCACCCCCCGTGCACGTTAGCTGCAGCCCTTCCCCTCTGGCCAGCCGAGCGTGCGCAGGGGGGAAGATCTAGTGGAAAGGCCCCCAGTGCGAACGCCCCTGAAAGCCGACAGCGCAGGGCAGAGGCACCAAGATACCACAGGGATGAGTGCAGAATAGAGACTGCAGGCTGGAGCAGATGGTTGGGAAGAGTTCAAAGAGGGCGGGGAGGGCCAGTTTCATCCATCCCCCTCCTCCCCTTCCCCAGGTTTCTATCTGACAAGCAGCAAGGGTCCCGTCACTACGATGCTCTGCCCCAGCAAGGGCGCCGTGAATGACTACCCCGTCCACATGCCTGAGGGTCAACTCTGAAACTAATCTCCGCTGTCCCAGCAGCCCCAATTCACAGCCATCAGGGACAGGCTAAGCAGGGGGCCGAGAAGCAGTTCAGGGGGACATGAGCAGGAGGTGTTGCGCAGTCCTGCCCTTGCACTGATTCCCTGCCACTCTCCACCCCTAGCGTCCCATCAGACATTAGCACGTGGCTCTGGAAGATCCCTACCCAGCACAGACTGCCCTCGAGAGCTGGCAATTATCCAAACCCAACCACGGCAGTGCCTCAGGAAATCAGCTCACAGATCCAGGCAGCAAAGGGAAGGCCAGGGACTGCCATGATGGCAGGCCAGCAGGGTCATAATTCCTAACCAATTTTGTTAATCACCTGCCCCTTTGCTGGAGACGGAAGGAGATTTTGAATGCAGTGAGCACTCCTGACTTTAAATCTTTCACTGTGAAATGCACCCAGGCCAACGGCTAGCACCCTGCTGCAGAGTGGGACAGGCCAGCTGCAGCTCCTGTCTGCCACCCTTTATGCTCCAGCACTAGGCAAACGCCTAACCCAGCCCGTAATCCTCCCACAGAGGTGCCATCAGCTTCATTGAGCGCTGTCAGCACTTCCTACCCACCTCAGAGGAATTGTGGATTCCTCTCATCAGCTGAGCTCACAGCTCAGAGAACATGGGAGGAAGGGAATAAAAACATGTAACAAGAAGGAACTGGATCGCTATAATGTTTGGACACTGGGGGGCAAGGTTTTCTAGGCATAAGAAAGAGAACCCCATTGCTTAGCCTGGGTGAGCCCTAAAGGACACATAGAGCTTGCTTATTATAGCAACTTTTATTACTTTTGAAACTTAAGATTGGAACTCATTTATGTATGTTTTCCTGCTTTAACCTTGTAAATAACTCTTGTTTCCTTTTCCTATTTAATACATCTTCAGATAGCACTGTCTCTGGGGTGAGATGTAAGGTGCAATTGACCTGGGGTAAGTGACTGTTTTTTTGGCACTGTGAGTAACCTGAATATTGCTGTGATCCTTGGTGTAAGAGACCATCTATCACAAAGACAGGCTCACCTGAGGCAGACTAGAGTACCCAACTGGACTGTCTGTCACTCCATGTTAAGGCTGTTACAGTGCCCGAGGCGTTTACACTTGACAATTGGTTGGTGAAATCTACCTCACACCCCATTTGGGGTTTGTGCCCTGCTTCCTGACAGCCTGCCCTGACACTGGTACTCCCGCTCTCGAGCCACGGATGGCTTGACTACTGTATTTCCCAGCTCCGCCCACCCACTATATTTCGCTGCTCACGCCTACCTCCCACTCCCAGATTGGCCACCAGAGAGTCCTGTCGGCTCTGAGCACAGAGCTGTGAACAAGGAGCCTCTGGGTTGTAATCCCAGCTATGCCTATAACTCGGTGAGCTTGGGCAAGTCACATCACCTCTCTGAGCACTGCCCCCCTTTCCCCCCGTAGAACAGGCGTAAAAACCCTGCCCTGCAACTCCGTTACAGCACATCTGCAAAGCCCTGGGGCAGCACTAAACCCTACCGAAGAGCTCAGGAGTATCACGATGCAACACCACGATCCCTAGGAACTCCTGGCTGGAGGACATCCAGCCGGACCAGTGGGAGCATCCGGGAGAGCCCGCTCTGACTCGTATGCCTTTGCCACCAGCAGGCCGTGGTGGGAAGTCAGAGGCTCCTGCCTGTTTACTGCAGGTCATGACTCCAGGGTGAAGCAATGCTGCTTGGGAGCCAAGGCACTGGATGCCCTTTAACCCTGCTGGAGGGGGAGTGGATATCTGAAAGGCCCACGGCACCTGCTCTAGCCCATGGGCTTCCTGCAACATCTCGCCAGGCACCGCAAGCGCAGGGCACCCAGTCCAAAGCCCAGTGCTGAGCAAAGCAGCTTTTGTGGCGAGCTTCCTTTCCCACGCCAGGCTGGCCGGCTCTCTGCTGGTTTCATTGTCTAGCCGGCTGCTAGCTCATAGCTGGGGCTACGCAGGCTCTTAGTGGTTTGTGTGATGCGTACACCACCTTTGTGGCTTTTGCTTCTGCTGCCTGAAAAAGACTAGAACAGACACACCAGACACAAACAGAGAATCACTTGTGGTCAGGCCAAAGCACAGCAGGGGAAGTGGGAGGCACTGGGGGAGGGGACTCACCTACCCCAGCTGTTCAGCCTCCCTTGGGAGTTTACTAGCTGGGGATTCCAGCAAAGCTGCTCTATGCAGAGAGAGTAACAGTGAAGCTAACTCATCCACGGAGCAGTGACTGGGGTTTGCTCCGTGTCTATGCACAAGCTCTGCAAAGTGTGGCATGCACTATGGCACAAGGGGAATGGGCCCGGCCCCTTAAAACATAACCTGGCTGAGAAATAGAGAACCCAGTTCTCAGCAAGAAACAGCACTCAGGGAACATCAAACAGGCTGGAAAAGTTTCAGGGGGGCATGAGTACAATGGGGTTGGAAATGGCCAGTGGATGGTCCCTGGATGGTTAAAGCACAGAGCTAAGAGAAAGGAGATCTAGATTCTGTACCAGCTCTGCCACCCACTGCTGGGGCCCCGACCGAGGTTCTCCTTGGGCGGGGGCCTGCCAGGGGCAATCATGGGCAGGTCACTTAATTGCCTTCTGTCTCAGTTTCCCCATCTGTCCACTGGGGACAATGCATCCCTTATCCCACAGAAGTGCTGTAATTTATTGAGCTATGTAAAATATTTTGAGATCCTGGGACGGAAGTCACTATAGAAGCATCATTAGTAAGACACAGTATTTTAGGGTCTTTATTTGGATCTGTTCTTAGACACAAAATGTGAACCTGAAGGGTTGAAAAGGCTTATCATACCTCTCCTAAAAATGGTCATATTCTCTGCCAAATGCGGATCTCCTGCTGGAAAAAAAATCCAGCAGAAATCCAGTTCCCTTCGCTATCTTGGGGTGGAGGGGGAAAGAGATCAAGATCTGAACCAAGTGATAATTTAAAAATCCTCCAAGCGTGTTCCTTTTGATGAAAGGAACTACATGATCCAGGCTCTCCCAGGGCAAATGTGAGGGAGAACGGGAGATATTGAAACTGGATGTTCTGTGAGCTGGCACCAAGGCTGGGGCATCTCCAGCCAAATGAGGAACTAGCAGGAGTGCAATACATTAGATAATTTTGTATTACTACTACGATGCAGACCTGAAGTCAGAAATCACACATATGCATGCACACACTGAACAGCGATCAGAGTTTCCTTCAAGAAGTGAAATCATATCTACAATCCCTCCTTTATCTTTTCTTTCTGCTTTGCTAGATCAGGCTGCATACATTTGTCTTTAATACAGTCTCTCTTTGACCGGATTTTTGAGAGTGAAATTTCCCCTGCAGTTGCTGGATTCTTTCCAGACTTGTCAGTTTGTTTATTGACACTACCTGATTACATTTTCTTCTTTGTTTTCTAATTGTTCTTAATGCAATTAAGTGGTAGCTTGTTACATCTTCTCCCCCTCCCCCAAGGTATAAATTGCATGTATCACACCTCCTAGGGATAGAGATAGAAAAGTGCAAATCCTATTACATTAAAAAAAAACAACCCATTGAACCCATGTGAGTAATTCCACCGAAGCCACACACACAAAGTTAAGCATGTGGTAAAGCCTCTACAGCAGGCTCTAGGCCTTGACTGGCATATCAGCTAACACAGCCCAGTGGGCAACTAGACTCCCCGTGCACATCTAATGCCGAATACCCATTACTGTGGGCTGGATCCAATGTCCAGACTCACACTGACTTCAGTAAGCAGTGGCTCAGCCCCTAAATCAGACTGTTCCTCCAGGTTATTAAGGGTGCATGGGCACTGGTGCTCAGCCTCTGTTGAGATGGTTCAGATGCCCAATAGCCAAATGCTGGGATTTTCAAAGGGCCTAGGACAAGCACCCAACTCCCAGCTGAATTCAAAGGGAGCTGGGTGCTTACCTCTGGTGCCTTTTGACACTCCTGCCATTGAGGAAGAGGATGGCTCAGGTGATGAACAGCAGGTTACAGAGCCTTCGGCCTCCAGCTCAGGTCTGGCACAGGCTAAGGGTGCTCCGGAGTCATCACCAGCGGATGGCTGTTCAATGGCCTACAAGCGTGGAGTGAGTGGGATTTCCCAACCCAGCTCCCAGTCAGCGAACGTCCCCATCACGAGAAGCCACCCCCACAGGTGGTGTTAGCCAGTCCCCTGCTGCCAGCCTCTGCTTCAATGAAGGAGGCTAAGCCCACCTATGGCCACTCCTGGCCAAGCCTTGCGGGGGGGATTGCGTCCCACCTCTCCCATGGCTGTCAGGAACTCAGGCCACCATGACCAGACCCCTCCTTAGGCTCCCCCCACAGGTCCCACTGATGGAGTGACCCATGGATCTACCCCTGCTGGGATGGGCCAGAAGCCGGGGAGGTCACTGCACTCCCACCCCAGCTGGGAGCGGGGGGCCTGGGGCAGGATCTCACTGGGATTCGGTCCCACATCTGAGCACAGTGAGCACATGCAGCATCCCCCCCCCCGCCCCCCCACGAGTGCCCTGAGCTCTCCGGCTCCACCACAGCTGCAGCAGCTGCTCCTGCTCGAAGCTCCGAGCCCTTCCACACCAGGTGGCAGTGGGTCCACGCCCCACACTCCTGGAGCTCGGATGGCCCCTCTCCCGCAGGTACGCAGGATCTCTGGGGAGGGGGCCCGCCCATGGCTCTGTATGGCTGCTGCTGGAGGATGGGCTGTGGCCATGAGCCTCCCTCATGCTGGGCTAACCCCGCTCCCCCCCAGCACAGCCCACTAGGGCAGGAAGCTGTCAGACAGTCAGGTAGGAGCGCTCAGCCTTCCTCCCTCTCCGAGGTCACAGCTGGGTCACTCTAATCTCTCCTGCTGCTTCAGGCAGGACAGACCTTGGCAGCCCTGGTGCCAGGGGGATAGAAAACAAACGCAAGGAAGGTAAAGGACATTCACGCTCCCTTCTGCTAGTGGGGAGAGGGCCGAGGCCACAGGCTGGATGCATTCAGGCAAGGCCCATTGGGGGTCTCCAAGCCCCACGCTCCCCTCCAGCTCATCTGGGTCTCTGCCGGCAAGTGACAGGCTCCCTGCGGCGTGCTCATCGAGCCTGCATCTTCCCTCTTCTCCTCCGGACAGGGAATCCCCTGCACTGCAAAGCCAGTGCCCCCCTGCAGCCCGCCTGACACTCACCCACAGCATCCTCCTGCCCCTAGCTCACCAGCAGCTGCTGGTCTTTCGTCCCCTCGGGCCCAGGGCTGCGTTCGGCTCACAGCTGCTCTCGGCACAGAATCCCCAGGCCGGCAGGCTCCCAGAACCACCTCTCCAAGTGCACTGGGTGGCAGAGTCCAGGCCTCTGCCCAAGAGCCAGCTGGCATGAGGACAGCCAGAGTAGAGGTAGTTATAAAGGGAGGAAGCAGGGAGCTGATCCAGGTGAATGGGGTGTAATGAGGGTGACTGGTGTTGGTTATAGGGAGGGGCAGAAGGGATGAAAGAACTCAGTGTGACACTCTATAACCCAGGGGAGTGCCCCAGACCCCCATATTCCTGGTTTATATATAATTGTGATATTGCATATAAAGCAGGCCATGCAAGGTATCGGGGGAAAGGTTATGATCTGCTGAAAGTCATTTTTCTATCTAAAAATGTACATCATTAATGCATATGAAGTTATGAGAATGTGTTGTACGGTTGTCACTAAAATATGCTGTGGGTTTGGGAGGCGCCCAGATACTTGCTCTCCAGCGACAATGACAAGGAAGGTAACCAACACCCGGGTGGGTGCTGAACAGACATCAGCAGCCATCATCCAGCAGAGGAGTTAGACACACCGGGTTATCCTTTCACCTTGGGACTCAGCCATGCCCACCAGACACGCCTGGACTTGTGTTCTCCACGCAGGGTGGACTAAGAGTATAAAGCAGAACACAGGGGGCCCCCAGCTTGGCCTTTTCTCCTCCCTCCACCTATGCTGCAAGCAACAAGGACACTCAGAAGACTGAAGACTCCAGCAGAGGGACTGGCTCAGGTTTCAATGGTGAAACCTGTGTACTATGAACTGCAATATCCAATGGGGTGAGAAAAACTGCTTAATCTAGATGTTGCCCAGTCTAATAGGGTTGAGAATTTAGACTCCGCGATTTTATTTTATTTTGGTAACTCTGACTTGTTGACTATCATAGAATCATACAACTGGAAGGGACCTCAAGAGGCCATCTAATCCAGTTCCCTGCACTCGTGGCAGGACTAATTATCTAGGCCATCCCTGACAGGTGTTTGTCTAACCTGCTCTTAAAAATCTCTAATGATGGAGATTCCACAACCTCCCTAGGCAATTTATTCCAGTGCTTAACTACCCTGACAGTTAGGAAGTTTTTCCTAATGTCCAACCTAAACCGACCTTGCTGCGATTTAAGCCCATTGCTTCTTGTCCGATTCTCAGAGGTTAAGAAAAAACATTTTTCTTTCTCCTCCTTGTAACAACCTTTTACATACTTGAAAATTGTTATGTCCCCACTCAGTCTTCTCTTCTCCAGACTAAACAAACCCATTTTTTTTCCAGTCTTCCCTCATAGGGCATGTTTTCTAGACCTTTAATCATTTTTGTTGCTCTTCTCTGGACTTTCTCCAATTTGTCCACATCTTTCCTGAAATGTGGTGCCCAGAACTGGACACAATACTCCAGTTAAGGCCTAACCAGAGCAGAGTAGAGCGGAAGAATTACTTCTCATGTCTTGCTTACAACACTCCTGTTAATACATCCCAGAACGATCTTCACTTTTTTTGCAACAGCATTACACTGTTGACTCATATTTAGCTTGTGGTCCACTATCACTTAATCTATCTTTTGTAGTCAATAAATTACCAATGAGTTTGCCTGAAGTGTGTAAATCTGCTCAGGTTTTGCAAAGGCTGGTGTATATCCACTTTCCATTGATGAAGTGCTGAATTAATTAATAAATTTTCACTGCTCGTCTTGAGCAGTGCAAGATGGTATATTCCTGAGGATCAAGGCTGGGAACTGGGGGGATTTGGCTGGTGCCATTCTCTTTGTGATTCATGAGTGACTCTGGGAGCATTCATGCAATCTAGCTGGGTGTGGGGCTCCAAATGCTGTTGTGCTGAGTGATCACAGCGCCTGGAGGGGTTTGCTGCTGGTCACTAACAAAGTGCTGTGAGAGAGAGCCCAGGGGGCACAGCAGCCCCACAGTCCCAGGCTGCAACCCGGGGATCCCGTCACACTCAGGACTTCAGACACCTGGTCACTGCTGGAGCACACTGCCCCCGATTCCTTCCTTAGGACACTGGCCTCTGCCAGCTGGACAACTGCATAGGAGATCTGGCCAGCCACCAAAGAGTTAAATCCCAGTGAGTAGACTCTGGGCAGCTACTACCACCAGCACCAACTCTTCTAAACCAGTTCTGCAGGGCCTCCGTCCAGAGGTTTGCAACACCTGGCTCTGGAACCAAGCAGCGCTGCATGGCAGGCATAGGAGGTTCTCCAACATGTCAGGGAGGGCTTGTTTTCATGATTTGTGCAGGAGGGGTAGCTCTGAGGGCTGCCATCCCATGCTCCCTTCCCTCCCCAGCCAGCCTGCCATGTGCCTTCTCAACGGGGCAGGATCAACCCATCCAGAGAGCTTTGCACACAGCCCTGAAAGCGGCGCCCCGGCCAGCGCTCACCCCAGAGGAGCAGGGCTTTGCAAGCAGGGTGTTATTTTAAGCAGTGAATTGTTTGGGAAGCAAACCTGCTGCCAGGAGCCAGCTGACATGCTGCATAGAGGCACGAGCGAGGCGCCGGAATCCAGGGTCTGCAGTGACCTTGTCATGCGTGTGGGCATCGCTGCTCTCGCCCTCTGGAGGGAAACGTTCTGCTGCCCTGGGCCACACCAGGGCACAGCTCTGGACAGGGAGGGGGAGTCCTGCTCCTCTGAAGCACACCCAGCCCACAGCAATCCACATGGGGACACGGGATAAAACCCTGTGGATATGCATGAGACCTGCAGGTCATTTCTCTCTGGGCTCAGAAGAGGAGGGCAGCGCAGGTTCGGGGTGCTGGCACATGGCTCGGACCCCAGAGGGGGTCATCGATTACAAACGCACCAACCCACTGGAACGCAGCCACCTCTGAGGTGGAGGGCAGCAGCTGTCACGTAGCCTGCTGCATAACAGCAGGGCATGACCCGCTGCTGCAGGTGTCGTGTACCTGCCTTAGCTCCCTACCTCGGAGGATGGGCACGACAGGGCTCATTCCCCGCCTGCCTCTTGCGCATCACAGAACAAGGCAAAGGTCAGCAGGAAAGGCCGGTCAGGGATTCCCCACAGCAGCCTGGCCCACAGAGCAGGGGGCCTCCATCTTGTGTACTGGCCTGGCAAATGGTTAGAATCCAGCACAGCACTTCTGTGGCTGCAGGGAGATGAAGTGAAGCACTGCAGGCCCACCAGGGAACCCAGCCCTCCCTGCCCCCTCACCTAGCTTTGACCCAGAGAGCAGAGAGAACACGTACCACTGGCCCTGCTAACAGACGCCAAGATCGACAGCCTGGCGGGCCCTATCCTCGACAGGATACCAAGCTGCCAGCAAACTGCACACCTGCTGATGCTGCCTTTTCTAGTCAATACTTCTTGGGGAGAGGCATGGCAGAGCATGTGTGTGTCCTGTACAATCTCAGTTTTCATTAAAAGGAGAAAAAAAAAAAAATTTCTCGCCCTCCTGGCCGGGGGAAAAAATCCTTCCCAACGGGAATCCAGCGTAACCGATGCCGTATTCACTGACTGAGTCTGCAACAGCACTTCAGACAACTCCTCTGCATCCCCCGTCACCCCCGTTCATCTAGCTGAGGTGCTGACACTCAAAAATGACGCCTGCACCAATGGCCACCATAACACTCTTCCGGTCCTCATCGCTTGGGAAGTGGATGGGCTGGAGAAGAGGCAGGGAGTCAAGCCAGCCCAGGTGGATTGGATGCTGCTGCAGGGAAGGGAGGAGACAGGGAACAGGGAGAGAAACAGAGGAAGGCGGATGGGGAAGGAAGAGTAAGAAGGGTCAGAAATAGCCGTGGTCTAACGGTGCAGTATATTTCCCCACTGAGTGATGCTGAATGTGACTATAACAATGATTATAACCAAGGCTGGAACTTTCCTAAGTGCTGGAGGGAGCCAGGCAAATTCCAATGGGGTCTGGTGCCTAACTCCCTTGGGCTCCTTTGATGAACCCACCCTAGGAACAGTGTTTATCCACAAAGCCCATGTTTTAGCCTCAATCTTTGCGCAGACTCTCCTCCCCCATTGCTGGCGGGGGTAAGCCCTGCTATGGATTGAGGGGAGCACAGAGCCCACGATGCATCCCCCAGATCACTGTGAGGAATGAGGGCCAGCCATCTGCGCAGAGTGCGTCTCACATCTCTGGCCTAGATGGACCTCACAGGGCAGGGGAGTGGCTGGCTTTGTTTGTGGACAAAGCAGTGGGGAAGCAAGCTACTACTCCAGGTCTCGGGCAGGACATCAATCTACATTTACAAAATGCGAAAGAAACAAGTAATAAACTCCATTAACAATACAATTAGAGTAATAAAACGGTGCAATCAAACAGCAAGCAATGGGCCGATGAAGGGCCATAAAATTAAACTCATTAGTGAGCTGTGGGTGGCTCCATTCCACAGAAAGCCGGGCCCCAGCGGTGCAGACCTGCGTGGGGCAGGGAGTCCCTGCCCAGAGGGAGACCCTCTGCGTCCCAGCCAGCAAGGCGGGCACCAGCACTCACCATGGAACATGCCGTGGCAAAGAGCCCAGAGCCCAGTAGCAAGGAGCAGACACAGCAGGCCTGACAAGTGGGATGGAGATGAGCCATGGGCAGCTGGATTTACAGTCTATTCCACAGGGCTGGATGCATTCGCATGGTTTAAATCAAAACCAGAGCAGTCCTAGAGCTCCCCACTAAAGCTGCAGTTGCACACCCCACCCCAGGAGATCCTGGCTTGAGAGGCTCTCACAGGGGCCCTACTTTAACTTGCCCCTTCTGCTGAGGTGCTGGGGCCCAGTCCAGCTAATCCAACCCTGCTTATGATCTGTCCAGTCTAGTTACATCCTCACAGCTGCTCCCCTCCCTGCCCCACATGGGGCACAGACCCCTCAGCGCTGGACCACGCAGCACCCAGGCTGGTGTGGGCAGAAACGTTGCACAGCACTGGAGGGCAAGAGGGAACGGAGGATGTGGCATGTGAGCCGAGCCCTCCTCTGCCTCGGTTTCCTTTTACAAACCCCTTGAGCGTATGCAGCGTTCCACGTTGTGTGTGGCCGTGATATCCACCCTGACCCCTTGTACCAGAGAGATCAGCCAGGGGACCCGAGGGCAGCCACTCATGCCAATAAGCCAGGATTTAGTAACCCAGCCAGGTACCATATTGTTCCCATAGCTCGTGCCGCGTCACAGGGGCATAATAACGCAGCCTACAGGGCAGGGGAAAATCCACACACCCAGAACGCCTGTGTCATAACCATAGGGGTAGCCTAAAATTCCTCCTTACCTGTAAGGGGTTAGGAAGCTCAAATAACCTGGTTGGCACCTGACCAAAGGAACCAATGGGGACAAAAGATACTTTCAAATGCGGGGGGGGGGGGGGGGGGGGGTGGCAGAAGAGGAGAGAGAGGTTTTGTTTTGGGTTCTTTGTTTCTGTGTTCGTTCGCTCTTGGGACTAAGAGGGACCGGACATCAATCCATGTCCTCCAAACCATTCTGAACCAGTCTCTCATATTATAGAAATTGTAAGTACAGCCAAGGAAGGCGTGTTAGTTTATCTTTGTTTTCTCAGCTTGTGAATTTTCCCTTTGCTGGAGGGAGGTTTATCCCTGTTTTGCTGTAACTTTGAAACTAAGGCTAGAGGGGGTTCCTCTGTGTTTTGTGCATCTTTTGTTACCCTGTAAAGTTATCTTCCAACCTGATTTTTACCTTTTCTTTTTTTTTTTTTTAAATAAAATTCTTCTTTTAAGAACTGATCGATTTTTTTTTCCAGTGTCCAAAGATCTAGGGATTTGGGTCTGTGTTCACTTTTTAACCAATTGGTTAGGATATTATTCTCAAGCCTCCCCAGGAAAGGGGGTGTAAGGGCTGGGGCGATATTTTGGGGGAACAGGAACTCCAAGTGGTCCTTTCCCTAATTCTTTGTCTAAATCACTTGGTGGTGGCAGCATGCTGTTCAAGGACAAGGTGGAATTTGTGCCTTGGGAAAGTTTTTAACCTAAGCTGGTAAAAATAAGCTTAGGGGGTCTTGCATCTGTACCCCAGAGTTCAGAGTGGGGAAGGAACCCGGACAGCCTGCGACCAAGAAATGCAGCCACCGAACCATCTCAACCCCATGAAGCGCTCTGAAGCGGAGAGCTCAGGTGTGGGCTTCGGCTTTCACCTCCCATCACTGGGAGGAACAATCTGGCTGCCAGGCCGTGGTCCCTAAAAGCGCCCTCTGACTGGAGCCGCCATTTCAGAGCCCCCCATGTCAGCGCAGGGCCCGTGTTTAGAACCAGTGTTGGATTGCTACTCCAAGCTCCCTCGGAACGATCCAGTGCCTAATCCCCACCACCCCCATTCCCGCCCAAGCGAAGGCCAAGATGCGAAGCCTATTTACAGATCAGCCGGCGGGCCTCACCTCAGAATCACAGGCTGTTAAAAGCAGAATCCTGCCTGAAACAGGCATGAGCCTGAACGGGGAGACAAAAGCAGCTTATGGGGGTATTGTTCAGTCCAGGCCTGGAGCCCCAGCTCCACAATGCCGGAGCAGGCAGGGCTGTTGAAACGCCAGGTCCAAAGGACTTCAACCGAGAGAGAGAGACAAAGCAGATAATGCAGTATAGTGCAGAGAGAGATGAAAGGGGGATGCGGAGAACTCAGCAAGGCCCAAGGGAGCAGCCAGATAAAGAGCAGGACAAAATAAATGACTCATAAAGGTCTGGTCCCCCTAACATCCCAGAATGCCAGGCCTCTGGATTTGGGACCGGAGGGGAGAAGGGGAATAACTCCTCTTTCTCCCAGAGCCGACATCTCCTACAGCCCAGCACAACGTCCTGATATGTATAAAGTTCTCCCAGTTCTGGGCGCATGGAGGTGAGGTTGGATCCCCCTCTCATCAGGCCGCCGTGTCCTTCTCAAGGCCAGAATCAAACTGCACAACTCTCCAATCCGATCAGACCCGCTGGTGCGTTACAGCTTCACTGCACCTTCCCCGACCAGCAGCATCACCCACCTCCCCACATGCTCTGGTGGGGAAGAGGAGCCAGCCACCTGCCCCTCTCCCCCACACCACGGCGCAAATGCTAATGAATCTACTTACCACCAGCAAACAGCAAAGCAGAGTTAAATGGCATCCAGAGGGTTAAGCAAGTGACCGCACAACTTACAAGTCAGACACCCACTCCTGGAAGAAACTCGTAGCTGAAACTAAAATAACAAAAACCATAAGAGAGAGACTGCTCTCAGTGAAAAACCAAACCAGCCTGTAACTCCTAACCCAGACAGACAGAATTGTTTCATCCCAGCCCCTTGTTAACCAATTTCTGCACCTAAAGCTCAGCAGTTCCTGGAGAAACTGAGGGTGTGTATCAAGGAGCAGATACAAGCAGCGTTTCAAAACACAACAAAGTCAGGTCACTCTCCAGTGCGTTTACAAGCCCACTGTTCAGCTACCACAGCAGCTCGGCTTTGCTGTTCTGTACCTTGTACAAAGCAGGAATCCCTTCCCCATCAGGAAGGCCACCTGTTCTCTAAAGGGCAGGGAGACCGCGGGTAAGCCCTCCGCTGGTGGTGATTTGTAGACACGTATCCATGCATCTATATGTATGGCCATCCTGAGCTAGCGTAAGGCTGCTTAGTACCCACGGGGTAAATGACGCTGTGCTGATTTACATGAGCCAAGGGTATGGCCCAGGACACACATGGCTGACTCTGCACTAGAGCGGACCAGAAAATGGTTTTTATTTTCCATGGAAAATTTTGAGTTTTCAACAAAAAACCTGAAGCTTTCTGGCTGAAAATGGAAGTGTCAATTAGGAATATCACCATAGTACCTCCTGGGAGTTGTAGTTTGGATGCCTCAGGCCCCCATTTTTCCCTATGGGCTGGACTCCCTGGCTAGACTACATCTCCCATGATGCACTGTAGTTGCTCGCCAAGAGGTGAGACATTATTGCATCAAGGGAGATGTTGTCTGGCCACAAAGCTCAGTCCATAGGGGAAAGTGGGGGGCATGACGCACGCAAACTACAACTCCCAGGAGGAACCATGCTAGCATTTCCAAGTTGGAATTTTGGATTATTGGTGGAAATTTTTCAGGGTTTGATTGAAAACTTTTTGGTTTTCAGGTGTTTTGAGTTTTTTTAAATGAATAAATGGGAAACATTTTCCATAGGAAACAGACTCTATGCAGTGCCTCAGAACACTCTGGACCGACCCTGCTCTGGACAGGCCATTTCTTCCCATGAACCACTGCAACTTCGTAACCCACACTCTAAAACCAGCAGCAGCAGGTGGGGTAGGAGTTCCAGGTACGGCCATTTGCACAGACCAGGATTTCATTCTGCGTGCGCCAGCCTGGTGAAGAGGAGAGGTCAGCGGGCTCAGCAGATTGGCACTGGGCACTGCAGAGGTCTCCACAGCTAGATCTCCAGTTCCAATCCAGCACAGGCCAGCAGTGACCAGAGGGCTGACACCTGTTATGTAGCTTGCAATATGTGGGGGACGGGAGGGGAGGAGAGAGAGCAGCTCTGTGTGTTCATTGAAGCCAAGCCCCCTTGAAGCAGGGAACGTATTTCCGACAAGGAAACAAGGAACCCCAAAGAAGTGAGAGAGTCCTCAAGGAAACAGCAGCACTAGGCCTGAAGCCCTGCAAGTCACGCCTGAGCCCTGGTTTGGGGTCAGAAGGGTGAGGCCCCCCGGGGGGCAGACTCCGGTGTGCTGGCCGGGGAGCTGACCCCTGGACATGTGGGTTGGGACAGCTAGGAGGGAGCCCATGCCTGGGCGCCATCACGTGGGCGGCTCCTGAACAAGGAGGCAGCTGTAGTGAAGCGAGCAGTGACCTTTCCCTGCAGTAAATAACAGCAGAGCTGGGCATATGGCGGCCAGCGTGCACAGAGAGTGATTATTTCCCAGCCGAGGGGCGCTTTGGTTCCTTGTGAATGCAGCACCATCACACCAATGGGAGGCAGTGTCAGCCCATCCCGAACTTCTCTGCCAGGACAAGAGAGCCCAGCACAGCCTGCCCAGCCCCCTGGGCAAGACTGGAGGGGGGACGGGGGGGAAAACGACGAGACAGCCCCAGGGATCACTGCTCTTTCTTGTGCTAGGAGAGGCCTCCTCGGAAGATGCTCTGAAGATGCTGTAATTACGGGGCCTGAGCCCTCCCAAGCTTGGATCTGGGCCTTGGCCGACACGGGAGGGCCACTCTCTGCAGCAAAGGCAGTGGAAGCTGGCCATCACCTGCCACTTCCACTAATCCCAGTCAGGCTCTGGTCCTATCTACCTGGGGAGTGGGGGACCCAACCAGCTCATCCCTAACAAGAGGTTAGCTGCTATCGAGGCCTGTGACCCCACTGCCATGAACCCAGTACTTTCAGGCAGGCAAACAGCTCAAGCTTCAGAATCAATCGAGAGCTGGGAGGAGGAAAACGCACCTCCTTGCAACTCCTCCTCCATGCATACATCAGGCCAATTACCTCTGGCTGGCGCACAGGGCCTCCAATGCGCTGGGGGAAGTGCGACCAAACGAAGGTTAATACCCTTGGCAAACTTACTTGATACCATGCAGGGGGAGCGGCTTTAATACAGCATTTGCACGCCACATCCATTTTATTTGCTGCACGCTCACCTCCTCACGCCACTGACACCAGCTCTCCAGGGCTTTCAGCAAAATGTCTCTGTCAGGAGGAGGTGGGGGAGGCAGAGAAAAGGCGAGATCCGAGGCTGGTGTTTCATGTTTCCCCACTGTCAGGCTCTCAAACACTCTCAGACACGTACAGAACTGCTGAATATTCATCGGATCTGCTGACAAAGCACTTCCCACGGACTCAGCCTGGGCCAGGCGCAGGAGTGCAACATCTCATGGTCTCGCTGCTTTTCGCTGAGGCCTCCCCACCAGCCCTCCCTCCCCAAAACAAAGCAGGCGCCTTTGCTCCTTCCAGGAGACAGGATTGTTCGGTGGAGATGGCAAAACTCCCACTGGCTTCAACGGAGCCGGGGCGTGACCCACTACCCCGAGACAAACACCACCACCCCAGTAATGCTCTGGCTTTGTGCTTGCTCAGAGAACTCCGCCTCTCACAGATGGGAGAGTGGCGGCAAAGGGAGGGTAAGTGACTTGCCCAAGGTCACTGGCAGAGTCAGTGGTAGAGCAGGGAGTAGCATCCAGGATCTCCCAGCTGCTACACCTGGGCATTGCAAAGAGCAGAGACAGGGTTCCCAAGGGGTCAGGGAGCACAATCCCAGCGGCCAGGCGCCATTCCAAAGTGCAAGATTCAAACACATGTGCTGCAGCTTCACACCACGAAGGTAGGGCTGAGCTACCCACAGGAACAAGGCCAGTACAGAACCTGGGTACAGGCTTTTCCCAGTACTCTCCCACTAGTGAGTGCACCACTGTAAACAGGCAGTAGAAGGGTCACCCAGGCCTTCTCTAAGCAGAATCGATGACATGGGGGCAAAGAGGCCGGTGGGTGGCCTGCACCACTGCGAGCACCAGGGCTAGCAAGAGTGGGGAACATTTACAGAACTATCTCGCATAGACCCAGGCAAAGAGAGTGGTTCCAGGGTACCTGCTTTCTCACACCTGGGTATCAGAAGGCATGCCCCCCCGCATGTCCCTGTTTTACCATGCCCTCCTCAGCCTGGGCATTGAATAGCCCAGAGAAAGCTGCTTCTCACGCGTGACCACAGCAGCGCTAGGTTTGCTGTTCCTCCAGACTGCACCATTCGTCACAGCGCTGTGCTGCAGGTCACCGGCCACCCTCAGCTAGCGTGGCGTGGGACCGTTTACAATCTCCAAACTTGCTCCATTGTCTGGTTGAGGTTTGCTTGTCACCCTACCCATAACGCTTCCAGGTGTGTCACCACAGTGAGCAGAGGGCAAGGAGGGTCAGCTTTCCTCCCTGCTGCACACAGGAGCTTTTATTGCAACACCCGATACCCAAGCAAACAAGCCGAAGCCACAGCGATGCAAACAAGGAGGCTCTGGACAGATTTAGATCCATCCTCCTGCCACAAAGAACCCGAAGGGCTTCGCCATCTGCTCCTCAATACAGCCTCCGACCTAAGCCATGTGCGGCAGGGCACGTTCCTATCCCTCCAGCGAAGCCCCTAATGAATTGGTGAGGCCAAAGAAAAATAAGCTACGCCTCATGGCTGGCCGCTAATAGCCCATCTACACCCCCCCTACATGCCAGGGGATCAGATCAGAGCCAGGACCAAACCTTGTTATCCCATTATAGAACCGCGTAATGGCCCCGCTTTGTACAGAAGGCCCGTTCCGCCGAGGAACGCTGGCTAGGTGCCGCTGTGTTACAACACAGCAACACATGGGGCAGCCAGCCCCACACACGCAGCACCTGCCTCAGACCCGGTTCTAGATCTGAAGGCTGCCGCCAGCCAGAGGCCCAAGGTCCAAAGAGGTCAGAGACTGGCACATTCAGGGGACCCGGGGACTTTCTGTGAATTTTCTGCTTGCAGAAATAGAAGCCTTTGCCTTGCCTTGCTCTCTACTGCGTGCAAACCAACCCTTGGCGTGGTACATGTCAGCCAGTGACGTCCGATTAGCACAGGCCATCAGGGCTGGGGAAGGAATTACACCATCAATCTCGCCCGCCGGCAGACGACAGACACTACTACAATGCGCAGGCACCAATTAATCCCAGCCTTTATTGGCCTCCAATGCTTGATAGCCGTGTCAAAGCCAGTGCCGCAGCCTGGCAATGCAGCAAGCCCGTCACTCCCAGAGCGGGGTGCGAGTACCCAACGCAAGTTCTGCCTCTCCTCGCCCGGCAGGGACCCACCACTCTCAGACACTGTCAGAGCGCCTGTCTGTCTGCCAAAAGCACCCTCTGTTAGTCCAGTCACCCTGACCACCAGCACAGTGGGTCTGCCCCCTTCCAGTCCTGGTCCCGGTGTGAGGTACAGGGGCTGTCACAGCTGCCTACTAGGGGAGAAGAGTTGAGTCTCAAGCTGGAAGTGGGAGTTGCCAAATTCAATCGCTGCTGGAGTCCCCTGCTGGCCCTTCATCACGCTCCCTCCCCCTGCACTTCACCGTCCCTCTTCTGGCCACGACCCGGTGCCCCCGCCCGCCCCGATTCCTGTAAGGGAAGGTGTCCATTCGAGTTGCACCATAGGCCCTCTTCATCTCTGCTCCGAGAGAGGGGGCCGGTCAGGAAGGCACTAGGTTTGGAAACGGGGCTGGGTACTTTTATTGCATTGCTGGGGATTGAGAGGGGTGGCTAGTTTATTGCTACGGCTCTTGCTCAAATTCCTCCTCCTCCATTTCGCTGCACCACAGCAGGCATTCCAGAGCCCGTGAGCGGGGGGCCAGGGGCGATCCAGAGCAGAGGGACCCAGACAACCCTGAGGCCCAGGTAAACAAACGGACTTGTGCTTGGGTCCCTCCCCTGCCTCGGATTCCAGCTCAAGGTCTTGGTCCTAATTTTCTAAGCAATTAATGGCTCAAGCCCCGCCTACATCAAAGACCAACTTTCGATCTCTGAACCACCGTGACGGCTGCGTTCCTCTGGCACAAGGCAGATCACAAAGCGTGTGGGAGCTGGAGCTGACAGGACCTGGCTATGGAAAAATCCTCCAGAGGCGACCAGGCAAATTCGGAGTCTGGTTATTTATCGGAAATGCTGCAAAAACATGCTGTGGAAAAACCCTTCCCACAGGCAAATGACATGGACAACATTGACACCCCTTCCACCAACCAACCAAAAATATAGGGGGGGAGGCGCAGAATTAATCATACCTAAAAACTCAAAACCAAAATACCCATCTCAAGCAGCGTTTTCCCTGTGCCCTCCATGCACCAGCTCCCTCACACCCATTCTGCAGGCCATAGGCCACGGCGTCCAGGAGGGCCACCCGGGCCATTGCCCAACCACTTTGAACAGGTACATGGGAAACTGTTTACACTGGGGCAGAGGCATAGGCACCAACTTCTGCTGGTGCCAGTGGGTGCTCTACCTGCCCTGACTCCACCCCTGCCCCGCCCACATTCCAACCCCTTCCCCCAAATCCTCACCCCAACCCCACCCCCTCCCTGCCCCTATTGGACTCCTTCCCCAAATCCCCGCCCCAGGCCCGCCTCTTTCCCACCTCCTCCCGAGTGCGCTGTGTTCCCGCTCCTCCCCCCTCCCTCCTGGAGCTTGTTACACTGCAAAACAGCTGTTCCGTGGCAGCAAGTGCTGGGAGGGAGGCGGAGGAGCTGGGACGCAGAGCACTCAGGGGAGGAGGCGGAGGTGAGATGAGGTGGGGAGGGGAGCTTGGCTGCCGGTGGGTGCAGAGCACCCACTAATTTTTCCCCATGGGTGTTCCAGCCCTGGAGCACCCACAGAGTCGGCGCCTATGACCAGGGGCGCTGAGAGACATTGAATCAAACTGTAAACCCCATATATGATGGGAAGCACTTCAAGCCAGGGGGTGCGGCAGCCCCCTTAGTCCCACCACCCATGCACTGGAGGGCATCCATTGGGGTGTCGGGGTTTGGGCTGAGCTATGCATCCCTGGCCAATGCCGGTGTCAGCCCAGCTGCCCCTGCCCACACCAAGTCCAGCCCATAAGCTGCCAGGGAGTTGCAGGGTAGGAGGACGTGGCAGCACAGCCCGGGGCTCAGACTGCACAGCCCATAGCCAGCAGCTGCTGCCAGCAGGAGGAGCACCCACAGCGGGGGCAGAGTTCAGGCAGTGGGCAGAGTGAGTGTCCCCAAGGGACCCCATCCACCCTGCATGTGTCCCCTCCCCACCTACAACCATCTGTGTGTGGGGCCCCCACCTTTACTCCCTCCCCTAGATCCTATGCCTGCTCCCCCCTTTCCTTCCTCCTTGGACCCTGCTCCTGCCCCCTTTTCTCTCCCCGCCCCCTAAGAGTGTACAGTATGGAGCATACCTAGGTGTCCCCCCAACCCACTTTAAATGGCTCGTCGCAGCCCCTGCTGCACATAAGAGCAGGAAAAAGGCAACCAGGGCCCCAGGGAGATGCGCTTCATGAAAATAAGCCAGATCCTTGACCAATGCAAGTTTCACTGAGGTCAATGGAGTCACACCAATTTAGAACAGCTGAGGATCTGACCTCTTCTTTCTATTGCCTCTGGGTTACCTTGTTTGGGTAGTTTTGCAGGCCTGCCAGTTAGTTTGCACATAATACAGTAGCTCTTTGCGTAACTCTACACTTCAAGCACCCTGTTCTTTAACAGCTACGGATCAATTCACTCCACACCCAGCATCAAGCCCAAATCATTAATGGAGCTTGGGAATGACAAATGGACAAAACCCTGAAATGTCTCCTCTCACACCACCTCAAAACTCAGACAGGCACCTCTCAGCAGTGACCGCCCATAACTCCTGCCCCCTTGATACAACACAAATCAAACCCGCCCTCATCAAGCGAAGCAGGAGATCTGGGTAATTAGTAGTGGTTACAAAGCAATACGGTAGGACAATGCCTCCTCATAAAGAATGCAGGGTCATACTGAGTTCACATATCCATCCCCAGCTCCCCCCATCTGTGGGCACGTGTGCACAGAGCACTTTAATTTAGGCAGCATGCTGAACCAATAGGCAGCAGCCCCAGCTGCAACAGAGCTCTTTGCTATGTATCTGTACAGCTCCTAGCACATTGGGGCACTGGTACACGACTGGGGATCCTGGGTGCTACCAAAACACAACAACAACAGCGTCCCTCTGGCCATGCACCAGCTGCTCCAAGTCCTGGCACCTTCCCCCTGGGTTGTTCATTAAGAATCTCATCTTTGCATTAGAAAAAAAAACAATCAATCAAACACTAGCAGGGCAGACACTATGATCTATCTGTTACTGAACTGTTACTGCAGGTCAGCAGACAGCTGCATCTTGTGTTCAGTGGCCCAAAAGCATGCTGCAGCGCTCCTTCTACCTGCATGGGGACAAGCGGAGTCAGGGTAGGTCTACCCTGCCCACGTTACAGCGAGGCCGCAGCAGCGCTGTGACGTGGACAGTGTAGCCACGCTTTATCGCCGGGGAAGAGCTTTCCCAGCAATAAAAAAATAACCACTCTGGACGAGGAGCAGTAGCTCACTCCTGGCAATAAAGCGCTGTCTATACTGGCACTTTTCAGCGCTAAAACTTTTGTCGCTCAGGGGGCTGTTTTATCACACCTCTGCATGACTAGTTTTATCACACTCCTGAACGACTAAAGGTTTAGCGCTGAAAGTGGCCGTGTCGACACGGCCTCAGCCTCTTTGCGTTTGTCTCATCTGGAGGATGGTTTCGTTAGGGAGGGTCCCTCCAAAGTGACAGCGGGGACGGAGGCACCGTTTCATGGCAGCTTTTCCCTATGGGAAGAGTCCCCCTCTGACCAGTCATGAAAAGTCCCGAGTTTTTGAATGTTCTTGTGTCATACACTTTGCCTGGCCTTGAACCTGCCAGCTTCCCCAACTCAGACCCGCAGCAACATTAAGCTGGTCCCCTCTTGGTTAATAACGCCCTCCGGGGCTTGCTGGGGAGCGCAACATGGACACACAGCTTCCATCCACAACTGCTGATCTCCTGCGTGGAGCTCAGACGCACCCATAGGCGCCGACTCCGTGGGTGCTCCAGGGCTGGAGCATCCACAGGGAAACATTGGTGGGTGCTCTGCACCCACCGGCAGCTCCCTGCCCCGCCCCAGCTCACCTCGGCCTCCTCCCCTGAGCGTGCCACGTGCCCGCTTTTTCCCCTAGCTCCCAACGCTTGCCACCGCGAAACAGCTGTTTCGCACGGCAAGCCTGGGGGGGACGGGGGAGGAGGGTGAACACGGCACGCTCAGGGGAGGAGGCCGAGGTGAGCTGGGGCGGGGGGGGGGGGGGGGGGCGCGGAGGCGGCAGGGCAGGGAGCTGCTGATGGGTGCAGAGCACCCACCAATGTTTCCCTGTGGATGCTCCAGCCCTGGGAAGAGGCAGGGACGGGGTGGAGATTTGGGGAGGGGTCCAATAGGGGCAGGCACGAGCCCCCACTGGCGCCATGAGAAGTTGGCGCCTATGGACACATCAGCCACTTTGGTCACCCACTTTGGTCACCACTTTGGTCACATCAGACACACCTGGCCCACCTCTGCAACAACAAAACCCACCATGGCCTTCCCAACCCCAAACTGGTGCCTGAGCCATCCAGGGTAGTCAGCTTCCACAGGGTGATCACTGCTCTCAGCCTGCACTCCCCCACCACAGGGTGCCACCATGGCTCCTTCCTGCTACTGAAGTTCTGCAGCCACTGTTGCTCACCCTAGGGCTGAAGGAAGACCCAGCTCCACAGGCCTGGGGTCACGGAGCAGACACCAGAACCAGCCCTTCCACCAGGGAACTTCCGGCTCAATTCGCGCATGGGAGCCGGCTAGCCCAGGGCTATGGGGGGCATTCCACCCACTGCTGGGCTCCGACTCTGGCTCCCGGCAAGGCCTGCTCGAACGCCCTGCTGCTCAAAAGCCCCATTGTAAACCTCTCGTGCCAAGCAAGGAGCCATGGTGGACCACAGCCTCCATTTAGAGAAAAGGCCAAGGAGTGGGCCCCTGGACTTGGGGGTGTAGGGGAGGTTTCCGGGGGACTCTGGGAGCGTGACTTCTTCTACAGTTCCTGTGGCCTCCCCGAGGCCTTTCAAAATCTCCCAGAAGCCTTTGCTTCAGGGAGCGGTCTCAGGCCCCATGGCATAGCCCAGCAGAAGCAAGATGAGGGATGAAATTTGTACCCAGACAAGACAGCTAACGAGCTGGTATTTACATCCCCGCTATCCCACTGGTTTAATTACCAAAACAGCTCGGCTCTGCAGCGCCAACACAGAGCTTGAGTCAGCAGCCAGACAAGACCGAGACAACAGCACTCAGAGAAGTGCGAACGTCCTCCATTCATCTTAATGGGCTGTTAAGTGATTATAATTAGGCTTTAAGATTAAGTGTCAATATTATAAAAGCTTTTCACTGCTGACGGTTGTGCTAGAAACAACCCGCTGAATTCGAGTATAGCTGGGAAATCTCCATCACGCCTCAGGAATCTTCATCCTCCTCCTCATTTAATAATTGCATTACAGGGGCACCAAGAGGCTCTGTCTGAGAGCAGGGCCCCATTGTGCAAAATGCGGTGTATGCACATGAACAGCAATGGACGGTCCCTGCCCCAGAGAGCTTACAATGGTCACAGAAAAGACAAGAGGGCATGGGGGGGGAGGGAGGGAGAGAGAAGAAGCACAGGGACTTGCCCAGGGCAGCCGGGAAGATCAGCGGCAGAGCCCAGAACTCCTGATTCCCAGTCGATTAGGAGTCAGTGCCCACTAGACCACACCGCCTCTGGTATTAAAACGAGAGCAGGGCCCATCAGAACGGACGGACGACTCCCCAGCGATTCCTGCGGGCGGGTGGGGTTTTGGGATTCTCTCTGCAGGCCGACAGCCAGAGAGCTCTACGATGCCAAGAAGGCAACCGCGCGCTCAGCCCTGCTACGTCTCTCTCGCTCCCCAGCCTGGGAGACATTCAAAGAGCGCGGCCGAGGTCTGAGGAGAGGCTTGTCTGGGTCTGGCAGGGAAACGGTTCCAGTCTGCCTCATTCCCACTGCCACAGCAGGACAGCCCGTGCAGCCCAGACCAGCGCCCCGTTAGTGCCTCCGAGGACCAAGCCGGTTAAACAGGGGACAGGGCTGACGTGAATGGGGCTCTCTGCACGTGCTGGAGGGAGGGGGACACATCGTCATTTGTCAGGCTGACCTTGCAGCGGGCACCCCAAGCGGAAAATATCCGCGCAGACCCAGGGAGCTGGGCGGAGTCCCCGGCAGGGCTAGGTAGGGTCTGCAGGTCAGTCACTGCTGTCTGCATGGATGGTACATCAACCGGCACAGGACATTTAGCTCCCCAGCAGCCCCCCAGCTGGGAGGGAACCCCCTCTCCAGAGGGAGGAGGCGGCACGACTGAAAGTCCAAACTGGGACTTTCCAGAGGAGGAATGGAGAGAGCAGGTTCAGTTCAGATGCTCCCCCCAGGCAAGGCAGTGTCTATGCGGCCGTTACTGCCTATTCCCTGCAAGCCTCTGCTCCAAGCACAGACAGCTAGTGCAGGGGAGGTCAGCCCCTAGCCAACAGCATGAGAGAAGTCACCAAGGCCGGAAGCAGCACCTTGGAACACGCATGCCGTCTGACTCCCATCCTCCCACGCTGCTAGCACAACAGGTACAAGCAGTGAGGCCTACTCATCTGACGTGAGCCCAGCGAGCACACTGCCAGTTCCAGCCTATCTCCATCATGGACTTGTACCCATCCCAGGGGAGAGGCAGAGTCCCGGTGCGCTTTATAACCCAGCAGCCAGACTTAAGTCACCACTCCCCCCTGCCTCTCCCCACCGATCTCTCTTTACCTGCTAACTCCTGTATATTAAGCCAAGTACAGAGAATGCGTTCTCTTTTCAAGAAAGAAAGGTCAGTCGGCCATTCTCCTGGGCTGATTGCAGCCCTGGGAACCAGAAACACTGCCCCGTTCCGATCCCACTGCTGACACCAACTCCCTCTGGTCTCATCTGCCCGCGGAGCCTGATGCTCAGGAGGGCTAAGCCACCATAATCCCAGCTGAAGGCAGTGGGAGCTACAGGCCCTCAACTCCTCTGAAAGTCTTGCCCTTTCTGTACCCTTTGGCCAGCTTCACCTACACTAGCAATGGTGCAACGCTGATGGGCCTTTTCACTAGTGCATCGTCTAGACCTGCTCAGATCAGGCTCTCTACCTCACCGGACCTCAGACCCCAGAGTGGGGTTGAACACCAGCGTGGCAAAGATGCCCGAGCCCTGTCTGCATTGCAGCTGCTCCCACGGGCGGAGCTGCAGCAGTGGGCCCCAGGGAATTTTTGCCAGTGCCGATGCAGCCCTGGCACAGCCACGCTGAGTGGGCTTGGGCAAGTTACATTGGGCTTTTCAGAGATCCCACACGGCGTCCGCAGCCAATGGGAGCGCTGCACGCTCAGCACCTTCGAAGACCAGGCCCTTATTGCCCTGTGCCTAGTTCACCAGCCAAAAGGTGCTCACTCCTGGCACTGTTATGGCAAGGTCCTCACAGTGCATTACCAAAACCATTGCTGACACCAGAACCGGAGGAGGTGGTAAAATCCAATTCCCTTTTCACGATTTCTGCTGTTAACTCACTTCTGCCGTTTCTCTAAGCTGGAATGACGCCAATCAACCAAGTCCGTGTCAGTATTGGCTCTGGAGCTGCCATGTGAAAACCCTAGAGTTTAAAACTGAGCTAAGGTTGCACTTCTCAAACAAGGCACCCAAAGCCCTCTTCATTCTGCTCTGCGAAGATGCCTGCCTGCCATTCTCCCTCCTAGGCACTGACAAATGCACCCCACGCAAACTCACTCCATACGTATGCATCTGTTGCCTCAGTAGCCCTTTCTCTGGTCAGGTCTGTGCTCTGGGTTCATAATCAGGGCGTAAGAAACTTGCGTGGGGACCCATCCTAACTGCTGCTGGTAGCAGCATCGTGGAATCCTTGATTGGACCAGAGCTATGCTGATTTACCCCAGCTGAGGATTTGGCCCTTCACATTAGAGACTTAGTTCTGGGTTTTATGATTCCCACGCGGCAGCTTGTAAAGGACCACGTGCCACCTGTAAGGGACAGTGAGCCTTCAGTGCCTTGCAAAATGAGGAGTGGTTTGGCAAGTCAGGAATTTGTGAGATATTTTCTGTGTATAAAGCAGCCCAGTTGTTACTGACCTACTGAGGTCATCAGAGATCTTTCTTTCCATTGCCTCAGTTCCTAACAGATTATGGCAGCGGGATTCTGATTTGTGGGTCACTGATGAGGTGAGTCTCCTATTTTCTCAGGGCTTAGCAGCAGGGGCAGAGTTAAGGTGATTAAGTGCTTTGTTTGAGAAGCCTTAACTCTGCCTTTCATGGATTTTTGATCTTTTTTTTTTTAAAAGCCTCAAAGGTTCTTGAAACAGAACGTGCGCTCAAGCCCCTGATTGGCACCTACAACCTCCACTGCCCTCTGAAGCATCTTGTGTAGGAGTTCACAATTTCACGTCCCAGTTTTCAGTGCTGCGATGTTCAGGTTTCAAATGCTGTAGGAAACCGGCTGAAAAAACACAACTGTTTCTACTTGCTTTTATTTTTAAGTTCCTAGAACCACTTCTGTTGGCCCTGGGTTTTGTAAAAGCTTCTTTAAAAAAAAAAAAATGAATTTTGGGGTAAATTCAAGTTGACGTTTTCCCTTTAAGTAGAATGTCAAAGACACAGAACATCAGCTTCCATTCCTCTCACTGTAAAACCCTTAACATTCCCCAGCACTGACTTTTCTTGTGCATCACACGCACACGTCCATCCGTCAACACCTGGACCCCATCATGGTCAATCTCATCACACATCCAGTCAAATTTCCTTCTGCATTGCCGTCGCATAGATAACCAGCACACAAACAGGCACGGCGCACCGCAGAGGCAATCCACTGAAATCTCACAGGCAGCGGCTAATTCCCATGCAACCCTTGCAAGGAGCAGTCAGAGAGCCTTGTCTGGACAGACATGGGGGAAGCGGAGCTGTTTGCACAGAATTATGGTAGTTTAAGGCTGGAAGGTTTGGGTGCATCGTCTCTCTCGAATGTATGGGTGCCACAGATGCCTTTCCCCTCCCTTCCACCACCATGCTCAACTTCAATGCAAAGGCTGTCAGTACGCTGGAATGTACTGCACGGTATGCTCTGGAAAAATGTCCCCCCGCCCCCCAAGCACTTCCAGATGTATGGAGACTATGCCTTATAAGTAGATTCTTCACTAATGAAAAACAACATTCCTTCCTCTCTCCTCACATCTGCCATCACCTACCCGAACGACTGCATCACGCCAGCAAAAGACACGGGCTGCACACACAGGTTCCCTGGTTCTCACCCCAGCTCGGACACAGCCTCGTGTCAGCTTTCTGTGCTTGAGTTTCCCTAGCTCTAAAATGGAGATAAGCACTTCTCAACCTCGCAGGCATGCGGAGAGGAGGGTCGGGGAGCGTAAAGAGCTCTGACAGGACAGATGCTGCTGAATGCCAAGCATTAATAGGACTGCAGAGGATAAGCAGCAATTATCACAATTAAACATATTTGTGCGCACACACACACACACACTCTATACATACCAATCTGCAATTATCACAATTATACATATGCATGACATATATACACATACGTGAATGTATCCTGTATATTTATATAGATATATAGATAGAATACGCATATATGTTTAATTGTGATAACTGCAGTTTATCCTGATGTTACACACACACACACACACACACCCACCCCTTCAAACATCAGACCCAGCGTTTGCCCCAAAGCCACCATCCCCCCCCCAGAAAACCTCAGAAATGTTCCTGCTTCTAAGTCACATTCCCTGGATTCCTCACTCTTTTAGAAGCAAGGAGCCTCCATAATAATAGAGTCCACCTGACATCTGAACCAGATGTTTGTGACATCAAAGCTAGCTGCCGTGGAAATGGTCTACATGGCCCAGAGAGGACTGTGACTACACAGACTTCGCTTTCACACTGAGAGAGAGAGAGTACACACAATCCTCTCTGTGGACACACACAGGGAAGAGATAGGGGTCTGTGTGAAAGAAACAGAATGTATACTGGGGAAGCAGGATCACATCTGTTTCTGAAGTTTGCTGACAAGTGACAGCTGCTCTGATTTTAAACTATGATTAAGCCCCTTCGTTTTCAGTTTAAACTGATTTTTACTGAAAAAAATCCTAGGTTTTACAAAAAGCATTAATCTTTTTCCCCCCTGATTTTCACCCTAGTTTTGTATCATTCAAATACATAAAAAATAACTTGTTTTATTAGGAAAATACATACATCTCATGCCATGTATTTTATTACGATAATACATTAGTCTGTGTGTATATGCAAAGCTGCCTGTTGAAGTAAGGCTATGCATTAGTCTAGAAGACACATGCTACAAACAAAAAGAAAAGGAGTACTTGTGGCACCTTAGAGACTAACCAATTTATTTGAGCATAAGCTTTCGCGAGCTACAGCTCACTTCATCGGATGCATACAGGCATGCACACAAGCTCTGAAGTACGTGTGCATCTGAACGTACTGATAAATCTCACGCCCACCACATACACATTTCAAGCTGTTAGCAGATAACGGTTTAAAGATTTGACACACTAAAATGGGAAGAAAACAAAAATCTTATCAGAATATGTATCAGAACATAAGGAAGTATTTGAAAGTTTAAAAAAACAAACAGGAGAAAAGTATGAAGTTGAATGTATGCGCTGCAAATGGTGTGGCATCAAAGTTCTAGGCTAATAGTTCCAAGTCTACATCAGTAAACTGTTTATTCAAATGAAAAGCTTTATTGGGGAATTAGAGATCTATTGTTTTCTTAAACTCAGAGGTCACATTGTGTTTTGAGTTCTGTTTTAGTTCTGCAGCAAGCCACACTGAATTCCGTTCATCAAAGCATTAATCTACTGAATACCTTTTCCCCCTGTCCTTCCATCCACCAAAATAACCCCCGATATTTACCCAGACAAATTATGAACAGTTTTTGCACCAATTTTCACCTGTTTTTGTTGCGGTGGTAATAAACACAGATACATTCCTGGGAAAAATTAAATAAAATAAAACGAAATGAAGGGCCCTAACTATGATGAAAGTTGTGAAGAAACAGAGCCGCTGGCAGAAACTGTCGGATTTACAGCGAAGGGTGAGGCCTTCATCCTGGCCCTTTCATGCGTATGGGGTGCGGCTATAAAGCTCACTCCAGACCAAGGGCCTTATCCACGCTCAACTGGTTTCCTCATCCGTTTCCCTTGTGTTACTACACCTGGTGGGGTTGTTCAGGTGTGAAATTTGAGGAGGATGCGTGTGGGGAGTGGTGGGGAGAGAGTCTAGGCCCAGGCGAGCCGTCCGCCTCTTCTGACGCCTTGTCTAGACTGGGGATTTCCCCCGGTTCTAGCCATCGGAGAAGCCCCAACACAGACAAGCAAACCTACCATTTGCAATAGTGCCACCGCCCCCTGCTTGAACCCAGGGCACAGGCTCCGTCAATGCAGACGGCAGATTTGCTGGCCTACAATAGGGGTTTGCACTGGGGCAGCGAGGCTGGCCACTAAGGGCTGCCAATCCCCAAAGGCCTGAGTCCCGGGCTGTCCTATCACTGGTGCTGATTTCTGCTGCTTCCCCCTCTCCTGCCAGCTGTGATGGCCACAGCAAGTAAGGGGCTGACAATAAATGGACTGCTCAGCAGATCTAACAGAGGTGCAGCCAATTTGGCCCAGGCCCCTTTAGGTGGCCCCTGGAGGCAGAACGTTGTCTGACAAGGGTGAGGTCATGTTCGTCTTACACAAGCAGGAGGAATCCGAACAACTAACAAGGGCGTGTCTCTGGTTAATCTTCCCTCCACACTGGAGCTTGCCAAGGCTGCATCCCGGGAACCGTCCTTCCGCCAAACAAGGACTCCAGCTGGTGCCCATCACCACCTTGACTTCTCTAGCAGCTCAGCATGTGTTAGGGACACGCAGGCCTCCCCTCTGTTGTTCACTTGTATGGAAATGGGTCCTGGCTCTGCTTGTTTCTTCTCTTGCTGTTCATTACTGATTCAATAAGAGCAGGTTTTAAGGAGGCTCGTAGGAGCCGTTTGTAACATGAATCCAGGTGACTGGACAGTTGCTCCGGTTCCAGCATCTCTGTTGCAGCCTTGCAGAGCTCAGGAGTAACATCTGGGCGGAAGAGGCTTTGGGAAATGACTGAGTGAGGAGACGTAGGGGATCAGATTCCAGAGGAGGCTGCCTGCCTTTCCCAGCAACGGGGGCTAAAGCCAAGTCGCGGGGCTGGATTCTGATCTCAGCTGCGGCCAGGTAAACTTGCTGGAATTACACCACATTTACATGCATAGAACGGAGATCAAAATCCAGCCTTATTAACGGGACACCTACAAGCGGCTTTTGACTTCTGGAAGCGATGGAAAAATCAGGGCCAAGAAGTTCAGAACTATGGCTTTGGTTAAAGGGCGCCTGTGTCAAACCTCCAGGCCCAGCTCTGGACTCCAGCAGGACCCATGACAGGGCAAAGCAGCGACTCATCACTTCTCACCCCAGCTCTGGGGCTGGCTTCACTGTAGAGCAGCTTCCAGGTCGCTCTAAATAATACCTGGCTGCCCAAGGGGCCATACCTGCAACCAGGGACAGACAGAGCATAGACACTCTAACCACTCCCCTTTCCCCGGGCCACTCGGCAGAAGTGGCAGGGACCTACAGCTGCTCCTCAGGCTCAATGCCACCTGGGAATTCCTCCCTGCAAGGAGAGTTGCCTGCTGCAGCACTGCGGGAAACATCCAGTGGAACCCAGGCAAGAAGCTGACGCTGCAGTGGGAACCAGCCAATGGATTGGTCTCCTACCATCCATCCCAGATGGGGCTCCGAGCAGTGTTGGGGCTATCAACAACCTATGGCGATGCTTCACCCCCACAATGCCAGGGCTGAGAGTGACTTTAAAACACTTCTGCTGTTATTACTAAGCACCAGGCTTTGCTCTGGGCAAGACACAGAAGGAGATGCACACCGCCCCTGCCCTGGAGATCATCTGAAACGCTCCTGCCTCTTGCCAGGGGTGCAGGGAAATGTTTTCAAGCCTCAAGCAGCCAGATAACCTCAAGGTGAAACAGCCTGAGCCCTGCACAGCCCCATCAGCCCAGAGCGATGACACCACAGAACGTGATGTGGGGATGCTGCCCGGCTGGCCCCCGGCTGCACCCCCAAACACACAAGCAATTAGAAAGCAATTCGCAAAAGCCCTGGGATTTATTGCCATGCTGAAAACGCTCCTGACCCCAGTACAGACATTGCCACCCCCTGCACCGGCGAGTGGGAAAAACACAGGCGAACACCCTCCCTTCCCCTCCCCCACTGGTGGATGGTGATCCCCGTCTGTAGGCTGCAAAACTCTGCTTCAGACTCGGCCTCCAACCTTCACCAGACTGCCCCTCTCCCCCAGCCCCCGCCCAGCGCGCTCACTGTTCTGGCCATGTCTGCAGCCCCGGCCGAGCCTGTCCCGGCAATGCCTCGCCCACACGAACAGCTTCTCTGCCGTCTGGCTGAGAACACGCTGGGAACCTGCCGGCAACAAATGAGGGCAATTTCAGCTCCTCGCTGCTGCGGATCTGAGCACGGGGGAGAAGAAACAAACCATACCAGAGAAAACGACTTTGAGGGTAGACAAGGGCCATAAATTACTGGAACTGGAGCACTGCAAATAAGGGTCTGCAGATGCCTTCCAGATTGCTGGGGAGCTCTCGGTGGACTAATGTGGGGCCCTTAGTCCCCAGCAGACACAGGGCGGGGAGCTCAGGACCATCGCACACACGCATGGGGCAGACACAGTGAGACATGAGGTGGGGAGGGGGGCAGGGCCAAGAGAGGGAAAGGCGGGGAGAGGAGCCCCGTCGATGCTAGCTCTGCTTGTCAGATTTCCCAGCCACAACTCCACCAGCAGTGGCAGGGGTGAGAGTCCACTAGCCTTTCAGCCAATTATCACCATAGCACCCAGACACCCCCGATCAGGGTTCCATCGTGCTAGGTGCTGTACAAATGCACAGTGAGCCCCTACCCCAAAGAGTTCACAATGCAAGTAGATGAGACAGGGCCGGAGGGGAAACTGAGGCCCAGAGTGGGGAAGCGACTTGCCCAAAGAAACTCAGCAGGTCAATGGAAGGGACGGGAACAGACCCCGGGTCTCCTGATTCTCAATGCAGTACCCTATCCATTAGACAACGCTGCCGCCACGCGCAGAGCAGGTCTACACACGGGGGCTGATATGGACAGTGTTGTTATGGAAATGTCTCGCCCCAACAGAGATGGGAGCCCAGTGATAGTGAATACTGCAGATCACCACATAATAAGAGACAGCCCCTGCCCCGGAGAGCTTACAGGCGACAGACAAGAGAGGCAAAGGGTGGGAGAAAGGAACACCACACACAAGTGGAGTGATTGCTGGGCGACAGGCTCCATCCCCCGTCAGTCCCACTAGCGCTGCCCACTGGCAGAGCTACGCTGGAGCTACTGCAGCAGTGGGAGATCGCTAGAAAAACGCTGAGCAACTTGTCGGCCTCAGGTCCAGAGCTCAGCTCGTCAGCGTTTCCAGCCCCGGCCGAAAGCCCCTCTGCTTCCTTCTCCCGGCCCAGGACAGAATACCGGGGGTGAACACAGGCCGCAGCAGACAATCTATGGCTCTCCAGTGGAGAGAGATTCCAAATTAAACCCGATGAGAAGGGAAGCGCGGCAGGAAATTAACGGACACAAAACCCACATTTTACAGCTGCCAGGACTCTGAGGAGCCTATGGGGCCATGGAGCTATGACCTGCTCTCCACCCCCCTGGGCAGCATGCACAGACCTCTGTGCAGTGGGGGTTGGTGGTCTAGAGAGATTCACTGCCCTTCCTGCCCCTGGGAGTCCTAGTCCTGAGCCCTCTCCTGTAATTTCCTGAGTCCCTGGGACTGACTGAGCCATCGCATTGTCTCTTTTGGAGAGATGGTGAGACCCAGCCATTCCCCCCACCCCCAAAAAGGTACTGAGTCCCAGCCAGCTCTGCCCATCCTTTCCAGCTCCAGCTTGCTTGCCCAGACAGGCCTTAGAGGAATGACACTGATGCTCACTTAGCAGCGTACAGAGAGCACACGCCTGGAGACACCAGCACCGGCCCAGTGCGTTCCCTGTGCCAGAGGGGTGCTGGCTAGAGAACAGGGGCTGACAGGCCCCCTTTCCACCAGCTCAGGATTCCTCAGCCAATCCTTCATCTAAGGGGTTTTTAGAGCACACATCAACACAGTATCTTGGCACCAGAGCTGGAATGGGGTGTGCATACACACAGCCTGCAGCATGACAGAGCTGTGCCCCATTTTCATGCCACACAATCCCTGAATCTGACACCCCCCCCACCAGTTCACTGCATTCCCGGCCCTACTCTGCAATACACCCCCATACCGGAGTGACCCCCTCGGCCCCAGCTAGCATGCCCTCAAATCCCCGACTTGTCCAAGGAGATGAGCAGCCATGTTCTGCAAGATCCACAGGCCCAAGGGACACAAGGCAGGATCCTCCTAGTGCAGAGGTAGGCAAACTACGGCCCACAGGCCACATCCGGCCCGCGGGACCATCCTGCCTGGCCCTTGAGCTTCGGGCCAGGGAGGCGAGCCCCCAGCCCCTCCCCTGCTGTCCCCCCTCCCATGGCAGCGTGACTGCGAGCTCCTGCCACTCTGAGCAGCATGGTAAGGAGGCGGTGGCGCGCGCATGCAGCGGCAGTGGAGGGAGTTGGGTAGGGGGTCCCGGGGGGCAGTCAGAGGACAGGGAGCTGTCAAGGTTCCTTCCCCACGCTGAACTCTAGGGTACAGATGTGGGGACCTGCATGAAAAAACCCCTAAGCTTATTTTTACCAGCTTAGGTTAACACTTCCCCAAGGTACAAACTATTTTACCTTTTGTCCCTGGACTTTATTGCTGCCACCACCAAGCATCTAACAAATATATAACAGGGAAAGAGCCCACTTGGAAACGTCTTCCCTCCCAAAATCCCCCCAAGCCCTACACCCCCTTTCCTGGGGAAGGCTTGATAAAAATCCTCACCAATTGGTACAGGTGAACGCAGACCCAAACCCTTGGATCTTAAGAACAATGAAAAAGCAATCAGGTTCTTAAAAGAAGAATTTTAATTGAAGAAAAAAAGTAAAAGAATCACCTCTGTAAAATCAGGATGGTAAATACCTTACAGGGTAATCAGATTCAAAACATAGAGAATCCTGCTAGGCAAAACCTTAAGTTACAAAAAAGACACAAAAACAGGAACATCCATTCCATTCAGCACAGCTTATTTTATCAGCCATTTAAACAAACAGAATCTAACGCATATCTAACTAGATTGCTTATTAAGTTCTACGACTCCATTCCTGTTCTGTTAGCAGCCAAAGCATCACACAGACAGAGAGAGCCTTTGTTTCTCCCTCCCCCCAGCTTTTGAAAGTATCTTGTCTCCTCATTGGTCATTTTGGTCAGGTACCAGCGAGGTTATCTTAGCTTCTTAACCCTTTACAGGTGAAAGGGTTTTTCCTCTGGCCAGGAGGGATTTAAAGGTGTTTACCCTTCCCTTTATATTTATGACAGGAGAGGTTGGATGGGTCAGAAGTTCTGGGGCGGGGCAGTCAGGGGTTGTGGAACGGGGGTGTTGGATAGGGTGTTGGAGTCCCGGGGGGCCTGTCAGGGGCTGGGGGTCTGAATAGGGGCTGGGGGGCAGTCAGGAGACCAGGGGAGGGGTGGATGGGTTGTGGGTTCTGAGGGGGGCAGTCAGGGGGAGGGTGTGGAGAGGAGGCGGGGGCCAGGCTCTTTGGGGAGGCACAGCCTTCCCTACCCAGCACTTCATACAATTTCGCAGTCCAATGTAGCCCTCGGGCCAAAAAGTTTGCCCACCCCATCCTAGTGGAACTCTCTAGGGCTGGTCAGCAAGCACAGAGCCTGCTTCAGCTGTATCCAGGCAGATACCTTGGTTTGTCATGCGCATCTCTCATGTTTGTTAAGGTTCAGGAGCGGATTTGCTGCTCTCTAGCATGGATCTTGGTTTACTGCACCCCATGTCCCTCACCCAGTTCTGTCAATACACCCCAGTCCTGCCCTCAGCACCCCCCTCCCACTATTCCAGACCTGCCCTCCCAGCTCTGCCAAATGCACCCTAGTCCTGCCCTCAGCCCCAACTCACAACTCTTCCAGCCCCACTGCTGGCACTGATTTGAAGCCAGAGCTCAGGAGAAGCCAGAATTACGTGTCTATGGAGTGGGCACGGGGCTTTTACTAGAGAGGCAGATTGGGGTGGGGGATTAAATACAAGTACAAATTGGAAGGTCACTTGCATGGCAGAGGATACTGCAGCACCCCCTTATGCTCAGGATTCCCAGAAATCTGATACCACCCAGGCATCCCTCTTTCTGCAGCCCTGTAGCAAGGATGGCCACGGACACCCAGGACTAGCAGCAGCTGGCCTAGCATGCTCAGCGTTAGAAACAGCTGGACCCAGAGGGTCAAATCCCAGCAGGCTCGATACCGCTCTTCGTCACCTGTGCAAGGCCAAGGAAGGGAATCCGGGGAGTTTATGCCATGGGGACTTGCAGAGATGTTAAAAGCCAAGGGCCCACCTGCGCTGCATGAACATCAAATAATAAATAGTCCTGCGCTCTTGGGTGATGCTTTTCAGGAGGCTCTGTTAGCAAAACAGAGAAGGAGCAGCACGATTATCCCCATTTGACAGTGCGGGGAGAGAGAGAGAGAGGCCCAGGAAGGAGGAAGTGGTCGGAGACCCCACAGGCGATCTGTGGCAGATCTGAGAACTGAACCCTACCTAGCTTCCCGTCCAGTGCCCTAGGCTGCCTCCCCTTGGTATGGCACTGCAGAACCCCTTCACTTTCCAGAGCAGTAGCTGTGTGCCCTGGAGCCAGAACGTCACTCCCCTTCCAGTATCGTATTGCATGGTGGCTGGTTACTGTGGGCCACCCCAGAGCCGACTGCCTGTTAGTGGGGCTGTGCATACATGCAGTGGAGCACTTCCAGTGGAGCGCTGCAGCTGAGTTAGGGCTGCGCGGCTGCTCTCCGAATGCCACCCGGGCTGTCCCCAAGCATGGCTGGTTGCTGGAGCACCCCAGAGGAGCCTGGCATCTGCCCTGGCCCAGGCCTTTCTAATCAGATCAGGGTCTTTCTATGGGGCCTGGAGCGAGCAATCCCATCGCTCCCCAGGCTGCCGCAGAGCAGATTAGGGCAGGGCTCCTGTTTGGCACAGGCACTGCAGGGGGGCTGAAGCTGTCCAGGGTGTGTGCAAGGGAGAGGGGCGGGGGAGAGCTAGCTCTGGGGAGTTAGACAGGGCAGCCCCTCCCTTCGCTATCAGAGAAGGTCACTGACGCTGGCGCTTCCATGCCAAGCTTTCCTCAGGTCCCCCCAAGGGCTGCCATGGAGCCCGGCTGAGCTTTAGCTGGGAGCACAGCTGCTTGCCTGCTGCCAGCTTCAACGTGCTTTAATGCATTTAGGAGATAGACAGGAGTGGGGCAAGATCCCCATGCCGCTAGCACCACGTGCCTACCTTCCAGCGAGCTCGAGGCAGCACTAGCCCTGCCCAGGGACTCTCCGACAGTCACACACAGCCCAAAGCTCCTGCTCCCTTGCATGGGGATGCGGATAACGCCAGGGAGCAAGGGCAACAGCCAGGGAGCATGGCGTGGCAGGATCAGCCCATCTAGGAACTGACCAGGGATGCAGCAGAGCTCAATGCAGCATGCTTCTCCCGTTGGCACAGAGCACAGGATCGTCCAGGATGGTGTCTTCCCAAACAAAAAGGCTCCCAGAGTCAATGCCCAGCGTGCACCCGCCTTGGCACCATCGCTGGGAGCGCTCTGTCCCAAGGACAGCAGGGAACTTACAGCCAGCGTGTGTATAACCGGTACTATGGTCCCCGCTTGATCAGCACGGGGCGCTGCTTCAGGCTTGGCTGCATCAAGACCCACTCCTGGGCAACTGACCTGCCACAGAGCAGAGTGGGGCTCTCCCCTTTATCCCATTGCATCTGCAGAGGCCTTTGCCAGTCCCATCCCCCCTTCCTGAGAGAAGAGATCAGCCACCCAGAACTGGGAGCCTTAAAACCCCTTACCCCCGTCAGTGGTGGGGCTGGGCTCCCCTGCTGTTAAGCCAAGCACACGCCACTGCTTAAACCATGGTTTGAGACATTTGCAGCCCCAGCTAAGTGCTAGAATATACAGGATTTGAGCCAGCGCCAGCCCCAGGGCTCTGATCCAACAAGGTAGCTAGAATTTAACAGGACAGTGGGCTCCAGTACTGCCAGGGATACAGAAAGGATGTGATGGAATGCACCCCGGTATTCACACCCTACACCCCCCGGAAATAACCCTTGTACAAAATATGCTTGGTAAGGTATCCTCTGAACACTAAGAACTCGCTGGTTGAGAATATCCTGGTGGAATACAGGGAGCAACCTTATATGTAAAGTGATGAATTCTCCCTGAATGATGCTCGTAGCCCATGCTCAAACTCACCGAGTCCCGATTAGGCAGAACTGGTCAAGCAGGTCTTAAACAAAGGGATGTGCGTTTACCTCCATTTGCCTATACGCTGTAAACAGAGCCCTCAGACAGCAAGAGAGAGAAGACAAAGAAAAATCTCCATTTCAGGATACACAGGTGAAAAACAGCATGACCCTCCTTCCTCCATGTCTCCTTGCTCTGGGCTGGAAAGAACTTTAACGAGGGATCACTCTCAGGAAAAATGCTTTTCAAAGGGTGACAGAGCTATAAAAATATGGGGCAACCCGCCAAGTGCTCTGTCTCCCTGTCGACCGCTCTGTCTTTCACCTAAGATGACAAAAGAAACAGCCGCCGGACCTTGGGAGCAGAACCTGGCCTGAGAGTTTGGTCAGCAATGTACTAAGAACCTGTGGTAAGAACTTCACTTTGAACCAAGTCTAATCTGTTAAAACATTTCCTGGTACTAAATTTATCTTTATTTTAATCCAGTCTTGTGGTTAAACTGGGCTTTGTGGTAACTCCATTTAAAAGAAGCAAACTGTTGTATATTGTTCCCTGACAGGGACAATGAACCTAAAATATCTGAACTGTCCGGGGGGTGGGGGGAGGACACAATACAGAACATACACTGTTTGAGGGGGAGGATTCAGGACTGGGAGTGTGTTGGGGTCACTCTGGAAGTAGTAACCCAGGCTGGTGGGAGCCAGAGTGTGGCTGGTGTTTGCTGGCAGGCTGCTGGGCCAGGGCTGTGACTACACACAGACGCTCAGGGTGGGACCTGCAGGCTCACTGTGAGGAGCTTAGGTTTGGAGCTACAGCATTAAGGTGTTGTGAGGCACTCGAGGGGTGACACAGCCTCTCTCTGGTCTGGATTGCACCCGGAATGTCATAAGGGTTTATAAATGGCACCCCTAGAGGCGGTGCAGTCCCCCTTGCTCCAGGGCCAAGACCCCTTTGTCTCACCACACCTGGTGCTATCCTGCAGTGTCACACACAGCATTGCTTCTGGGAAAGGACCTCATGGAATTAAAGCAGCAACAGAACATACAGGTGCTGCTGGGAACCAAACCGAACCCACTAAGGTTGAATCTAGGGTAGGAAGATTCTCCCTGAACAGTGAAGGGGGGAGACAACGTATGGTTCGGGGGTTTTGGCTCCTGGCCAAATCCACCTTCGCAGGAGTCAAGGGAAGAAATGGACAGTTACTGGCGCATTAGCGCAGGGTAAGATGGTCATCTCCAGGGATCCCCACTCCTACCCGGGATTAGCCTTTGTGGAGCTGGGGAGGCATTTCCTGCTATAACCTAGGTGGATAAGCACATTGGACTTGGGGGACGGGACGGGAACAAGCGCCCCTTGCTCCGGCACGCTGCCTGAAAAATGGTCCATCGGGGTCATAGGGTCCATTGCCCAGAGCAGGGGAGAAGGATGTTGGGATTGGGGGAGGAGGGTGTCTCTGTGACATGCTGTCAGTCACAGCCGTTACACGCCCACCTTTGGAGAGAGCATCTTGCATTCTGGGGGGACTAATCCCACTGACAGAACAGACACACAGAGCTGGGGGCCCGGGTAGTGCTGCTGAGAAGCCGGCTTTGGGCGGGGGAAACAGTGTAGCCACATAGGCTGGTAGATTATAAACCAGGACTGCTGCTGCCTTTAAACCGGTTTTGATTTAAACAGATTCAACGGCTCCTGAAACACACCTGCGCGATCAGGAGCAGCATCAGCACAGCTCAGAGCACACTGCGGCCAGAGAGCCCAGGCAAGAAGGTGGGTAGAAGGTAGCCTTCAATAAGGACTCCTTTCCACACTGCTCTGGCCCCGAATCTCCCACTCCTGGACTGCTTCAGCGATAAGCAGAGGGCTCCAGCGCTCAGAGCCATCAATCCAGCCCCTTTCTCCAGCCCTCCGTTCACTTTACAAGAGTGCAACTAAAGCCGCACAGAGGCAAGGCCACTGCTCAAGTTCACCGGCCAGAAGCAGAGACTGGCAGCCTTCCCCAGCATGGGCGCTACGCTGTCAGGGATACCTTACAGGGGCCTCGCTAGCTCCCATGCAACCCGTGCCACGGCTTGGGAAAGAGAAGCTGCCATGTGATTACCTTGTAACCCCTGGCACTTCTCACGTAGTTAACCTGCCACTATGCAGCAGTTCCCACATAGTTACATGGCCAAAGTGCTTCCCGTGTAAGCAGAGGGGAGCTGCGCCCCCCAAATAAAAGCAAGAAGGCACGTTCCAGGGGGGACGCTCCTTAGACAGACAGGGCTGTAGGTGTAACATACAAGCCCCACCCACTCCTTGCCGGCTGGCTGGATCCTTCCCCTTGCCTGCCACACATACAGTCAGATTGTCCTGAGTTTCCTTCCCTCCTATTTACTATCACAAATGAGACTGGTCTTAAAATTGACAGGGCCCTGAGCAAACATAGGGCCAGTTCAGGCGACAACGTGCCTTCTCTTCTGGGGACTGAGGATGGGGTGGGCAACGGGGAAAGGAGTTTCTCCCGCCTCCATTCCTAGTGCCCGAAAAGGGGACTACGGGCCGGCCTATGAATGATCAAACGAGAACAGGACAGTCTTGTACATCCTGTTGTGCACTGATCACTATTCCCACCCCTGCCCCCTAGACATACACCCCTCTTGCACTGGTGGCGATGGGATCTTTAAAATAGGGATAAAAAATCCACTCAACTACCTGCCATCCTTGCATGGGAATCTCACTGATTTGGGGAGGGGACAAACGACCAACTTCTGCAGAACTTCAGGCTTCCATTAAAAAAAAAAAAAGTGACATTGTCCTTCTGATTGTGAAGAAACCCTCCCAAATGTGATCCAATGCAGAGCAGGCAGCTCCAATGCCTCCCAGGCTGCTTATAGCTTGGCAGGCAGCAATGGAGCAAAACGAGCAGCAAGGAAAGAGTCAAGAATCACATCACTTCAACTGCTGGAGAAGGCTGTAAGCAGCAGTAGAGACAGAAAGTGGAGCTATTTCTGGAAGAGGCGACCACACTCCAGAATGAAGGTTCAGCGAGGGGCAGAGTAGCAGGCAGCCCCATCCCTGGTAGCAGCCAAGGGGCTGGGTGAGAAACTGTGCAGGGTACCACTTGCCCTTCCATCAGGAGGCTTGGGGGCAGGACAGAGAAGCCCCCTCTCGCCATTCCAGCAGCCAGACATGGGGGTGGAGGGTGTCACATTTATTAGACACCTGTTAGTGAGGGCCCAATATGTAAAAACGGCTCCCAAGCATGGTCCAGAGACAGCAGCTTAACAAATCCCAGCACCCTCCTCTTTCCCAGCAGCTGTGAGGAGAGTGGGCTTCTCACTGGCACACTGCCCCACTACCATCCCAGCAGAGCCGCCTCCTCCTCCTCCGCTTCTGCACAGCATCCCCGGGTCAGCAAGGGCCGAGGTGGTTTTCCAAGTCTTGCTCCCAGCCACCTCTCCCGCCATGCGCCAATGTCCTTATGTGAGGGAGCCAATCCCCACGAGCAAATTCTTTCCTTCCCCACCACCTGCCTGTCCTGCGTCCCACGGTCAATGGATTTCAGTGAAGTTCAAAGGGACCCCAGAGTTTCCCCCCCCCCTCCAGGGACCCCATTTAGACTTCACCACCTGCCCTCAAACACATTTGCCCGCCCCCTTGCCGCCACTCTGCTGCCCGGGGTTGGAATATCACTACTGCAACAGCAAGTTCATTCAGCCTGCTCTTTAAATCTCCTGACAAATAAACCTGTCGTGTGCTCGGCTCCTACAGTGCCAGCTCACCTCCCTCAGCACGACGCCTGCCAGGGAAGTCTCTGGTGGGCCCAGAGCTCCCATCTCCCATTATGAATCATTTCATTTTTTTTTTAATTGTATTTTTTACCTGGCGCGCTAACGTTTCCGCCCCATTGACTTGGAGCGGTTTCCAGCCAGGAGAACACCGTAATGGCCTCATTATTTCAGCTGAGGAATCTGTGTGTTAAATTAGGCAGAGAAGGGTAATTATCTACTTGTAGATGATAAGAAAGGGATTTATTTTATCAGGAACATAATGTCTTTCTGGTTCGGAGCCAGCTCCCCAACCCAAGCAGCCCCTGAACATGCCAGTCCAGGCTGCACCTTATCGCTGCTGGAGGGGGTGGGCGCCAGGCGGAGGTGGAGCGCACAGGTACACATGTACCCCCCAGCCACCAGGCACGACAACTTTGGCCTAGCACAGGGACACCGGGCTGCTACCCAGAGGTGCCAGATCCCCAGCTGGAACCACCTGCCGTGGGCCCGTTTGCGGCACGGCGAAGGCCACCCTTTTGCCACTCTTAGCACAGCCTTTCGCGTGGAGCGTCTGGGAAGGGAGTAGGCGGCCAGCAGGAGATACACATGCCCAAACCCTCAGCCTGCAGAAAGGGCATCTGCTTACAGCCAGTTAATTTAACACCCGCTGCCAGCCGATCTGGGATGGGGAGAGCAGCGGGCGCGGTCTAGAGTCTGAAGCCCAGCAGATTCGTTCCCCAATGCCCAGAGACCTGCTTTTGCCTATGCATTTATGGAGCGGGGGTGGGTGGGTTTGCAGGCTTCAGCAAGGGAGCTCCCTGCTGTTCCTGCCCAAGACCACTCACGGCCCAAGCAGGGGAAGGGGCAGAGTAACTGACTCTCTCCCCTCACTGCTTCCATGACAAGAGCTTTCTCCTCTGTGCACTACCTACAGCAGGGTGGCCACCCGCAGCCCCGCGCCCTTCCTCCAGCCGCCCAGGAGGCCCTCGCGCCACCGTACCTCGTTTCTTCCTCACAACAGCACTCGCCAACCCTTCCCACAGCCCCCCGCGACGGCACGCCCACCCCGGCAACCAACCTCCAGCCCCGCATGACGGCACGCCCACCCTGGCAACCCTCCCCCCATCCCCTGCCACAGCACGCCCACCCCGGCAACCTTTCCCACAGCCCCACCCCCTCACGATGGCACGCCCACCCCGGCAACCTTTCCCACAGCCCCACCCCCTCACGATGGCACGCCCACCCCGGCAACCTTTCCCACAGCCCCACCCCCTCACGATGGCACGCCCACCCCAGCAGCCCCTCGCGACGGCACACCCACCCCAGCAACCTGCCCCTTGCCCCCACGATAACACGCCCACCCCGGCAACTCACCCACAGCCCCACACGATGGCACGCCCACCTCCAGCCCCCGCGACGGCACGCCCACCCCGGCAACCCTTCCCACAGTCCCCCGTGATGGCACACCCATCCCGGCAACCGGCCCCCGCGATAGCATGCCCAGCCCAGGCTCCTGCCCTAACCACCGAGCCCCCACAACAGCACATCCACCCAGAGCTCTCGGGATGGCATGGACATACCCCCGCAACCAGCCCCAGCCCCCCCTGTGATGGCACACCCACCTGCCTGCAGGTCTGCCAGTCACAGCCCCACACAGGGAGGTTTTCCAGAGATCCCAATGGGGGGGAAATGCCTACGGCAAGTGGCCTGGGGCAGGGCAGCAAAGCTCTCTGCTCAAGGAGACAACCATTGCAGGCAGGGTTGAACGAGGCAGCGAACAGTCTCTGACTCGAAGAGCCACCCCAACATTGTAGGCCCCACAACACCCCCTTCCTATTCTGAGTGCAGAACACTCCCTCCCACACTCAGAGAGGGCACCCCACCCCCAGTTAGAGCCAGATTGTCCATCACGCCGCACCCCCAGCCAGACCGGGGTTTCCAGCAGCTCTCCGGCTCTCACTTAGGCACCTAACCACAGCCCAGGTTTCAGCCCTCAGCAGCTGCCACTGTGACAGTCACAGGCAGGTTTTCAAAAGAGGTCACACCCAAGGGGCTTTTGAAAACTGGCCCTTAGAGCCCCTTTCATCTGGGCTGAAAGCAGAACTCTGGAGTCAGCAGATTCCTCCCCCTACTGCTAAGCAGCCTCTGTCTAGCTGGCATTAGCCTCAGCTTGCCTACTGCCCCCCACAGCTCTCTCTCCAAGGGCTTTCCGCAGCACCTGTCACTGCAAGATCTAAGTGCTGGGAAGCAGCCTTTTCACATTGTGGAAGCTGATGTGCCACACCCAACTGCAGACACCTGGAGTCAATGAGACATTCTGGGGGAGCACCAAGAACAACTCACCGGAGTCTCACCTTACAGAGCTCTCCCCACCTCAACAAGCCAGACGCAGCCTCTGGGGTCATCAATCCCATGAAGTTGGAGGCCGAAATGCTGGGCACTGGGACAGAGGCGCCTCTACACCAGGGGTAGTCAAGAGGTAAACCACTGGCCAAATCCAGACAGCTAGACACTTTTGAACAGATCCCAAAATCTTTTTATTTACTAATATCATTATTGTTGTTTTTTTAATTACTTTCTTCTCTGGAGTCTGGACCTTGACAATGCCTGGGCCAAGAAATTTGGACCTCGACACAAAAGAATTGACTACCCTGCTCTACACAAAGAGCTGTATAAGACCAGACAAGACCCATGTGGCAGCCAACTAACTCTCCCTCCCGCCCCCTCTGCTTCCAGACTATTAACACTAAATTAAATGGATGTCAGATCTGGAGATCTTCCCCTTCGCTGCTCTAGTCAGCTGACCACCGATCTGTCTGCTAGGCAGAGCATAGGACTCAGCTATGTGGTTGGTGCACCAGATGGTCTTCAGAATCTTTCCCCAGAGCTAGAGGTCAGGGGAAGGTTACTTCTTCCTCCTCTGTGCAGATTCCTTGGGCCCTACACAAGGTCAGCGACTGATGAAGGCACAGGGGAGCCCAGCAGCCTAGGATGTGCACTGAGGAGCAGGCTGCATTCCACCTGATTGCAACCGTCTCCTGCTTCCTCACTGCAGGACAGAGGCATCTGCTGAACTCCATGACAGAGCACACACCAGAGCGGGACGCAAGCAGCCATAAGTTAGTGGTGAGGCACCCAAAGCGGTCTTTCAGCAGCCTCAGCCTGCTGCAGCATTTAAGCCTCCAGCTGCTCCACAAAGCCTAGGAGGCAGAAGGGAAGTAGAATCTCAATCACTGGAAATACCCACAGGGCTACATGGCTGCCTGTCTATGCAGAGTATTTACAGGGCACTTAACACTGTAGCACAGACGTTTGTCCTCACAAAAAGCCCAACCCCTAAAGAACCCTGAGCTTGCTGCCTCGAATGCGGCCACTTGGAATAGATTTTTAATCAGACTGTTTGGTTTGACCTGACCCTTTTCTCTCTCTTCCTCCTTTGGCGTCTGCTCTGGCATGGCAGCTCACCCAACAGGCCTGAAATCACTGCAGCATAGGCTTATTCAGATGTTACACAGCAGGGAGTTCCACAGGTAGGCAACTCCCACCCTCCCAGCCCTAATGCCCATGCTGCCAGGTCCCAGAAACCTCACTCCTGGGTCTGCACAGCTCCAGCCGCCCTGCTAGGAGCTGCTGTCTGTGGGTCACACAGTCGGGAGGGTGGTCTCTCACAGCTCAGCCACAGCCCATGTGGGACCCAAAAGCAAACAGGCAGCCAGTACAGAGCATGGGGGAAGATGTTCTCTCGCCGTCTGTCATTCAATGGGTGGGCTGCCATGGTTTGCGCTGTTCGGCGCTCCTGTGTAGCCTTGCTCGTCAATCACACAGAGGGAGTTACAGTGATGAACATGTGCATGGCGTTAACTAGATCTCTGACTGTTCCCACGTCCCAGCTCACTTTCCCTGCCATGATACGCTGCCGGCTCCTAGGCAGTGGCCGGAACAAACTGCCAGACAGGAGTACCACCCATTGCTGCCACCACAGCCCGGTCTTGGGTTGCAGTGACGTCTGTGCTATTAACAGCCGTGTCTATGCTGTAACAGAGTCACCTGGCACACAGCCACAGCGTCTTAGACACATGGGCGTATGCTCCGGAACCTCCCCCAGCCCTTCCGTGCACTACCTACAACAGACCCTGTCCCCCATGGAGAGGCGCCATCTCCAAACAAGGGTCAGGTGTTGCTCCTTCCCAAACCAGTTTGAACAAGAGTTGGTTGGGCCCAAATCAAGACAAAAAATCCTTCTCTTTTCAAAACAAAAAAAAAAACACACTTCCCGCTACCCCCACCCCCATCTATACATTGAAGCTTGGAAGAATATAGTTTCCAATGTGTGCTTAGGAAACAGTTTTGGATACAGTTTATCCCAGCAGCCAGAGCTGGTTAGAAAACAGCTTAGAGAAAGCCACGTTTTGAAATCATTTTCAAATCTCTCCCCCCCTCTCCCTGGAGAGAGCAGAACTCCTGTATTTAAACAGCAAGGCCTTGGGGGCAGTCTCTTACTGTGTGTTTGTACAGCACCTGGCACACCGGGGGCCTGAACTTGACTGGGGCCTCTTGTCACCACTGCACTGCAACAGGATGGTGCCATAGAACAGAACAAGGCGATAGCACGAATGGGAGAGACAAGAGAGACTAGGACAAGCACCATGCCAGATTCTGCTCTCACATCCACCTTCCCAGCCACTCCACGGGCCTTTCCTTTCCTGCTGCATCAAACATGAATGCCTTCCCCTCCGCGACACACATTCAGATCCCTCTCTTCCCGCATATCCCCACACCCTCCTGTTTGCTCAGTTGACTCCATCAGCCTCACCCTCCTTTCATTTCCTTCCCCCACTGCCTCCCAGCCCTCTGCTCCTCCAAACCCATATCACTCCATTCTTCTACAAGGCCTCCATCAATTAAAAAAACAGAAGTCAAGAATATCTGAAGAATCCTAAAATTACTCCTTCTGGGTCCCTCCCCCCCTTCTGTTTTTGACATCTCAAGCTACATAGGGCACAGATGCCTTGACAGCTGTTCACCGTACAGTGCAGGGCATCAACACATAATATCTGGGGCAGGGCTGTGATCTCCAGGTAAGCAGCAGGTGTTCTGTCAAGCCACCTTACGGCCTCCTTCAAACTCTCCTTTGCCATGATGCCTGCTAAAAACTTGACAGTGCTTAGACAGCTGGTGTGCTGATCGACAGCATCTCATTATGGTCTTGTGCTGTCTGTGCCAACCTGCTCTCTTGTCTTATAGTTCAATTATAAGCTCTGTGGGGCAGGGACTGTCTTTGTTCTGTGTTTGTACAGCATCTAACACAGTGGGGTCCTGGCCCATGACTGGAGCACTCCTAGGCGCTCCTGCAATACAAATAGCTAATAAGTGTGGATGACAGACCGACACCATTATAGAGATGGGGCCAGATTCACTGCCACGCCCCATGGGCTGTCACTTACACTAGGGCAGGCTAGGTGTAAAAGTTTTAGACTCAGATCAGTGGCTAACACAGAGAATTCCTAACCTGGCTGAGGCCTCTCAGTGCTACCATAATATAAATGTTAAATAATACTCTTATTCTGATCTGGTGGCATTTTACACTCCCTTCACACTAGTCTCGATGACAACACAAAGTGCTGGGTAGGTGTGAATCAGCACGGGTGCAACTTAAACTCATTGATCCTGGTCTTTGCTTCATGCAGTTACAAGCAGCTCATTAGTTAAGGCTCAGCTCCTCAGGCTGGTCCTGGTACCATCACCTCTGAGCTCCGATTTTTCAGAGTTCGTTCAGCTGCATTGTGACGGCAGGGCTTTCTGCTGGGAGCCAGAGCGTGGCAACGCATTTCCTCACTGCTCCGGGTAACACTTGAAATAAATAGCCACATTCTGTAGATTTGGGGGAGTGTGTCCCAGATGGCGTGTCAAAGGTTGCGTGCGCAAGGGAGGGGCAGTCATAGAAAACACTAGACCCACATCCTCTTCGGCAGATATCGGGAATAGCCCGATCAGTCTGACCAATTGTTTCCAGAACACACCACCTCGGCTGGACAGGCAGGGCATTCTGAGGCTGCGGGGAGACCGATGCTATAGCACAATCTCCGAACTTCCTCCAGTCATACTGATTGGGTGGGCACTTGGTTAAATTTAGGCTTCAAATGTTGCTACCCCACTATTAATATTTTCCACTGCTGATCACCAAACCCCGCCCCTGCAGCTAGTTAGCATGCTTACCCAGGATGGCAGGAACAACCTGCCACAGTCTTACAGCCCACACACTGCACAGGCTGAGGCTGCAAGGTCTGAGCAGACAACTAGTCAAACCTTCTTTGAACTGGGTCAATAGTTTAGGCAGTGGCTAGACTCTTGAGGTTAGGCTTACATGACAGGTTGTTTTTTAGTGGGACAGCAGCTGAGAAGGGAGAAGGCAGCTCACTTAAAAGAAAACTAACAGGTGTTTAATACACAAGCAAAGGAGTTTCATTTCCTGCTTTGTCACATTAGCTGTATCTTGACTTTCCTGTTTTTGCAGCATGGATAGGATATCACAATGGATTGAAACATTGTCTTCCCTCATTCAAGAGGGAAGGAAATGTTTAGACCCACTCTTTAAAGCTATTGGTTTTAGTGGTTAAAAGCCATTTAACTCAAACATGTAACAAACAGCGCGGAGAAAAGCTCTTTGTGAAAGAGTGAGTCATCTCCCACTCAGACTTCAGCCTGCATCTCCAACCCTGCAAACACTTGATATGTAGCTTTACTCTCATAAGTAGTCCCAGAGAAGACAACAGGACTATTCCAATAAGTAGCATTACATACGTACTCTGTTGGATTGGGGGCCTACATTATCCCACTCTAGCTCTCCAGAAACCATAGGTGCTGGAACTAGGGCTACAGGGGTGCTGCAGCACTCCCTGGCTTCAAGTGGTATCCATTCCATACAGGGTTTACAGTTTGGGTAAATGGCTCTCAGCACCCCCACTATACAAATTGTTCCAGCACCCCTGCCAGAAACCACAGATAAGTCAAGTCTCAGTGGCCTTTACTTGCTTCTCACTCACGTTGGCACTAATCTGGAGTAACTCCCCTGACACCAATGAAGTTATATTCAGTTTACACTGGTGTAAGTGAGAGTAGAATCAAACCTGATTTTGCCATTCGGAAAAGTCTTTGAAGCCATAAGCATGGAGCAGAAAGGGCACAAGCAAGAAATGGTTTACCCCTTTGCAGTTCTCTTTTTAAAGAAGAGAATAATTATTTTTAAATGGCCCGCTTTCTCATAATAAGGGCACGGGATACAAATGAAAGTTACGTGGAAATAGAAACATGAAAATCCCTGCTGATGTTCCCCCTCCCAAAGATTCCCAGAAGCCATGAGAATGACTTTCCAGTACTAGACCCATCACAACGCAGCGAATGAGAACAGTCATGGGAACAACAACATATCCTTCTACAGCACGGCTTCTCCACATGGGGGTCACAAACAGATGTCCAGGGAGCATAACCCCACTCTCCTGAGAGGGAGGGGATCAGAGCTAGATGGAAGAGGGTCCTGGTATGGAAGAAGTGTTTGTGGTATGGAAGAGTTTGAGAGCCCCGCTGTTCTGAGGCCTGGAAAGTGTGCTCCTCAAATAACTGGTTTTATCTAAGCAGCCCCAGGTGTTGGGATATGCCTATTAAATCAGGATTACCTTTCCACCTGGTTTTTCCTGCCCGGTGTGCTGCATCACAGGACTTTACAGCTTAGCCAATAGGGAGTGCCAAACAAGCTAAACAAAGAGCACCAGCCCATAGACTTACCAAAACCCCCTCCTTCACGGGAGCCAAGCCACCTCCAGCACCCCTCAGACTGCTGGCATGAAGGACTAAGTCTCCAGACACTGCCAACAGGGCTCTGGACAGCTCAGCCACCGGCCCGGTTAGTTTGGTTTGTAAGCGATCTCTAGCATCTCAGAATTCTCTCTCTGATCCACACACTGGCGCTCTGTGCCCCGGACTCAGGAGCCATTATCTAGCTCTGCTCTAAAGAGGAATTGAATTGCTGCTAAAAACACTTCGCTGCCAAGACTAAAGACATGGAGAGTTTGGACAGCTTATTGGCAGTACAGCCAAGTGTCTGACCTGAGCTTCGTAACCCAGCCAGCCTGGGGGAAGAGTGTTCTGTACATGCATCTCTAATGTAACCGACAGTGCCCATTTCTTCCCGGCTCTTGCCAAAGGGAGCTATTCCAGTGATGGGGACACTTTCATCAGCTTCAGAGGCTCAGGGCTGCCTCTCTCCCACAGCCCTTCTTGGAGCACTCCTTGGATGTAATAAAGGCTCATTATTTCAGAAGATCTCAATCAGGATAGATAGTAAAACAGAAAATATCACAATACCACGATATAAATCCATGCTACACCCACACCTTGAATAGTGCGTGCAGTTCTGGTTGCCCCATCTCAGAAAAGATATATTAGAATTTGACAAAGTAAAGAGAAGGGCAACAAAAATGATCAGGGTCTGGAACAGCTTCCATATGAGGAGAGATTAAAAAGACAGACTGCTCAGTTTAGAAAAGAGATGAGTAAGGGGGACATAGTCTATAAAACCATTAACTGTATGGAGAAAGCGCATAAGGCAGCATTATTTACCCCTTCACATAACACAAGAACCAGGGGTCACCCAATGAAATGAATAAGCAGCAGGTTTAAAATTAACCAGAGGAAGTATTTCTTCACAAACTGCAGAGTCAACCTGCGGAACTTTTTGCCAGGGGATGTTGTGAAGACCAAAACGACAAAAACAGGGTTCAAACAGAATTAGATAAGTTTGTGGAGGAAGCATCCCAGCAAGGGCTATTAGCCAGTATGCGCAGGGATGCAACAGTACGCTCTGATCATCCCTAAACCTCTGACTGCCTGGGCGAGAGGGGATGGATGGATCACTTGATGATGACCTGCTCTGCTCACTCCCTCTGGGGCACCTGGCACTGGCCACTGCTGGAAGGCAGGATTCTGGGCTAGATGGACCGTCGGTCTGACCCAGCAGGGCCAGGAGTCCTGGCTAGACCAAACTCCACCCTAAGAGAAACCACACGAGGGCGGAAGGGGGGGCGCTTCCTTTTGGCCTTACAAAGGGGGTTGCCTCCACAAAGTACGGGGTGGGGGTGGGGGGGCGCAGGCGACACCGGCAGCCCCGGAGGGCCTGCAGCAGGAACGTGGCTGCGCTCGCCAGCCCCTGCCCGGCTGTGGCAGGGGGCAGGAGGGGCGCGGGGCCCCCCTTACCTCGGCCGTAGGCGAAGTGCAGGCGCAGCGCCTTGCCCTGGCGCACCAGGCTGATGTGCAGGTAGGTGAACCACGCGGCCAGGGTGAGCAGCACCAGCAGCAGCAGCAGCTTGAACTGCTTGCGGATCTTCTTCACCGGGAACCACAGCATCCTGGAGGCCGCATTACCGGCCCGGGCCGGCCGCACGGCACCGCCGCCGGGCTCCGCACGGGACCGTCCCCGCCGGGCGGGGCTAGACGCCGGGCGGGAGCAGCGCCCCGGGGCTGGGGCACGTGTCGGGCAGCGCCGGCGAGCGCAGGGCGGGCAGCGGCCCCGGGACCAGGCAGCAGCGGCGGCGGACCCCGGAGCGGGGGTCCCGGCCGGCCGGCCCCGTCGCCCCCTTCCCCGGCCGAGCCCCCCGCCGGAGGGACAAAGGCATCCAGGCAGCCCCGCGCTCCCTCCCCGCCCGGATCCACTCGGCGGCGCGAGGCGGGCGGAGGGGACGAGGCCGCTCAGCCCGTGCCGCGCTGCCCCAGCCCGCACGGCAGCGCCATGGAGCGGGGAGCTCACACGGCGCCCAGGCGGCAGCGGCGGCGGCGGCGGCGGCTCCCTCCTCCCGCCCGGTGCATTGCGCGCCGCCCCGCTCCGCGATGAAGGGAGGCAGCCCGCAGCTCCCGGCCCGCAGACCAGCCCCCGCCGCGCTGGATGCTTCGGCCGCCGCGGCACCGTCCCCCCCAGCCCGCCGCTCGCCGAGCAGCAGCCGCCGCGCTGCCACCGCTACCTAGCCTGAACTGGGGCGAGCGGATCGACAGCCGCCCCTGGCCCAATCGGAGCCCGGCGCTCCCTCAGACAGCCAATCGGCCGCCTCCGGAGGCGGGGCCCGAGCCAGGTTAGGCTGCGCGCGGCTTTTCATCTCCACGCCAACGTGCAAACATCCACCTGGTGAGTGGGACAGGCGGGTGCGGCCACTGCCCCGGCGGAGGGGGTGGCCCGGGCGGGGCGTGCCCTGCCCGCCCCGGCGCGGCGCCCAGGCCGGGGCCAGGCGAGAGGGGAAGGGCCGCGAGGGGCTCCCCTGGCCGGGGAGCTCGCTGGGTTGGCGGGCGCTGCTGCGCTGGTGCAAAGCCGGCACCAGTGGCAGCAGAGCGTCCCCCGCGGCAGGGATGGTGCCTTCCCGACAGCTGCAAGCCGATGCTCCGCTGGGCTTTGCCAAGGCTGCAAGGATGCTCCAGGAGGAGGAAGGCGGGTGGAGGAAGGGGGGGCCCCTGTTACACTGGGGCCACAGGTACAATTGCACAGCTCGGCTCCTGCAGCTCGCCTGTGACAGCGAAGCTGCCTGGGGCTAGCTGCGTCCTCCCAGGGACAAACACCAAATCCAAGCCTTCGGCCCTAGGATCACAACAGGCAGCATCTTATTCATCGCCAGCTCTTGTGCCCTGTGGTTCGGGCAGCCCTCTCCTGGAAGGCAGCAGGAGCTTAGCTGAGTGAGCCTCAATAAGTGGGACAAGTGGTTTCTATTCTACCCACGCTGGCTGGGTGACCTGGAGCAAGTCATGTAACCGCTATGGGCCTCGCTTTCCCCATCCATACCAAGGGGATAGAACGCCTTCCCTACTAGGCTTAATGAGATGAGATGAGGCTTAATTCATTAATGACTGCCAAGTGTTTTCCTCGGGTTAGATAGTGCAGCATGGCACTGCACTGTGGGGATTTAACAACTGCGCCATGCACAGGGTACATCCAGTGTTATAGCCCTAGACGTTCCAGTGGGAATGGAAACACGGCGTGGGTCCAGAATAAGCCAGGCTGCTTGCGGTAACCAGCCACATGCTTCCGTGGTGTGGGCAGAGAGCAGCTTACCTTCAGTGGGAGAAGGTCACAGTGACAGTCCTTCTGCTTGTGGAAGGAGCAGGGATTCTGCCTCAAGAAAGCAGATCTCACTCCAGGCTCTTGTCTCCACACTAGACACTTTTCCCCTAAGATTTCCCACCCTAGTCTCTACCAGCGACCCTGCTCCAGTAGTAGCAACAGTGTGAAATGTTAGGAGAAAAAAATCTAGCACTAGAAACAGCCTTGAAATATGCCAGGTACCCCCATAATCAGCATCCTGGCCTGCGAGCAGTTTCGTAACCCTTTAGTAGTCGCACTGAACAAACCACTTCCATTTAACCCTTTCCAAGCCTCCAAAACCCTGCCATGTCGCCTCTGACTTTCTCCAACTCCCTGCTGCCAATTCCCCCACCCCCATCCCCTATCTCATCTATGCCAAACTGGCAGCCTTAGTGACAAGCCCACCCACCTAGAATCCTCTTGGGGTTACTCCAATAAATGCAGGCTGAAAAGATGTCACAGACAGATGGGTATGTTATAAGCAACTGGCAGTGGAGTTTAGAAGGAGAGCGCTGACTGGGTCAAACCAATATCATTGGTGCCGTGAGGCTGTCCTACACTGATGCAAAGATGAAAGGGAAAACCGCTTTTATTAATAACAAGTCTGGATTTGGAAGTGTAGCAGAGCAGGCTCCACCTGGGTTTTTCAGGTGACTGACTAGTGATTGATGGGTGTATTTTAAGCCCTGTGCCAAGGTACAGCTTAGCCTGTTCAGGTTACATTGTTCAAATACTTTGAAATAGGATCTCTGTCTTCCTTCAGAGCATCATGACATTATTTCCACCAGTCTGGATAATGGTTTCCCACAACCCGCTGGACAGCCTGTTATGTCTCCGGGTGTGGTTAACCCACGCAGCAGAGGAGTCTCTCTAGGAGCCGAGAGCCAGTGGAGAGGACAGTCCCCCACATCTCTCTGGACTGATCTGCCTATAGAATGCTGGTTTTAATGTGTCTCTGAGATTGGGTAGCCCACAGCATAGAGGCCCCAGTGGATTGGGGAACAGCAGTTCCAAGTCTCGCTGGGACCTGGAGAACCACTGGGCTTGGTTTTGCCTGATTGAGATCCTAGACCACATCCTTATCTGGAGCAGGTAGGCACAGTTCTCTGATGTCAGTGGATCTCCACCTTTGTACACCAGCTGAGGATCTGGCTCATTATCTCCTCCCCTAATCAACTTCATTTTTCTGCTAAAGGAAACCTGGCGACCTCAGCCCTGTGTGCGTGTTTCCAACCAGGGTAGAGCGTGCTCTGGTCCATGGCAGGCATCACTGGGCTGGCATCACTTCTTCAGCAAACCTGGGTGCTGGCTCAGATTGGAAGGGGTTTAGCGCTTCTCAGCAAAGCAGGGCTGGCTTCCACCATCGGAGGCAGGAAGCATTGTCCTGGGTTGGGGAGCAGGGAATTCCTGACAGGCCTTGGGTATCTTGAGCATGAACCCAAGCTTTAGTTAAAACCTTCTCTGAGGAGTGATGGGAATTCAATAAGCCTCCTCGTTATTTTAGACAGAGAGAAACTGAACCATACTGGGGGCCACATGGCTGGACTGGAACCTGCTCAAGGTCTTCTTTGTTGCTGCGCCAGTGACTTCAGGGGCCAGGCCCACTTCTCTTCTTTCTCCTATTCCAGGGTTTTGTTTCCCCTTTCAAATGAATTGAGCGCTCGCGAGAGATGCCAGCCTGAGGGCCTTGGAGAAGGTCATCCTCTCTAATTACTCTCAGCTGTGGTACCTTCCTACACCTACCCCTGCACGTCAACCCCACTCTGGAGCCCTGCACCCCAGAAAGGAGAGGGGTGTCCAACCTCCCAGGCTTTCCATCTCTGGCATCTCTCCTCAGGATGCCAGCAAGCGTGTAGCCTTTGTGACGGGGACACCTGTCCACTAGAAGCTGGACTGAGAACACCAGGGCTATTTCAACAGGCTCTTAGTAATGGATACAAAGGTAGTTGGCTAGAGGTGTGGGGCTCTCTCTCCTACTCCAGGCCTCGGAGCCAGCGAGTCTCCCTTCTGTTTGCAACTCTCGGGTACTCTAACCACCAGGCTACGCACTCGTTTGTGCATTCTCACTGGCCCATTGACTGTCTGATACACAGGGGAACAGCTTCCACGGGGAGACCAAGGGAGGCCCACATCAGAATATCCCATAACTCAGTGGTTAGCGCATGCTCCTGAGAGGCAGGGGACCCTGCTCAAAACCTTTCTCTGGCAGGAGCGGGGGGATTGAACCTGGCTCCCTCACGTCCCAGGGGAGTGCTCTAACCAGGGCGGTATGAGTTATAAGGTCGCCACCACCTCCTCCAGCAGAGATTTGGAATGGGGCTCAGGCCAGTTGGTGGCCTCTGAGTTGGGCTCTGCATGCAAGTTAGGGAGATAAGCATCTATCTTCTCCCCATTCATGGGTCTCCCTGGGGCTTAGGCAGGAGACGGGCACCCAGACACCGAGAGGGAGACAGCAGCACACATGCCCAGAGGCAGAAATTTAAGTACCTAGGGAATGTTTTCCCTGGAAACTTAGGTGTCGAGTGAGTTTAGGAATCTACAGGGTTTGGTGGGAGTTTTGTGGATCTCAGTGCAGCCTAAAATTTTGACTTGGGCACCTAAATACGTTTGCATCTCTGCTGCAAGAAGAAAATAGACGCTGATCACAAGTGAATAAACCAGGTGCCTGCTAAAGGCAAGCTGCGCAGGACAGAGGGTTAGGAGGGCGAGAGTTCACATCTACACTGCACCCCCATCTGAGCTGGATCCCAGGTGTCTGCACGGACCGCAGAGATCTCTTTGCCCACCCACCATTGAAAGGAAGCCACCCTTGGGCTGGGAATAGCAAGGCTACACAACAGTTTAGGTCGGGGAGTGAAGCAGACTACTTCAGCTGGTTGAAATGACAGGGGGATTAGATGGAACCAGAGTGGAAGGACCCAGAGGCAGAACTTGACCAAGACACAGGGACCCAGCTTTTGTAACAAGTTTCATGGGATTTTCAGTGGCCTCTGAATGACAGCCCCTGTAACACTGCAATGGGAAGAGCGCCACCTACCGACTCACCAACACATCCAAGAGCTGACCTGGACCAGCTCTTCTTCGCTTGCGAGATCACACAGGGCGAGGGGGGCAGAGTTTCAGGGTAAAAATCACAGCACGCCTCAAAAACAGGTGAGGACTTGTGAAATTCGGCATTTAAGTGGCAAACCAATCAGAGGGTATTTTCTGGGCCCTCCATATAGCATGGTTTGCATCCGTTTTTCACACTCTGTGTTCCCGATTGTCAGTGGTACGCTGCTCCCTAGTGGGGAATTGATTCTGAGAGCTGCAGCGTGGCAGGGAATGGGCGCTCGGGCACGCAGAGCTGAGGTGATCATGATTAATAGCCGCACTTGGAAAGCACCACACACACGGCCCAGGCACCACACAGGTAAACCACAACAAACAGGCAATCAACAGCAACAATTAAAACGGCATAAAGAGGGCCCTATAAAAATCAAATCACTGAGAAAAGGAAACGGTGTAAGGCATAGCATTGATCTTGGTGCATTTAAAGATCTATGTGTCGGAGCTTGTGGGGAGAGAGCTGGGAGACAGCGGTGGTTTGCCACGTGTTAACCCCAAGTTACTTACTTTGTGTGAACATTTCGTTGGCAGGTGGGTGGGGCCAGGACCGGGCAGGGGTATTCAGGGGTACTTGAAGCAGGCAGGAGAGCAAAAGGCGCCCTGAGGTGACGTGCGGGTGATTACAGAGGAAGCGTCTGTGAATCTGCTCCAGGGGCCTTTGCCACCGCTGATGTCAGGGGTAGTCAAGGGCACCCAGCACTGTCCCATCTCACAGGATGAGCCCCCAAAGCAGGCTCAGGAGTCCTTGATGTCAGGGCTGGATTTTCTGATTCAGCTACAGCTTCCCTTTTTCACTGCTTCACATTCAGAAAGCTCCTTGCACCCGGCTGGGACCCTGCATCTTATCATTGCCCAGCCCCCATCCGTCCCTCTGACACTGCGGGCTTCCCTGCCCAGAGATCTTAGTCACGCCCATGGCAGCATCTGTCCAGGATGACTAACAACTGTGGAGCACTGCTCTCCCTGGTCAGGGGCAGCGGATCTAAACGAGCACTCACCAGGGTCTGGAGAGCGTCTCATTGGAGGGAGGCAGAGCTGCGTTGTGCTGGTCCCTGGATGCTTTCTTCACCGCAGAAAATTGCTAGGCGATTTGAGCTAGAAAATGCAGACACTTCTCTCCTTCCAGAGCGTCTCCACAGCATTTCAACTTCTCGGCCTCTCCCGAGGTGGAGGCCATCCCTGACTGGATGTCCCCTTTGCTCCTCCAGGATGCTGGGCCAGCTGGAGACTGGTTTGACTCTGAGTGGAAGCTGATGCAGCCCCCGAGATGGTTCTAATTTATGTCCAGTCGGCAACCCCAAGCAATCCCTCTCTCAGCATGCCCCCTCCTGCCCCTACGCCAGCAGCTCCGAGGGGCTGGTACAGGCTGCCCTGGGGAGTGAGGAGATCCAGTCCTTTTGCGCTACAGGACCGACATAAAGGACCACAGTGCATCCCAGTATTGAGGCTCTTGGGTTTGGTCTCTTCCTCTTACGTCTCTTTCGCCCCAAGCTTTAACTCTCTTGCTCTCTGGTCCTTGTCCCCTCACTCTGTGCCTCCCAGCTGTCTCTGATTCTGAGCTGTTGTCTGCCCACTGGCTGTGGGAGGAGCACAAAGACAGGTAGGGTACGTCTACACTGCAGTTATATACCCCCATGCCTGCTGATTTGGGTTCAGGGGCTGTTTAACTGCAGTGTAGATGTTCAAGCTGGGGCTAGAGCCTGGGCTCTGGGACCCTGCAAGGTGGCTTCAGAGCTTTTCCTAACAGCCTCTCTATTGATTTCGGGGGTGGGATATCAGGAACTGGCCAAAGTCAAGAGCCTGAGTGGATTCTTAGCTTTTTCTGTAACAAAAGCCTGGCCTAGTTTACTAGTCTTTGCCTCAGATGCACTGCTCGTCCATCTGTGTTGGGAGCTAGAGTGGGGCTGAGACCCCAGTGGCCTGGCGAAAGCTATGCTCGCAAGGAGGAAAGATACCCCTGCAGTGAGAGCAAAGGCTGGGAGGCAGAAGTATGGGTTCTAGTCCTGGCTTGACCAGAACCTACCAGGCTGATGCTGGCTTAAGCCAACATGTCAGGCTCAGTCCATGTGGGCCCTGGCTTTTCAGAGGTGCTGAGGCCCAGATCCTTAAAGGTATTTAGGTTCCTATCTGCCATTGCAATCCAAAGGACTTAGGTGCCTCAATCCCTGAGAGATCCATGCCTGAGCACCCACAGCTCCTATTGAAGTCCCTGGTGATGAGCAACCATAGAAATGCCAATCAGTAAAGTGTCACCTGACTACAGCATTCTCCTCCACTCCCGGCCTCAGAGGATGGCTGCTGCCTGCCGCCCCCGGGAAGGCTGCATTTCCGGGCGGATGAACTGATCCCAGAGGACCTCGTCTGTCATTATGCTGTCATGTGCTGCGGGCTTTGGCTGAAGGATGTGGGACAAGTGTCAGTCGTCGTTATTACTGTTGTTACTAATTTGGATGAAGTGGCTCTGTGCAGTCTCAGGCTCTTGGCATCCTGTAATCAACAGCATCTGCCTGGAGCTCATAGCCAGAGCCTCAGCCTGTTGGCGGCTTTCCTTCCTTGGTTCCAGCTCCAGCTCCAGACAGGCACCTGCGAGGCAAGCAGCAGACAAACCCAGCATCACATGGAGCCAGCCCCACTCCTTCATCCTCGATCCCGCCATCAATGCAGAGGAAGGAACAAAAACCAAAGAGGCAGCACAGAGAGAAACAGAAAAAAGGGGGGAAATTGAGAGGCCGAATCCAGCTCTGATCTACACCCAGTAAAATCCCACTGAGAATAATAGCGTGTCACTATTGGGAGCCACCAGCTGGCACTATTGCAACATAGCGTTACATGTTCAGTGTGAGAAGTTAGTTCAAGGGGGAATGCTTATTGTCAGCTGTGGTGCAGTTCTCTTTAGATACTGATCACGTCGCCAGTATAGTTAGTTCTGCCGTGGTCTCTCTCTGACTGAATCACTTCTTAGGGGCACAGGCTAAGAGCTACATCCAGGCAAGCAAAACAAAATAGGACAAACATCTGCTCAATGGGCAGGGACAGTCAAAAAAGCTAACAGAGCGTTAGGGACCATTAGGAAAGGGATAGATAAGAAGACAGAAAATATCACAATGCTGCTATATAAATCCATGCTATGCCCACAGCTTGAATACTGCATGAAGCTCAGGTTGCTCTAGCTCAAAAAAGATCTATTAGAATTGGAAAAGGTACAGAGAAGGGCAACCAAAATGATTAGGAATATGAAACAGCTTTCATTCGAGGAGAGATTAAAATGACCGTGGGCAGGTCTACACTTAAAACGCTGCAGTGCCATAGCGGCACCGCTGTAGTGCTTCAGTGACGTCACTAGTGCGCCAAGGGGAGAGCTGCTCCCCTCGGCGTAGTTAATCCACCTCCATGGGAGGCGGTAGCACCCTCCCATAGACACAGCGGTATCTACGCTGGGGGGTTAGGTAAGTATAACAGTGTCACTCAGGGGTGTGGATTTTTCACACCTCTGAACAACATAGTTGTACCGATGTAAGTTTATAATGTAGGCCTGGCCCAAGATTGTTCAGTTTAGAGAAAAAAAAAAAAACAGCAAAGGGGGGATATGCTAGAGGTCTATAAAATCATGACTGGTGTCATAAACATATAGCTAAGGGTAGCATAAAATCCCTCCTTTACCTGTAAAGGGTTAAGAAGCTCAGATAACCTGGTTGGCACCTGACCGAAAGGACCAATAAGGGGAGAAGATACTTTCAAATCTGTGGGGGGTGAAGGTTTTTGCTTTGTCTCTTTGTGTGTGTTCTCTTGGAGACACGGAGAGAGACCAAGCAAGTAATCTAGCTCCCACTGAATGATCCATCTAACTTACAGAAATAGTAAGTAATAGCAAGGAAATGCATTAGAGTATCTTTTGTTTTAGCTTGTGAATTTTCCCTGTGCTAAGAGGGAGGTTTATTCCTGTTTTTTGTAACTTTAAAGTTTTGCCTAGAGGGGAATCCTCTGTGTTTTGAATCTTATTACCCTGTAAAATTACCTTCCATCCTGACTTTACAGAGGTATTTCTTCTACTTTTTTTTCCTTTATAATAAAGTTCTGTTTTTTAAGAATCTGATCGGTTTTTAGTGTCCTAAAAACCAAGGGTCTGGTCTTTGCTCACCTGGTTTACCTATTTGGTTGGTAGATTGTTCTCAAGCCTCCCCAGGAAAGGGGGTGAAGAGGCTTGGGGGGATAGTTTAGGGAAACAGGAATTCCAAGTGGTCCTTTTCCTGAATCTTTGTCTAACTCACTTGGTGGTGGCAGCAGTACCCATCCAAGGACAAGGAAGGATTTGTACCTTGGGGAAGTTTTAACCTAAGCTGGTAGAAATAAGCTTAGGGGGTCTTTCATGCAGGTCCCCACATCTGTACCCTAGAGTTCAGAGTGGGGAGGGAACCTTGACAACTGGTGTGGAGAAAGTGAGTAAGTGTGGTGTTTAGATGTTGCTTGTAATTATTAGAATTGGAAGCACTGGCTGTTGGGAGTCTGAAAGGACAGGAAACAGGAAGGAGGGGGGAGGAGTTGAGAGGCTGGGAGAAAGTTACAGAGGGTGCAGCAGCATCTTGGTAAAGAGGTTTCCACTTTGAAAATAAAGTCCTGTTGAAGCTTGTTAGTACCTTGCCTGGTTGATACAACATTTTGGCCACGAGGATGGATCTTCTGCCTCTGAACCCACCTGCACCCTTTCTGCAAAGCCCAGGTGAACCTCCAATTGTTTTTACTACCTGGATCCATATGTTTGAGACTTATCTGTTTGCAATCAGTGTTACAGAGATTTCTGAAGTAAGAAAGCATGCTCTGCTAATCCACTGCCTTGGAGCAGAAGGGCAGGGTATATTTTACACTTTTCTCCTTGCAGATGATAAATATGAGACTGCACTCACTGCATTAAAGAATTTTTTTGTGCCAAAAGTGAATGTAGTAGCTAATCACTACAGATTTCGCCAGCGAGAGCAGAAACCAGGGGAAACTATAATGCAGTATATTGCTTCCCTGAGGAATCTGATTGTAATTTGTGACTTTGGGAATATGGCAGATGAGATGATTAGAGACCAGCTCATTGAGAAAACAACCATGTTTTGTGTAAGAGAACTCTTACTTCTAGAACCACAACTTACACTAGAAAAAGCAATAACCATTGCTACTCAGATTGAGTCAACTACAGCTGAAGCCAAAATAATGAGCATGGATACAGGAGGCACAGTCCAGGCTGTGACTCCTTTGCAGAAAAGTTCACTACCACTGCACACACACAATTGGAAGAGGAAAACTAATGAAAAACCACCGAATCAGCAAATTCAAAATACAGTAAAAGCATGCTTTTGCTGTGGATCCCCACAATACCTTGCAAGCTACACAGGATGTCCAGCAAAAGTAGCTCAGTGCAATCATTGCAAAAAGATTGGACATTTTGCTAAAGTATGTCGCAGTAGCCAGTTCAATCAACAGGTGCATGCAGTTATAATACTAGATGTTACTGTGCTGAGCGTGGACAAAATCACTACTGCATATATTCCAGAACAGATAAAGTGCACTGTAAACATTTCCGCCATACCCTCAGGCAAACCACACTCTATTCAGCTAATGTTGGGCACTGGCTCAGCAGTATCTATACTACCTGATTCCATCTATCTGCATTACTTTAAAGATGTGCCTCTTACAGAACCCAAACTTCACTTGGTGTGCTATTTGAAAAACCATATTCCAGTACATGGCTGCCTGCCAGTAATAGTTACTTTTGGTGATCGCTGTGTAACTGCAGAGTTCTACATTGTCTACAAAGGCACTCCTATCCTTGGCAGAGATTTATTGGCTGCTTTAAATCTCAGGGTAGTTAATGGATGAATTGATCTTCCTCAGCAAAGCACTCTTGCGGTACACACACCAGTTTTAGCTGGGACCCAACACCAAGTTGAGGAGAAACTCGGCTGTGCTTATGGGTTTCTGCATAAAGTTAAAATGTGGAATAATGTGATGCCTGTACAACAGAAGTTAGGGCGCTTATCATTTTCAGTCAGGGAAGTTGTTTCAGAGGAACTTAGAAAACTTGTTCAAAAGGACATTATTGAAGAGATTGACTCCTCGAAATGGGTTTCACCTATAGTAGTGACGCAGAAGAAGGGTGGAGGCATTCGCCTTTGTGTGGACTTAAGGGAGCCAAATAAAGCGATTGTGATTGACAGCCATCCTCTTCCTCGCATAGAAGAAGTATTTGCAGAACTCCGTGGAGCAAAGATGTTTTCTACTCTTGATTTGCAGAGCGCATACCACCAGGTTATGTTGCATGGAGATGGCAGAGACCTCACAGCATTTATTACACATGAGGGACTATTTAATTTTAAACGTGTTCCATACGGTCTCACATCTGCCCCAAGTGCCTTTCAAAAAATGATGTCATTGATTCTGAAGAATCAACATGGAGTTCAGTGCTGTCTGGATGATATTATCATGTTTGGAAATAGTCCTGAGGAGCATGACAATAACCTGCAGTCTGTACTAAACTGCATCAGCACAGCAGGCCTCCAGCTCAATAGGTCCAAATGCAAATTTAGACAAACTGAACTCTCCTTTCTGGGCCATACCATTTCACAGGCTGGACTAAAACCTGATCCAGATCATATCCTGGAAATTTCAAATGCTCCTCCTCCAACAGATTTGCAAACTTTACGTTCCTTCTTGGGTCTTACCTCCTGGTATGCAAAATTCATTCCCAATTATGCTTCTGTCATTGAACCGTTACGGGAATTACTATGGAGAAGTTCAACCTTAGTGTGGACAACGGATGCACAAGCTAGTTTCAAAACGGTGAAAGACTTGATTGTACATAGTCCAGTACTTGCACTATGCAGTCCTGCATTGCTCACAATTTTAACTACTGATGCTTCTGATTATGGACTTGGGGCTGTTCTCACACAACTGCATGAGGAGAACACAGAGAGGACTATTGCATTTGCTTCAAGGACACTAAGTAATGCTGAGAGGAAATATTCTACAGTCGAAAAAGAAGCACTTGCTTGTGTCTGGGCTACTGAAAAATGGAGAACTTACCTGTGGGGCCTCACGTTCAAGTTGCGCACAGACCACAGCCCTTTGACGACGTTGCTCACCACAAAAGGACTGGGAAGAGCAGGATACCGTATTGCTCAATGGCCTGCAAGACTACTCTCTTTCAATTATGAACTGCAATATAAGCCTGGAAACCAAAATGTGGTAGCTGATTGCCTTTCTCGCCTGCCTTTGCCTTCACCAGATGGTCCACCGGAGGATGAGGATGTAGTGGTTGAGCTTATTACAGGCACTCTCACTGCAGTTACAAGAGAACAATTTCAAGCTGCTTGTTCAGCGTGTCCAATTCAATAAAAACTACAGGAATTTCTTGCAAAGAGATGGCCCAGTCACCCTAAAAACCTTGACCCAGTTTTGCTGCCTTATTTTAGAGTTCGGGATGAACTTTCTTTGTTTGATGGCTGTGTGCTACGAGGTACACACCGGCTCCTTGTGCCAGAAGAATTACAGTCAAAACTCATACACCTGGCACACGATACTCATCAAGGAATTGTCCGAACCAAACAACGACTACGGGATCTGTATTGGTGGCCAGGGATGGACTCTCAAACTGAAGCACTCATATAATCCTGTGTCACTTGCCAAATGCATGATAAGACAGCAGTGACATGTACCCCTCCATTACAGCCTGTTCCTCTTCCTGCATCTGCATGGGAAAAAGTGGCAATTGACATTGTAGGACCCTTTGATACTGCTCCAATTGACTGCCGTTATGCCATCACCTTAATAGACTATTTCAGTAAATGGCCTGAGGTAGCGTTTACATCGCAAATCTCTTCTGCTACAGTAATTAAGTTCCTCTCTTCAGTTTTTAGCAGGGAAGGTAACCCCAAAGAACTGGTTTCAGATAATGGCAATTTACTTCCCTGGAGTTTGAAACTTTTCTAGCACAGAGGAACATTTTACACAGAAGGTCATCCCTATATTACCCTCAAGCCAATTGGGAAATCGAACGGTTTAACAGAAGTTTGAAAGAGAGTTTGCAAATGGCTAAACAGGAAGGGCAATTGTAGATACCCTTCACTACCAATTTCTTGCAAGCATACCAGGCTACATGACATGCCACAATGCAAAGATCACCCGCAGAGTTACTGCGTGGGAAACAGATGAATACTAAACTGAACATTGCTGGATTGTTAAAGGCACGACCTGATGCCCCAAACGAGGATGAAGTGATAAGAACAATTGAACAGAACCAAGCAAAGTCTAAGGCTTTCACAGACAAGCAGCGGGGTGCTAAGGAACCAACGTTTGAGTGTGGTTCCTTTGTTAGAATACGAAAACCTGGAATTTTACGCAAAAGGGACAGTAAATTCACAGCTCCTCTTAAAATCATAGGTGTAAGGTCCCTTCTTCTCTATCGACTTTCTAATGGGCGGGTATGGAATGCTTCTTATCTTGCCCCTGCCTATGCACCAAGAGGAGATTATGCCAACACCCAGTCTGCATTGGATGACTTCACCGTAGTACCAACACAACAAGACATTGCACTGGAACCGGGGCTTGAGAGACGGCCTGTCTGACCCAGACGACCACCTGTCTGGACTAGAGACTATGTTATGTAGTATCTACAGTGTTTTCAGTGTAATATTTCTGCCAACAGTATAGTGTCTTGTTTCATATTTGTTCCTGTGATTAGAACAATAATGCTTATTTTAATTGGGAGAGTTTCTTAAGAGAGGAGGGAATGTGGTGTTTAGATGTTGCTTGTAATTATTAGAATTGGGAGCACTGGCTGTTGGGAGTCTGAAAGGACAGAAAACAGGAAGGAGGGGGGAGGAGTTGAGAGGCTGGGAGAGAGCTACAGAGGGTGCAGCAGCAGCTTGGTAAAGAGGTTTCCACTTTGAAAATAAAGTCTTCTTGAAGCTTGTTTTTAGGATATAGATATTCAGGCCTGTCGGTAAAGGCCTATACTCTAAGAATGTAGGTGTATTCTTATCACTTGGCTAGTTATAGAGGTATAAAAGAAACAATCAAAATCACCGTCTGCCGGCGTAAGGTCCTTCTCTTACTGTGACAGTCTGAGGCCCTGTTCTTCGGCTAAGGCCTTTGGCTAAGCAACAGAGGCAGCCATAAGCTGGGAAGCGACCGGTCACCTCCTCACATTCCAAACTAGTCACATTGAAAGAAGGTGCTATTGGGCTGTTAGGATACAATCCTGTCCTAATCGTGCCTGTCACCTCCAGAGAAAGGGAAGTGCCTAGAAAATGTAAAAGGAAACTTAGTTTGATAGCATCCTGTCTGGCAAGAACTCACTTATCGATAGCTGGGATGTGAAATCCTCACTTCTGTATTGTTTTGTCATTATAGTTCCCACTTTGCTATTGTTTGTCTGTATAATCTCTGTCTGGTTCTGTGATTGTTCCTGTCTGCTGTATAATTAATTTTGCTGGGTGTAAACTAATTAAGGTGGTGGGATATAATTGGTTACATAATCATGTTACAATATGTTAGGATCGGTTAGTTAAATTTCAGGAAAATGATTGGTTAAGGTATAACTAAGCAGAACTCAAGTTCTACTATATAGTCTGCAGTCAATCAGGAAGTGGGTGGGTGTGTGGGTGGGGGAAATGGGAACAGGGAATGGGGGTGGGGAAATTGGAATCATGTTTTGCTAAAGGGGGAATGGGAAAGGGAATGGGGGTGGGGAAATTGGAATCATGTTTGGCTAAGGGCAGGAATGGGAACAGGGACACAGGTGTAAGGCTCTGTGGTGTCAGAGCTGGGAAGGGGGATACTAAGGAAGGAAACTGGAATCATGCTTGCTGGAAGTTCACCCCAATAAACATTGAATTGTTTGCACCTTTGGACTTCGGGTATTGTTGCTCTCTGTTCATGCGAGAAGGACCAGGGAAGTAAGTGGGTGAAGGAATAAGTCACCTAACTTCTTGGTGCCGGTGACTCGGATACATCGCATTGGATAGGTGAGTGGCAGCCTGTAAGTCCCCCTCCCCAACAGTCTGCGCAGCTGCTTGGAGGGGGTATCGCGAACTCTCCTGATGGTAGTTGCGGGTTCTGGCAAGCCAGGGTAAAGGATTTTTTGGATAAATGGATAAGGAAGAACCAGGGCCCATACCAGATGCAGGGGTCAACCTGGGATGAGATTAAAAAGGAACTGGAGGAAGCGTTAGGGGACCCAGAGGGATGGGGGGTGGCTGAGGAGCCCACCCTCCTTGGAAAATGGGTAGTGGAAGAAGGTCCCTGCCCATGGGGCCTGGATGCCTTCCAGGGAAAGGAGGCACTTCAGTCTGCTTGTGAGAGGTTTGAAGTAAGGGCAGCATTGTGGGAAGCTGCCAGCAATCTTTCAAGTTTGGTGCTGCTTCAGCAAGGGCTGCTAAAGGGTTGTAAGTTAGTTAGGGGTAGTGAAAGATGGTTTGGCACAACAGGGTTTAAAGTCAAAAGCAGAGTTCACAGACTACCTTTAGAGACTGGAGCTGGGACTTGGTCCTGGGGGAGTGGAGAGAAAGAAGGGGAAGAAAAAAAAAAGTTTCAAAGTGCATCCGATGAAGTGAGCTGTAGCTCACGAAAGCTTATGCTCAAATAAATTGGTTAGTCTCTAAGGTGCCACAAGTACTCCTTTTCAAAGTGCAAAATGGTAGGGTTTGCAGGAGCAGGTAACAACCCCCACTCTTCTCCCAGAGCCAGAATGAGAACCTGGGGATAAGGGTTCCCAACTGTTTCAACCCAGGGAGCCCACTCTTGGCTCAGAGCTAACTATGTCCTTTTCTTCTTTTCCTTCTTCTTTTCCTTGGTTTACTTAATTTGCTGCTGGTAGCCTATACTTTAAACTGACCTGACAGGCTTCATTGGTTTCTTTCCACCTCTTCCCCCGTTTCTTTGTTTCTTTCCACACTTTTGTTTTTCTGAAATTTTAATGGAGGGTACTTTGGATACTTATGTGAGATGTTTTGGGGGTTTTTTGGACAAAGTATGAGGGAGGTCTGCTGTATTCCACTGGAATTTTTAGAATAAGAGTTCCATGGGCATCCATGGAGACAAATGTTTTACTGCCTCTTTGAACAGACTCAGGGTAAAGACAGCACAGGTTAAGGCAGCTGTGTGGCAATAATTGTACTTGGTGGCTAAGTTGTTACAGACCAGTTGCACTACCTTAACGAACTAACTGTATGAGCAAGTGATTTAAAGGAGTGAGTGAAAAGTTACAAATAGCTTTTGCAAAAATTGATGATACAGGGTTTTGCAGGAAAGTAAACATTTGGGAGTTGTGGACATGGTAAAAGGTAACTGTTGTGAAGGTGGTAAAAGAGTAACAGTTGTGGTGTTACAAGAAGGAAGTTTTTGTTTAATGATAAAACCCAGTTATATAAATGTAACTGTATGTGCAACTCTGTGCAGTCACATTGGAGGGAAGCTTGGTAATTAAATTATCCAAGGGGGTCAGGTAGAGTGGCTACTCCCACCACTACGCTTCTGTCCCAGAAGCCTTTACAGCTATTCTGAGGGAAAATGGGCCCTTTTCCCACAGAAATGGTCTATAAGGGACTGCTGCAGGCAGCAGGCAGAGAGAGAATCTGATCAAAATTATTTGACTTGGGTCATATAATCAAAATCACTAAAGGATGGAAGGGGTTTCTATTGGAACTTAACTTGGCTGCCCCTGGTTGTGTCTAGTTGTACAAGGTGGAAGTGTAATCGGGGTACAGTTGTGTAAAGGAGTAATCACAGTGCAAGGGATGTTAGGCAAAAGAGAATTTTGCGTGTGTGCACAAGAAAAAGAAAAGGGGAGGAATGATGGGAACACTGAGCCTTGGGGTGGCTCTGGGGGATCAGATTGTTGCTTTGGTGGGTGTGCATGAAAACTCTGTGGGCAGGGGGGAGGCAGTTACACCTTGTGTAAAATTAATATGGCTAATATAATGTTATGGAGGTTAAACTATATGGAAGGAATGTGCATTTTCCCAGGATGTGTGCAGTGTATATTGGAGAAGGGGTAAAAGAAATGCAAACAAAACGTGGTACTTCATTAAAATCCTATTAGGGCTCCAAAAGGAACCACAATAGGTTGTGCTTTCTTTTTCAGATCTCTGTGTGTTTCGGAGCAGGAGATGAAAGTCGAAAGTAATCGGAACTCTAGAGGAAGTGGAATGTTTTCCTTTTAAGACAGTCTCTGAGCTGCTAATAGCTTTGGATCCAGAAGCAAGCTAGTAAGCCTCTGTGTAAATGCAAATTACCTAGCTGATGGGCACAAAGGAGCTGCAAATAAAGAATACATCTGGTCAGCAAACAAGCTACTAGAAGACTCAGATTATGGCCCTCCAGGAAAGGGAGGTGAAAAAAAAAACAAGTCAAGCCTGAAAATAAGGGGAACAGGTTAACCCTAAGGGGTTTGTGTATACAGTGCTAAAATCTGAAGCTGTCTCAGCTATTAACTGAGAATAAACTTAAAGCTTGGTACAGCAGAGAAACTATTGCAAACATGTTCTGTTGTACAAGAGGGGAAACTGAGGTACACCACCTCATGAATTTCATAAATAACCAGTGAGTGGGGTAATTCACTAGCCTGACTATAGAACAAAATAAGGACAGCCTGGAGGTAATTCTTCTGTTTTTCCTGCAATTAGCAAGGAAATTTGTAAAAGAAAGTGGTATTATTATTAAGCAATAATCTGTCCCCACCAGGGGGGTGGAAATAGTTTCTTTTGTTTTTCAGACACTCTACAAGCAAGCTGGCGCCAGCGGAAGAATAATTCTGTAATACCGTGAATCTGTGTTTTGTGTTGTTTGCCTGTGGTGTTTGTCTTGTTGCTAGCATTGTTGTGTTTTAATGAACAGAAAACCTCATGACATGGGTGGGGGATGGCTTCAAAAGGCGGACCCTGGGGGGAAGATGTGTATGGGAATGCAAAATGCTCCACTAGGAGGCCAGCACCTGTGTAATAGCTACCGCGGTACCTGGAAATGGAATGGCAACTAAGATGGCCCCCACAAGCCCTATGGAGAAGGGGAGGAGCTCACTGGGAATCAATGGAGGGGTGTGTAAAATAGTGTAAATCAACAGAAGATGTTTGGATGTGCCCCTCTCCTGTGACTATGGAGGAGCAGAATCAATGGCCTATGCAAGGGGTGGAGAATTGGGTGTACTGTGCATAAGGTGTTTTGCTGGGAATGTACATATTACTGGGGGTACAGTTACACCAGCCCATAACCAAACTACACCCATCTATATGCTGCTATCTGGACTTTGGTGCACAAATGGATCTGTGAATCTTATTGCTGTGAATAATCAAACCAGGACATATGGCCTGATTCCATACCAAGTGGTCAAGCTGGTTTGGACAATTCAGTGGACTTACGATATGGACAAAAGCAAGCCAAACTTGCAGGAGCAGCTTGTTGCAACTGCCAGCAACTGGACACATAAGATCGTGACCCCGTCGAAGGAGGAGAGGCAGTGTTTTGGGGGTGTCTCGGATGTTGGACCATACTGCAGTGGTCAGGACTCGGTGTTGCTGTGGATTTTGTATTGTTAACTGTACTCGTGTTACGTGGCATATGGAGATAACCTATAAGTAATGTAAAAAGAAAAGGAGGACTTGTGGCACCTTAGAGACTAACCAATTTATTTGAGCATAAGCTTTCGTGAGCTACAGCTCACTTCATCGGATGCATACTCTTATTACATAAGTAATGTAATAAGCCCTCCAAACCCTGCAGTGTACTAGACAACCTGGACCCAACCTTCTCGGGCCCACTCTAATGGGAAGTCTGGAACACTAATTGGAATAGGTGGGGTATGCCCGTACGAGAGAAGGTGCAGGGCACTATACTACACAAGGGGCAGTGGGACAAATGGAATATCAACACCTTCCACCTTGATGCCTGGCCCTATCAGGAAATGTGTCGCCATATGTCCCTTGCTTTTCCAGGGATACCTGGGCAGGAGAATACCAAAAGAAAAAGAGAAAAAAAAGGGGGTGGAGTGTTAGGATATAAGAAAAGGAGTACTTGTGGCACCTTAGAGACTAACCAATTTATTTGAGCATAAGCTTTCGTGAGCTACAGCTCACTTCATCGGATGCATACTGTGGAAAATACAGAAGATGTTCTTATACATACAAACCATGAAAAAATGGGTGTTTACCACTACAAAAGGTTTTCTCTCCCCTCACCCCACTCTACTGCTGGTAACAGCTTGTCTAAAGTGATCACTCTCCTTACAATGTGTATGATAGTCAAGTTGGGCCATTTCCAGCACAAATCCAGGTTTTCTCCCCCTCCCCCGCCCCTTTCCACACACACAAACCCACTTTCCTGTTGGTAATAGCTTATCTAAAGTGATCACTCTCCTTACAATGTGTATGATAACCAAGGTGGGCCATTTCCAGCACAAATCCAGGGTTTAACAAGAACGTCTGAGGAACGAGGGCGGGTTTAGGAAAAAACAAGGGGAAATAGGTTACCTTGCATAATAACTTAGCCACTCCCAGTCTCTATTCAAGCCTAAGTTAATTGTATCCAATTTGCAAATGAATTCCAATTCAACAGTCTCTGGCTGGAGTCTGGATTTGAAGTTTTTCTGTTGTAATATCACAACTTTCATGTCTGTATATAGGATATAGATATTCAGGCCTGTCTGTAAAGGCCTATACTCTAAGAATTTAGGTGTATTCTTATCACTTGGCTAGTTATAGAGGTATAAAAGAAAATCAAAATCACTGTCTGCCAGTGTAAGGGCCTTCTCTTACTGTGACAGTCTGAGGCCCTGTTCTTAGGCTAAGGCCTTTGGCTAAGCAGCAGAGGCAGCCATAAGCTGGGAAGTGAACGGTCAGATCCTCACATTCCAAACTAGTCACATTGAAAGAAGGTGCTATTGGGCTGTTAGGAATACAATCCTGTCCTGATCGTGCCTATCACCTCCAGAGAAAGGGAAGTACCTAGAAGATGTAAAAGGAAACTTAGTTTGATAGCATCCTGTCTGGCAAGAACTCACTTATCGATAGCTGGGATGTGAAATCCTCACTTCTGTATTGTTTTGTCATTATAGTTCCCACTTTGCTATTATTTGTCTGTATAATCTCTGTCTGGTTCTGTGATTGTTCCTGTCTGCTGTATAATTAATTTTGCTGGGTGTAAACTAATTACGGTGGTGGGATGTAATTGGTTACATAATCATGTTACAATATGTTAGGATCGGTTAGTTAAATTTCAGGAAAATGATTGGTTAAGGTATAGCTAAGCAGAACTCAAGTTTTACTATATAGTCTGCAGTCAATCAGGAAGTGGGTGGGTGTGTGGGTGGGGGAAATGGGAACAGGGAATGGGGATGGGGAAATTGGAATCCTGTTTTGCTAAGGGCAGGAATGGGAACAGGGACACAGGTGTAAGGCTCTGTGGTGTCAGAGCTGAGAAGGGGGACATTAAGGAAGGAAACTGGAAACATGCTTGCTGGAAGTTCACCCCAATAAACATCGAATTGTTTGCACCTTTGGACTTCGGGTATTGTTGCTCTCCGTTCATGCGAGAAGGACCAGGGAAGTAAGTGGGTGAAGGAATAAGCTCCCTAACACTTTTTAGTACCTTGCCTGGTTGATACAACAATAAGTGTTATTTACTCCTTCCCATAACACAAGAACCAGGGGTCCCCCAATGAAGTGAATAGGCAGCAGGTTTAAAACAAACAAAAGGAAGTATTTCTTCACACAACACACAGTCAACCCATGGAACTCCTTGCCAGGGGATGTTGTGAAGGCCAAAACCACAACTGGGTTCAAAAGAGAGTTAGATATGTTCATGGAGGATAGGTCTGTCACTGGCTATTCTCCAAGATGGTCAGGGACGCAACCACAGGCGCCGACTCCGTGGATGCTCCAGCCCTGGAGCACCCATGGGAAAAAAAATTAGTGGGTGCTTAGCACCCTCCGGCAGCCAGCTTCCCCCCTCCCTCCTAGCTACTCCTGCCCATAGGCGCCAACTTCTGCGGGTGCTGGCCGGTGCTCGATCCCCCTCTGCCCCCGGTCCCGCCCAGACTCCATCTCTTCCCCGCCCCCTCCCACCTCCATTCCAACCCCTTCCCCACATCCCCGCCCCAGCCCCGCCTCCTCCCCTGAGCACACCACGTTTCTGCTCCTCCCCCCTCCCTCCCGGAGCTTGCTCCAGTTGTTTGGCGGTGGCAAGCACTGGGAGGTGGATGGAGAAGCGGGGACGCCCTCAGGGGAGGAGGCGGAGGGGGTGAGGTGGGGAGGGGAGGGGAGCTTGGCTGCCGGTGGGTGCAGAGCACGCCCTAATTTTTCCCCATGGTTGCTCCAGCACCGGAGCACCCACGGAGTCGGCGTCTATGCTCCCGCCCACCGCAGGTCAGTTGTTCAGCGGCATGTGGGAGGGAGCGGGAGGAGCGGGGACAGGGCACGCTTCGGGGAGAGGGCAGGAAGAGGCAGGGCGGAGGGTGGCCTTGGGAGAAGGAGTGGATCGAGGGCGGGAAGAGGCGGGACGGGGGCTTAAGGGAAGGGGTGGAGTGGGGGCGGGGCGTGGGGCGGAGGGAGGATCGAGCTCCCCTTCCCCCCCACCCGGGGTAGAGAGGAAGCTGGCGCCTATGGACGCAACCCCATGCTGCAGGTGTCCCTAAACCTCTGACTGCCGGACGCTGGGCCCGGTCGAGAGGGGACGGATCGCTCCGCCATCGCCCTGTTTTGTTCGCTCCCGCTGAAGCAGCGGAGAGCCGGCACTGCTGGCAGACAGGAGACTGGGCCCTGGAGCTGTGTTCTCTGGGCCGCGTTCCACCCAGCGGGGAGAAGTGAACAGGAGGGTTCTGGGAGCAGCTTGTCTTTGATCTCTTGTGTCTGTGGCTGCTGCTGCTGCAGTGGGTTGGAGTCGGCTCCTGGCCATGGTCTAAGGCTGGCTCCAGGGAGAGGAACTGGCTCTTCCGTTCCGCCCCCTCTGTAGTCAAAGGGGATTCTCTGGGGAGCAGCTTTCAAAAGGGCATAGGGAACCGCCCCTCACTTCTAGCCTCTTCCCAGCTGGATGACAGGATCCTTGGCTCAGCTGCTGAGTGTTGGCGCCACCTGCTGGGGAGTTCGGGTAGTGATCCATATTTGCAAATTTCCCCCTTCATCTGTTTCATGACACAGGCCAGGATAAACCCTAACATTGCTGGTGCCATATCTGAGGAGCTGGGTAGGGGGTCACTGTGGCTCTCTTCGCTGCTGCGAGACCGATGCAGGTATCTATCCCATCTACAAATGGGGAGCCCTCTCAGGTATGGATGAGCCTGCAGGGATTCAGAAGCTGAAGAGAGGAAGGACTAATGTCCATCATCACCAGTACCCAGGAGTAGCAAAAACTTGATCAAGTAGATTGTGCCCGTCTGATCCTTAAAGACGGGGCACATGGGTTAGTTTTTCAGGTCAGCGGCTGCATCTTCTGCAGGCTGCAAAGTAAAAGAAAGTCTAAAATCAAATGTTCTTTTCGTTGTCGTTTCTCTTGATTCCTTTTTTGTGTGTCCCTCAGCCTGAGGGGGGAACACAGACTAGTCAGTTTCACTTTTGCTTAGTCAGTTTCCAGTCTGTTTCATACTGGGGTTCTGGCACAAAGCTGCCCTGTTGGGGCTGCAAACACCCAAGGCAAACCTTTAAAAATCTAAATGAAAGAAATGAAGTGCTGTGCATTGAGAACACACTGCTGTTGCTGGTAGACCCGTGCAATCTGTCCAGCCACCGGGTCTCAGTTCTGTACAGAAATTAAAGCCAATGAAAGCAGCATTAGGGAGCAGCTGACTTTCCATCTCACGGCAGGTGTATTTAGGTTCTTAATCTGAGCACAGTATTAGTTAGTCCCCTGCCCGGTGCTCAGTTTAGTCATGGCTGTTACCTTGAGCAAGCCGTCTCATTCTCCTTGGTTCCGGAGTTTTGAGGGAGGCGATGGTGAAGGGATACAAGATTTTAAACCAATTGTATATTTGGGGCCTGATCTCCCAGGCTGCATCTGGTAAATGACAAACTGAAAGCACTTTTGTTCACACTGGGTTAAATTCTCCCCTGTGCAGAGACTCAGCACATGGCCCATGCACCACCCAAGTCCCACTTGAGCCCTTTCTGCACAGCGGAGAGTTTCACCAATTTCCAGTGTGGAAAATCCTTCTCTGTAAAATCTAAATGCTGGCCTTAAAACATGGCCCTGGAATGTGCCATTTGTGCAATAGCCCTCCAAAGCTCCGAGCAGGGCCGCTTTTAGGGGGGGAAAGCAAGGGATCAAATTTCTACTGTTATTAAAACACATTGGACGGCAGAGCTGTATGGAGAGACCGAGGGGGAAATGATCTGTATTTTGCTGAAAGGTGGGGATGCTCACTTTGAATGAGGGCCCACTGGCATGTCTGCTCTCTGGGGTGCACAGGGGGGTGGTAGACTTCTCCTGCTGCACAGGAATAACTCTGTGATGCTCCGCAAGGGTCCCGGTGTTGTGGGGCATCTCGCTACCACCTTGTCTGTGCCTGCCAGGGATCAGCTCCCTGACTCCAGCAGCCCTGAGCAACACAAGGCCTCCCCTTTCAGCCTACCGGCTCCACTGTCCCTCTGCAGGTTAGAGTTACGCACACTCCAACCTTCGAGCCCTCCGAGCATCCCCTGGAGGGTCCAGCCCCTGGTCCACTGGACATTCTCAGGAGTCACAGATCCGCTGTTCCCAAAGGACCAGCGCTTCCCAGCGACACCTGAGCACGCACAGCGCTTGGGTATGCTGAGAGTGAAAACACATACACGTTTCCTTAACAAACACAGAGATTCGAGCCAGAGCCAAGTCGGTCAGTGCTGGGTTTACAATGGGGCCAGTGGCACCAGGCCCATGCTCAGAAGGGGCCCCGACCTGCTCTGCTTGGCGGCTCCCCCCGCCCACCACTTGCTCCTCTCGGCCTGCAGGGTCGTGCAGGGCGCTCTGCATTTGTGGGGAGGTGTTGGGGAGACTCTGACTATAGGGAGTTGGGGGGGGGGGGTGTTGCAGAGGTGCTGAATTTCTGATCTCCCCATGGGTGCTTGACCCCAGCTCTGTCCCAAGCCCTGCCCCCACTCCACACTTTCCCCCAAGGCCCTGCCACCCACCTCTTCCTGCCCCTGCTCCTCCCCCTCCCCCCCCCGCCTCCTGCCCGCTGCCGAACAGCTGATCAGCGGCGGGCGGGAGGCGCTGGGGACGAGGAGGGGCATCTGATCCGCAGGGCTGCCGGTGGGTGCTGAGCACACGCCTTTTTTTTTTTTCCCTGGGGGTGCTCCAGCCCCGGAGCACCCACAGAGTCGGCACCTGTGGGGTGTTGGGCGGGGTGGGGGGGGATGTGTGGCGTGGCGTGGGCCCACTCCTGAGGGGAAGGGGCATGCTGGCAGCACAGGTCTGGGCGGGCCACTGTGCGTCTGCCAACTGCCGGTTTGTCAATAGTGCCCTCGCACTGGTCTGGGCAGAGCGGGGACACTCCTGCCATGCCATGCCCCAGTGCCCCTGGCTGGCCCCTCGCTCCGGGGACTGACCTCCCCCGCCATGCTCCACTGCCCCTAGGGGGGCCCACAAATATGTTTGGCGCCGGGCCCACAAAATGTTCATCTGGCCTTGAAGTCGGCAGAAGTACGGGCAACAATTGGCTACATTGCAAAACCATAATACGTTTTCTAGAGCCTAGACGTGCCTAACAAGGCACTCTCCTGTCTCCTAAAGTCGAGCTCACCTACCTCTTCCTCCCAGCGCTTCACAGCCTTGCTGGCTGTGACCTTCCATTCACAAGGCAAGCCAGCTGCAGCGTGTCTTCTAGGTGTGTGACTCCGTGCGGTCTCCTGATATACCGACTGCTTCTTTGCTCTTAGTCACAAGCAGGGGACTCTCCTGCTGTGGGCTCCTTCCTGGAGATGTTGTGATCTTTGTCGACTTCGCAGTCTCGATGGGCTCTGTATGCAAACAGACTTACATTGCAAGAGACACGCTACGCAATGACCAGCCAGGGAGCTAACTGTCTCCTACCCCCTGCCCGGTCAGAGCCTGGGGATCACCTTCTGGGGACCTGTCTTCACTTACAAACCTTAAGAACACAGGAAGAAAAGGCGTACTTGTGGCACCTTAGAGATTAACAAATTTATTTGATCACAAAATTACAACAGAAACTTAATGCAACCAACCATTCATGATAAATAACCCAAAAGATTGAATACCTGAGAATAAAACTGTTATAAAGGCTGGTTTAAAAGAAAGAGTTCAACTGATTCTGTTTTTCAACCACAATAGTCTCCCCAAGGGGAGGTGCACGGTTCCTGGAGATACTGCAATACCAGGTCGGTGCACGGAGTGGACGGAGCGAGCTCCTATTCCACCTCCCTGTTCCAAAAATCCATTGGAAAGCGTCGCAGTTCCGGCGGTGTCTGGTGAGCTCTTACTGGCCCTTGAAAATCCGGGGGGGATGGTGTAAATCTCGCCCGGGGCCGTACCCATATCCGCAGCAGGTCTCCAAGGTGAACAGCCTCTGGCGTGTTAGAACAATGTAGGTAAGGGAAGTCGGAAAGCCGGATCCGTAACTTTGGGATAAGGATTGGCTCTAAGGGCTGGGTCGGTCGGGCTGGGGCGCGAAGCCAGGCTGGGCGCGCATCCGATGAAGTGAGCTGGAGCTCACGGAAGCTTATGCTCAAATAAACTGGTTAGTCTCTAAGGTGCCACAAGTACTCCTTTTCTTTTTGCAAATACAGACTAACACGGCTACTACTCTGAAACCGGTCCTTAATTTCCATATAGCTCTACAACCATTTAACTATTATCCTTAGGATACGTTTTGCAATGATTGTGATGGCTACTGGCTTTCAGTAGAGGCCTCACATGCCACCTTTGGGTGAAATACTATGCAAATCCCTGACACTAGGGGATACTGTAACCAATTCCCCCCCCCCCCCGCATGCATGCACATGCACACTGTGCCCTCTGCCAGTTGGTATCAAGGGATCCCTGGGTCACAAACTCCCATGCTTTTCAGTGGGAGTAATGCCTCCCATCCGGCCAGCTGACAGGCGGTCAGGAATGAGCCTCGTCCGCTTGCAGCGCATGCACGGCTCCCTCGGGTCCGCTCTGAAGGTGCTCAGCTGTTGTTTTAGAGGCAAAGGAAAATGGACGACAGCTCAGTGGGTGGAGAGACCTGGCGCCTGCAGGGAGACAACCCAGGTTGTTTCAGGACCTGATTGCGGCTCCGTCGAAAGACCGCTGTGGCCATCAATGGGCTTTGGAGCAGGCCCTACAACTAGGGTGACCAGATAGCAACTGTGAAAAACCGGGTCAGGGGCTGGAGGGGAATAGGCGCTTATATAAGAAAAAGTCCTCAAAAATGGGACTGTCCCTATAAAAACGGGACATCCGGTCACCCTACTTACAACAATAACATATACAAGAGCGGGGGGAGGGATAGCTCAGTGGTTTGAGCATTGGTCTGCTAAACCCAGGGTTGTGAGTTCAATCCTTGAGGGGGCCATTTGGGATCTGGGGCAAAAATTGGGGATTGGTTGGACTAGATGACCTCCTGAGGTCCCTTCCAACCTTGATATTCTAAGAGTAAGAAGGGGACTGTGGGGGGAAAACAAGCTCATAAAAGTGCTATGACCTTAAGTGGGCAGAGGGTGGCGTTATAGCATAAGAAAGCAGATTGGCGTGCAGGGTTTTGTAATGGTCAGGCCTGAGAACAACCACAACTCATTTCATTTCAAGCTATTTCTTTCTTCACCACCGCAGCAGTGAAGGGGTGGAAGGAAGCCTTTTAAAGCTGCAGCAGCTGCTCCTATGATTAAATACATTCTTTGGGAGGTGGGCAGGGGGGTTCCCGGCTACTGTGTTAGATCCACCATTGAAACAGACCAGAGAAATAGGACAGAGGGTCAAAAAACATTCATGATTTAGAACACTAAGAGGCACCAGAGATCTGCTTTGTGTTTATTTTCTCATGCTCTCTCTCTAAAATTCCCTTCTGGATCTAAAGGTCAGACAGCTAATTAGCTAAAAAGTAAGCCTGATTGATACAGATACACACAAAACACACAGCAGCAAATCCTGGAAGTTAAATAGTCGTTAAAAACTCCTTGTGAGTGATCTGAACAGGAAAATACTGAACACATCAGATGCTTGTTCTAGGACTTCCACAGCCCATGGGGGCTAATTTGATTTGCTGGCAAAAATGGAAAAAGTCTCTGTAATTTCCGTTACCAACCCCCCCACAAAGGCCGAGCACAGGATGGAAAGTAACGTCTGATGATGATACTGGGGATGGAATGTGCTACAGCCTCCCTGCCTGCCCATGTTGGAATTAAACTGTTGCTACTTTTATGCATCTTGAACTATGGTTGAGCCAAACCCTGCTCCCAGTTACACCTGTGTAGCCTGTTTGTTGTGACCAGCTCCTGCCTGGGAACCTGCCAGACGGTGCCCATGGTTTGGTGAGCTGACTGTGGGTTTGGATCTCGCATCTCTTGGGGAGCCTGGCCTTGTCTGGGACTCAGGAGACCCAGTTCCCAGCTCTGCCATAAACTCCCCCTGTGACCCCGGGCAAGTCACTTGATCTCGCCGTGCTTCAATTCTCAATTGTCCGCTTGCATTCTGAGTCCCTTTCTCCCACCTTGCCTGGTAGCTCTCCAGGACAGGGCCTGTCTCTTCCTGTCTGTGCAGTGCCCAGCAGTGGGGCCCTGCTGCTGAGTGGGGCCTCTGAGAGCTGCTGCAATACAAACAAATAACACCAGAAGAAAGCCATCTGATTCCAGCAGCCAAGTGCTTCAGCCGACTGGAGCAGAGGGTGGGGTATCTGAGCGAAACAGGGAAGACAGAGGTTCTGACCCTGGCTTGGGAGTGCCTGCATATTTCCATGAACAGTCTGACTGGGTTTTGGGTGAAATAGCCCAGTGTTCATTAACATTAACACTCGCCCAGCATACGTCCCTGTCTAGTTGCCTCCGTAAGAGCCCCTGGCCTGAGCGTAGCAGTGAAGCAGAGGGCTGAATGGAAACAAGACATCACAAGAGAGAGGCAGGAGGCAGAGCGCAGAGAAGAGGCAAAGGGAAAGAGGGGAGGAAACCGAGCAAGGGAGAAAGAATGGACTAAAGCAATGGGAAGAGGGAGGCGAGCCAGAGGAGGAATCTGCTGGCTCCCTGCATGGTTGTAGGGGGGAGTGAATGGTTCTCAGGACCAAGCTGTCGCTTTGTCTAACCCGCCCCTTGGCGCGTCTGCCTCGGCCTGTGTCTGCACTGAGGGCAGGCAGCACCTGGCCCGCGGCTGCCAGCCCAACGGTGCAGCGCTAGTGGGGATGGCAGAGGGGGAAGCAGTGGTGGGAAAGCGTTATGCAGACAAACCCACACAGGATCGTTTCAGGGCACAAGATAAGAGGTCACATTTATTATAACACAATTTGATTTATGACCAATAACAAATATCTAATACCCATGTATATATTCCCCCCCCACCCCCACCCCCCGAAATGTTCTGCAGCTGCTGTGTAGTTACCAGTCCTGAACGTAGCTTGAGTTCTTGGCGGCTCACTGGCCAGGAAAGCCGGGCACAAGGAAGAGCTGGGTCTCCGATGGGCATGCACTGATGCCCTTCCATGTTGGTAGCAGAATGTTACCCTCTAAAGTCTTCCATCTCACCCATCCTTTTTGTGGGCTTTCGTTTGAATCCAGAGCCTATAGGTCTTGCTGTGTCAGGCTGCCTCTGGGTTCGGTGTGATTGATCACCCTTCAATTGCAGACATGACTTTCAGCCTAGGACCTGGCTTTGATGTTTCTTCAATTGTACTTTTGTTCTTTTCTTTTGAGGGTGGACTCTTCTTGCTTTGTCAGGGCTGTTGTCTGCATCTTCAGCCCTTGGTGTTTACACTTTATTACATCAGGATGGGCTGGGGCTGGAGGATGGGTCCATCATCCATCCATACCTCATTCACACATCTAAACTAAACTAATAAGATTACAGCAGGGTTTTGCAAAATGGAGTGAGCATTTTAAAATGGAGTTTGAGTTACAATATGGACAAGTGTAAGGAAGGCAAACAGTCAGCAGAACTTACAGTGTTGAAACAGTGCAAGTTTCAGTGATTTAAGCAGCAATTGGATTGAAAGTGAAACTCAATTAGCCAGTTATTGGGGTAACCGGTTTTATGAATGAATGTTGTTTCATTCATAAAACTTTGCTTATGAAGTTATGTTAATAAAGTGAACAATTAAAAACAATTTCATTGATCAGTTCTACATTGTATTTATAGCCTTAAAACAACTACATAAAGTGCGACCCATTCAATACCCCTGGATTGAAGGGTCAAAAGGGGGACAATGTTGAACTGATCAATGACATTGTTTTTAATTGTTCACTTTATTAACATAACTTCATGAGCCAGCCGGCTGCCAGTAGTGCAAACTGCAGAGCTCGGAGGAATTTCCCCTCTGCGGCTGCTTGTAGATGGCAGGAAGGAAGAGCCTGGGGGTAGAGTAAATAGACAGTCCCTCTGACACTGCTGTGATTGGCGCTAGGCCTGGTGAGTCAGGTCTGTTTGCACCGGGCCCTGCTGTGGTGCAATTACCTAAGAAACAGCAGCTTAAGGAGGCCACACGTTGTGCGCCAGACTCTTGCAAGAGGGCCCAGCTCCCTTCACGCAGCAGCAAGACCGTCCAGCCTTCCAGTGCTTCTGCCCTTTGAGGAGGGATGAATTCCAGGGATGGGGGAGGAGAACATGGAGACGGGTAGAGTCTCCACTTGATCTTGGCCCCATTATCCTAGTTAGCCTTGTGTAGATCAAGGGAGTTGGCTGGAATCAAGTGATCCTATAGCCTGCTTTTACCAGGGCAGGCCCACTTTCACATAAGATGGCTCTGTTTCCCAGAAATTTCTTCCAGGACACCTGCCAGGTCCTGGTTTTTCATTTCACCAGTTAAAGAGTCTGGGCAGTGGGGGTTGGAGCTGAACTGTACCGAGCAGAATTTGCTGAATGTTTACCAAGAACAAACAGGCCAGAGGGTGCACACAGAAAGAGAAGTGGGTTTTTGCCTGTGTTGGGGAAGGGAGGGCGAGAGTGTGTGTGAATGGATTGGGGGGGGGGGGGGTCATGTCCCATGTGGATTACGGTTGGGGGCAGCCTGCATGTGGAGGAGGATTCTGGGGGACCTGCCTGTGTGTGTGAAGGGAAGGCTGTGGCATGTATGACAGAGCCGTTGGGCTGTGAGACAGAGCAGATTGGGTGTGATTTTGTGAGCGGGAGGAAAAGCACCAGATAGTGTTTGGTGGTGGAGAGAGGAAAGCGTGTGTGAGACAAGGGGCGGGGGAGAAATTGCGGTCACCATCTGTATCAAGTTTCAGAGTAACAGCCGTGTTAGTCTGTATTCGCAAAAAGAAAAGGAGTACTTGTGGCACCTTAGAGCCTAACCAATTTATTTGAGCATGAGCTTTCGTGAGCTACAGCTCACTTCATCGGATGCATACTGTGGAAACTGCAGAAGACATTATATGCACAGAGACCATGAAACAATACCTCCTCCCACCCCACTCTCCTGCTGGTAATAGCTTATCTAAAGTGATCATCAAGTTGGGCCATTTCCAGCACAAATCCAGGTTCTCTCACCCTCCGCCCCCCCACCCCCCACAAACCCACTCTCCTGCTGGTAATAGCCCATCCAAAGTGACCACTCTCTTCACAATGTGTATGATAATCAAGGTGGGCCATTTCCTGCACAAATTCAGGTTCTCTCACCCCCTCACCCACCTCCAAAAACCACACACACAAACTCACTCTCCTGCTGGTAATAGCCTATCCAAAGTGACCACTCTCCTTACAATGTGCATGATAATCAAGGTGGGCCATTTCCAGCACAAACACAGGTTTTCTCACCCCACCCCCTTTTTTTTTTTCTTTTTCTCCTCAAAAAACACACACACACACACACACACTCACTCTCCTGCTGGTAATAGCTTATCCAAAGTGACCACTCTCCCTACAATGTGCATGATAATCACGATAATCTGTATCAAGGTTCTGTTTATTCAGAGATTCCAAGGCCTGAAGGGATCATTCTGATCAACTAATCTGTCCTTCCTTAGGAGCCAGGCCACAAAACGTCCCCAGGCTAGTTCCGAGAGCAGAACTTTTAGAAAAACATCCAATCATGATTTAAAAAATCATCGGAGATGCAGAATCCACCACGACCTGTGGTAAATTGTTCCGATGGTTAATTAGCCTCACTGTTAAAAATGTGTACCCTCTTTCCAGTCTGAATGTGTGTCTAACTTCCACTTCCAACTGTTGGCTTGTGTCACTCCTTTCTCTGCTAGATTGAAGAGCCCATTACTGAGTATTTGTTTTCCTTGTAGGTACTTATAGACTGCAATCAAATCACCCCTTAACCTTTCCTTTGTTAAGCTAAATAGTTTGAGCTCCTTGAGTCTGTCACTGTTAGGCATGTTTTTCCAGTCTGAAGCCTGTCCAATTTATCAACATCCTTCTTGAATTGTGGGCATCAGAATTGGACATGCTATCCTAGCAGCAGTTGCACCAGTGCCAAATACAGAGGTAAAATAACCTCTCTACTGCTACTCGAGATTCCTCCATTTATGCAGTCCAAGATTGCATTACCTTTTTATCCACCACGACCACCAAATCTTTTTCAGTCATTGGTTCCCAGCATAGAGTCTCCCATCCCTTAAGTATGGCCCACATTCTTTGTTCCCAGATACAGACATTTCCATTTAGCTTTAGCCATATTAAAATGCATATTCATAGAATCATAGACTATCAGGGTTGGAAGGGACCTCAGGAGGTCATCTAGCCCAACCCCCTGCTCAGAGCAAGACCAATCCCCAGCTAACTCATCCCAGCCAGGGCTTTGTCAAGCCTGACCTTAAAAACCTCTAAGGAAGGAAAAACAAGGAGAAGCCCTTGTGGCACCTTAGAGACGAACAAATTTATTCAGGCACAAGCTTTCGTGGACTAGAACCCACTTCATCAGATGCATGCAGTGGAAAATACAGGAGCAGGTATAAATACATGAAAAGATGTGAGCTGCCTTACCAAGTGTGAGGTTAGTCTAATGAGACAATTCAATTGTGCCCAAATAAATTTGTTAGTCTCTAAGGTGCCACAAGGACTCCTTGTTGTTTTTGCTGATACAGACTGACATGGCTACCACTCTGAAATCTGTCACAATCTAAGGAAGGAGATTCCACCACCTCCCTAGGTAACCCATTCCAGTGCTTCACCACCCTCCTAGTGAAATAGTGTTTCCTAATATCTAACCTTGACCTCCCCCACTGCAACTTGAGACCATTACTCCTCGTTCCGTCATCTGCCACCACTGAGAACAGTCTAGATCCGTCCTCTTTGGAACCCCCTTTCAGGTACCTGAAAGCAACTATCAAATCCCCCCTCATTCTTCTCTTCTGCAGACTAAACAATCCCAGTTCCCTCAGCTTCTCCTCATAAGTCATGTGCTCCAGCCCCCTAATCATTTTTGTTGCCCTCTGCTGGACTCTTTCCAATTTTTTCACATCCTTCTTGTAGTGTGGGGCCCAAAACTGGACACAGTACTCCAGATGAGGCCTCACCAATGTCGAATAGAGGGGAACGATCACATCCCTCAATCTGCTGGCAATGCTCCTACTTATGCAGCCCAAAATGCCGTTAGCCTTCTTGGCAACAAGGGCACACTGTTGACTCATATTGTTTGTTTGTGTCCTGTTTACCAAGTGATCGAAATCACTCTGAATCAGTGACCTGTCCTCTTCACTATTTACCACTCCCCTGATTTTTGTGTCATCTGTAAATAATGATCTTATGTTTTCTTCCAGGTCACTGATAAAAATGTTAAGTAGTGTAGGGGCAAGTACCAATCCCTGTGGGACCCCCCAGAAAACACACCCACTCAATGAAGATTCCTCATTTACAATTAAATTTTGAGACCCATCAGTTAGCCAGTTTTTAATCCATTTAATGTGTGCCATGTTAATTTTGTATTGTTCTAGTCTTTTGAATCTAAATGTTGTGTGGTAATATACTTGGCATTTGACATGGTACATTAACATTATTACCTTTATCAACCAAACTTGTAACCTCATCTAAAAAAAAGATATCAACTTAGTTTAAGAGGATCTATTTTCCATAAACCCATGTTGATTTGCATTAATTACATTATCCTCCTTTATTTCTTCATTAATTGAGTCTCATATCAGCTGTTCTATTATCTTGGCCAGAATCAAAGTCAGGCTGACAGGTCTATAATTACCTGGGTCATTCTGTTTGCCCTTTTTAAAAATTAGCTTTCTTCCAGTCTTCTGCAAGTTCCTCAGTGGTCCAAGAATTATTGAAAATCAACATTAATGGTCCAGCAAGCTTCTCAGACAGCTCTTTTAGAACTCTTGAATGCAAGTTATCTGAATCTGCTGGTTTAAAAATGTCTAAATTTAGTAGCTTCTGTTTAGCATCATCCAGAAATACTAGTGGAATGGAAAGAAATGTTATCATCACCATATGATGTGAATATATCATTTGTTTTTTCCCCAAACACCTAACAGAAATATTTATTGAACACCTCTGCCTTTTCTGCATTATTATTGATAATTTTACCATTTCCATTTAGTAATGGACCAATATCATTGTCAGGATTCTTTTTGTTTCTAATATATTTTAAAAACTCCATCTTATTGTCTTTAACTCTGCTAGTCATAGAGTTCTCCTTGTGTCCCTTTGCTTCCCTTATCAATTTTCTACAATTCTTAACTTCTGATTTATGTTCATTACTATCAACTTCACCTTTCTTCCTGACATCAGGAATCATAACATTCAAAAACGAGTAGGAAAATACTTCAATCTCTCTGGTCACTCAATAACAGACCTAAAAGTGTAAATACTTCAACAAAAAAACTTCAAAAACAGACTCCAATGTGAAGCTGCAGAACTGGAATTAATTTGCAAACTGGATACCATCAGATGAGGCCTGAATAGAGACTGGGAGTGGTTGGGTCATTACAAAACCTAAACTTAATTTCCCCAATACTAATTTCTCCCTACTGTTACTCACACCTTCTTGTCAACTGTCTGTAATGGGCCACTCTCTTACCACTTCAAAAGTTATTTTTCCTCCCTTGCTATCCTGATGTTAATTGATTTATCTCGTTAGCCTGACCTCACACTTGGTAAAGCAACCCCTGATCCTTTCATGTATTTATACCTGCTCCTGTATTTTCACTCCATGCATCAGATGAAGTGGGTTCTAGCCCATGATAGCTTATGCCCAGATAAATTTGTTAGTCTCTAAGGTGCCACAAGGACTCCTCGTTGTTTTTGCTGATACAGACTAACATAGCTACTACTCTAAAAACTGGCAAAGTTGGGTCCCAGATAACGGTGTTTACTAAATATACACAACACACAAGCCTAGCTATATACTTACTGCTGCTCTGGCAGCTTCTAAAACATACAACACAGTGAGCACCACTAGAGAGTTCACAAATTATTTAAAGGGATAGTCCCCTATTCCTGTACACTACATCTTTATACATGGAACCTTAATATAAAATGTGGGAATGAGGAATACAAGCAAGAAGAAAGGCGTGACAGAGGGAGAGGAGAATGAGAACTTGGAGGAAGAGAACACAGCATAGGAACAGGAAGCAGGAGTAAGACAGACCATTAATGTAGAAACACAGACAACAGGACAGAGACAGAAAGGGGACAAGAGATGAGATATGGGAGGAAAAAGGAAGAGAGCTGAGCAGGGCAGTGGACCAGAAAGGACCAAAGGGAGTTAAGCTAGAGAGTGGGGTGGGGAAGGAAGAGGTTGAACTGGGGAGCAGGAGACAAATGATTCAAGAAAGCTGTGGGAAAGGTCATCATCACAGGCAAACCCAAGGGGTCTATGTCAGGAAGTGGGTGTCAGGAGAGAGGGGGCAGGTTCTTGCTCACAGATGCACACAAGCTACTGGGCTCCATACTGCTTTGTTTTGCATTCAGAGTGCTGCCAGGCTAACTCTGGAGACCACACATTCATACGACAAGTCTGGGATCTGAAGTCCTGGATGTTCACAGATGGTTTTCTTCAAAGCTGGTTTGCATTCCTTTTTCCAGGGCACTGGGAAGAAGTGAGCGGATAGATAAACCTTCTGTGACACCTGATCCTCCAAAAGGACTTCACTCGCTCCTTGGAGCTGGACTCTCTAGAATAATTTGCACCTTTTCTAGCTGAGTTTTCACAAGTCCTCCCCCAGTACTGGGCTCAGCAATCTGGCTTCTCTTTTTAGGCCCAGACATAGTCTCCTGGCTTTGCTGTTAATCCTGTTTCTTGAGCCACTTCCAGATGCTCCCTGCAGGGGGCACTGTAGATAGCTGAAGCATCCCAGAACACTGAGCCCTCACATGCCTTTGGATTAAGAGCATCTATTAACCTCTGATAAGTGGCTGGAGCCCTGGGTAGAGCCCCAAGACTCTATGCTGGGAAGCAATGACTCTGAAAAAGATTTGATGGTCGTGGTGGATAAAAAGGTAATGCAATCTTGGACTGCATAAATAGAGGAATCTCGAGTAGCAGTAGAGAGGTTATTTTACCTCTGTATTTGGCACTGGTGCAGCTGCTGCTAGGATAGCATGTCCAGTTCTGATGCCCACAATTCAAGAAGGATGTTCATAAATTGGACAGGCTTCAGATTGGAAAAACATGCCTAACAGTGACAGACTCAAGGAGCTCAAACTATTTTGCTTAACAAAGGAAAGGTTAAGGGGTGATTTGATTGCAGTCTATAAGTACCTACAAGGGAAACAAATACTCAATAATGGGCTCTTCAATCTAGCAGAGAAAGGTGTAACACAAGCCAATAGCTGGAAGTCTGAATGGAAGGACTCTGACTTGATACAGCCTACCAGAGGTTTTAAATGCAGTGTACTCCTTTGATTCTCAAGGCAAAGGGAACTGCCATGAACTCCAATTTAGATCAAGTGGAGATAAATCCGCCTCTTCCAATGCACTCAGTTAACTCCCACCTAGTGCTATTTCCCATAGCATTCAGTTAGAGTCTGTTTTTCAGTGGGCCCCAGATTCCTCCCACTCCAAGCATGCTTTCATAACATATGAATCGCCCCATTCTCAGCAGCTGAAGTCAGCTGGACCACATCCTAGTTCTAATCCTGAAGCAGACACAAACGTTCCATCGCCTGCTTCCTGGCTGAGTCCAGTTTCGGATGAAATGTGGGTTTTCCCTTTCTTTTTCCCTTGTGGCAGTTTACTCTGGCACAGAGGGAGACGCATTGAAATAGACAGAGGGGAAGATAATCTTATAGAGCGTATAGGAAAGCGTGCTGGAGGAGAGAGCCAGTAGTTCTTAACCCCCCCAAAAACTTTTACTCAACAGAGGAGCTGCAAAATGAGGCACTAGATAAAGTGACTTTAAAAAGGATGGGGCAAGATGTACCATAGGGTCAGAAAATCAGCTGTGTTGCCCTTGTCCCAGGTCTGTCCTTATGCTGCAAAACTTCCCCCTCCTGCTCTCCCCAGCTTTTCCTCTGCCGCGCCCATGTCCCGGCTTATGAAAATCACCTCAGACTGGAATGAAGCTGGTGGGGCTATTGCTGCTTTACGGTACCAGAACAGGCTGAGGCCCAGGACTTAAAACATGTCACCGCTCCCCAGGGATGGAGGGTTTTAATACTCCCCCTGTCTCGCTCTGTATGTGCACACCTCCTCCGGCAGGGCTTTAATCTATAAGGCTCATCTCTCTGCGGGGAGGAGGACAGCATTCACACCTCTTTGAGACAAGTGTAACCCTTCTGCCTGTCAGAGTTGGCAGCAACAAGGGCCGGGTTCAGTATCTAGGGGTTCCATTCCAATAACACAATGCAAAACCGGCTCGAGCCCCCACCCAGTGACCTGGGACAAATATATACCACCCCCGCTGGGCGCCTCCAAGAGGCAATACTTCCCCTCTCGCAAGCACAGAGTCTGAGTGTAGCAAAAAGCCTTTTAATAACAGATTTCAGACTAACAGCCGTGTTAGTCTGTATTCGCAAAAAGAAAAGGAGTACTTGTGGCACCTTAGAGACTAACCAATTTATTTGAGCATAAGCTTTCGTGAGCTACAGCTCACTTCATCGGATGCATACTGTGGAAAGCGTAGAAGATCTTTTTATACACACAAAGCATGAAAAAATACCTCCCCCTGACCCCACTCTCCTGCTGGTAATAGCTTATCTAAAGTGATCACTCTCCTTACTATGTGTATGATAATAACAGAGAGAAACTCTGTTTTAATAACAGAGAGAAACAATATGGCATTATGTTGGGGAAACACCACCAACAGGATTCATAACACAACCCATGAGCAAAAAACCCACCCCAAGCAAATTGGGGCGTGTCCTTTCCCTTTGGTTCTTGAGTCCAGCAACCCAAAATCACCCAAAGTCCCAAAAGTCCAACGACCCAAAAGTCTCTGTCCTTGGTCAGGGCAGCCCCAGAGTTCAAAAGTTTATCTGCAGAGTTTTACCTCCCAACCTGGGTAGAGATTTGGGGGGGGGGTAGGGGGTTTAAGGGGCACCTTACATGGTCCAAAGCTGATGGCCCCACCTCTCCATGGGGCTCCGCTCTGCCAGCCACCCCATGAGCTGCTCTAGGCATCCGACAAACTGCTCTGCTCCACCAGCCGCTCTGCTCACCGTCCCGCAAAACTGCAATGCTCTGGCAGCCACTCTGCTCGCCGTCCCACAAACTGCAATGCTCTGCCAGCCACTCTGCTCGCCGTCCCGCAAACTGCTCCACTATATAGATTCAGGCTCCCCCGCTACTTAACATAACACTCAGTGATTTCAGCTCTTATCAAGTTTAGCTCTTTTGTGATTTCAGCTTGTAGTAGGGGAGCCTCAGTGCTGGTGCACCATTAGCCCAAAGTGAATTCAGCTCAGCAGCCTGTAACTAGACTCCTGATGGAATCAAAATTAGCTCTGATATTCTACAGTAGACAGAGGAGGAAGTGCAATTAGCATGCAAAGCCCTCAGCAGGTATTAATAATACTTCATACCACCTAGTGTTAATACCTGTCCCCAGCCTCCCTCAAGTCACAGAGTTTTGGAACCCATGTCCCTTGCCTAGCGAGTGCTACTTAGTTGATGGCAAGTCCCTCCATCATAACAAAAGGCCAAGTACAGTTCCACTGTCCTTGATTCCCATAATCAGGGTAATAACAATTTATTCTTCCTGCCCCAATAACAGAGACACTGGGGATCCCACAGCAGCCAAAGTGACCATTTGGGCAGCTATGGCCTCATTCTAGGCGGGGTGGGAGTGCCTATGCAAATGAGATCAGCCCCTGAAGTTCTTTTCCACAACTTGCCACACCCCACCACCAGATGTCAGGGTGGAGCTCATCCTGACTCTGCTTACACAAGTGTGATTGGGAACCAGAGATTTCACATCTGTACCGCTGCTGTGGTTAGGCTGCAGAATGGTTTTTTGCATGGCTGGGCTAAGGGCCTGTCTATGGGGGAAAGTGGCCAGTTAAACCACTCTGGTTATACTGTATAACTCCAAGTGTGGACACTCCTCTTCAGGGATCAGGGTGCCGTTTGTCAGTTTAGCTTTAACCCCTTCCCAAGGGACACAAGCTAAACCGGTGCCAAAATAAGCCACTCATGGCAGTGCCCACAAAGGGAGTTATAACTACAGCGGTTTAAATTCACACCTTAGATGATACCAAAACAGGTTTCCGCTGTAGAGAAGGCCTAGCCTGGCCAGCCGCGTGTTTCCTTCCTCCCTCTCTGCAAACGAAAGAGCTAGAACGCTGGGCTGAACCTCATGTGATGTGAATCGGTACAACGCTGAAGCTACCTGATATACATCAGCTGCGTATCTGGACCTTCCTTTTTTTCAAATGTGAGCTCAGCAGCTGCACTCTTTGCCTGGAAGGGAAGCCCCACGAAAGTCCCAGCCTGCAGCACACCCAGAGCAACACCCAGCGAGAGTAGCTGGTGGGAGGGACACACACAGACACCTTGATCCAAAGCCCATCAAAGTCACTGGAACTCTTTCCACTGACTTCGCTGGGCTTTGGTTATGGGCCAGAGAGAACAGAAGTGGCATGGGAGAGGGGGACGGTAACGCACATGTGTACACACACACACACACACACACACACACACACACAGCTTGTGGCCCCTAAACAAAGAGCAAGAGACATCGCCAAACTAACATCTCAGATCCAGAGTTGCAAAATTCTGTGATGTTTATTGTGAGTCATGGAAAAATGTGTGTGTGTGCGTGTGTGCGTGCCTGTGTTCCCGAAAGCTAAGCTCCTAGCACTCTTGGTTGTGGAGGAAAACCTTGAAAATGTGACCCAAGGGAACCCTGATGGCTCAGAAACCAGTAGGCAAAAGAAGAGCCCCAAACATTTTTTTAAATAAACTGACATTTGATCCTGATTCTTCTGGGGTCTGACTCACGATTTTTGAATGCCTGGGGCTGACAATGCTGCAGCTCCACACACCCTATGACTGGGGTGGGTTCTGAAAGCTGGCTCTGAGTTTAGCAAGGAGCCCCCAGTTTTATAATGGGCTAAACCAAAACCGATCGATGCTAAATGCTGGGCTGTTAAAAGCCCAGATCCAGCCTTGCTCCTAGATCCTCTCCCTCATGAACACACACACACAGGCTCTGTGCCAGGGAGAGGGTGTGAGAGAAGAGGCCCGTGGTCTGTGCCAGGGAGAGGGTGTGCAGGGGCTTTACTGGAAAGAGTAAGAAGGAGGATGCGGGGGCCGTCCCAGGGAAGGAACAGAGGTGACGCAGCTGGGGCAGCCGTAGCTCGGAAGAGGCCCAGTGCACTGCTAGGTCTATAGCCACTGCATGTCTCCAGGTTCTTCCCCTCTGGCCCGCCCCTGCATTATCTCTGTCGCTTGCTCTTTCCTTGACACCAGAAACCTAACCGGCAGGAAAGGACGGTCCTGCTGTCCAAGTCAGGAAAGCGAGAGCTAACGGGACACGTGATTTCTCAGAAACCACGGTTTCAGGGGCCTGCTGAAGCCAAACACGGCGTTGCCCCTTCCCCCCGCACGAACATGCTCGCTGGCCTGTTTCCAGCACCCGGCTGAGCCGTGTTCGGCTCCAGCTGCAGCCAGTTGCATCCCGGCCCCTTTGACTGTTGCAGGGAAGCTCTGTGCTGCTGCCCAGGGAGAGGTTGTTTGGGGAGAGGCACAGATGAGAGATTCCTGAGCAGGGAGGGCTCCCCGGCCCCAGGGCCAGCGGAGCAGCTGGGATGAGGGGAGCGAAAGGTGCAGAATCACATCTTCATGGGAAACCACATAACTTTGCACCACTTCTGCTGCCTTTTGACCAGTCACGCAGGAGGGGGAAACAGCTGCCACTGCTTTGTCTCCACCGCGTCTCATGACAAAGAAGGGGGGCTGCGGCCGGCAGGACAGTGGGGATCGGTGACTGTCACCGCCCCCGCACCTGCGCCGGATCACTGGGCAAACATTGACCCAGTCCCAGGTCGCCTCCGCTGTAGGGCGGGCTCAAGGAGATGGGGAGCCCCTCAGAGCTCCTAACTGAGCCTGTGGCCCTGGGACAGGAGGGCTGGGAGTGTAGGTGCAGGGTCCCCTGGGGGGGTATCTCCACGAGCTAACTCTAGCTTTAGTTCACCCCCCCGGCCAGCTCCACCCAAGGTAATCATGGTGGGAGCAGTAGCGTAGACAGGGCACGGGCACCTTTACCGTCCCATTCTCTAACCCCGCTGGGGCTGGTGAGAACCGCACCATGGCCTGTCTACCCTAGCGCTCCCGCCATCGCCGGCCCTGGTGGGGCCAAACGGGGGGAGAACTACAGCGCCCCTGTTTGCTAGCGAAGACGGCACTGGCCTAGGGCCTGAGCAAACAGCAGGGCTTGCCCAGACAGCTCCCCTCAGCACAGCTACCCCTAATCCCCACCCAGCAGGGAAAATGTGCAAACCGGCTGATCCCCCAGCAAACAGACAGCTCCAGACTTTCCCCAGGCCTGCTCACGCGTCACTGACGCCCGGCCTCCAGTGAGCTGAAGGAGGAGCAGCTTCCCTGGCTGAGCCTCACAGCCCTGGACTGGCTCCTAGAGAGGCCTTCTCCGTCTGCCAGACTGCTGCTCCCCAACCCACCTCCTGGCCACAGGAGTCACTTGGACAGACCATCTCCCTCCCCTCCCCATTTAAGTGGGTTGCCACCTTTGCTCTATTTTGCGCAGGATCAATAAGTGTAATGCATGAGAGTGCATCGCAACATGGCTCTGCTATCTTGTGATAGGACACCGCCACTTCCAATCCTGACAGACCTATCTGTCATGGGATGGGACTCAGCACAGGCCCGGGGAAGGGGGCAGATCCATGGAAACAAGGACAAGCCTTGGAAGACCAAGATGGTGGCAATGCTCCTCCAAGTCTGCCCGCTACCGGGATTCCCATTAGCCCAGCAGCATTTGCCATCACTGCTGTTTGTGCGCTATGTGTCAGTGTTATAGTTGCACTCCTGCCTGCAGTGAGAGGCAAGTTTGATTCAGCAGCATGGGCTGGGAATCAGAAACCCTGAGTTCTATTCCGAGCTCTGCTACGGACTCATTCAGTGACCCTTGGCAAGTCACTTCACTGGCCCATGCCTCAGTTTCCCCATCTGTAAAAGGAAGGCAATGATAACGGATCCCTTTTTTGTAAAGAACTTTGAGATCTATGCTTTGTAGGGGCTTCTACTGTATGGTGCAAAGGGAAATCTACGGTATATAGGGTCAAACTATTGTTACGCACTGGTCTATTTACTTCCTGCTGTTCATGGCTGCATCACATCTGCGCAAATCTGTTCCATACATGTGTTGTGGAGTGTGAGATGCCTGATCCCGTTTTTGGACTGCTTGGTGGGAAGCTGGGTGCCCAAGTCCCTTGTGCTCTCAAAAATCCCAGCCTGTATTTCTAGAGCTCCATGTGCTAGGAGCAGGAGCCTGGGTAAAACACCTTGAGAGGGGCCTTGCACGTTTACCCTAGCTATTGAGGTGCAGTGCCCTCAACCCCCTGGGCCTGTCTTTCTGTGGCCCCATCCCACCCAGCGATAGCAAATGGGGGTGGGGGTGGGGATAAAAGTGATGGTAAACAGTGCAGCAAGAGCTGTACTCTCAGCTGTTGCCCACTTCGTCGGGGTGGACACTCCAGGGTGTTGGCTGAGCGGCTGGGAAAGCAAATACCAGGGAAGAGGGCTGAGGCCCATAGGTACGGTGAACAGAGAGCAAGTGTGAAAAATCAGGATAATACCAGGGTAATAAGGTCCTACACAAGACAAAACCCCTAATATCGGGATTTGAGTGACCTTACCCACAGGCCTTTTGTGGTTGCAGGGCTTGGGACGCCAGCTGGCAGAGGAAACCTTTCTGTTCTCCAGATTGCTCTCAAATGGCTGAGAAATTGAAACTTACAGTGGGAAGGTGGGGAAATACAAAGAGGGCTGCACACAGAGCAGGAAACCAAGGGCCAGCCCTCTCCTGCAGCTCCACCTCCTCCCTCCTTGCTCTGAGCTCTAGGCTGACCCAGTCCTGAGATCTGCCTGGGAGATTACAGCAGATTCCTCTTTGCCTAGGCTCTGCCAGCAGCTGCCGGTCACCCAGAGGGAAGATGGACAACACCCCGTACACCTTCTCGGCCCGCAGCAACCAGCCCTTCCCAAACCACAACTATGAGCACCTGAAGGAAGAGTGTGAGATCGGAGTGGTCCCTCCAGGGGCCACCGTCAGCTCCACGGTTATCAGCATGCACCCGTACCTGCCCCCTCCCAGCGACCACATCATCTGGTCCATCTTCAGCACCCTCTATGTGAACTTCTGCTGCCTCGGCTTCATGGCTCTGGTTTTCTCCGTCAAGGTGAGAGGGGCCAGTGCCCCGCTCTGCCCTGCGCATGCATGCCGTGTGTCCACGGGGCCTGCCCTGCGCTTGCATGCCGTGTGTCCACGGGTGAGCCTGTGGTGGGGCAATCGCCTGCGGCCGTGGGCTGCGGTGGCATGAATGTAGGCGCGTACACTTGGCTGCGGCTGAGGTGAAGCTCTTCCCTTGACGGGATTAGCCCTTGGTGTCAGGCTGACCTAGACGTGGCCGCTGTAGCCTGTCCCTCTGCCCCTGGAACGGGTGTCTTCTCATTCCCCACCCTGCCGCTTACTCTCCCCAAAGGGGGTGACCCTAGAGCACCTGGGCTTGAGTGTCTGAGGCTACACAGGCTGGGCTGAGGGGTCCCCCCATTGGTGCCAGGAGTCTGTGCTGCCCCGTTAAGTCACCCTCTGGCCCTGGGAGCGGACAAAATTTAGTAGCAACTTTCCAGCTCTGTCAGCTTCACAACCCCCCGCCCCACCCCTCTTCCCCAGCCTTGATAGAGCGTGCGGCGCTCCCACGCTGGGCCTCTTCCTGCCACAGCCCGGCTCTGGGGCCAGAGTAAGGGGATAATAAACAGTTGCTGGCCAAGTATAAGAGACAACTGGAACCGCAAAGGAGGCCCTGAGTGTGGGGGCCGTTGCTGGGGGCTGAGCACTAATGGTGAGGGGCTCGGGGGTGGGAAGGGGAGAGCGGACGTCCTACAGCCGTGTGGCTGGGGCAAGGGGGTGCTATCGCTCACAGAGCTTCCCTAAAAGGGAAGAGAACCAGAATCAAGGGGCTGAGCCCCAGATGTAGGAAACCCCACTGCTGGGAGAGAGAAGGGGGCTGAGTCTAAACGCGCAGGGACCTCAGGGCTGATGGGACTGCGCCTCTCCTGTTACAGACTCGGGGATCACAGATAAGCCCCCGTGCAACTTTGTAAGGCTCTAACTCAGGCCATGGGGATCCGACAGGTCTCCAGCTGCTCGCACTTAGCCCATCTGTAACAGAGGGCATAGCAATGCTGCAGGAACTCGCTGCCCCTCCCAGCCCTGGCCTTCTGGGGAGTTTCCTGGTTGTTTCTCTCTACCCATGAACAACACCTGTTTCCTGCAGGCAGTTGATAAACACACAGCTTGGTCCTAAACCCAGTCCCCAGGGCCCCTGCGTTCAGACACACCCATCCCCCTGTGGGCTCAGCTGCTCACCCACAGCCAAGCTCTGAGCGCCCCTGACATCACATCCGCCCATCGCCCCAGGGCAGGGGTTCTCAAACTGGGGGTCAGAAACCCTCAGGGGGCCGCGAGGTTATTACATGAGGGGTCACAAGCTGTCAACCTCCACCCCAAACCCTGCTTTGCCTCCAGCATTTATAATTGTGTTAAATTAAAAACACTTTTAAATGTATTTATGGGGGGGGGGGGGGTCGCATTCAGAAGCTTGCTATGTGAAAGGGGTCACCAGTACAAAAGTTTGAGAGCCACTGCCCCAGGACCTTGAGATTCTCCCATGTGAGCCCTCCAAGATTCCCACAGGCCCATTTCCCGAAATTCATACACCGCCGCCCACGCCCCCAAGGGGGGGCCCTCTGAGACTGGCACAACCCAGCCTGAGTGCAGGGAAATTTGCGGCCCTGGGACTGCGAGCCCAGAGCTTCACACGCCCTGTCCCCAAGCACGAGGATCACATGCTGTATTTGCCTGCCTCCCTCCCTCCAGGCCAGGGATCGTAAAGTCGTCGGCGACCACAGTGGCGCAAGCAGCTACGGCTCCACCGCCAAGTGCCTGAACATCATGGCCCTGGTCCTGTCCCTCCTCTTGCTCGTCCTCGTCATCATCCTCGTGGCAACAGGGGTCATCGCTGTCACACACGCAATGCATCCTGGAGACTAGACTCGCTGCAGCCGGCCGGGGAGGGGGTGTCCTGGCTGTTACATCGCCCCGCAGGCAGGGCTCCCCCTGCCACACTTCTTACACTTCCGACCTCCCTCTCCAGCTCTGCTTGCTCCTTCACTACCGGTGCCTGGCCGCCTCCTGCTGTCTGGGGAGCTGGGGAAGGAGCAGTGCTCTCCTCCTGGCTGCAGGGTGGCACTCCAGCTGTTGTCCTACACACAGCGGGCAGCACTCTCATCCTCAGAGATGCTCTCTCCCCTGTCCTCCTTTCCACCAACATGCTGAGGCACAGGGGTTCATGCCAGGGCACTGCTGTGCCACCTTCATGGGACTCTCCCCATACCACTCTGCTTCACCCACCACCACCCTTCCTCTGAGGGTGACTGGCCTACTCTCCATCCACAGCCCAGCAGCTGGGCTGCTCACTGGCTGCCCGGGAGGGCACTGTGCAGTGGAGTGATGTGAGCCAGCCCTTCTTGGCACAAGGCAACCGGGTGGGCTCCAGGGGAAGGGTGGCAGCTCTCCTGCGGGTGACGTACCAACTGGTGTCTCTGCGGAGACGGGCACTCATAGAGTGATTTGGAGTAGAACCGCGAGCCGGGGGAACGGCTCTAATAAACTTTCCTTTCTCTCTTGTAAACCGGCTTATTTTTTGCGGCCAAAAGTCTCAAACGCCTGCATGACTCCGAACGGTGGGTTGGGGAGGAGTGTGGGGCCTCCGGCTTCCCCCAGCATTTCTACCAGGGCTCTGCTAGTCGGGCCAGTGGGCTCAGCCTGCCTGGGGGGACCCAGGCGTGTGAGCAGGCCAGGCGGGGCGTGAGTTAGACACGGGGTGCTCACCAAGAGGGACTGGAAGGCCACACAGGGGCCCTTCTGCAGCTAGCCGGAGGCTGCCCCACCAGTCCCAGCGGAGGTGCAGCGAGCAGGGCAGGTACAATGGAGACCCTCGAGCCAGCAGCCATTGGCAAATCCAGCACCCCAGAGCCTGCTACATACCGATGAGAGGCGCACACCGCAAGAGTGGGGCTATGCCTAGGAGACCAAGTGAGCGCGTGCTGCCACCGAAGTGTGCTGGGAGGGAGGGCAGTGATGGGGAGGGCTCACCCCAGGGAGCAGGGGGAGAGGACTCACAGTGTGGGGGGGCCCAGCAGCAGAAAGCCATATCCTCTGTAGGCCTGCAGCAGGAGTTGGCAAGAGCATGGCACCCAGCCATTGCTGTAAACTAGGCTGGGAGGGAGAGAAAATGGGGGAAGGAAACTGGTTCTCGGAGGCCAATCAGGGTCCCTAGAAAGGCAGCCTCCCCTCCCAGCTGGCAGTGGCCCCACGGCCCGGGCAGGCTGCTGCGGGAGAGGTGGGAGAAGGGACCCGGGGAAGTGAGGAGATAACTCACTTAGCTACAGCGAGGAAAGGCGCTGAAAGAAGCCAGAACATCCAGCCTGTTAGTGACAGGCAATATCCATATTAGCCTCATTCACTGACCAGCAGGCTGATCCCAGGCTCTGCTGCGCCAGCGAGGCGCCAGCCTAGGGGCGGGCAAATGTTTTGGCCCTGAGGGCCACAATGGGGCTGCAAAACTGTATGGAGGGCCGGGTAGGGAAGGCTGTGCCTCCCCAAACAGCCTGGCTCCTGCCCCCTATCTGCCCCCTCCCACTTCCCGCCCGCCTCAGAATCCCTGACCCATCCGACCCCCCCTGCTCCTTGTCCCCCGACTGCCCCCTCCCGGGACCCCCCCAATACCCCACCCTCTATCCAACCCCTCCTGCTCCCTGTCCCCTGACTGCCCTGACCCCTATCCACACACCCCCAAGACAGGTCCCCTGGGACTCCTATGCCTATCCAACCCCCTGCTGTTCCCCGTCCCCTGACACTGCCCCCAGAACCTCCACCCCATCCAACCTCCCCTTGCTCTCTGTCCCCTGACTGCCCCGACCCCTATCGACACCCCCACCCCAACCGCCCCCTGGGACCACACCCCCTATCCAACCCACCCTGTTCGCTGTCCCCTGACTGCCCCAACCCCATCCACACCCCCGCACCCTGACAGCCCTCCCCGGGACTCCCACGCCTATCCAACTGCCCCCTGTGCCCTGACCGCTCCGGGGACAGTCTGCCCCTTATCCCACCCCCCCGCTCCCCATCCCCTTACCATGCTGCTCAGAGCAGCAGGAGCTTGCAGCCCCGCCACCTGGCTGGAGCCAGCCGTGCTGCCCAACAGGAACAGCGGGCCAGAGCAGGACAGGGCCATAGTTTGCCCACCTCTGCACTAGCCCCTGTGTGATGTCCCACGCAGAAGAATGGCCTTACTGGGTCAGACTAGTGGGCCATACGACAGTGGCCAGTGCCGGATGCTTCAGTGGGAATGAACAGAACAGGGCAATTATGAAGTGATCCCCCTATTGTCCAGTCCCAGCTTCTGGCATTCAGAAGTTTAGTGACACCCAGAGCATGGGGTTGCGTCCCTGACCATCTTGACTAATAGCTCTTGATGGACCTATCCTCCATAAACTCATCTAGTTCTTTTTTGAACCCAGTTATACTTTTGGCCTTCACAACATCCCCTGGCAATGAGTTCCACAGGTTGACGGTGCGTTGTGTGAAAATTTTTTTTCCTTATGTTTGTTTTAAACCTGCTGCCTATTAATTTCATTGGGTGAGGGGTGACCCCTGGTTCTTGTGTTAGGTGAAGGGGTCTGATGCAGCTCCCATGGACTGAAATGGGAGCAGGAGCAGGCTCTAGAGCACCTCCTCCTGCTCATTGCTTGGCTCACTAGTCCAGACCCCGGCTGAAACCCTGCTCTTGCCCCACTGGGCAACTGACTAAGGCTGGTGGGGGGTGTTTGTGGGGTTTTTTTTAAAAAAAGTTTTGCTAGCTGTCTCTTCGCTTTCCGATGGAAACAGCTTAGCCCATCCAGCCTCTGCCCTGTTACCAGCTAGCCCTGCTTAACTACAGCCAGTCTTACGGAGTCAGTACCTTACATTCAAGCTTTTTGCAGCCGTGTGTGTGTGTGTAAGATTAAGGCTCTCCTTCTGTCTTCTTCCCTATGACAAGTCCCATAAGAGATGGGAGTGATGCATTGCCCACATCCCTGCAGGTGAGAGTAACCCATGGTCATTCTGGGAAAGTTTAAATCCAGAGCTGAAGTCTCTTGCTTGAGGCCCTTCCATTCCAAAGTGCTTCTCTAGAGCCATGTTTATTCCTCTACTGCAACTGGAGCAACCACGCCCCGGGAGTGCATCATTGGCAGCTGGCCCCTTAAAGAGATATCTCCCTATTAAGCACATGGGTTATACATGTGCATCTGAATGTACTGATGAATCTCAGGCCCACCATTTCACGCTGTTAGCAGATAACCATTTAAAGATCTGACACACTAAAATGGGAAGAAACTGAATGTCAGTATCAGAATACGTTTCAGGCCACAGGGAAGTATTCAAAAGGTAAAAACCAAAACTCGAGAAAAGGATGCAGCTGAGTGTATGCACTGCAAATGGTGTGGCCCAATTATTAAATATTTATAGGCTAATACTTAAGTCTACAACAGTAAACTGCTTATTCAAATGAAAAGCTTTATTTGAGGATTAGAGATCTATTGTTTTCTTAAACTCAGAGGGGGTATTGGGTTTTGAGTTCTGCAGCAAATGACAATTAATTCCATTCATCAAAGCATTAATCTACTGAATACTTCCCTCCTCCTTCCATCCACCAAAATAAACCCAAATATTTACCCAGAAAAATTATTAATAGTTTTTTGCACTAATTTTCACCCGTTTTGTCCTTCAAACATAACTATTGTGGAGTCATTTCCCTCACACAGGCTCTAATCCCGCGTTCAATAAGTCCCTTCATCTACAAAATACTTCCCTGGACAGCAGCGTTTTCCTTAAGAGTTCATATTACCCATGGGAACAAGGCCCCGCCAGGTGTACATTTTGGCCTCATACTGATGTGCCTTGGAGTTACTGGAACGCCGCCTCTTGCCTAACCCTCCCCAAGTACGCGTGCCTGCCAACTTTCCAGCATTGTCCTAGTCCCCAGAAATTAATTTTTAATTAAAGATTATGTCATGTGATGAAACCTCCAGGCATATGTCCAAACAAACTTGGCAAACCTCTCACCACTGCATGTCCTATCAGGGCATCACACATCCTGCTGCATCTGATTGCTTTAATTCATGCTAATTCCGAGCCTGCACTTACTGGCAGATCTGGCCACTGGGGTTTCCCAGAAGGGCTCGTATTGGATTCAATTATCTTTGTCCTGTTTACAGCTGCTGGGTGGGTTGACTCTCCCTAAGCAGTTCAGCAGCTGAGGCTCAGTGAACGAGGCAGGGATCTCATCTATTTTTAATATGATCGTCCCCAGGTCTAATGCTCCATTGCCCTGTCCCTTAGGCAGTCATGTCCACCCAGGCCAAGTGGGGATAAAATGCTACCAGACAGGATTAGGAGCCAGGATTTTGATTCAGCCCAGTAGAGAGAAATAGGGGTCAGGGCTGCAATGGGGGAGCCCAACCAAACTTTGGGATCCCAGGCTTCAGTCCAGACCCTTGGAGATATCGGAACCAGCCATGAAGTTTGAGGAAGTTTGGATCTGGGTCCAAAGTTCAGGGAGTGTTTTGAACCATGGCTCAGGTTCTGGCCCAGCTGAAAGCCAAAGCCAGGCTGCTAGCAGGGGGAGGAGGTAACTGATCCCTTGTCCAGATGGTAACAGTTGACTGCTTGGCTTCAAAGCTGAGGGAACTGTGAGAGGAGGTGGCTGGCTGGGCCCCCGCATTCCTGAGGGGAGGAAGCTAGCGCTGTGCTAGCGAGAGACAAAGGCTCAGAGCAGCTCGCTGTCTCACGCTAGTCCGCCTGCATTTCCCAGAGCGGCTGGTTTGGGAAGCTCAGAAATACTGAGCGTCTAGAGCTCCCACTGACTCCACTTGGTGTTGCCAGGCACCTAACGAGGGGCATACAATCCTGGCGGCCTTATTTTCAGGCACACCAACACCTGCTCAGTGAGCACAGAAACTGTGAACAGCTGGTTAACCCCCCCACACCCCCTTTGAGCTAGATTCCATCTGTGGTCTAACCCGCACTAAGGGGCACATCACCGCTCTGCCCCTGGAGCACCACGGCCCTTGGGAATTCACAATCCCCCTCCCAGACTCCCTGCTGCCCCAAGGAGGGAGCAAGCGGGGCTGAGTCTTTACCTGTCACAGCACATGCCAGCCTAGCTACTCCAGGGGGCACAGTGTGGGGGCGGAGCCAGACTTTGCCCACTTCCTGCCCCCTCTTCCATCCACCTGCATGAGACGAGCGGGGAACCGAGTGGAGCTGCAGAGCCTAGATTTCCCCAGTGCTCACAAAACAGCAGTGAGCATCAAGGGGTGCATTACACCTCCCCTGCTCCCTTGTGCTGGCATAAAGGGGAGGCCAGGATCTGGCCCTTTGAGTGCAAGCAGGACAATAGCTGCTGGCTTCTTGAGACTGGAGGGGGGTGGTGGTGGGGGGGGGTGTTGAGAAAACAATCAGCTTTAAAGAAAAATTGTTTCCCTCGTGGGATTAAAGTTTAGAGAGTCTTGATCCCAACCAGGAAAATATTCCCGTTGTAGAACAGGCAGGGTGGCAGCTGTAAGAGGAGTAGCACTGTGCTCTGCCACTTCTAGACCTGTTTTGGCATCTTGTCTGATCTAGGATAAATCCTGGTTTCGATTCATTTGTTGGTAAGGCGCCTAGAGCCCCCTGGATACATGTGCATTGAAGAAGAGTTAGTAACTTCCCCAGTTTGTTACAGAACACTGACATTCTGAGATTGGATCAGCCCATTGAACCATAGGTTCCAGTTGTTATTCCCCCCACCACAGGAGAAGAAAGCAAGTACACCCAGAAACACTGCTCCAGCCTAGCTAGGTGGTTGTTGCTTTCCTGAACCCTGCAGGCAGCTCTCCCGTCGGCATAACAACTCCACCTCTGTGAGAGGCGGTGGCTAAATTGGCGGGAGAAGCTCTCCTCCCAACATAGCGCTGTCCACACCATTGCTTAGGTCAGTGTAACTTAAGTCACTCAGGGAATGGCTTATTCACACCCCTGAGTGACATGAGTTATACATAAGTGGGCGTACGTACAGGGCCTTTGAATGGAGGAGATTATGGTAATAGTGCCAGGGATTGCAGGAAAGGGGTGCGCATAGATGTAACCCTTCTGCCCGTCAGAGTTGGCAGCAACAAGGGCCGGGTTCAATATCTAGGGGATTCATTCCAATAACACAATGCAAACCGGCTCGAGCCCCCACCCAGTGACCTGGGACAAATATATACCATCCCCGCTGGGCTCCTCCAAGAGGCAATACTTCCCCTCTCGCAAGCACATAGTCTGAGTGTAGCAAAAAGCCTTTTAATAACAGAGAGAAACAATGTGGCATTATGTTGGGGAAACACCACCAACAGGATTCGTAACACAACCCATGAGCAAAAAACCCACCCCAAGCAAATTGGGGCATGCCCTTTCATTTCCCTTTGGTTCTTGAGTCCAGCAACCCGAAATCACCTAAAGTCCCAAAAGTCCAATGACCCAAAAGTCTCTGTCCCTGGTCAGGGCAGCCCCAGAGTTCAGAAGTTTATCTGCAGAGCTTTACCTCCCAACCTGGGTGGAGATGGGGGTGGAAGAGAGGTAAGGGGCACCTTACATGATCCGAAGCTGACCGCCCCACAGCTCCATAGGCCTTCGCTCCGCTCTGCCAGCTGCCCCACAAACTGCTTCGCTCCGCTCTGCTCCACTACGCAAAAGCAGCTCCCGCCGTCCCACAAACTGCTCCACCAGCCGATCCACAAACTGCTCCGCGTCCCACAAGCAGCTCCCGCCGTCCTATGATCTGCTCCACCAGCCTGTCCACAAGGCACTCCAGCCGTCCCACAAACTGCTCCACAATATATCTTCAGGCTCCCCCACTACTTAACACAATGCTCAGTGATTTCAGCTCTTAGTCAGTTCAGCTCTTTCGTAAATTCAGCTTGTAGTAGGGAAGCCTCAGTGCTAGTACACCATTAGCACAAAGTGAGCTCAGCAGCCTGTAACTAGACTCCTAATGGAATCAAAATTAGCTCTGATATTCCACAGTAGACAGAAGAAGAAGTACAATTAGCACGTAAGACCCTCACCCAGGGACCCATACTACCAAGTATTAATACTTGTCCCCAGCCTCTCTCCTTTCACAGAGTTTTGGAACCCATGACCCTTGCCTAGCGAGTGCTACTTAGTTGATGGTGAGTCCCTCCATCATAATAAAAGGCCAAGTACAGTTCCAAGCACAGTTCCCATAATCAGGGTAATAACAATTTATTCTTCCTGCCCCAATAACAGAGACACTGGGGATCCCACAGCAGCCAAAGTGACCATTAGGGCAGCTATGGCCTCATTCTAGGCGGGGTGGGTGTGCCTATGCAAATGAGATCGGCCCCTGAAGTTCTTTCCACAACTTGCCACACCTCACCGCCAGATGTCAGGGTGGAGCTCATCCTGATACTGCTTACATTGAGTAACAGGGCTAGGGAGAACTGCAGAGGTAGGACTGCTCCTCCTCACTCATGCCCTGCTGCCCTTTCCAGTTATAGATCCTCTTTCTTCATACTGAAAAGGAAAAGGGGTGGGAGGAAAGAGAAGAGCAGCAACACTACTTCCTGCCCCTCAGGGTTTAGCCTGTCCACACCAATGGGTGACACCCCTCCGAAGGCTGGGGCTGCTGTTCCTTTAGCACTGTAGCAGGAAGCCCCTGGGGGTGAGGGAGAAGCAGAGATTAGCTGCAGGGACAGGATTGCTTTTCTTATGCTGACAAAGCTCCTTGTTCAGTGTCAGAAAAAAACATTTCTCTTCCTGCAATTCTTCACCCTTGTCAGATGGTCCCTGGGCACCTTGCACACGGCCAGTGCCAGGAGTGACACTGCCAAATTTAGCAAGAGCAGAGGGGGTGAGCAGGGGGTTGGACTAGACGACCTCCTCAGGTCTCTTCCAATCTTCTCGGATTCTGTGCTATGAAGATGGCTGCCCCCATTGCATTATGCTCTGAGCATCATTGGGCACTGCAGAGACCATTCCTTCTATAGCTGGCCAGCGGCGGTGGCTGGTGGGGAGATTGGAGTGTGTGGGAGTGAGGGTGCAATGGCCCTGCCTGCTCCTTGCCCCTTTTGGAGTGGCTAACACGGAGGTTGCAAGGGGAGGCCAGGTCAGACCGTCTGTCCATTGCTTTTCCAAGCCAGCCTGCGCTTCCCCTTTGCTGTGAGTGGTGACATAATCAGCTCACCCCCCTCACGTTTTGTCTGTGCTCCTGTGACATCTGAGACACTAAGGAAACCGCCTTTTTCCATCAAGCGTTTTTTATATTGGTTTCCAATTGGTTACGGTCTCGATTCAGAAAGGTCAAATATGCCTGAAAACTGTTGAGCCCGCTGTTACGCTGGAAGGCGTTGGTAGCAGCTGTTATCTAGTGGGTCTTTGGTCTGTAGACAACCCCAGGCCTGGTTAAAGCTGGGGGTTGTGCTAAGCACCTTTCAGGCTAAATGGAAGGAACAATTAAGCCCATTTACTGTACTGATAGCTGGAAACAATAGAACCCAAAGCCCAGTGTCCTGGGTCACATGGAAAGGCCTGAGAAGTGAATCTGTGTGGGCTGTGGGGTTTCCCCGAGACAAGTTACAAATACAGGGGGTAGGGAATTGTTAGACAAGCTGTATGTGTTAGGGATAAGAAGCCAGGAGGAAGACAAAAAAAAGCCTACGGACAGCAAGGGAAGCAGTCATAATCATGGCCCTGAGGCAGAGCAGAGACAGAGCTCCTTGGGGCACAGGACTGGCTGGAAGGATGGACTTGGGGATTTCTGAGCAAGGAAATTGCCTGCTGTTTGGTCCTGCTGCATTCAGGGACAAAAGATCATGCATTTTATAAATAAACAGGATTGAACTGAAGAATATTCCTGACTCCTAACAGCAAATTCTCCACCTAAAAGAAACAGCCCCTGAATACTGGCCAGCGGAGCAGCCCTGCGTGGCCTGGAATCAATCCCAGACCTGTCCACGCTGCCAGCTGGGCTGGACCCCCACAGGATCTGTTGAGGTGTGGACTCTGCTTTTAGGTACCACCATAGCTCTAACACTCCTGCTGGGGCAGGCTTGGGTAGTCCTCTGGTGTCTCTGACGTAGGCCCCTCCCAGCTAAGCATTCTCCCCTCTCCTTTGAGATCAATAAGCCATTTGCCACCAACATCATTGACAGCAGCACCAGGCTGTGTGGGCGCAAGGCTAGGGCCACTGAAAGCCACTTGGAGGCACATGGGGCAGCAGCAGGAGCAGCCCTGCTTGGGGAAAGCATGTGGGGGGCCCTTTAGGGGCTCCGTGCATTCACTGGGGTGCATGGAGGGAGCAGTCCCTGCACAGCACCTGCGACTGGCCCGTGTGCAAGGGGGAAGAGGTTTCTTCCCTCTCCCACCAGCCTCCATGCCAAAGCTCAGTTTCTGTGTGGCCTTTGAAACATGTGTTTCTTTGTTCAGCGCTGGCTGTTCCATATCAGAGAACAGACAGATCTGGGTTTGCAAGAGCAGTTCTGGGAAGCCACTTCTGCAGGCTGCCAGAACTCTGATCTGTCCTCAGTCAACCCACACACTGGGAAATGGATGAGTCAGGCCTCCCCTTCTGGCCAGCCTGCTCCCTTTCCTCTTTCCCTTGGTAAATGCAGACTCCAGGCTGCATCTGCTTTATGCCATGGCACCAGTGCAGGGCGCCCCAGCGCTGCTGCAGCCCACCACAGAAGGCTCCCTGCAGCGTCCAGGCTCCCCTCTGCTAGACAGGGCTATCACACTAGCTCCTATGCTCCCTTATCCCCCATGGACGGTGTGGGGGTGCAGCTGGGGAAGAGGGGAATGTGGCCAGGAAAGCTCTGCGTCCCAGTGATCCCTGCTGCATTAGCTCCTTGGGGCTGTTTGAAACCCAAGGAAGGCTGCTGTGATTCACGCTGGAGGAGCGGATGGCCACACAGCCAGAGAAAGAACTTGGGAGCCCAACCAGGTCCGAAAGCAAAGCTAGGAATCTGCCATTGGTGTGTTCGGCTCCCAACAGACCCTTCTAGGGGGACTGGGCCAGGCAGGCTCCCCTGTGTGTGACAGCACTACGCTGGGATTATCCTTCAGTGTGACTGTACCTGGAAGTAGAGACTGGCCCTGTGAGGAGCTTCTGGGAACAGCCATGCTCTCACAAGCACTAGAGAAAGCTGGGAGAGGACCCAGAAGGACACAGACCCATTTCTGGAATGAGACTGGACAAGCTAACAAGAAACACAAACCAAGCCCATCTCACAGCTGCCTGAGGGAATAGTTCTAGCTGGACAGGAAATAAAAGGAGCCCAGGCGCCTCCAGGCATAAATCTGTCGGGACTATCAAGAGAAGTTGCTACATATGAGATTTTTGTACACAGGATGTTGTGTCATACCACCACAGAGCATGCTCAGAAATACTAAGCGTACATCAATGTCCTATGCACTGAAATGTGTAAGAACAGAGACCACAGAGTTTTGTTCTTTCTAGGCATGAATGTGTCCAGGTGTGAAATCTGTGGTCAGTTCTGGTAGCAGAGTGCAAAAGGGCTACTGAAACCATACAAGACTCCTATAGGTGTTGGTACATGGCTAGCCGAACTAGGAATTAAACAGGGCAGGTTACTGTACAGATGGTTTTGCAGTAAACAGTTGCACAACACATCAAGTAGCAAATGTAACAGACACTGTAAAAATCAATCAGTTTCCTCATCAGGGGATTCCAGATGAGTTTAACTCTGGTCCGCTCTTTCTTAATGAGAGGCCCAGAGTTAATGAGTAAGTCATTGCAACATTTCTCTTTGATATATCAACTTAATCATGTATTGTCAAGCACTCGTTAGGCACAACCAAAGGAGTTAGAGGAGTCAGCACAAATTAAAAAACAACAACCTTTGATTAAGAAAGTCCTGGTAGATTCAACTAACCCCGATTTAGTATTGTTGGAATATTATGACACATCTCACAGTGATCTAGGAGGATCTCCAGTTCAAATACTTATGGACAGGAGCACAAAAACCATAGTGCCAACATCTAACAAACTTCTTGAGCCAAAGACACTTAGCCCCAAACTAGTCACAAAAGAGCAATAGGCCAGGAAATGAGAAAAGGAGGAACACCATGGTAAAAATGCCAAAAAGTTGTCTCCATTGAAAATGGGGGTGGGGGGGGGGAGGGAAGAGTGTCAAACGGAGAAGTGGCTGGCAACCTGCCAAGTTAACAGTGATACCGTCTATCGCGCTTTCTGGAGTGACTCACGACCAAGTGTGTCAACCTCAGATCAGACTGTCAAAAAGCAGGGCAGACACCCTTCTTGGTAGTATGTTCTAGAATTAGATTTCACCTACCCAGTAACAAGTACCACATTATTCTTATAATGGAGTCACAGACACTTCCCCCAGACACTCCAGACTATCTTGCTGTCCAGACAAGCTGTACTAAGTAGTAAGTGGTTACTTACACTAAAAGTCACAAAATTTTCAGGTTACACTCAGTCCCAAGAGACTAGTCATTCACCCAGGTTGATTTGCATCCTAGATCTCACACCAAAGACGCTGGTAGCCAATTCTATAGTAAACTAACTAAAGGTTTCATAGCTAAGAGAAAGGAATGAGAGTTAAAGCAGGGACATATAAAATACGTACAGGTGAGCTACAGTCTATGATTTCAAAAGTAGCAGAGATGTAGTAATGAGCCAGTTTCCCAGAAGTCTTTCAGGGCTACCCAGAAAACTCTGAGGATCTCTGTCTTCTTTCTCGGTTATTCTGCCCTGTTAGAATCCAAACAGTCCAGAGATGAAGAATTTTTCCTTGTGTCCATATTTATAGCTTCTGCTCGCAGAAACCAAGCTGGCAGCACGGCCCCCCCATGTGGGTCTTCTCTTTCACGATGGGGAAGAGAGATGCACCTAGAGACTCTGATCTCTCACACGCTGATCATTTGCTTTCCATGAGCAGGAGTTTGCACTTTCCTGGTAAAGGTTCTTCATTTGCATTACATACAGCGTCTCTCTCACTTGATGGGTTATTTCGTTACAGAGGTATATACAATGCAGATGTTTGCTATTGCTTTATAACAGGGTGCGGACGGTTTGTCAGCTCTTGGCTGATGCCTGCAGCCTTGGCCAGAGCTGGCACTTGGCTTGCCAGTGTCACACCATCTGCACTAAGGTCGTGTATCATAACCACCTTTGACAGTCAGACGACAGCTAAAGAAAACCCACATGGATGCCAGCTTTCAGTTTCTCAAGGACATCCAGCATACCGTGGATAGTATTTCCTGCCATCCCATCCAGTCACCGTATGGAAGAGACGCCAAGAGCAGCAACCACAGCCAAGGAGGGTCAGTGGGAGAGGTTACAGACAAGTGTCCAATAAAAGGCAGAAGAATCCTTGCCTGTGTCAGGGGGCTGAGCTCACCTGATTGTACCTGCTAGTGATGTGTGTGTTTTGTTAATTGACTGGATTAGTCTGAGGTGGCTGGGTTGGGTCAAGATCATATTTATCAGCATTTGATTTTCAAAATAAAGGCAAGATGTAGCAGCAGCTCCTGGGATCAGTGGGAATGGAGCCCTGCCACGCAACAGGGCTATCAACTTCTGTAACCCTGACTTAGCCTCCCTTATTACCCTCTGTCACCGATCCACAAGACGGTGCAGTGACCCCAGCTTTGGAACAGTCTCTGGGAGGACCTCTTCAGGGACCCAGACCCCCTGGGGGTCTCACTCTTCCTTCAGGGCAAGCCATGTGACTTCACCACCTCCTTAGGTTGGACCTCTGGCCCTTCAGCACCCCTGTTTCACACTGTGAGCTCCTTTCAGTGAGTGCAACTGAGGCCAATCCCTAAGGGAGACTTGCACAATCTTAGGGAGCAATGCACCCCCCGCCCCACAGCATCTGCAGTAACACTCAGCCTGCACTGTAAATCAGAAGAGGTTGGAACACAGCACAGGAAGTCCTTGGTTAGCATAGAGAAAAGAAAGTTACAGTATAGTCCACCCTGGTCAGCACAGAGCCCCAAGTCCTGTCCTACTGACCTCTCTTTGTCCCAGTTCAGGTGTGCCCCAAGAAGGCCTCAGCAGCCAACCTTTAACCACCCCCTAAATAACCCTGCAGCATATAAGGGAAACTGAGGCATACATCGCATTCATAACAAATACTACAGAAATTCCCACTTCATCACACCCTCCCTGCCTCCTCTCTTGCCCCTTCTTTGGTGGCTGCTGTCCCCCTCTCATCCTGGTTATAATAAGGAATAAGGGGATAGAATTTAGAAAAGGAAATTTTAGATTGGACAAACCAGGAAACATGTTTTAAAAAGAAGGGGTCTCCTTGTAGAGAATGACCCAGTGAGTGTTCTGTCTTTACCCTCTACGACATCCCGCCACAGCAGATAAGCACAGAAACTGGAGGTTTCTTTGAACATGATCAGCTGTGACTAGTAACAATGTTTGGACTTTGCAAAGCAACACCTCCTCCCCATTTCAGGGTCTCAGCTAAGTGAAATGACTGACTTCAGTGGGAGGCGGGAGCTGAAGGCTACTTGGCACTTGGGCAAGTCAGACGTCTTGTTTAGTCTAAATATGGATTTAGGAGCTTAACATGAAACTCCTATTTGTGTAAAATCTTGGCCATGATGTTTGGGTGTTAATGCCCCATGGGTGAGAGTTCACAGCCCGTAGAACCTTTTGATTCAGGCTGTCTGCAGACTCAGGCAGATCACACTGTTGACTTCAGGTTCTTTTTGCCATCAGAGGGCTAAAAGGAAAGGATGCAGTTTTCAGAAGTGCTCAGCATTGCCTGCTGTATATTTTTTGTTTCGTCTGTTAAGCCATTTATTTAAATGGCAACAGAGTTAGTCAGTGGGGGGAGGGATAGCTCAGTGATTTGAGCATTGGCCTGCTAAACCCAGGGTTGTGAGTTCAATCCTTGAGGGGGCCATTTAGGGATCGGGGCAAAAATTGGGGATTGGCCCTGCTTTGAGCAGCAAGTTGGACTAGATGAGCTCCCTTCCAACCTTGAGATCCTAGGATTCTAGTCTAGCTCTGAGTGCTCTTGAAAATTACACTTAAAAAAGCCAAACAAACACACAGAGTGTGTGGAACATTCTGTTTAAATGTTATCAGAACAGGAAACTCTGAATCCAATATAAGAGAGTGTCCACAGGGACTTGCACCAAAGTAATCAACACAGTTGTTTAACAGAGTCTTACCTCATCCGGTGTCAGAACCTGTTTCTGCCTCAGTCAAGGGAAACACCACTTTCCTCTTCTGCAGCCTGGTTTAGTAAGAGTTTGACTCAACACCCCACTTCCCTCTTATAAGAAACCCCATCCCTGGGCTACCTTACCAATAGGTGATGCCTGGTCACTGGCCCAAACGCAACCCATCACCTGGGAGGCAGATGACCAGCAATAGCTGGGGGGTGAGCCCAATTCCCCATAAAGGGCCACTTCCCTATCCCCACAGACAGGTTGAGAGTCCCTCCTTTTGTTATTTCAGTTCCCATTCATTAGACAACATGAGGCTAAAAATTGGTCCCTTGTTCGACCTGCCCAGTTCTTTATTCAAAGGCCAAAATTTCCTAAAAAGTCATCAGTTCAATTCTTAGAAACGTCACCAAGATAGGCCAGATTGATTTTTTAACCTATTTAACATTCACTAATAATTATTCAAATACAGAACTGGGTTTTGACTGCCTATATTTTAACCTCGCATTGCTGAAATTTAAAAAAAACAAACAACCCATCCGCTTTTGACTAAAGAACTGGTAGTAAGGAACCCACTTAAGCCTCACCTTTGCCATGGTTTCTCTTAGCCACATTCTATTCTTCCCTCCTGCCTGAGGCGATTTAGCTGGGAAACCTGAAGACTCAGAGCCATTCATGCCAGCCTGCCTGAACTAGCAAGAGAGCCTGGGCGTTGACTTCTTTTGTGCAGCCGCTCTGCTAGCACAAAGGAGCCTCTGGGCTTGAAACGCTACCATGGTGCAGCTGCTGTGCTGTAACAGTTCCGGGAAAACACAACCGATGCCAAGGGGAGACTTCATCTCCCCAAGAGGCAGTAGCTAGGTTGATGGAAGAATTCTTCTGCTGACCTCGCACTGTCTACACCAGGGTTAGGATGTCTGAACTAAGGCCATGTCTACACTACAGACCTTACAGCAGCACCGCTGCAAGGTCTCCCGTGTAGCTGCTCTACGCCGGTGGAAGAGAGCTCTCCTGTTTGCATAATTAAACCACCCCCAATGAGCTCTGTCAGGAGGAGACCATCTCCTGCCAGCATAGCACGGTCCACGCTGGAGTGTCTGTCGGTGACACTTATGTTGATCGGGGTGTGTCTGGGATATAACTGGTCAACCTAACTTTTTCCACATAGACCAGGCCTGAGACAGGTTGGGCTAGAGCCAGCTCCTCTGCCAGTGCCCCTCCAGACAAAGGAGAGAGCTTACAGCACAGAACCTTTTTAGGGTGCTGTCTGGGTTGGGGTTACTGTTCAGGGTCATTTAGGGGCATGCCCAGTGTGCTGAACTCTTTCTGTGCAGAGAGTTTTATATTGAGGCTGTATTAGGTATTGTCATATCAGGGTGTCTGAATGGAGGAGGGGAAATCACGTTTGTCTTAAAAAAACCAAAAACCAAAAATAAAAAAAAAACCTTTTCGAAGGCAGAGCCCTCACACACAGCAGCATCTGGCTCCCCTCCAGCTTTCATCACACCATACCCAACCATCTGCACACTTGGTTTCACTTCCCATTTCCCAGGCTTCTCTCAAAGGGGAGGGGAACCACCCTTATACCCTCAGGGATCGTGACATGCATTTTCAGTGTAACCAACCCCAAGTGCTCAAAAATTATGAGATCTTTAAAAAAATACAATACCTTTGAGGCTCTTTTTCTTTGCCCACTGAATTGCAAGCTTGTCTATTCCACTCAGGCCACATTTTCAATCTTGTCTCCCCAATTATGACACCCAGTTACTGAGAGTCCCAGCTAACTACAAGATTCACGGAGTTGGAAGGTTTTTTTTTTTTTTTTTAAACCCACCAAATTTCATGAGACTTACAAGAACTGGCAACGTTGCCTTTGTCTCAATGTAGCTGGTCAAGGTCAGGGTCCTCTCCCAACTCCCCAGGTCAGCTCCAAGCAGCTAGATCAACTGAAAGGGTGTCAACCTGCATCTATGCTAGACAAAAGGTTGTGGTTAAAATGGGGTGATCTAGTTCTGACCTAGGGTGAAATCCTGGCCCCACTGAAGTCCATGGGAGTTTTACCAGGAGTGGGGCCAGAATTTCTCCCCTAGTCTGGGCTCCTTTAAAAATAAACAAATAAAAATCCTAATAGAGACAAACCCCAGGGATGGTGCAGTTCACACCTTGCACAGCACTGTGCCTCAAATCAGTGTGCCTTTCACACCTGTTAAAGTGGTCAAGTTAAAGCCTAGGCTCACTGCCTTGTCTATAGCAGGCTGCTAACACAGAAGCTAACAGCTTCCAAATCCGAGTGTAGACAAGGCCTGTAAGGCTGAGGCTTGGTCTACATTTCATAGTTATGTTGGCATAATTATTAGGGCTGTCAAGTGATCAAAATTAATTGTGATTAATCGCACAGTTAATTGCACTCAAACAATAATAGAATACCATTTATTTAAATATTTTTGGATGTTTTCTACATTTTCAAATATATTGATTTCAATTACAACACAGAATACAAAGTGTACAGTGCTCACTTTATATTTATTTTGGATTACAAGTATTTGCACTGTAAAAAAAATAGTATTTTTCAATTAACCTAAGTACTGTAGTGCAATCTCTTTATCATGAAAGTTGAACTTACAAATGTACAAAAAAAACTGCATTCAAAAATAAAACAATGTAAAATTTTAGAGCCTGCAAGTCCACCCAGTTGTATTTCAGCCAATTGCTCAGACAAACAAGTCTGTTTACATTTGCAGGAGATCACGCTGCCCACTTGTTTAAAATGCCACCTGAAAGTGAGAACAGACGTTTGCATGGCACAGTTGTAGCTGGTGTCGCAAGATATTTACGTACCAGATACACTGAAGATTCATATGTCCCTTCGTGCTTCAGCCACCATTCCAGACAACACGCATCCAGGCTGATGACAGGTTTTGCTTGATAACAATACAAAGCAGTGCGGACCGATGCATGTTCATTTTCATTGCCACCAGCAGAAGGTTGATTTTCTTTTTTGTGGTTCAGATTCTGTAGTTTCCACATTGGAGTGTTGCTCTTTTAAGACTTCTGAAAGCATTCTCCATACCTCTTCCCTCTCAGATTTTGGAAGGGCACTTCAGATTCTTAAACCTTGGGTGGAGTGCTGTAGCTGTCTTTAGAAATCTCACATTGGTACCTTCTTTGTGTTTTGTCAAATCTGCAGTGAAAATGTTCTTAAGATGAACAGCATGTGCTGAGTCATCATCCGAAATTGCGTTTATAGCATGAAATATATGGCAGGATGTGAGTAAAACAGAGCACAGGACATACAGTTCTCCCCTAAGGAGTTCAGTCACAAATTTAATTAACACATTTTTTTAATGAGTGTCATCAGCATGGAAGCATGTCCTCTGGAATGGGGGCTGAAGCATGAAGGGGCATAAGAATGTTCAGCATATCTGGTGTGTAAATACCTTGCAATGCCGACTACAAAAGTGCCATGCAAACGCCTGCTCTCACTTTCTGGTGACACTGTAAAGCAGAGGAGGGCAGCATTATCTCCTGTAAACATAAACAAACTTATATGTCTTAGCGACTGACTGAACAAGAAGTAGGACTGAGTGGGCTTTGTAGGCGCTGAAGTTTCGCATCGTTTTGTTTTTGAGTGCAGTTATGTAACAAAAATTTAAAAAAAAATCTACATTTGTAAGTTGCAGTATCACAACAAAGGGATTTCATTACCGTACTTGTATGAGGTGAATCAAAAAATACTATTTCTTTTGTTTGTCATTTTTACAGTGCAAATATTTATAATCAAAAATATACACTTTGATTTCCATTACAACATAACACAGAATACAATATATATGAAAATGGAGAAAAACCATCCAAAATATTTAATTAATTTCAATTGGTATTCTATTGTTTAACAGTGTGATTAATCGGGATTAATTTTTTTGAGTTAATTGCATGAGTTAACTGCGATTAATTGACAGCCCTAATAATTATATAGGGTGCTGGCATTCTCTCCCAAGCCCAGGAAGGATTAATATCACACCCCGAGTCAGTTCAGGCCCTTCCTTCTTGGCACAGTTTTATTATTTAAACCAGTGATACTCTGACCTCAGTGGTTCAGGAGTCAAAACAACATCACCCAAAAGGGCCACAGCCATGAGAATTCATTGTTCCACTTCTATATATTCATATTTAAACAGTATGACAGGGAAGCTAGGGGGGCCTGGCAGGGGTGCTCCGAAAAAGCGAGGCTCAAACGCGGCAACGCAGCGAATTATTGGCTTTATTGAAGGTAAGTGACACACCCACAATGGGGACTCCAAGCGTTGCTGTCACGGAGGCTGAGAGCCCAGCGCACCGGAGCAATGCCTGGGACGGAGTCCAACGAAGGGGCAGATAGCAGGCATTAATATACACTTAACATTATCAGCTCATGTATAATTACTAAGGGGTCGTGCTCCTTTACTGGCAAGGGGCCACACGACGCACTCAAGGCCGGTTGAGGACCGGTTTCGACCGGTTCCTCATGTCCGACACTGACCGATAGTAACCATCTGCATGAGAAAGCGTTCTTCCCTAGCTAGGCCATCACAGAGTCTTCTGCAGTCTCTTACAGAAGCATTTAGTGTATATATATTGTGACAAAGTTCCTCCTCTGCCTTGGTGGGTCCTGCACTTATTGGTGGATTTGCTCGCCTCAGAGGTTCATGGCAGCCCTCAGTTTGGCCACTTTCGTGGCTCAAATCTGCCGTTCACTCCCTTAGCCTCATCACTGGCCAGCATGGGGAAAAGGAAGAAGAACAATCCCCGCAGTCTCTGCTGATCGATCTTGTGGATCGGGGAACAGGCCAGAGACCTTCCCCTCTGGTGGGACCCACAGTCCAGGTCAACTCCTCCGGTATCAAGTAGGGAGTTGGGGGGATGGAGGGAACCCGGGCCTGCCCTCTACGCCGGGTTCCAGCCCAGGGGCCCTGTGGACTGCAGCTGTCTACAGTGGCTCCTGTAACAACTGAGTGAGAGCTATAACTTCCTGGGCTACTTCCCCATGGCCTCCTCCCAACACCTTCTTTATTCTCACCACAGGACCTTCCTCCTGATGTCTGATAATGCTTGTACTTCTCAGTCTTCCAGCAGTACGCTTTCTCACTCTCAGCTTCTTGCGCCTCTTGCTCCCAGCTCCTCGCACGCACACCACAAACTGAAGTGAGCTCCTTTTTAAACCCAGGTGCCCTGATTAGCCTGCCTGTCCTAATTGATTCTAGCAGCTTCTTGATTGGCTGCAGGTGTTCTAATCAGCCTGTCTGCCGTAACTGTTTCCAGAAAGTTCCTGATTGTTCTGGAACTTCCCTGTTACCTTACCCAGGGAAAAGGGACCTACTTAACCTGGGGCTAATATATCTGCCTTCTATCATTCTCCTGTAGCCATCTGGCCTGACCCTGTCACTATATATACACACACACACACAGAGCAAAATGATTGACCCAGTATTATTATATCAACTTCAGCCAGTGTAGTGACAGAAATCTTAATGTTATTTAAACCATGATTATTCAGAATTATGTGCTATTCAAACCTCAAAAGATGATCCTTACCTGCATGGCCATCAGGGAGAGATGTAACACTCCTCTGAAGCAAGTGCTGGGAAATTGGGCTCTATTGTGGAGACAGTCATTCGAAAGCACTCTTTTGTGTGTTGCAGACTGGGTAATTGGTTGATAACATAGTAAAAGTGTCCTGATTGGTTAATAATCAAAACCACACCGTGTTTTAATATCATGTGCTGCAAAGAGCCACAGAGGACACATTAAAGAGCCATTTGTGGCTCCCGAGCCTTGGTCTGAGTATCACTGCTTTAAACACAAGCAAAGCTATTCTCCTGAGCAAAGCAGGCTACAGGGGCCCTCTGCAGCCCTTCCCCACCTGCTCCAAGACTTACCTCATCCTTCCTACAGCTCCTTCTTCAGCTGCGCTCTCTCAGCTCTTCAGAGCAATCACCAGACCCTTTCCCAGCTGGCTCTGATAACTGAACCCCACTGGCTGGCCCCTGGGCCCATGGCCCTTAAAGGAGAAGACCACCCTGCCACAGGCACTTGGGAGCCTGAAGTCTCATGGGACTTGGGGGGGAGGGAAAGGAAATGCATTCCCTCTCCAGTGCCAAAAGCCTCAGCTGCCCCCTGTGCTTTCCTAGGCCCCCAAAGCCCATCGAGCTGTGAAAAGCTTCCTTTCAGCTGACTCCTGCAATACAGTGACCTGTCAGTCCAGACGTCTGCAGCAGGGACTGAACTTGCCTCCTGAGTGCCAAAGGCTCTCATTGGTGCTGCCACACGTCCAAGAGCAACTCTGGCGACGGGTAGCATAAAAGTAGCTTAATTTGATATATAAAAAAAACAGGCCCCTGTCACGACTGTCTTAGTTATTTGCCAGTTAAATACAATAAACTCTCTGCTTTCAAATTTACTCAAAGGGATTGCTGAATTTCCAGTCCGCCACCACCTTAATCACCAGAACACCACAGAAACCAGCAGACCCCGTGTTAGAATTTAGTCCTGTATGCAGCAGGGGTTTCTATTCAATACAGGCTCCTATGCCATCTCCATCCCCATCGTCTGAGCACCTTCCAGTCAAGCATTAAGCGACGTGCCTAGCATCTGACATGTGGTTGATTCGCTCATCCTCTCCACAGGGGCATGTGCAGTGCTGGGTTTGATTTTGTTTTCCGTATACACGCTGCTCTGGGTTTATATCGGCCCTGGTCTACACTAGGACTTTAGGTCGAATTTAGCAGCATTAAATCGATGTAAACCTGCACCCGTCCACACGATGAAGCCCTTTATTTCGACTTAAAGGGCTCTTAAAATCGATTTCCTTACTCCACCCCTGACAAGTGGATTAGCGCTTAAATCGGCCTTGCCGGCTCGAATTTGGGGTACTGTGGACACAATTCGACGGTATTGGCCTCCGGGAGTTATCCCAGAGTGCTCCATTTTGACCGCTCTGGACAGCACTCTCAACTCAGATGCACTGGCCAGGTAGACAGGAAAAGAACCGCAAACTTTTGAATCTCATTTCCTGTTTGGCCAGCGTGGCAAGCTGCAGGTGACCATGCAGAGCTCATCAGCAGAGGTGACCATGATGGAGTCCCAGAATTGCAAAAGAGCTCCAGCATGGACCGAACGGGAGGTACGGGATCTGATCACTGTATGGCGAGAGGAATCCGTGCTATCAGAACTCCGTTCCAGTTTTCGAAATGCCAAAACCTTTGTCAAAATCTCCCAGGGCATGAAGGACAGAGGCCATAACAGGGACCCGAAGCAGTGCCGCGTGAAACTGAAGGAGCTGAGGCAAGCCTACCAGAAAACCAGAGAGGCGAACGGCCACTCCGGGTCAGAGCCCCAAACATGCCACTTCTATGATGAGCTGCATGCCATTTTAGGGGGTTCAGCCACCACTACCCCAGCCGTGTTGTTTGACTCCTTCAATGGAGGTGGAGGCAATACGGAAGCAGGTTTTGGGGATGAAGAAGATGATGATGATGATGAGGTTGTAGATAGCTCACAGCAAGCAAGCGGAGAAACCGGTTTTCCCGACAGCCAGGAACTGTTTCTCACCCTGGACCTGGAGCCAGTACCCCCCGAACCCACCCAAGGCTGCCTCCTGGACCCAGCAGGCGGAGAAGGGACCTCCGGTGAGTGTACCTTTTAAAATACTATACATGGTTTAAAAGCAAGCATATGAAAGGATTACTTTGCCCTGGCATTCACGGCTCTCCTGGATATACTCCCAAAGCCTTTGCAAAAGGTTTCTGGGGAGGGCAGACTTATTGCGTCCTTCATGGTAGGACACTTTACCACCCCAGGCCAGTAACACGTACTCGGGAATCATTGTACAACAAAGCATTGCAGTGTATGTTTGCTGGCGTTCAAACAACATCTGTTCTTTATCTCTCTGTGTTATCCTCAGGAGAGTGAGATATAATCCATGGTCACCTGGTTGAAATAGGGTGCTTTTCTTCAGGGGACACTCAGAGGAGCCCATTCCTGCTGGGCTGTTTGCCTGCGGCTGAACAGAAATGTTCCTCGCTGTTAGCCACAGGGAGGGGGGAGGGTTGAGGGGGTAGCCACGCGGTGGGGGGAGGCAAAATGCGACCTTGTAACAAAAGCACATGTGCTATGTATGTAATGTTAACAGCAAGGTTTACCCTGAAAGAGTGTAGCCAGTGTTTTATAAAATGTGTCTTTTTAAATACCGCTGTCCCTTTTTTTTTCTCCACCAGCTGCATGTGTTTCAATGATCACAGGATCTTCTCCTTCCCAGAGGCTAGTGAAGATTAGAAAGAAAAAAAAACGCACTCGAGATGAAATGTTCTCCGAGCTCATGCTGTCCTCCCACACTGACAGAGCACAGACGAATGCGTGGAGGCAAATAATGTCAGAGTGCAGAAAAGCACAAAATGACCGGGAGGAGAGGTGGCGGGCTGAAGAGAGTAAGTGGCGGGCTGAAGAGAGTAAGTGGCGGGCTGAAGACAGGGCTGAAGCTCAAATGTGGCGGCAGCGTGATGAGAGGAGGCAGGATTCAATGCTGAGGCTGCTGGAGGACCAAACCAGTATGCTCCAGTGTATGGTTGAGCTGCAGCAAAGGCAGCTGGAGCACAGACCACCGCTACAGCCCCTGTGTAACCAGCCACCCTCCTCCCCAAGTTCCATAGCCTCCACACCCAGACGCCCAAGAACGCGGTGGGGGGGCCACTGGCCAACCAGCCACTCCGCCACAGAGGATTGCCCAAAAAAAAGAAGGCTGTCATTCAATAAATTTTAAAGTTGTAAACTTTTAAAGTGCTGTGTGGCATTTTCCTTCCCTCCTCCACCACCCCTCCTGGGCTACCTTGGTAGTCATCCCCCTATTTGTGTGATGAATGAATAAAGAATGCATGAATGTGAAGCAACAATGACTTTATTGCCTCTGCAAGCGGTGATCGAAGGGAGGAGGAGAGGGTGGTTAGCTTACAGGGAAGTAGAGTGAACCAAGGGGCGGAGGGTTTCATCAAGGAGAAACAAACAGAACTTTCACACCGTAGCCTGGCCAGTCATGAAACTGGTTTTCAAAGCTTCTCTGATGCGTACCGCGCCCTCCTGTGCTCTTCTAACCGCCCTGGTGTCTGGCCGCGCGTAACCAGCAGCCAGGTGATTTGCCTCAACCTCCCACCCCGCCATAAGCGTCTCCCCCTTACTCTCACAGATATTGTGGCGCACACAGCAAGCAGTAATAACAGTGGGAATATTGGTTTCGCTGAGGTCTAAGCTAGTCAGTAAACTGCGCCAGTGCGCCTTTAAACGTCCAAATGCACATTCTACCACCATTCTGCACTTGCTCAGCCTGTAGTTGAACAGCTCCTGACTACTGTCCAGGCTGCCTGTGTAGGCTTCATGAGCCATGGCATTAAGGGGTAGGCTAGGTCCCCAAGGATAACTATAGGCATTTCAACATCCCCAACAGTTATTTTCTGATCTGGGAATAAAGTCCCTTCTTGCAGCTTTTGAAACAGACCAGAGTTCCTGAAGATGCGAGCGTCATGTACCTTTCCCGGCCATCCCACGTTGATGTTGGTGAAACGTCCCTTGTGATCCACCAGAGCTTGCAGCACTATTGAAAAGTACCCCTTGCGGTTTATGTACTCGGCGGCTTGGTGCTCCGGTGCCAAGATAGGGATATGGGTTCCGTCTATGGCCCCACCACAGTTAGGGAATCCCATTGCAGGAAAGCCATCCACTATGACCTGCACATTTCCCAGGGTCACTACCCTTGATATCAGCAGATCTTTGATTGCGTGGGCTACTTGCATCACAGCAGCCCCAACAGTAGATTTGCCCACTCCAAATTGATTCCCAACTGACCGGTAGCTGTCTGGCGTTGCAAGCTTCCACAGGGCTATCGCCACTCGCTTCTCAACTGTGAGGGCTGCTCTCATGTTGGTATTCATGCGCTTCAGGGCAGCGGAAAGCAAGTCACAAAGTTCCATGAAAGTGCCCTTACGCATGTGAAAGTTTCACAGCCACTGGGAATCATCCCAGACCTGCAACACTATGCGGTCCCACCAGTCTGTGCTTGTTTCCCAAGCCCAGAATCGGCGTTCCACAGCATGAACCTGCCCCATTAGCACCATGATGCATGCATTGGCAGGGCCCATGCTTTCAGAGAAATCTGTGTCCATGTTCTGATCACTCACGTGACCGTGCTGACGTCGCCTCCTCGCCCGGTATCGCTTTGCCAGGTTCTGGTGCTGCATATACTGCTGGATAATGCGTGTGGTGTTTAATGTGCTCCTAATTGCCAAAGTGAGCTGAGCAGCCTGCATCCTTGCCTTGGTATGGCATCCGCACAGAAAAAAGGCGCGGAACGATTGTCTGCCATTGCTCTGACGGAGGGAGGGGCGACTGACGACACGGCTTACAGGGTTGGCTTCAGGGAGCTAAAATCAACTAAGGGGGTGGCTTTACATCAAGGAGTATTTCAGGCAGGACTTCACGGAGGGTTCCAATAAGAAATGGTGCACCTAAGTTATTGTTCTTATTGGAACAAGGAGGTTAGCCTGGCCTCTGATTGATTCATGGCTAGATTTACCTCGCTGCACCTTCTCTGTGAGTGACTGCAGTGTGACCTAGAGGAATGAGTCCCCTAGACGGGGGAGGGGGAGGAGGCAAATGAGTACAAAACAAATCTGGTCTATTTCTTGTTTTAATCCACTCCATCTATCTTTTACATCTTTGGCTGGCAGCAGACGGTGCAGAAGGACTGCATGCCATCCACATCTCATGGCTGCTCGGCAGAAGATGGTACAGTACGACTGCTAGCCATCGTCATCTCTTGCCTGCCCGGCAGAAGATGGTACAATACGACTGCTAGCCATCGTCATCTCTTGCCTGCCCGGCAGAAGATGGTACAGTATGACTGCTAGCAATCCGTATCGCCTGCCTGCTCACCATAAGATGGTTCAATAGGACTGACTGCAGGACTAAAGAAAATGACCTGGTCAAGTCACTCCAAATTTAGTCCCTGCGCCCATGTCTGCCGAGGCGCTCCCAGCCGACGCGGCCAGGAGCACCTCGGACATGACGAGGACGGCTACCAGTCGTATTGCACCGTCTGCTGCCAGAAGGCAATGGGTTGCTGCTACTGTGTAGCAATGCAGTACCGCGTCTGCCAGCACCCAGGAGACATACGGTGACGGTTACCTGAGCGGGCTCCATGCTTGCGGTGGTATGGCGTCTGCACAGGTAACTCAGGAAAAAAGGCGCGAAACGATTGTCTGCCCTTGCTTTCACGGAGGGAGGGAGGGAAGGGGGGACTGATGATATGTACCCAGAACCACCCGCGACAATGTTTTAGCCCCATCAGGCATTGGGATCTCAACCCAGAATTCCAATGGGCAGCGGAGACTGCGGGAACTGTGGGATAGCTACCCACAGTGCAACGCTCCGGAAGTCGACTCTAGCCTCGGTACTGTGGAAGCGCTCCGCCGAGTTAATGCACTTAATGCACTTAGAGCATTTTCTGTGGGGACACACACACTCGAATATATAAAACCGATTTCTAAAAAACCGACTTCTATAAATTCGACCTTATTCCGTAGTGTAGACATACCCTCAGAGAGGCAGGTATGTGCTTTGCCCTTGGAGAGGAAGGTGGTGAGGTACTTAGCTCCTGAGGGAGTTTGTCCCCCAGTCTAGGGCCAGCTCCAGAGAAAGCTGAAACAACGAGGAGTCCTTGTGGCACCTTAGAGACTAACAAATTTATTTGGGCATAAGCTTTCGTGGGCTAGAACCCACTTCATCAGATGCATGGAGCGGAAAATACAGGAGCAGGTATAAATACATGCAAAGATGTGAATTGCCTTACCAAGTGTGCGGTCAGTCTAACGACACAATTCAATTGACAGCAGGATACCAAGGGAGGAAAAATAACTTTTGAAGTGGTAATGTTTCCTGCACAGACGAGCTTTACCCTTGTGGTAGAAAGTTCCACTGAGCTTGAGGTGAGGAGTTGCCGACCACAGCCCTTTCCTGTGAGCTGTGGCCAGACGTCTAGATACCCTGGGCCCAGGGCTCTGAGTGCCTTGAAGAGAACGACTGAGATTTCTATTTAGGGGTTTGGCCCCATCACCAGAGAGTCTATCCAAGGCTGTATGTGGCCTTTATACGTGTCATTTCTGCCACCCCACAGACATGAATGAATCTATCCTCCCAGCACCCCCGCGAGGTGGAGAAGTGGTACTGCCATTATTAGAACCCCCAATTTACAGACGGGCAAGGGAGGCGTGGAGACATTAAGGTCATTATTTGCCAAACTGGCCCCTGACGTTGGGGCTGATTTTTCAGAGAGACTGAGCACCCCCACCTCATTGGCTTTGGTTGGATTTGTGTGTGTTCAACACTTCTGAAAATCTGACACCAGGGCAGCTCAGCTGGGCAGTGGTGGATTAACGCACAGGCCCATGGGGCTTGTGCTCAGGGGCCCCAGCCAATTTGGGGGCCCCTGCAGGAGCGGCAGAACCTGTATAGAAGTGGGGAGACCACTGATGTGGAACTGTGACTCCTCCTCCTGCCGTTCCTCCTCCTCCCCCAGGGCCCCGAGCCCTGCTCCTCCTCCTCCTCCCCCTGGGATCCTGCTCCCTGCTCCCCCCACTCCCCTGGGGCCCCACCCCTGCTCCTCCTTTTCCCCCTGGGCCCTGCCCCCTGGCCAGGCAGGAAGCCAGAGCTGGGCAGTGGCAAGAACCAACCAGGGAGCCCAAGCTGCTGTGGGGAGCCCCAGACTCTCCACCTGCTTTGGATGGGGGCCGGGGTGCCCGACCCATGTCCCCACCCCCCAGGGCCACTGGGAAGAGGCTGGCACTGCTAGCTTATCAGCTTCCCCGCTGCGAAGTACAGCCCCTGCCACTGCTCCCCTGTGCCTGAATGAGACTACTACGCCCATGGTAAAAAGTGCGGCGGGTTGGGGACGGGGGAGGGCATGGCCTCCCTGGTCCCTCAGTTCCAGTGCCTCCAGGATGGGGGGGCACAAATCTTCTTTGTGCCCAGAGCCCCGATAAATCTTAATCCGGCTCTGCAGTTGTGGAACCTGAAGCACCAATCCTGGCCCCAGTGACTTGCACAGGGTTACCCAGAAACTCCCCTGGCTCTGCTGAGTCCCGGTCTGGAGCCTCAGTCACAAGGCGGCCCTGGACTGTGGCACCTGTCAGAGAGAATCTATGGGTTAAGAGAGAGGTTTTGCCCAGAGGCTGTTGTTGCTGGGTGGTTTGTAGTTAGGTTTGTTAGATGCTGCCTACTGAAGAACAGAATGGCGGAGCTCAGAGACAGGCAGCTAGTGACTAGAGGGAAGGCCCTCAGCGGTGGGGAGGATGGTGCATCACTCTCTCAGTGCTGAGAGGGGGGGAATTTCCACAGTGGGGGGTCAGAGGTATTATTTGCAATTCTATTTTTCCCCGGCTCACTGTCTCTTTTTAAAAAGAGCAGCTTAGCATTAAAGAAAAATACCCTGGCTGGTGGAATTATTTGCCCATCTTCTCACTTTGAGGTTTTGTCAGGGTGTTCAAACCATGCACTTTGTGTTTATCAGCTCATCGCAGAGGTGTCTGTGAGGGCGTTCTGAGAGGTCGCACTGTGGTTCTGAAAAGCTGCCATCTGCACCTGAGAGGAAAGGTCAGAGCAGTGAAAACATGAGAAGATGTGGTCTGTTTCTTGACTAGGAGATTCTTCAATCACACATCCCATCTTATTTTGTAACGAAAATTTATAAGGCCAAATTTATCCTGGTATATCTCCATTGACTTTACTGTATTTAGCCCATAAAGTGGAGTCACTTTATAGTATTGTTACCCCTTTTTGACCGAGTCATTTAGCCAAAGCCAGGGAGTTGAGGGTTGTTTCTGCTGGGAGAAACTGACGTAGGAGTCAGGTGTTTCTTTGATGCAATTTCTGTGTATTTAGAAGAATTTACAAAGTCCTGTTTTCATGAATACAGCACAAATCACATAACAAGAAACAGTGTCTTTGCTCTCAATGCGGAGCCCCTTTCTAGCCAGCACTTATCCCCAAAATTCTCTCTTACTTTTTCTCAGGGCCACATTCAATAGCCAAACTCCCATTGGTGTTATTCAACTGCTCTCATCTAAATGCAAATTTTGGGGCTGATCCTTTACCCCCAAACCTTGCCCCTTCAGCTTGGTGTCATCCCATTTCCTCCACTGTGAGAGGGACATTCACTAGGCACTTTGGATACTCTGTCCAGGAGTGCCTTAAATTCATAACAAACCTTCTTGTGACTGATTTTTTTCCCACAGTACCAGCATTTAACTGAACTGCTTCCCTTAATTTGTGTTATTGCCAATTCCTCTTGTTTTACGAACCCAATGTATCGTCCTTTCTAATCCTTCAAAAGTGTCATGGACCAGATTAGACATCAGACCTACTAGGATGCTTCCATCTTCCTCACTCCCAGCTGCTTTCTCCTCTGGTGAGCTGCTACAAGGAAAGATTCAAGTTCTGTGGCAAGTTCCACAATCTCTGAGGCCATGTCTACACTACAGGGGAAAGTGGATCTAAGCTACGCAATTTGAGTTACGTGAATAGCGTAACTCAAATCGACATAGCTTACATCTACTTACTGTGGGGTCCACACTATGCCATGTCGATGGGAGACACTCTCCCGTTGACTCCGCTTACTCTTCTTGATCAGGTGGAGTACAGGAGTTGACGGGAGAGTGATCCGCAGTCGATTTAGCGGGTCTTTACTAGACCCGCTAAATCGACCGCCAATGCCTTGATTGCCACGCGTCGATCCCCCGGTAAGTGTCGACAAGGTCTTAGAGTATCCTTGGCTTCCTTTCACTCCCGTCGGCTTAACTACTTCAGCCCCCGTGGGCGGCGGTCGCTATGTCAGCGGAAGAAGCTCTCCGGCCGACATAGGGCTGTCCATGCCGGTACTTAGGTCGGTGTGACTTATGATGCTCGGTGATGGCTTAGTCACACCACTGAGTGATTAATTGAGCTGTAGCAAGCCCTGGCACAAATTAAGCACTGCACCAAATATCATGCTGTGTATGAATGGCATCTTCTCACTCAGCATATCTGCATATTCAGAGTCCTGATGTTAGTGTCAAAGGTACATTTTTACTGCTTTTTACTCCCATTACATCTGCTGCAGCATCAGCACAGTGAAGGGAGACTGGGACGCATCCTCTCCCTTCTTCTGCAGAACAGTTTGCTAAGTTCCACCCACACTTCTGCAAACCTTTTGAAGGCAATGGGGTAGCACAGGGGTAAGTAAAGGCAGAACGGGTCCTGCAGAATCTTTGTTCCTGGGGATGGTGCGTGAGAGGGAAAGCGTCTAGCTTGACTCTCAGATCCCAAGGTGAGTTTGTGAGGCTGGTGATTTCTTTTTAACTTATACATGATCTGGAACAAACACGATCTGGAAATATGTGAGTGGCAAGAACAATGGACCCTTCAATGCAGTCTTATAGTCACTTTTCAATCTAGAACTTCACTGTAATACAAATCTATTATTATTAAGTATTGTTATCCCTATTGTATTTGGTTGCTCTTTGAATGGATTGAATAAGGAGCAATTACACATTTACCGTGAGAAGTATCTACACTACCCCACAAAGAGGCGTCTGAATGCCAGGGTATCAAACCAAGAGTTCAGAGTTACTGGAAAGGCTGGACAAACGGAGGCCCCTTGCAGCAAATTCTGAAAGTGGATGGACTGAGGCTCATACACGTTTCCGGGGGAGTGAATTGGTCTTTGCTATTGAGATGCCCCTGCTCCCCTCAAGCTTCACCCTGGATGTAGCTAGCTTAATGCAGATGGTTTGGAGAGTCAGAGAAAGGTGGTCTGTCAGGTTACTAGGTCCTAGGCTACTTAGGGATGTGTAGATCATAAACCAGCACCGTTGAAGACCAGACACTGTAAGCATGTGATCTGCTCCTGCCGATGATCCCTGCTCACAAGGTGGGCAGTCACACCCTGCATGAATTGGAGCTAGTGCTGCAAGGAAGTGGCAGTGGTCTTTCTAGCCTAATAATAACTGTGGCATGTAGGAGTGAGGTGTGGTCTGAGCACAAGAGGGAACTCTCTTAGGGCTTGGCTGCATTGCAAGTTAGAGCACATTAAATCAGCCCCGGGCCCCCTAACTCCTGAGGTGTCCACACTGGCAAGGCGCTTAGAGCGCCTGGACTCTGCAGCTGGAGAGCTCCTGGTAATCCACCTCCACAAGAAGCATAAAGCTTGCTGCGCCCCGGGTTAAATGCCCGGGTGTCCGTGTGGACAAGGTGTTGCATTACTGCACTGTGATCGGCTGCTGGAAACTTCCCATAATCCCCTGAAGGTCAAGTGGCCACTCTGGTCATTGTTTTGAACTTGGCTGCAGGCCTGCGGATATCCCCTTTCAAAGCTCTGTTTTTGACAGCCGGCTGCTTATCTGCTCCAGGACAAAGCAACCTATTACTGTGGAATGCTGCTGCTGTGAGTGTGTGTGAGAGAGAGAGGCTGTGGTGTGTGTGTGTCTGCTGCTGTCTGAACTTACAAGACAGTATGCTCACACACTCCCTGCCCCCCAAAACACACTGGAAGGGGCCCAATGGGTCCAGTGGCCTTTCTCCTGGAACCTCACTCCAGCTGTGTTACAAGTTCTGGCCCTCTAGGATGCCGAGCCCTAGAAAGTGTGGAAGTTGAATTGGATGTGTGACCTAATGATGACATGTTCTCAAAATCCTGACCTCAAGAGGATTCAGGGAAGGGACACCTAGCTGGAGTGTAGGAGAGTCTCTCTGTGTGTATGTGGCTATGTGCATCAAGGTGGCCACTCTTGGTGCAGGCTTAAGTAACTGATATAATAATGTACTCAGTATGTGCACTATGATATTTTCAGATCTTCTTGTCTTCCAAGAATTTTCCTGTGGAATTGAGGTCCAGCTTTCAGTGCCATGCTCAGCCTTGCCCATACTAATCAAAAGCCAGCTCATGCCTGGCTCCTCTACATGCACAATGGCCAGCTATTAAGTGGCCATTCATAAGCCCAGGGAATGTCCTATATATTTTGTGGGAAGCTGGACCTAAATTCTGCTGGTGAGCAACATGTGTGTGTATCTGATGGTTAAGAGAGGTGTAGAAAGAGAGAAGCGGGAAAGGAGAGAACTGAGAGACAGGAAGAGGATAGAAATGAGGAAAATGGATAAGGAGAAGTATGGATGTTTGGGGAGTGAGGGGATTGTAGGTGGTAGGTCACCTTAGTAGGTGACACTGATGGACTAGGATATCCTATATTGTAGAAGCTCCCAGAAGAAGAATTCATCCAGGTGATTGCTTCTTGAGAGAGTAATTTTCTCCCTGGTAAGTATTGAGCTATTTCCTGCCTTCATTTGATTAAAGAAGGAGGGTCTTGGTCTTTCCAGTGTTGTAGAAGTGTTTTCTTCTAAAGAGGGACATTAAGATGCTTCTTAATAAGTGAACAGAGATTTAGCCATCAGAGATATATATGATTGCAATAGGTCTCTGTTAAGCACCAGTTAGTGAGTCCCCATTATTGTGAGTGATCAGGGCACCATGACAGGTAGATGATAAAGAGGTAGATTCTAACCCTAACCCATAAATTGCCATAGCTCTGTTGAAGTCAATGGAGCAATGACAATTTGTGCCACTGAAGATGTGCTCCAAAGAGGGCTTGTGGCTCCACTTCTTTCAGGAGTCTGGCAAGGCTTGGTTTCCTCGGATGCAGCCACACCTAGTCCCACCAAAGCCAATGGGAGTTTTGCCTGATGACTTCAATGGAATCAGAATTTGACCTTTGCTCAGGGGGCTTGCTTTCTTTGGGGCTGCTCAGGCTGGCCTGATGGGGTCTAGGCTTCCTTCTAGAGTCTCCCATGAGAGAAGAAACCAAATTCCCAGGAAAGAGTGAGCAAAACAAACCCCTGTCTTGTGAAAGTGCTTTCTAAGCCCTCAGGCTCAGATCCACAAAGGTATTTAGGCTCCTAATTTCCATGGACGTTAGGAGCCTAAATACCTTTGAGGATCTGGGCCCTCAAGCCCACCAGCCATTTCCCTCCTGTGTGGGAGGGATACTTCATCACTGCCCTCCACTGGGCTACTCACATACGTGTTCATGCTGCCCTTGTGTGTTTAGCCTTATTTGGAAATCCTTGAAATGCTGCCCCAGTTACTGGCTAATTATAGATGCAACTGTTTCGATATAAAGAGAAACTCGTCGGCTTGTTATCATTACTATACACCGTGTCCAGAGGATGCAGCTGTTCTTATCTCCCCTCTTGCCTTCATCGGAGCTGGGGCTCGAGACTAGCTCGGTACAGGAATAACACTTTCAACTTTCTGCATGCATGGCAGTTGTTCTTGCAGGATTGTATCACCAGTGGAGTTCCTACTCAACAGTAGCCAAAGCAATTGCCCCTCTCTACAGCCCTCCTAAACTCCCCCCCTCCCTGCCACTTGATGTAATTATTGGGCCATCAAATTTACCCAAATATTACTGTGAGCTCCATTGTAAAGGGCACATGAAAGTTCCTCAGATAGCACAACGGCCTTATAGCAAAGCGTCACCGGTGCAGCGCCTCCCGCTGGTCATCTGGGAATTAGCTCTTTTCCAGTGCATGGAGCATCCTCTGCAGGCCGGTGTCTCACCTGCTGCTGACCCCGTGTTCCTCCCAGACCCCGGTGCCCTTTATGTCGGGGTTCTGCCCCAACAATACCCCCACTCTCTGGACTCCCCTCCCAGGGGAACCCCCAACCCTCAAACCCACCTTGCCTCAGTGGTTACTGCCAGTGATCAGCTAGCCCCCTTTCACAGGGGCAGACTGCAGTCTGCAATGGCCACTCATCATTGGCAAGGGGTTAGGACCTGCTGCCTTTGCCTATTCCCAGGCTGTATCTCTGCAGCCCCAGTACCTCTGTAGGCCTTCAGCAAGGCCTGCAGCCTGAGGAGTTGCCAGGCTGGAGCTCCCCAGCTCCCTTGCCCTATTCCCCGGCACTGCGCCAGTTCAGGTACCTTCTTCTCAGACAACTAGCCCTTCTCTCTCCAGGGCTGGAGAGAGACTCCTTCAGCTCCTGGCCCCCAGCCCTCTTATAAGGGCCAGCTGGGTCCTGACTGAGCTGGCCACAGCTGTGGCTGCTTCCCCGATCAGCCTAGCTTGGCTGCTTTTAACCCCTGCCTATCGGAGTGGGGCAGCCGTCCCACTACAGGCCTATAATAACAAAAGGTGATGGGAAAAGGTACAAAAACGAAAAAGAAAAACTGAATTAGCCTAAATAAAAAGGCCTACTGATATAATTTAAGGACTATGTTGAAATCATGCTTGGTAGCCAAAAGACACGGGGAACTGGAAATTAATGACCCCAAATTGGTGTGTTGGATATTAGGCCTAATTGATGGACAAAATAATGAGGGGGCGGGCTATTCTTTAAGTGCTGGTCCCTAGGTGCACTCCATATGTGGGTACGCATGCGCACCACGTGCCTGAGTCTGGAAATTCTTCAAAGCAGCATCCATTGGCCTGCACATCCACAATAGTTCTCCTTATGCTGCTGACCAAGGGTATAACAGGCAGTTCCTTCTTACCACCACATGATCTGAGTCGGAATTATGTCCTCCTTCACTCAGTTGTATAACCCGCAAAGAAAGAAAATATTTGTAAACAGTGATATATTTTTAGCTTAGTAGTTAAAGTTATAGCTAGCAGAGTATTTCTTTTCCCCAGCTGGGGAATCCCCTCCCTGGCTCAGGGACTCTGTCCAGAGTCCCAGCATTCAAGAATTGCATCTCCTACCCATAGCCCTTTCTCCATCAGTGATGAACATCCCCAGTGCCTATACTATCTGGGTGAGGTGCAGATCTCTGCACTGTGCAGTATCTGTCACTCCTTCCCACCCAGAACTTGGGAAGCCCAGGAGCATAAGTGCTGACTCTGTGGGTGCTCCAGGGCTGGAGCACCCCCGGGGAAAAATTAGTGGGTGCTCTGCACCCACTGGCAGCCAAGCTACCACACCCCCCCGCCCCACCACTTCCTCTCCTGAGCGTGCAGCATTCCTGCTCCTCTGTCTACCTCCCAGCATTTCCCACCTGGCTGCCACCAAACAGCTATTTGGCAGCATTAGCATGCTCCAGGAGGCAGGGGATGAGTGGGAATGTGGTGTGCTCAGGGGAGGAGCCAGGGAAGAGGCGGGGCCGGGGCGGGGATTTGGGGAAGGAGTTGGAATATGGGCAGGGAGGGGGTGGAGTTGGGGCAGGGACTTTGGGGAAGGGGTTGGGAAGAGGTGGGGCAGGGGCAGGGCCTCATGGAAGGGGTGGAGTGGGGGCAGGGCCAGGGGCAGAAAGGGGGTCGAGCACCCACGCGAAAGAGGGGAAGTCGGTGCCTATGCCCAGGAGCTTCACCTATGGAGAAGGGTATGAGGGCCCTCTCCAATCCAGGTCACAGAGACCCCCCAGTCATCAGCCTCAACTGAGCAGCAGGTCCCCCTCCAAGCATGTGCCTTGGAGTGGAGTTTCAACATCTGAGCCCAAGGACTCTTCTTGTAGGGCTCCCCATGAGAGTAGAGGGCAATCTCATGGGCACAAGGACAGATCCCAGTCAAGGGCTGTCCGTAAGAAACATGCTTCCTCCCCGAGCCTGTCCAGGTCGGATTAGAAGACACATATGGAGCCTAAGGAACCAGCTCTGCTGAAGACCCCCAGATTGGAGTGCAAGGCATGTAAAAAGAAAGACCTGCTGGTTCTGTTTGTTACCTCAGTACCAAAGCATAAGGACAATCATTCGCTGGTTCTGTCTATGAGCGCTGGCCTGGCCCCACCATCGGTACCACCTCGTTCATCTAAAGACTGTCCAGCTGCCACAGATACACCAGGTCCTTCAGACTAGACTGCCAGAACCCCTTGGACAACAGGGCATATGGAGATGTACACAACGCCGGATGATCTGTTCCTCCCTTCTCCACAGTCTGCACTCCTTTCCGGCTCTGCCCTCCTGAGAGATGTCCTTATTCCAGAGGAGGAGTCTATATCAATGTCCCAAGCATGGTCCCATGTCCAACCATCTGGTAGGAGTGCACTGGTGACAGAGGTGGCAAGAGAGCAGAGGCTGCAAGCATCTGGGTACAGACCTGGTCCTTATGCTGCTATGCTGTGTACCACAATGATGCCAGCAGAGTTAATACTGGAGCGGCGCGGGAAAGTGTCCTACCATGGTGGAAGAAATAAGGCAGCCCTCCTCAGAAACCTTCTGCCAAAGATTGCAGAGTACCTCCATGAAAATTTCCTGGAGATCTCCGTGGAGGATTCCCAGGCCATCCCTGTGCACCTAAACAGTCTTTTCCGGGGGGCACCCTCTGCGTAGCTGGAGTGGCCACTGGGAATCAGATACCCACTGCACCTCACTTTTTCTTCATATTAAACATAAAATATAAGAGCATGTGACCACTACAGTTTGATTGGAATTGCATACTCACCAGAGGTACCTTCCCCGGCATCACGCTCGGCCATGATGCTGTCCTGCGACTGGTTAGACTGCTCCGGGGTTAAAAATAGCTCCTGGCTCTTGAGGAGAATGGATCCCCCCGCTAGCCTGTCTCCCATTCTCCTCCTCTTCCAAAATCTCCTCCTCATTGTTGCCTGCAGTGGCCCGGGACTTTGACTTCTGCGAGGTGTCCACGCTGCGGCTGGGGGTAGTGGTGGGGTTACCACTGAGAATCGCATGCAGCTCATTGTAGAAGTGGCACATCTGCAGTGCAGAACCAGAACTGTTCGCCTCCGTTGTCTTCTGGTACTCCTGCCGCATTTCCTTGATTTTCATACGGCTCTGCTGCGTGTCCCAGGTGTAGCCCTTCTCCCCCATGCCCCGCGCGACCTTTCCATAGATGTCAACGTTTCTATGGCTGGATCGGAGCTGTGGCTGCAAACACACTCTTCTCCTCACAGACCAATAAGATCCACCACCTCCTGTGTAGTCCAGGCTGGAGCGTGTTTGGGGTGTTGAGTCGCCATGATCAGCTGGGCTGCCGAGCTCTCCACGCTGATCAAACAGGAAATGGGAATTCAAAAGTTCCGGGGGCTTTAATAGGGGAGGGGCTATTTCCTGCGTACCTGGCTGCTGTGCAGTGGAGTTGAAAACGATCACCAGAGCGGTCACAGCGGAGCATTGTGGGACACCTCCTGGGGGCCATTTCAGTTGACTTAAACAATGCTGTGTCTACATTGCCTCTCTGTCGACCCATCAACATCAAATTAAGAGCTACGCCTCTCGCGGAGGTGGAGTAATTCAGTCTATGTAACAGGTGAGGTAGGTCAGTGGAAGAGACCTGGTAGTGTAGACACATATGTTATTAGGTCGATATAAGGGGGCTTCCATCAACCTAAGTTTGTAGTGTAGACCAGATCTGAATCTCTCTTCTCACAAATGACTCATTAGTAGGGTGACCGGATAGCAAGTGTGAAAAATCAGGAAACTTTTTGGGGGGTCACAGGTGGGAGGAGGGTTATAGTTGCATATATAAGACAAAACCCCTAATATCAGCATGGTTCTACTCATGAGCTGCACACAGATCTCTCTTCTGTAGGCAGGGGCTGAGGCACAGGTCTCCGGCTGGAACAGATCAAATTGTTTTCAGATGTTGTAAAACAAACAGGGCCTATCAGTGTGCGTAAGACATTGGCTTTGGCATTGATTACTGTTTATGTCAGCTGCAGCACTGTCAGTTCCCAGCGTGTATGGGGAAACTACTCAAGTAGAAACCACATCGGTTTCAATTTATTCAAAAGATTTCAGGGCTCAGTTAGAGGTGTTGGGGGCCATTAGATATGGTGAGTGAGTGTATTGCAATGGAAACTGTAACTTATGCAGAAATAGCAGGAAGGCAAAGGCCTAGCAGGAATTAGCACACACCTTATAAAGCAACTCTCCTCTTGCTTTGTTCTTACATGTGCCAGGGCTGGCCTGGAAGGGGGTGGGGGGTGCAAAAAGGAGACCTGGGACTCTGCTGAAGAGGGGGTGGCACAATGGGGACCCTAAGGGAGTTCTCCAGGCTGCCAAAGGGGAAGCTGCAGGAGGAAGATCCAGAGGTAGGGTTGCCAACTTTCTACTCGCACAAAACCGGACATCCTTGTACTGGGCCTCTCAGTAGTGCTTGTGTTCATCATCCTGTTATGATTAAAATGTCAGATCTTCACAGAAGCAGTGTCTGTGGGGAAGATCAGGGACTACTGCAGCTAAACCACCCCTCAGGATTCTCTCCAGTTGGAGGACTTCACCAAGCTTCCATTACTCCGCTCCGCTTGCCTTTGTGCTGCTGTTTAAATTGTCAAGGGCTGGAGTGCTCAGTTGCTGAGTGGATGAAGGGGCAGTGCTCTCCTGATGTTCCAGTTGTTCTATAATTGGAATCCAGAAATTCTCTTTGCGATGTGGAGATCTACACTCCACCACCACCCCCTTACAGCCACCACCCTTCTACTGAGACTGACTGGCTGATCCTCCTTCTAAAGCGCCACCAGCCAAGTCCTACCGTAACAGGATGGAGGGGTCACTATAGAGATAGGGGTGATCTCAGATCACTCTGTTTCCCTCACCCCAAAAGCAGACTGTGGCTTTCAAAGCCCTCCGAGATCCAGCAACTGTTGGGGAGGGTCAACGTTGTTCTGCTTGTGATTATTCAGATTTTTCTCTTTAGAGAATTATTTTTGTGGAGCTCTTCTTGGCATAAATGTGAATTGTAGAGGGACTATTTTCAAATAAAAGTTTTTTTCCTCTTGTAAATGGTTTATTCTTTGTTCTTTTCAAAAGAGGCAGTTGAGTTCCTTCAGGACCTGACAGATCCTGGTCCCCAAGCTCTCCATCCCAGGGTCAACAATCCATTTTTAATCTGGTAGCACCTGGCTCTTGGGAACACCAGTGCTCCTATTAATGCTGATCTTGGGAGCAGCATGGATGTGGGGAACGTGGAAGAGGAGACCAACAGAGTCCTGCAGGGGACTTGGTGCATAAGCCCTGCTTGGTGCCGCCCCACAGCTTTCCTCCTGGAGACCTTAAACTCCAGAGGAGCAAGCAAACTTTCTAGTTTTCTCATGGCCCCCTGGTCTGTGGTGAAATCCCACGAGACAGAGAGCCAAATACCAGAGGTAGAACCCCACTGATACACAGGAACATACAGACCTTAGAAGTCTGCATGCGCCTGCAGAAAATCCTGAGGTCCCCAAGAGAAGTTTTACATAGAGGATTGTGGGAGGCTCTTTATCCTTTCCCAGGGGAGCCGAAGGACAGCACTTTTGCCTTGTGAAAGAGGGATCCTCACCATGCTAGTTGGAGATGCTGGGAGTTTGCTTTAGGTGAGAATAACTACTTGAGACAAGGGTTCAGCCTGTTAAGTTTAGACTTTAGGAGGCATGTTATACTTCTGTTTTATATGTAACCATTCTGTCTCCATCGTCCTTACTCACTACCCACTTGAACCTCTGATCTTTAATAATTTTGGTCTTATTTTCACTCCCCACATATTTCAGCGCTGTGGTATTAAGCGGAGGAGATCCTGAGCTGAAATAATTCAGGCTGGTGTGTACTGTCCCCTGGGGGATGGCAACCCTCGTAATTCTGTGTGTGTGCAGTGAAGGGCCTGGGCACTGCAGGGAGCACTGTGCAGATGCAGGGGTTGGTGTGCGCCTATCAGTATCCCGCACACAGAGAGCGAGGTCTGCGGCGGCCTGGCCGTTCATGCTTGTGCTGACAGAGGCTGGTGGTATCTGGGAGCTGATGCACAAAAAGACTTCCTCATGCTAAGGACAGGTGGTGGTGAGGTGCCTCACAAACGGGCATCACAGAGTCCCAATCCCTGTCCTTTACCCCCTGATGTCTCTCTCTCTCCTTCAGCTCTGTGGAGCTCCACAGGACTTGATACAGGAGCTTTTTCAGCTGCTCTGTGCTGCGTAAGGAATCCAGCACTAAGAGCGCTGGGTGCCACCACGAGCTGAAGCCGGGAGAAAACGACATTCAACTTGGGTAATTTAATACCAAGGAGAGTGGTGCCAGTGAAGCCTAGTGTTTGGCTACACTTAGATATGGGTAGTTGTTTATAATCATAGAGGTTTAATAATTTATAGTTTAGGTGGTTGTGGCTGGCGATAACCAAATGGCGGTCGCCAGCAGTCACAGAGAAATCCAAAATGGAGGTCTGGGAGCGATTCGGCCAATAGCAAGCAGGCAGGCTGAAGTGAACAAAGGTCACAGAATCATAGAATCCTAGAATCTCAGGGTGGGAAGGGACCTCAGGAGGTCATCTAGTCCAACCCCGTGCTCAAATCAGGACCAACCCCAACTAAATCATCCCAGTCACTCCCAAACCCTGAAGAGAGGGGTCAGTTAAAGCATAACACAGGTCTTTAATCAGGTCCAGCTTTGATTGACAGATAGAGGGCTTAAACCTGATTGGTGGTGGGACTGTAAAAGTAAGCAATCCCAATAGGTCAAAATCTGTGTAGAAGGAAGGTAGCTGACAGGCTTCATTTAGTCTGTGTTTGCCCGTCAGTGTGAGTGGGAGTAATAGAAGCATCATCAAAAGAAAAGACCAAAGAGGTAGAAAACAAAAAGGGCTAAAATCGCTGAAGGAAAGGCAAACAGTGGCAGCGAAGCAGCCGCAGCAATTAGACCATTGACAGAGCAGGACTATTCAAAGGGAAAGGAAGACAGCGGTCAGGTAAGCATGGCGATTCTAATATAAAGTATAACGTATGCATGGGATAAGAAAGCTGGATGTTTGTTATAATGTCAGTGTTTAAGGATTTGCTGTCAGCATTCTATGTGTGACTGGCCATTCCATAGGGAATGTAACCACTTGAAGCTCTTGTTTCAATGGTCTGATATTACAATTTGGAATGCTTTGGTATGTACCTGTGCTAACAGAAGTTATGCCTTGTTAAGAAAATGTATGGATTCTTTGTTCGTTTAATAAATTTGTTGTATTAGGGAATATTGTGCTAAATAAAGAATAATTTTGTTTTCGAAGAATACTGGCTGGATGTCAATCCTTTGAGTGGAATGCTGTATCCATGTCCTTCCAAGGGTCAACAGAGGTAGTCTGTTCCAGGGAGTCCTCCAAAGGGCGGACAGAAACCCGCGGTAAAAACCTGGCAAATCCTCGAGAGCGGGCCACCCCCTTTTACCTACCAAAACAGACAAATTAATAAATTGAGTTAGGCAGGCTATTGCGGGGTGCCAAAAGTCTAATTTTGGGGGTAACAGACTCAGCCCCTTCACTGCAACTTGGTGGTGGTGTATTCATTTAGATGGCATATAGGGTCCCAAAGGTATTAACATGGCCCCACTTGTGTCTAACTCAACACAAGGTTTATGGTTTGGCATACAGAGACCACGGCCAGCTTGGCACCATGGCAACCAAGGCCGTCCCTACCCATATGCAAAGTACACAGCTGCATAGGAATTTCCTGGTGCCCTACACCCCTGTGTGCTGCTCCAGCCCCTGCTCCACTCTTCCCCATGGCCCCCGCCCCTGTTCCGCCTCAGCCCCGCCTCTTCCCGCCCCTGCTCCGCCCCCGCCCTGCCCCCACTCCAGCCAGCCCTTCCCCTGAGGATTGCAGCAGGGGTCGGGCTCCCTGCACTTACCGGCGGTGGTAAGCAGAGAGACCCGGCCCCAGTCTGCTCTGCTCCCCTGGCTACCAGCCACGCTGCTGGCGAGTGCTGGGGGGCCGTTTCCCCCTGACCCCCACCTTAAGCCTGGGAGCCAGGGGAGCAGAGCAGGCTGGGGCCAGGTCACTCCACTTCCCGCAGGCAGTGGCCAGCGCCCCTTTACCCCCCGCCCCCCCCGCGGAGGCCTGTGGCCCCACACAGCCCACCCCCATGGGGGGGCTGCGTAGGGCACCAAAATGGCTAGGTACGGCCCTGATGGCAACACATTCTTTTAACACTTTATTGGAGATGCAGCAAAAGAAGGACAAACAATTAAAATGTAAAGCATTAAGTAAGGCTTTCGTCCTAACAACATCCCTTGTTCCCTTTAGCAGGAGAGTCTTTAGAAGGACCACCTCCCTTTCCCTAGCCCTTGTCTGACAGTTACTCAGATCAGCATTTCTCAAATGCAGCCGCTGCGGCTTTTCTTGAGGCCACAGCCTCCTGGATAGTGATTGCGGGGGCCGGGGGGGGGGGGGGGGGAAGAAGCGGCCCCTCCCCGGGGGCTACCAGCAGGTGTTGGACCCTGCCCCCCTTTGGAGACACAAACACTGGAGGAGCAGGCAGCCAGTGAGTTCCTCACCTTCCAGGTGTGGTGTGGTCAGGATTCCATCGTGGGGTGGCGGGCTTCAGGCTCCATCCAAGCGGCGGTAAGCTCCATCCCCCAGCCATGTGGTGGGGGTGCCAACCCCGGGCTCACCCCCTCCCCCATTGCCCTGACCCCTGCTGCCTCCCTCCCCACCTCCCCATCTTGGGCTTAATTTGTCCCCAGGAGTTGGGGCTGAGAAGTCTGCTGTGAAAATTGATATTTGTATATTTGTTAATGTCACTTTTCACAGCAGACTTAGTAGCTAGCTGGGAGGCTGTGAAAAGAGATATTAACAGACAAGGATCACTTTTCACAGCAGCAGACTTACTAGCTAGCCAGTAAAATAAAAAAATGCAAAAGAACCAACAACAAAAAAGACAAGAAGGTGCAAAGCACCTTCTTTGTATTTCTATTCTCGATACGTCCAGTAAAGAATAGAGACAACTGTACATTATCTTTGAGTCTTCAAAAACAAACAAACCAGCCCCAAACCCTACATTAATTACAATGATTTGGACGTGTATATGTGCATATTTATTTGTTTCTCCTAAAGTTCATTGAGTATTTTAGGAAAAATTGTCAGAGCAGCCACCAGCAAGAATGGATGGCTGCACTCTGAGGCCACCAACATTTTTATTTTGAGAACCCCTAGTCTGGAAAATAATAACTGAGCTCTGTGGAAAAGAGAGAAAGTTAGCTGACATGAGCTGGAGCTCTTGTTAATGTCAGATCCTGTTTGCTTCACGACAAAACAAGTCCCAAGCAAGGGGAAAGAGAAGAACAGCAGAGAGAGAAAACGCAGCTTTGGTTGCTGCTGTTGATTTTTCACTTTCAACCTCACTGCTGGAAAAACACAGCACGTGGTCTCAGCAGCCACTCTGAGACTTGGCAAACTTGTACCTTATCCGGCTGTTCAGGGCACTGCATTTAGTAGCCTCTGTCTGGTCCCAGCAGTGTTGTGAACAGGCAGGCCTGGCAAACGAAGTCAGGCTTCCATTAGACAGAAGGAAAAAGGAGAGGGATTGGCAAGAGAAGACATAAGGTAGGGAAGGAAAACGACACATGGGAGGAAGGGGGAAAGACAAAGTCTCACACCCAGGTGAGGGATGGGATTTAGCCAAAGCCCGTGCAGGTGATGTTGTCAGCTGGGTCCCTTCTCTGTGGCCAGCTCTGGTCAGAACATCTCAGAATGAGGATGAGAATGGAACAAGGGTGTCAGGCTGGGTCCCAGGAAATGGTGGGGGTGGCAGCCATCTGGATGAACCCTGCACCTTCCCTTTGTTCAATCAGCGAGTGTGCTTGGGGTGTGATTGGTGGGATCGCCCATCCCCTCGTTATTCTGCCCACCAGTTCGGTCGGATGTCTGACCTGCCAATATTGGGGCATTGATTTCCAGTTCCACACTCCTCTTGTTTACCAGGCGTGATCTTCGCACTCTCCTTGAATTACATCCCTTTGCCTTTTCCTTTGAACTAGTTCGGTCTGGCTGTCTCCCTCTGGCACCTTTTCCCACCAACGTTTATTATTCTAGGCTTACTGTGACTTTTAATGACCTTTAACTCACTTTTCACAGTGGCGCTCACAAGTGGGGTCAGTTTGTAGGCCCTATTATGACCCTGGAGGTGACAAAAAGAAAACTCTCTGGAGTGTGGGAGCACCGCAGGAGCAGCTGTGGCTGACGGCAGCTGGCAGAGCTGTCAGATCAGTGGGTTGGTATACTGGAGGGTGAACTTGGGATGAGTGAGTGTAGAAGCCATGAGCATGGCTCAGAACTATGGCCCTCCCTTCCTCATGGATTTCATTAGGAAATATAAGGGGGAGGGGAGGAAGAACATTTGGAGCGACAAAGCTCTGCAGAGGGCGGGAAGCAGTGACCCAGCTGTGACGACACACTTCCTGTCAGTTCATGAAAAACTAAACAAATTCCTAGACCAAAATTTCCTTAAGGTGGAGTTAAGGGTCAGAGCATGTTACACTTGGGAGCATGTCTACATCCTGGAAGAACAGTTCAGTTCTCAATGTGGAGAGCCAGGACATTCCGAGTTAAGGTTAAACTGAAAAAGATCACCCAATGTTTGAATAGATGGTTTGTGCAGCAGCTGTTCCCAGAAAGCTAAATTGGAATTCCCACCCCCCAGCCAAAGAGTGGGGAGGGGAGCTTGCATGCTGACTGGAATTTTTTGTTTGGCCCTCCTCTATAATGGGTCAAACCAAATCCCTAAATCCATCATCCTTCAGCTCTTGGGGTTCTGAAATAAGAGCTTATTCTTGTTACATGCTCATGCCTGGCTCCAGCTTGATTAAATACTACCCCGTAATGAGTCCAAGTGGTCTCCCTCCGGTCCTGAGAGGGAGGGACCATTACCCGCCCCATGGGCCCTGGGTATTACAGGCCAGGGGAGGCTGAGCCCCCTCAAACAGGCGGTTCACACGCTGCCTTTGACCTACCCCCCGATGGGCAGAGCCAACCCCCTCCCTCCACACTGGAAGCACAGAGGGTGGGACAGAAAGTATAAAAGGTGGGCCCTGTAACTCATCTGTGGCTGAGACAGGGGAGGAGGCAGACTTGCTGTGCTCTCTGTTGGATCCCAGACCAGCCATTGAGCTGCGTAGTGCATTGCCAACTGAGGAGGCTGAGGGCAGCGAGGATTTGCTAGGGCCCTGGGCTGGGACCCAGTGGAGTAGGGTGGTGTGACATTCTGTACCTCGTGGGAACACCCTACACCCCCATGTTCATCCTTATAATATGTTTGTGTGATGTCTAATGCAAAGTTTGTCATGTCAGGTGTCTTCGAAAGGCTCATGATGCACTGAGCATTGTTGTTATAGTAATGTTATAGGTTGCAATTTCATGTATATAGTTATGAGGCTGAAAATGTGTCCTCATGGCTTAAAAAGATGCAGGCAAAATTCTCCAAGAGCAGAGGGGCAGTTCACACCTCATCAGGGCATGTATGGGACAAACCCAGCCCAGCCTCACAGGAACAAAGGACACTGGCCTAGGCAGCAACTAAGGATCTTTTGGGCTCTCAAGTTAGTCACCGCCCTTACCTTGGTCAGAAGGGACTACAATGAGGTAATGCTCACCTGACCCTGAAACGGGGGGCAAAGGCAAGAGGGAAGAAAGGATATGATAAAAGGGAGAGACGTTTGCCATGCTCTTCCTCTCTCTTTCACCTACATTTACAGACATCACCACCAAGTGACTGAAGTGCTGATCAAAGGGGAGAGCCTGGCTGAAGAGCAACCAGCCAGCCTGTGGTGAGAAGCATCTAAGTTTGTAAGGACATTGAAAGTGTTAAGATCAGCTTAGAATGCGTTTTTCTTTTATTTCATTTGACCAAATCCGACTTGTTATGTTTTGATTTATAATCACTTATAATCTATCTTTTGTAGTTAATAAATCTGTTTGTTTATTCAACCTGAAGCAGTGTGTTTGGTTTGAAGCATGTCAGAGACTCCCCTTGGGATAACAAGCCTCATACATACCAATTTATTTGTTAAATTGATGAACTCATATAAGCTTGTAGTGTACAGCGGGTATAACTGGACACTGCAAGACAGAGGCTCCTAGGGTTGTGTCTGGGGCCGGAGATATTGGCTAGTGTCATTTGGTTGCACAATCCAAGGAGCAACTTACATGCCAGAGGCTGTGCGTGAACAACCCCAAGAGTGGGGGTTCTCACAGCAGAGCAGGGTAAGGCTGGCTCCCAGAGTCAAGGACTGGAGTGACCTAGCAGATCACTGGTCCGGATAACACCAGAGGGGAACATTACACTCACTTCTGGTTTATGGCCTATGTTCCTATAGCTCATACCTCAGGATTTCAGCCAGCCACTGAGGAAGCAATTCTCCCCCACAGTGTATTCTGGGAAGTGTTATTATTATTATTATTATTATTATTATCATTAATTTTGGATATCCTTCCTCTGAAGGGATGGCCCCAGTTGGAGATAGGACACTAGGTAGGTTGGAGGTGAAATCAAGCATTCTCTCTCTCAGGTCCTTGGCTAGGTCATTTATGTTCAGGGTCTAACAGACTGCCATATCTGGAATTGGGAAGGAATTTTCCCCCAGGTCAGATTGGCAGAGACCTTGCGGGGTTTTGACCTTCCTCTGCAGTGTGTGGGTGCGGGTCACATGCCAGATTATCTGGGTATATTTCACCTCATCAATTCCCTGCCATTGTGAGGGCCTCTGGCATTGGTGCACCTCGGGTCTTCTGTTCTCTGCTTGTGGCCAGCCTATCAGGGGTGGATGGGTGGAGCAGGGGCAGGTCTAGCTGGGGAAGGGAGGAGGAAGATCCCTCCTGGGGGCAGTAGGGCTATATAGGGCCTGGCTCTGTTTAGTTTAGTTTCCTGACCCCACCTGGGCTCCACAGCCCCTCCTCCAGAGCTGCCTGCACTCTGCCCCCACACCACCCCTGCATGGAGTCCAAGGTACAGGCCGTGAGCAGCCCCAGGGCCCGATTGCACCCTACCCCAACCCCGCGCAGGGCTTCCAACTTAGCAGACCATGGACTTTGTGCTCTGGTCCCTCTGCAATGTCCTGCTGTGCCAGGAGACCACCTGCCTGGGCTGCCCTGCACTGAGCTGCTCCATCAAGGTGAGACCCCCCCTCACCCCAAATGCCCCGATCCTGCCAATCCAGCCCATTCTGGATCCCCAGGGCCCATTGCCACACCCCACCTGCGTCTCCCCACCTCTGGGCATCTCTTCCTCCCCCCTCCACCCCCATTCCCCACCCCACACACACCCTGAGCCTTCAGCAGAGTTTTGTTTCCTCTGCTCCACCTACCGTGGCTCTGCCTTGCATTTTCCTGATCTGCTGCCATCCCCCGGAGCCTAGGGTGACCTGATTTTTTCACACTTGCTATTTCTAGACACTTTTTTGGGGGTGGGGTATAGTTGCATATATAAGACAAACCCGCTAATATGGGGATGGTCCTGATAATATTGAGATGTCGTGTTACTCTACCAGAGCCACCGCTGGCCTCTGTCTCTGTCCGCACCAAGGCAGGACTGCATCTCCCCAGGGGGGGCCAGCTGGGCTGCCCCATACCTAGGGCTGCCCTGTGCTGCCCTCTGCAGGCAGCCATGTGGGGGGGCCATGCTGTATGTGGGGTTGGAGCTAAGGATGTGGCCGGGGGGGGGGGGGGGAAGGGAGTAAGAGTCCAGCTGAGCCCATTGGCTCTGAGGGTAAACCCTGAGGTGGGATTTGTGGGGGGAGAGGGGAAGCAAAGGGAGTTCACTTAATTCAGTGAGCACACGCTTACGCAAAACTGAAAACTGAGCACAACACCTGGAAAAAGGGTACATTGTTCACATTTCCCTGGAGAAAGGGCCCAAACTCTGCCATCTGTAACGAAGAACAATAGATTTAGCAGCTCAGACTAAACAAAAACTTACTGAAAATGCAGCCCACACATATCCCTGCGGGGCTGCGCCAAACCCCCTGCCTTCTCTGTTTCCAGGGCTTGGACTTCTCTAGCTACAAACTCTGAGCCATTTGGAGGGCTGAGACAGAAGGGGTCAGATCCTCAGCGCTAGTAAATCAGTAACACTCCATTAAAAGCAATGGAGCCTTAGCAATTTACACCAGCTGAGGATCTGGCCTCAGAGGCTTGGCTCTCAGACGCAGCTTATCCACTGATATTTCAAGAGGCTCTGATGGAACCCACTGATCTGCCCACTCAGTTATTCTTGGGGTGGAATGAGGGCTCCTTCATATGCATTTAGAGCCCCCAGGGTCCCTTACCCTCCTCCAGTTCTCATACATCCTTTCAGGGGAATGAGAATGAGCTGGATTCTCCTTGGAGCCCTGCAGGGCTGTGTTTTTAACTATCTGGGCAGCTCTAGCCCTTCTTTAATCATTATCAGTTAGCCGAGATAGATCTTCAGCTGGTGCCAATTGGTGAAGCTCCAACAATTTCTATGGAACTGTGCTGAAGACATGGCCGATGACGGTGTTTCAACCTCTCCTGCTCAATCGGTCCATCCAGCACGCTAATCATTCCTGACGTGCTTCTCCAATTCCCTTCACTTCTGGGGGGCAGATTTTTTCTATTTTAACTTTTTACCCCTTTTCTGAGTCTCTCTTCTGACAAATGACTCCCCCTGAGCTGCACACGGCTCTCACTTCTGTCGGCTGGCCTGAGGCACAGGTCTCCGGCTGGAACAGATCAAATTGTTTTCAGATGTTGTAAAACAAACAGGGCCTATCAGTGTGCATGAGACATTGGCCTTGGCATTGGTTACTGTTTAGGTCAGCTGCCGCATTGTCAGTTCCCAGCATGCACAGGGAATAACACTCAAGTAGAAACCACGTGGGTTTCAATTTATTCAAAAGATTTCAGGGCTCAGTTAGAGGTGTTGGGGGCTGTTAGACATAGCGAGTGAGCGTACTGCAATGGAAACCGTAACTTATGCAGAAGTAGCAGGAAGGCGAAGGCCTAGCAGGAATTAGCACACACCGTAAAGCAACCCTCCCTTGCTTTGTTCTTACATGTGCCAGGACTGGCCTGGAGGGGGTGGCCACAAAGGAGCCCTGGGACTCTGCTGAAGAGGGGGTGGTCACATAGATAGGGTGGCCATATTTTTCCCAGAGGGCCAGCCTGAGCCTCTCCCCTCATGCCCCCTCACTGGGGCGGCCTGAGCCCTCCCTGCCTCCCACCAGCACAGGGCTGGCCTGAGATCCCCTTCCTCACCGGCGTCTGGGGCCAGCCTGAGTCCCCCTCCCCCACCCCGCCGCCTACCCGCAATCCCCCTCCTCCCTGCAAACCCCTTACCCCCTGCATATGGGGCTGGTCCTCCAAGCTCCCCCACTGCCTGTGCATGCGGAGCGGGTGGTCCAAGCCCCCCACACTGCCCAAGGCCCCCAGCACCCACCTGCACACTGGGCTGCTCAAGGCCCCCTCTGCCCCCTGCATGTGGGGCAGCTCAGCCCGAGCCACTCCCCCCAGCCTTCCCTCCACCACAGGGCTGGTGTTGCCACTTGCCCCGTCCCACACCCCGCACATTCCTCTACGGCCCGCTAGGGTTCCCACCCCACTTTCTTGGCAACACCGGGCATTTGTCCCGTTTGCTCTTGCCAACTGATGATCAGTTCGCAGAGCAATTGGAAACAAACGCCCAGTTTTGTCAAAAACATTGGGAAGCCTGGGACAGGGCGTAAAAAAGGGACTGTCCCGGCCAAAACAGAACATATGGTCACCCTTACCCCAGAGCAGTGGTTTTCAAACTGCGGGTCACGACCCAGTACTGGGTCGCAGAATGTAAGGCACTGGGTCGCGGCAGCTCTGGTCAGCACTGCCGACTGCGCCGTTAAAAGTCCCGTCGGCGGTGCTGCCCGGCTAAGGCAGGCTAGTCCCTACCTGTTCTGACACCGCGCTGCGCCCCGGAAGTGGCCAGCAGCAGGTCCGGCTCCTAGGCGGGGTGGGGCACAGGGCTCCGCGTGCTCCCCCTGCCGCCAGCACCAGCTCCGCACTCCCATTAGCTGGGAACCGGCCAATGGGAACTCGGGGGAGGCGGTGCCTGTGGCTGAGAGCCACGCGGAGCTGCTTGTGTGCCTCCGCCTAGGAGCTGGACCTGCTGCTGACCGCTTCCGGGACACAGCGCGGTCCGCGGTGTCAGGACAGGCAGGAAGCCTGCCTTAGCACCCCTCTGCACCGCTGACCCGGAGCCGCCCAAGGTAAGCCCATGCCCCAAGCCCACACCTTAATCCCCTACCCCAGCCCTAAGCACCCCCAAACCCAGAGCCCCTTCCTGCACCCCAAACCCCTCGTCCCCAGCCCTACCCCAGAGCCTTCACTCCCCAGCCCAGAGTCCTGACCCCCTTTCGCACCCCAATCCCCTGCCCCAGCCCTGAGCCCCTCCCACACCCCAAGCCCCTTATCCCCAGCTCCGTTGGGTCACAGGCATCAACAATTTTCTTCAACTGGGTCGCCAGAAAAAAGTTTGAAAATCACTGCCCTAGAGGAGCTCTCCAGGCAGAGAGATGCCTGCAAAGGGGGCAGCTGCAGAAGGAAGATCCAGAGGTGGAGAGGCAGTCACATAACCCAGGGCAGAGCTCCTCCTTAGCCCTGACTGGGTTCTCTTGTGAATTCACAAGAAGGAGAGAGTCTGGATGCTAAGGAGTCAGGCTTTCCTAGAACTCAAACTGAGTTTCACACACAAACGGAGAGCCACGAGCTCCTAGCTTTTGTGTCTGGTCACACGAGAGCCACTAGCAGCTTCCCCTGGGTTCTCACTCGCCCCGGTCTAGTTCGCTCTAACATCTGCTCTGCTCCTCCTGGCACAGCCCCTACTCCTAACGCTGACCACTGGTGCTTCCCCTGGAATGCTTGCTGCCTGCTCTGCATATGAGTTGCAACTTCCTGTAGTATCTTTTACTTCTGCATTTGGCCTTTAGCACCCCAACAAGTGGGTACTTCAAAGGCTGTGCAGCACCCCAACAAGTGACTGGTCTAAATGATAAGGCTCAGCCCACAAAAATCAGTGTGTCTGAATGTTCCTCTGGCTTGGAGTCCAATGAGGGCGAGAGAGTCACAACAGAGAATGGAAACCAACTCGGAGCCCCCAGATGCAGAAGGCCTCCATTGCAAAGGGGCTGAGATACTGGTAGAATGATCATCCGCCGTTACCCTGAGCTGCACCTCAGCAGGCCAGGGTGAGTGAGTGCAACCAGTTACATGCTGAGGGGGTAGAAAAGCAGGGCTGGTCTCTCCCTCCCCTTACCTCCGTGCTTTGGGCTTTTGGCCTCTTGGAGAGCGGACACCTCCAGTCACACCCTACCCATAGCCTGTTGCTCTCACCCAGAGCCTGCCCCCATGATAGTCCCACTGCTACTGTTCTCCACTGCACCTACAGGCTGCTCCCCCTTGGCTAATCCCCTCTCGGTCTACCTGCCGAGTCTGTCCCCCTCAGCCTGTCCCCTTTCCCTGCAGCTCCCCCAACCTGTACCCCATAATGACAGTTCCAGCTCCCCCAACCCACCCCGCCCGCGACAGCTCCCCCAGCCTGTACCCCATAGTGACAGATCCAGCTTCCCCAACCTGCCCCCTGCAGCTCCCCCCAGCCTGTACCCCACAGCGACAGATCCAGCTTCCCCAACCCACCCTGCTCCCTACAGATCCCTCAGCCTGTACCCCATAGCAACACATCCAGGTCCCTGAACCCCCGCAGCCTCTACCCCATAACAACAGATTCAACTTCCCCAACCCGCCCCCGCCAGCTCCTCCTCCACTGATCTGTCCCTATCATACCCTCTTCCTCTAGCCTCTACCCCTACAGCGAGCTCCCCCTACTTCCCCCAGCCTGCCCCCTACAGCTCTGCCTCCCCTAGCATGTCCTTACAACAGGGTGGATTTGATTTAAATCACTAGTCAGGAAGACTCGATTTAATCATGGATTTCTAAATAAAAGTGCATTCTTGTTGGTTGTTATAACCTTAATGCATATTCTTCACAACTCAGAGATAGATGTAGGTTTCATTTTTAGAAGGTACACACTATACATTGTTAATGTAATTTATTTTGAAAACTTTTCAGATTAGTTTTACAGCTATATCAGAAAATGAATGATTGTTTGATATTTCTTTTACCAAAGGTAATTGAAGCAGATATTTATGAAGTCAGTGGGAAGTGAACTATCTCCAGTTCAACAGGTTAATCATTAATATTTGGAGGATTTGGGGGGAGGGATAGCTCAGTGGTTTGAGCATTAGCCTGCTAAACCCAGGCTTGTGAGCTCAATCCTTGAGGGGGCTATTTAGGGATCTGGGGCAAAAATTGGGGATTGGTCCTGCTTTGAGTAGGGGGTTGGACTAGATGACCTCCTGTGGTCCCTTCCGACCCTGATATTCTATGATTCTATGATTTTCTTGCCAGGCTGTATTAAGAGGAGAACATCACCAGACAGACATTTAAATTGTTTTATTTAACTAAAACAACAATATTATGTATTCTGGATTTTTTTCTTCAACAGTAAACATATCATATTTTAACAAAACAAGCATATGATTTTTTGAATTTAAACATTCAAGTTTTTTAAAATCAGGTTTGTTTGTTAAAATTGTTTTTAACTGAAATAGTTAAATGAAATATTAAAAAAAAATTGACTATGTCAGCCAGGTCAACATGAGAAACTTACAATATTGGCTTCTGCAGCTAACTCAGTCGTCTTCACCTTCATTTTCCTGTTTGTTCATAATCTGCAAAAGAAAAACAAGCTTTCCTGCTTTTTCAGGTCCCAAACGATTTCTCAGTTTGGAATGAATTAGTCCAAAGGAAGAAAATATTCTTTCTACACCGGCAGAAGAAGCTACTGCTGTTAAAAGTGAGATTATCACTTCAACAGTTTCTGAACCCATGTGCTTAAGTGACTTCCACCAGTTCCACCAGATGGGATCCACCTAATGAAGAGAGGGAAGAGCATCTTCGCAGGCAGGCTTGCTAACCTAGTGAGGAGGGCTTTAAACTAGGTTTGCCGGGGGATGGTGACCTAAGCCCAGAGGTAAGTGGGGAAGTGGGATACCAGGAGGAAACACAAGGAGGAGGGTACAAGATGGGAAGCCTCATGAATCATACTGAGAAAGTAGGGCAATTGGCTAGTTATCTTAGGTGTATGTACATGAACGCAAGAAGCCTGGAAATAAGCAGGAATAATTGGAAGTCCTGGCACAATCAAGGAACTATGATGTGACTGGAATAACAGAAACTTGGTGGGGCAGTTCACATGATTGGAGCACTGTCATGGATGGGTATAAACTGTTGAGGAAGGACAGGTACGGGAAGAAAGGTGGAGGAGTTGCATTGTATGTAAAAGCATGGTATGATTGTTCAGAGCTCCAGTGTGAAACTGGAGAAAAGCCTATTGAGAGTCTCTGGGTTAAGTTTAGAGGTAAGAGCAACAAAGGTGATGTTGTGGTGGGCATGTGCTATAGACCACTGGATCAGAAGGATGAGGTAGATGAGGAGAGCAATACAGCAATGCACAGACAATCAAGGAAGCTTTTGGAGAGTGTTGGGGACAACTTCCCGGTACAAGTGCTGGAGGAACCAACTAGGGGCCACGTTCCTCTTGACCTGCTGCTCACAAACAGGGAAGAATTGGTAGGGGAAGCAGAAGTGGGTAGCAACCTAGGCAGCAGTGACCATGAGATGGTTGAGTTCAGGATCCTGACAATAGGAAGAAAGGAGAGTAGCAAAATATGGACCCTGGACTTCAGAAAAGCAGACTTAGACTCCCTTAGGGAACTGATGGGCAGGATCCCCTGGGAGGCTAATATGAGGGGGAAAGGAGTCCACGAGAGCTGGCTGTATTTTAAAGAAGCCTTATTGAGGGTGCAGGAACAAACCATCCCAATAGCAAGAATAGCAAATATGGCAGGCGACCAGCTTGGCTTTACAGTGAAATCTTTGGTGAACTTAAACTCAAAAAGGAAGCTTACAAGAAGTGGCAATTTGGACAGATGACTAGGGAGGAGTATAAAAATATTGCTCAAGCATGCAGAGGTATAATCAGGAAGGCCAAGGCAAAGCTGGAGTTGCAGCTAGCAAGGGATGTGAAGGGTAACAAGAAAGGTTTCTACAGGTACGTTAGCAACAAGAAGAAGGTCAGGGAAAGTGTGGGACCCTTACTGAATGAGAGAGGCAACCTAGTGACAGACGATGTGGAAAAAGCTGAAGTACCCAATGCTTTTTTTGCTTCAGTCTTCAGAGACAAGGTCAGCTCCCAGACTGCTGCACTGGGCAACACAGTATGGGGAGGAGGTGAGCAGCCCTCAGTAGTGAAAGAACACTTTAAGGACTATTTAGAAAAGCTGGACATGCACAAGTCCATGGGTCCAGACCTAATGCATCTAAGGGTGCTGAGGGATTTGGCTGATGTGATTGCAGAGCCATTGGCCATTATCTTTGAAAATTCGTGGTGATTGGGGAAGGTCCCGGACAACTGGAAAAAGGCAAATATAGTGCCCATATTTTAAAAAGGGAAGAAAGAGAATCCAGGGAACTACAGACCGGTCAGCCTCACTTCAGTCCCCAGCAAAATCATGGAACAGGTCCTCAAAGAATCCATTTTGAAGCACTTGGAGGAGAGGAAGGTGATCAGGAACAGTCAACATGGATTCACCAAGGGCAAGTCATGCCTGACCAACCTGATTGCCTTCTATGATGAGATAACTGCCTCTGTGGATATGGGAAAATTGGTGGATGTGATATATCTTGACTTTAGCAAAGCTTTTGATACGGTCTCCCACAGTTTTCTGGCCAGTAAGTTAAAAAAGTATGGGCTGGATGAATGGACTATAAGGTGTATAGAAAGCTGGCTAGATTGTCGGGCTCAATGGGTAGTCATCAACAGCTCGGTGTCTAGTTGGCAGCCAGTATCAAGCGGAGTGCCTCGGGGTCAGTCCTGCGGCTGATTTTGTTCAACATCTTTATTAATGATCTGGATGATGGGATGAACTGCACCCTCAACAAGTTCACAGATGACACTAAGCTGGGGGGAGAGGTAGATACACTGGAGGGTAGGGATAAGGTCCAGAGTGACCTAGACAAATTGGAGGATTGGGCCAAAAGAAATCTGATGAGGTTCAACAAGGACAAGTGCAGAGTCCTGCACTTAGGAAGGAAGAATCCCATGCACCGCTACAGACGAGGGACCGAATGGCTCGGCAGCAGTTTTGCAGAAAAGGACCTGGGGATTACAGTGGACGAGAAGCTGGATATGAGTCAACACTGTGCTCTTGTTGCCAAGAAGGTCAACAGCATATTGGGCTGTATTAGTAGGAGCACTGCCAGCAGATCGAGGGAAGTGATTATTCCCCTCTATTCGGCACTGGTGAGGTCACATCTGGAGTACTGTGTCCAGTTTTGGTCCCCCCACTACAGAAGGGATGTGGACAAAATTAGAAAGAGTCCAGCAGAGGGCAAAAAAATGATTAGGGGGCTGGAGCACATGACTTACGAGGAGAGACTAAGGGAACTGGGTTATTTAGTCTGCAGAAGAGAAGAGTGAAGGGGGATTTGATAGCAGCCTTCAACTATCTGAAGGGTGGTTCCAAAGAGGATGGAGCTACGCTGCTCTCAGTGGTAGCAGATGACAGAACAAGGAGCAATGGTCTCAAGTTGCAGTGGGGGAGGTCTAGGTTGGATATTAGGAAACACTATTTCACTAGGAGGGTGGTGAAGCACTAGAATGGGTTACCTCGGGAGGTGGTGGAATCGCCATCCCTAGAGGTTTTTAAGGCCCGGCTTGACAAAGCCCTGGCTGGGATGATTTAGTTGGGGATTGGTCCTGCTTTGAGCAGGGGGTTGGACTAGATGACCTCCTGAGGTCTCTTCCAAGCCTCATCTTCTATGATTCTATGAGTTCACTGGTGTGACTTTCTTTAAAACATCATCAGCAAGCACATATTTCTTGAATGGTTCTTATTCCCAAACTGCTGCCCGTACCATTATCGGTTTTCCCTTCTAGCGAGAGAATGGTCTGGTAGATCTCAAATCAACGAAGGCTACCCTCAGAAAGACCTCAAGACTTCTGGAATATGCTGCTCAAACAGTTTCACTTTTGTTTCTACTGCCTGTCCCTCCCTTCTCACATTTATCTCCAGACTTCTCCTTCTCCAAATCTATTCTGCCCCCAACAATCTTCTATTCATTGAACTTTTCGAAACTTTGCACTTTTAGAGAGCGGTCAGGGATTGACTCTGTGTACACAGATTTGCAGAGCGACAATAGGGTTGAGGTCTGTTATTTCTCACCTCTCTATATTGTTTAATTATTTTAAAACATTTTTGCTGGTAAGAGGCATGCTACCTCTGGAGACACAAAACCACAGTTTGAGAACTGCAAAACTACGCATCTCTGATGGTATCTTCTACACTGAGCCCCATTGGGTAGATAGAAAGATTAACCTAAATAATCTATACAGAAGCCCCTGGCACCCCATAAGGTTGGGTCCCTAATCCAAGAACTATTGGAACTCATTTATAAAAACTTTTCTTAAACATTACACGAATATATTGTCTCCTCCGAGAGACTCAGAATTTAGAATCCCGATTCCGTGATGAGCTCTCTTTGAACTGGAACGTATCTTAATTAAAACTGTCTCGAGATAGGGTTTTTCCCTCAAAAAGGATTTTATCAAAAAACCAAAATCCGATTTAAATAAAAAAAAAAACAACCCCCCAGCTGTTTGGATGGTTTTAAACAAATCGCGGCTTGTTCTCCACCCTGCCTTACAGCACCCCTCCCCCAGCTCGTGCCCCTACCGCGCTCGCCTTGGGGCGCGTTTCCGCAACCTGCCCCGGGCTCCGGCGTGAGTTTCGTTTCCCCTCTTTTCTGCCCCCGGCCCCGCGCCGGCCCAGCTCCGCCCCCGCCGGCCCCACCCCGCGCGGCATATCTGCAGCCCCCGCCCCGCAGCGGGCAGAGCCCTCGCCATGGATCCCAGCGTGAGCCTCGACCTGCAGCCCCGCGACGGCGGCAAGATGGGGCCGGGCGCCTCGGCTCCCCCGTACTCCTACCCCTACACCGGCCTCGCGCAGAGCGGCCCCGGGCAGGGCGGGCCCGGGCAGGAGCCGCCCCGCGACTTCGTGCTCTGGTCCCTCTTCAACACCGTCTTCTGCAACGTCTGCTGCCTCGGCTTCATGGCTCTGGTCTTCTCCTTCAAGGTGAGCCCGGGGCGCTGCCCGCGAGCGACAGGTGCCCGGCCCGGGGCGGGGGAGGCGAGTCCCCCCCGTTAAGCAGGTGCGGGGCAGCCAGGCAGGGCTGGGCACCCGCTTCCCAGGGCTGTGATCTTCAAGGCTGCTCCTCCCTCTCGGAAATCATGGATGGAGCTGCCAAAGGAGACCTGGATCAGAGACGTATTTTACAGGCATCCCCCCTGCACCCCCACCCGAAACCTTACAGTTTTTGCCGGGCCTGTTAGCAGTGTTTAAAGCGATCCCTTCTCAGCTGCGTGGCTGCAGAAAGCCTCCTAGCAGTTTGCAAAATTGTCTGACCCAAGGTTGTGAGTCCCTGACCTGGACTCCTTTTCTTGTAATCCACTGGGAGTACAGCTTCACTCCTGTACATTTATTTGTTTTTTAAAATGCCCTTTTTATTACGGTCAGCACCGTCTGTCATTTCCTTCTGCTAACATTGTGCGGAGGGATGTCATTGCGCTCTTTAATTTGTATTTTTAATAGCAAATAAGCTTTGAAAAATAGGAACAGTCGCTCGGAGCTTCAGCAATCACATTGTACAGAGCGTCTAGCCCGGGGTGGGCAAACTTTTTGGCCGGAGGGCCACATCGGGGCGTGAAACTGTATGGAGGGCTGGGTAGGGAAGGCTGTGCCTCCCCAAAGAGCCTGGGCCCCACCCCCTATCCGCCCCCTACCATTTCCTGTCCCTGATTGCCCCCTCCCGGCACCCTCTGCCCCTAACTGCCCCCTGGGACCCCATCCCCATCCAAGCCCCCCTGCTCCTGTCCCCTGACTGCCCTGACCCCTATCCACACCCCTGACAGGCCCCCCGGGACCCCACCCCCTATCCATTCCCCCTGTCCCCGGACTGCCCTGACCCCTATCCAAACCCCAACCCCTCTTGCCGTCCCGCACACACCGCCGCTCCCCCCCCCCCGCCCCCCACATGCCGCTCAGATTGGCAGGAGCTCACATCCTGCTGCCCAGATGGAGCCAGCTGCACGTGACTGCAGGGGAGGGGGGACAGCAGGGGAGGGGCCGGGGGCTAGCCTCCCCGGCTGGGAGCTCAAGGGCAGGGCAGGACGGTCCGGCCCGCGGGCCATAGTTTGCCCACCTCTGGTCTAGTGTAACATTTCCTGTGTGTATTGCAATTTTACAGTTAATTTACAGTTTTTAATGCCATTTTGTTTTTATAACACAAGTTTATTCTGGGATCATATGCCTTCAAGGCTGACTGGTTCCTGGGGTTGGTGTAAAAACTTCTTCAGTGCCCTTTGATCCTCCAATGGGGATTGCCTTTGTTGTTTTACCTCTATCAAGCACCCTAGTTCTTGGAAAAGGGTCCCCACTACTGGCCAGATTTTCCTTAAGATTGAAAGCACCCACATGCGTCTGAAAATCCCACGAGTCGCTGCAATATTTTTAAAATTCAGGCTCTAAGGGCACTGTGCTACCTTGCAGGAAATCCGTCTCAAAGGCAAACTTCTACTGTAACTTGTTTAAACCTAGAACCCTACGATAAATTGACAGCCAAGAATGCAAAAATCATGAGTTATGCACCTAAACTTGATTAAATTAAAAAAGAACATTTTTGGGGTCTTTTAATGTGCTTTTCTGTTAGGGCCGTCCTTAGGATTTATGGGGCCCTACATTGTATTATTAAACTGGTGCCACTATGCCGGACCAGCAGCCCAGGCTCGCAGCCCGGTGGGGAGGGGTAGGGATGAGGCAGCAAAGGATACTGAGCCGCCCGGCCCGCCTCACGGTGGCGGAGTCACAGCGCTTTAACATTGCCAGCATAGACTAGCCCTAATGCAGTCTGAGTAAATATTACCGTAATGCATAACTGGTTTTGTCAGTAAAGTCGGAAACTGACAGTATGTACCTTGGGGTTGGCAAATGCCTGTAAATTGGCTTCATTACCACTTGAATGGCCCTTTAACAGTTTCAGTGTTGTGCTAATAGGTCTGGCAGGCTGGAAGGCTTTTTCACTTTTAAGTTACTGGATCCGCTCCAGAGGAAGACTCACCAGGCTGCAGCAGCTAGCTGTGGGAGCCTGCAGGAAGGGTCAGAACAGGGATAGGAAGGGTGGGAGGGTGGACTCTAAGACCAGGGGTGCCCCAAATTTTCGTGCCCTCTGCAGCCGCCTATGCCTAAGGACAGCCCTGCTTTCTGTATCAGAGCCTTTAGGTTGCCCTGGCTTCATATATTTGCTGTTACCTTTCCCAAGGAATCCATATACTTAAAATGGTTGTACTTTGCTATAGCATTCAGTACCATTTTGGACTTCCAGTAACATGGGATTTCCCTGACCTCCCACCCTTTGTAATTGCAAATGTATTAAAAAATCCTTATTTCTGTAAGTAATCCCCCATCCTGCAAACCCTAAAGCGCACCCTTTACACATCTGGTGCTTTGTTTGTTGCATACTTAAATGTTGACTTTTCAACTGAATTGTTAATACTTCTAATTGCATATTTTAATTTCAATCCACCTTTTAGGCACGTTGCATATTTTGTTCTGCTGCACTTTGGGGCGGTACTTATATCTAAATGTCTGCAACCCCCTATTTGCGTGGGTGTCATGGGAAAACCAGTTAAAGCATTTTAAACTAAAGGCATTAAGAGGCCTCCCCCCCTAATTTCCCTTAGTTGCTTCCCTTTACTAATAAGGGCTTTTCTACACGGTGTGATGCTAAAGGTGTGATGTTAATGCACACAAGTTACACTGCCATAGACCCATGTATGGATGCTCTCATTCAGAAGCACAGTGGGCCTTAATTTTGACAACAGTAGCCAGGTCAACCACAGAAGATTGCAGGAATTCTCCCTCCCGCCACCCCAAGACAATTAGTCATCATGTCTTTCACCGGTCTTGAATGTTTTTAAAGTCTTGTATAGTCCAGATGTAAATTACATTTATTTTATTTTAAGTCCAGAGAGGAGGAGGGAAGCAGTGGAGTACTCATCTTAACTGGTAGGGCCTGTGCATGCAGAAGGTGTTGGCCTAGTTACACAGTGATGCTCTCTATAAGCAATGTATATAAAGTGATGACATTGATGTCCCATTAGGACTGACCAATTGAGTTACGTTTTTGGTGCTTTAAACTATAAAGATTCCTCTTTAATCTCCGCCTCTACCTGCTCACTACCCACACATAATATACCTTACCTTCTACTAAGTATGCACTCCTAGGAATATTTACTTTTACAAACACGACACTGTCTCTTACACGTTTCTTACACTATGAATCCACGATTGCAAATATTCTGAAATAAGAGCATGCACACGGAGCTATTCCACTAGAGCTATATTGCTTTAAAGTCACACACTACCTTATTCTGGAATCCTATCCCAAATAGATAAATCCCTAATAATGGAAAGAATGCAGTTCTGAGAGAACTGGGAAGTAGGGTCTATTTCAACCACAAGTTGTCGGTTAAATACAGGGATTGTTGGGTGAAATTCTCTGTGCTGCAGGAAGCTGGACTATATTCTCATAATGGCCCCTTCTGTGATTGAATTTACTGGTTGCCTGTTTTTGCCTGGCAGTGCTGGTGCTCTGCTGGTTCTCTTGGGCAGCGCAATTAACATGTCACTGGACTTCTCTGTCTGAATTCTGCACTCCTTGACAACTGTGCATGTCCAGGCGCTCCATGGAATAAATTAAACAATGAGATAAAGACATAATATACAGTAGTGAATAAATGGGTAATTCAGCCATAAGGTTTCTCCCTACTGAAAATATCCAGACTGTGTGTAAATGTGGTGTAGCTCGGTTGGTCCCAGGATATAAGACACAAGGTGGGTGAGGTCATATTTTTTTAATGGCCCAACAGAAGTTGGTGGAATGTACAACTTTGTCTCTTTTGGCAACAGAATTTGGCCCAATAAAAGGTATTACCTTACCCGCCTTGTCTCTCTGCAAGGTGAAAGACAAGCTGCTAGAAGACTGAAAAGAGTGGGCAGGATGAGAGGGAGAGAGAGAGCTGGTGAAATTGGCTACAGCCAATCTGTGGAGAGACTTAAAAACAAGGAGGGCAACTTGGAACTTAATCTGGAAAGAGAGGGGCAGTTCTGAGGATGCAGAAGATCCGTGTGTGCTTCTTGGGGCATGTGAGCAGGCAGGTAGGGTGGTTAAACACGTGTTGGCATCTTGAGGGATGGGGCTAAGGGAGGCCAGAGGAGTTGCTGGAAATCAAGGTTAGGGGAGATGAGAACCTCTGGGGAGGAGGATTTCAGCTGAGGGGCTGTAATGGCGGTGGAGCACATGGGCGAGGTCGCAGAGAGAGCGAGAGGCAGTTCCATAGGAAATATGAAGAGAGGAGAGTTCAGGGCCCAAGGGGAAGCTAAAGTCACAGAGTGGGGAGGTCTCAGGTGTGCAGAGTGTCAGGAGTCACTCTGATCATTTCCCCCCACACCTCTGCTTGCCAGCAGCACTGGCTAGTTGGAGCCGGATATTGAGAGTTGATGAGCACCCAAAACTTCCACCAAAGTCTTGAGAGCCGCAAGTTCACAGCCGCCCTGAGAAGCAGGCCTTGGTGCCTCAAGCATTTCACTCTTTACCCTTATTACTTCCCCTTCCTCCCCCCAGGCCAGAGATCGTAAAGTTCTGGGTGACGCCAATGGAGCAGGAAGCTATGGCAAGACTGCCAAGTGCCTGAACATCGCGGTCCTGGTACTGAGCATCTTGACAGTGATTCTGATCATTGTTCTCGTGGCAACAGGAGCTGTGGCCGTCTCGCAAACAATTCAACAGGGGAGCCAAAACAAGAACAACTACGGCTTTAACTACGGCAACTAAACCACCCCTCAGGATTCTCCCCAGCTGGATGACTTCTCCGCAAATTCCCTTACTCTGCTCTGCTTGCCTTTGTCCTGCTGTTTAAATTGTCAAGGGCTGGAGTGCTCAGTTACTGAGTGGATGAAGGGGCAGCGCCCTCCTGATGCTCCAGTTGTTCTGGAGGGGTCACTATAGTGACGGGGTGGGGTGGAGGGGAGGTTTCTCACATCGCTCTGTTTTCCCCATCCCAAAAGCAGACTGCGTGGCTTTCAAAGCCCTCCGAGATCCTGCAGTTTTGGGGGAGGGTCAGTGTTGTTCGTCTTGTGATTATTCAGAATTTTCTCTTTAGAGAATTATTTTTGTAGAGCTCTTCTTGGCAGAAATGTGCGGGGACTATTTTCAAATAAATGTTTTTTTCCCTCTTGTAATTGGTTTATTTTTTATTCTTTTCAAAAGAAGCAGTTGAGTGCCTCCCAGAACTGAAAGGTTCTGGTCCCCAAACTCTCCATCCCAGGGTCAACAATCCATTTTTAATCTGGTAGCACCTGGCTCTTGGGAACACCAATGCTCCTATTAATGCTGATCTTGGGAGCAGCATGGATGTGGGTGTTAGGGGGCTTATTCCTTCACCCACTCACTTCCCTGGTCCTTCTCGCATGAACAGAGAGCAACAATACCCGAAGTCCAAAGGTGCAAACAATTCGATGTTTATTGGGGTGAACTTCCAGCAAGCATGATTCCAGTTTCCTTCCTTAGTATCCTCCTTCCCAGCTCTGACATCACAGAGCCTTACACCTGTGTTCCTGTTCCCATTCCTGTCCTTAGCAAAACATGATTCCAATTTCCCCACTCCCATTCCCTGTTCCCACTTCCTGATTGACTGCAGACTATATAGTAAAACTTGAGTTCTGCTTAGCTATACCTTAACCAATCATTTTCCTGAAATTTAACTAACCAATCCTTACATATTGTATCCGATGAAGTGAGCTGTAGCTCACGAAAGCTTATGCTCAAATAAATTGGTTAGTCTCTAAGGTGCCACAAGTACTCCTTTTCTTTTTGCAAATACAGACTAACACGGCTGTTATTCTGAAACCTGTCATATTGTAACATGATTATGTAACCAATTATATCTCACCACCTTAATTAGTTTACACCCAGCAAAATTAATTATACAGCAGACAGAAACTATCACAGAACGAGACAGAGATTATACAGACAAACAATAGCAAAGTGGGAACTATAATTTTAGACAAAACAATACAGAAGTGAGGATTTCACATCCCAGCTATTGATAAGTGAGTTCTTGCCAGACAGGATGCTATCAAACTAAGTTTCCTTTTACATTTTCTAGGCACTTCTCTTTCTCTGGAGGTGATAGGCACTATCAGGACAGGATTGTATTCCTGACAGCCCAGTAGCACCTTATTTCAATGTGACTAGTTTGGAATGTGAGGATGTGACCGTTCACTTCCCAGCTTATGGCTGCCTCTGTTGCTTAGCCAAAGGCCTTAGCCTAAGAACAGGGCCACAGACTGTCACAGTAAGAGAAGGCCCTTACACTGGCAGACAGTGATTTTGATTGTTTCTTTTATACCTCTATAACTAGCCAAGTGATAAGAATACACCTAAATTCTTAGAGTATAGGCCTTTACAGACAGACCTGAATATCTATATCCTAACAGTGGGGAACACGGAAGAGGAGACCAACAGAGTCCTGCAGGGAACTTAGTGCATAAGCCCTGCTTGGTGCCAGCCCCACAGCTGTCCTCCTGGAGACCTTAAACTCCAGAGGAGCAAACAAACTTTCTAGTCTTCTCATGGGCCCCTGGTCTGTGGCGAAATCCCACGAGACAGAGAGCCAAATACCAGAGGTAGAACCCCACTGATACAGACCTTAGAAGTCTGCGTGCGCCTGTAGAAAATCCTGAGGTCCCCAACAGAAATTTTACATTGGGGATTGTGAGAGGCTCTTTGTCCTTTCCCAGGGGAGCCAAAGGACAGCACTTTTGCCTTGTTTCAGAGTAACAGCCGTGTTAGTCTGTATTCGCAAAAAGAAAAGGAGGACTTGTGGCACCTTAGAGACTAACCAATTTATTTGAGCATGAGCTTTCGTGAGCTACAGCTCACTTCATCGGATGCATACTGTGGAAATCGCAGAAGACATTATATACACAGACACCATGAAACTTGAGACAAGGATTCAGCCTGTTAAGTTTAGACTCTAGGAGGCATATTATACTTCTGTTTTATATGTAACCATTCTGTCTCCATTGCCCTTACTCACTACCCACTTGAACCGCTGATCTTTAATAAATCTGGTCTTATTTTCACTCCCCACATATTTCAGTGCTGTGGTATTAAGTAGAGGAGAGCCTGAGTTGAAATAATTCAGGCTGGTGCGTACTGACCCCTGGGGGATGGCAACCCTCATAATTCTGTGTGTGTGCAGTGAAGGGCCTGGGCACTGCAGGGAGCACTGTGCAGATGCAGGGGTTGGTGTGCGCCTGTCAGTAGCCCGCACACAGAGAGCGAGGTCTGCGGCAGCCTGGCCGTTCATGCTTGTGTTGACAGAGGCTGATAGTGTCTGGGAGCTGATGCACAGACAAGACTTCCTCATGCTAAGGACAGGTGGTGGTGAGGTGCCTCACAACTAGGGTGACCATATTTCTCAATGGAAAAACGGGACACCACATGGACCTAGCCTTCGGCGCCCTCCCCATGCAGGGCTCAGCTGAGCCCTGCCCCCCCTCCCAATGTGGAGCTGGGGGTCGCTGCTTGTCCAAGCCCTGCATCGGCACTTGTGCCCCCCCTCCCGAGCACGTTCATCTGCACTTGACTTTCTTGACAAAAATGGGCATTTGATCAGTTGGCAAGAGCAAACAGGACAAATACCCACTTTTGCTAAAAACCTCAGGATTGCTGGAATAGGGCTTAGAAAAGGGACTTGTCCTGGCCAAAATGGGACATATGGTCACCCCACTCACAACCCTGGGTATTCCTGGGGGGGCATCACAGTCCCAATCCCTCTCCTTTACCCTCTGACTTCTCTCTCCTTCCTGTAGATCCACAGGACTCAGCCCCTTCACTCTAATAATTTAGATGGAACATAGGGTCCCAAAGGTGTGAACACGGCCCCACTTGTGTCTTAACTCAACACAAGGTTTGTGGTTTGGCATATAGAGACCACAGTTGGCTTGGCACCATGGCAGCACAATTAAACATTCTTTTAACGCTTTATTGACGATGCAGCAGAAGGAGGACAAACAGTTAAAATGTAAGGCTTTCATCTTAACATCCCTTGTTCCCTTTAGCAGGAGAGAGTCTTTAGGACCCCGACCCTCTGCTCAGCCCTCGTCTGACATTTGCTTAGAACAGTGGGAATAACTGTCCTGTGTGGGGGAAAAGCGAGAGTTAGCTGAGATGGGCTGGAGTCGGATCCTGTTTGCCTCAAGACAAAACAAGAGCCACGCAAGGGGAAAGAGAAGAACAGCAGAGAGAGAAAATGCAGCTGCTGTTGTTTTTTTCACTTGCAACCTCACTGATGGAAAAACACATCACGTGGTCTCAGCAGCCACTCTGAGACTTGGCAAACTTGTACCTTATCCGGCTGTTCAGGGCACTGCATTTAGTAGCCTCTGTCTGGTCCCAGCAGTGTTGTGAACAGGCAGGCCTGGCAAACGAAGTCAGGCTTCCATTAGACAGAAGGAAAACGGAGAGGGATTGGCAAGAGAAGACATAAGGTAGAGAAGGAAAAGGACACATGGGAGGAAGGAGGAAAGACAAAGTCACACACCCAGGTGGGGGATGGGATTTAGCCAAAGCCCGTGCAGGTGATGTTGTCAGCTGGGTCCCTTCTCTGTGGCCAGCTCTGGTCAGAACATCTCAGAATGAGGATGAGAATGGAACAAGGGTGTCAGGCTGGGTCCCAGGAAATGGTGGGGGTGGCAGCCATCTGGATGAACCCTGCACCTTCCCCTTTGTTCAATCGGTGAGTGTGCTTGCTTCACCTCTACTCAATGCCCCCGTCCCTAGCCACATTGGGAGGACCCCAACGGGGTGTGATTGGTGGGATCGCCCATCCCCTCGTTATTCTGCCCACCAGTTCGGTCGGATGTCTGACCTGCCAATATTGGGGCATTGATTTCCAGTTCCACACTCCTCTTGTTTACCAGGCGTGATCTTCGCACTCTCCTTGAATTACATCCCTTTGCCTTTTCCTTTGAACTAGTTCGGTCTGGCTGTCTCCCTCTGGCACCTTTTCCCACCAACGTTTATTATTCTAGGCTTACTGTAACTTTTAATGACCTTTAACTCACTTTTCACAGTGGCGCTCACAAGTGGGGTCAGTTTGTAGGCCCAGTTATGACCCTGGTGGTGACAAAAAGGAAACTCTCTGGAGTGTGGGAGCACCGCAGGAGCAGCTGTGGCTGACGGCAGCCGGCAGAGCTGTCAGATCAGTGGGTTGGTATACTGGAGGGTGAACTTGGGATGAGTGAGTGTAGAAGCCATGAGCATGGCTCAGAACTATGGCCCTCCCTTCCTCATGGATTTCATTAGGAAATATAAGGGGGAGGGGAGGAAGAACATTTGGAGCGACAAAGCTCTGCAGAGGGCGGGAAGCAGTGACCCAGCTGTGACGACACACTTCCTGTCAGTTTATGAAAAAGTAAACAAATTCCTAGACCAAAATTTCCTTAAGATGGAGTTAAGGGTCAGAGCATGTTACACTTGGGAGCATGTCAACATCCTGGAAGAACAGTTCAGTTCTCAACGTGGAGAGCCAGGACATTCCGAGTTAAGGTTAAACTGAAAAAGATCGCCCAATGTTTGAATAGATGGTTTGTGCAGCAGCTGTTCCCAGAAAGCTAAATTGGAATTCCCACCCCCCAGCCAAAGAGTGAGGAGGGGAGCTTGCATGCTGACTGGAATTTTTTGTCTGGCCCTCCTCTATAATGGGTCAAACCAAATCCCTACATCCATCATCCTTCAGTTCTTGGGGTTCCGAAATAAGAGCTGATTCTTGTTACAAGCTCATGCCTGGCTCCAGCTAGATGAAAATTTTTATTAAAGCTAATGTTAAAAAAATTATATAATACATAGGTTGAGAAAAGAGTGTCTGTACATCTGGGTATAGTGCTTAGATTATCCACAAATACAAAGTTTGTTTTTAAAGTCATAAGATACATATAGTGCATAATCAGCAATAACCAAAATTTAGGTGAATGAATTTAAGAATACAGTTTAGATATCTAGTATCCATGCATTTGGGTACATTACTGATGAAAAAAGTTATACAGAGAGTTGGTGGCAGAAAGCAAAATATATCAATGAGTGAAGATTGTCCCTCAGTAATTGAGAATTTAGGATAGGTTGTCCATTTAGAGAAAAAAACAGTCCATCAGGAAAGTATTTGAGTTACTTTCCTGAGTGCGCTTCTCATTGGCACTCCAGTACTACCCTCCCTCGGGACCCAAGAGGGAGGGACCATTACGTAGCCACAGATTTTCTTCTAAAAGTTGTTTGTGGCTGGCCTTGTTCTCTCCAACCAGATGAACATTAACTAAACTATGACATTCAGCTGTGGAGATCTTGGCTTGGGTAGGTTTTTCCATCCCAAGCCCTGCCCACACACTATTGTAATGGTCAGAGGTGCGTTCCATTTCCACTTCACAGCCATGCCTTATCTGGGGGCTCAATGCACTGGCCTAACAGTTCTGGATTCCTCCCGCCCCCATGTAATTTCATCCAGTTGCTCAGGGAGAATTTCGGGGTTTGTTTTCCGCAGAACTGGTAGCACATGTTCGAGGCACATTCTGATAACTTTTTTAAAGGTATCTGCTTTCTCTATATTTTCCATTGATCTGGAAATGTTTTTGCTGCACACCGTTAACCTGTGGAACATGCGGCCACAAGAGCCCTGGGGCTCACTTCTGATTTACGTCCTATGTTCCTATAGGTCATACTTCAGGGTTTCAGCTGGCCACTGGCAGTGATGAGGAAGGGATCCCCCACAGTGTATTCTGAGAGAGTTTTGTTTTGTTTTGTTTTGTATCTTCTTCCTCTGAAGGGATGACCACAGCTGGAGATGGGAAACTGAGCCGGTGGGCCAGGGCTTTCAGGTGGCAACGAGCATGCTCTCTCTCAGGTGTTTGGCTGGGTGGGTCTTGCTCACCTGCTCAGGGTCAAAATGATTGCCATATGTAGGGTTGGGAAGGAATCTTCCCCCAGGTCAGATTGGCAGAGACCTTGGGGTTTTTTGAGCTTCCTCTACAGTGGGTGGGTGCAGGTCATACGCCAGATTATCTGGGTGTATCTCACTTAATTCCATACCACTGCAGGTGCCTCAGCCATTGGTGCACCTCGGGCCTCCGGTTCTCTGCTTTTGGCACACAATAGTCTAGTCTCCTGTGGGCTATAATTCTCTGATCTAATTGCAGTTGCTGGGTTTAGTGTGCGGGTGCTGGGTGGACTTGGCCTGTGATAGGGGAGGTCAGACTAGATGGTCCGGTCGTCTCTTCTGGCCTTAAACTCTCTGATGCTAAAATGTTATTGAGGTAAAGAGATTAGCAGGATCAGAAGAGGGATTCCACATTAGAACACTCCTACTTTCATATTAAATGAGACAAGTGAGAAATGCAACAATACTTCAGGGCATATCCCTACTTGCCTGTGGCTAGGAAGACATTTTACCTAGGGGTGGGTAGCTTATTACATACAACGGCTCAGTACAAGCCTCCTTGTAACTTCCTCTAGTGCAGCTGCCAATGTCAGAAATGGGACACTGAACGAGATGGACAATTAGCCAAATTCAATATGGCAATTCTTCATAGAATAGAATATCAGGGTTGGAAGGGACCTCAGGAGGTCTTCTAGTCCAACCCCCTGCTCACAGCAGGACCAATCCCCAATTTTTGCCCCAGATCCCAATATGGCCCCCTTAAGGATTGAACTCACAACCCTGGGTTTAACAGGCTAATGCTCAAACCACTGAGCTAGCTCTCCCCCATGAAAAATTAAAAAGACCGGGAAGTGCCCACGGGTTTCGAAACCCCGGAGGGGCTGGGTTTTCAATAAACTGAAGACTGGAAGTAACTGCTGCATTAGAGCCAGCCTTATGTTCCTAAATGTTATTTCAGCAGGCTAGGAGGTGGGGCCAATCAAATAGCAATGGGAAGTGATTTTCTCAGTGTGGGAGTTGCTTTCCAGACCTTTATCCAGTGGCTATTTGTGATCTCTCTCCCTAACCCAGAGGCTGATATTTTCCCCATACATGAATGTGGAAACATCCTACAGGCTTATTGTGATGAAATCTCACTGTGTTCTAGCCGTCGACCTCTTCCTGTTTCTCTGCTAGTTGTCAGTGACTTGGTGGTTGTGCTGACATATTAACCCCTGCGCTTTGTTCCACTTTACACAGCACTCGCGCAGTTAGGCCCCTAGACTGTAGACCCCTTAAACTGTGAGTCTCTTGGGGCAGGGACCTTCTTGTAGTTCTGTGCAAGGTCTAGGACTGGTCTAGGACTAGGGCCCCATGGCGCTACAGTAATGCAGCTAATCCGCTCAGCATTTTCAAGGCTAGCTCCTTAGCCAGCGTTGTCTCTTCTGTGTATCCTCTCCATAGGGCTGACATTCCTAGGGGTGGGGGAGGCTGATAGAGGAGGGAGTAGAGCAGAAGGGATGCATGGAGGGGAGAGGCTGGGAAGAAAGGAGAGACAGGGAGTGTGGGGTCTCTAAAGGAGGTTGGGGTGGCAAGTGGTGGTGAGGATGGGTTGCCAAAGAGCTGCCCCCTCCTACCAGCCTATCTGGTGGGGGGAGCAGGGGCAGATCTAGATGGTGAAGTAAAGAGGAAGATCCCTCCTGGGGGCAGAAGGGGTGTATAGGGCCTGGCTCTGTCCTGGGGGTGGCTCCCTGAATTTAGTTTCCTGACTCCGCCACTTGGGCTCCCCCAGCCCCTCCCTCCAGAACCTCCCAAGTCCCGCCACACTCAGGCCCCGCACCACCCAGCAATGGATTCTAAGCTGCAGGCCGTGAGCAGGCGTGGCTGCCCCCTACCCTGGCCCCAGGTGGGGCTTCCAGCCCCCGGACTTTGTGCTTTGGTCCATTTCTGCAACATCCTGCTGTGCCAGGAGATCACTCTCCTGGGCTGTGTGAGCTGCCCTGCACTGATCTTCTCCAGCATGATGAGACACCCCCCCACCCACAGGGGGGGCAGGGATAGGAAGGGGTGCAGGGGGATCCTGGGGGACAGGGTGGTGGCTTTGTGCGGGGGAGGTGTTGGGGGGTAGGGTGGTCGGCCTGGGAGGCAGGGGAGTGGCTCTGTGTGTGGGTATTCTGGAGGGCAGGAGGGGGTGCTCTGTGCGGGTGGGGGGGCTGGGAAGCAGGGGGTGGCTCTGTGTTTGGGGGTTCTGGGGAGCGGCTCTGTGTGGGGAGGTTCTGAGGGGCAGGGTGGTGGCTCTGTTCAGGGGGGCTGGGAGGCAGGGGGGTGGCTCTGTGTGTAGGTGTTGCCGGCACAGCGTGCCTGAGGCAAGCAACAGCAGGGGTTCATTGCCTGGTGTGCGTTACCCAATAATTACAATGGGGTGGAGAAGTAGTAAAGTTTATTTGGAATTTTAAAGAAAGGTACAGGGAGAGAAATCTTAAATCCTGCACATCAGACTTTCCCTTCCGGGGAATGAAGCCATCCCTCCTTTTCCTGGAGACCAAGTTTGTCAGCTAGCTGTTTCTTCTCCCCAGAATACTGAGGGGTCAGGAGCTCCCCCACTGATGGGATAAGGGCATGCATATAGGTGTTCTCAGACTGAGGGGACATCAGGGTGGCAGCATGCTTCGCCTCTCTATCTGCCCTGGCATTACCCCTGGTTACATTTTGATTCTTTTTTTGATGGGCCTTACAGTGTACCACTGCCACTTTTAAGGGGAGTTGCACTGCCTCTAGAGGCCGGTGAATTTGGGGCCCATGTTTTACTGGGGAGCCTTGGCCTGTCAGCATTCCCCTTTGTTTCTATAGACCGGCATGGGCATGCAGCACACCAAAAGCATATTTGGAATCAGTGAAAATATTGACCCGTTTTTTTTTGGACAGTTCGAGTGCACGGGTCGGGGCCACTAGCTTAGCCAGCTGGGCAGAGGTCCCAGCGGGAAAACTTTTAGCTTTTACGGTGTTATTGAGGGTTACAATAGCATAACCCGCCCTTTTTTGCCCATTTATTTACCATGCTGCTACCATTAGTGTACCACTTATAATTTGAATTTGGGAGGGGCACATTCTTTAAGTCCGGGCGGCTAGAATATTGGGCATTTATGATTTTTAAACAGTCATATTTCTGTTTTTTAGTTTCTGGTAAGAGGGTGGCAGGGTTAAGGGATGGACAAGGCTGCAGCGTGACCCCGGGGTTCTCTAAGAGATTTGCTTGGTATCTTTGCCTGTGGCTCCTGTCACAGTGAGGGAGTCTGCTACTGGCAACCGAAGGGGTTGATTTACAGCAGTTCGTGCCGCTCCAGAGTCCACTAAAAAATCTATTTCTTCATTTCCCACCCGCATTTTTACTCAAAATCTCAAATCCTGCACATCAGAGCAGGTCATTAGACACACTTTTATATTCCTTAATGCTACTGCACTACACATCAGCCAATCAAAGCTTTGCACAAATGCTCTGCCTTCCTTATATGGGTTACAACAATGTTTATTTCCTGCAACCTTTAATAAGCATTTCTAGCAACTTAAACAACCAGCACATTCTGTCTGGCCTTGTAACAATCTCCTCCTGTTATCTTTAACTTGGCGTCAGCAAACCTTACACTATAAGGCGTTTATCTGCGACTGCAACATTGTTTTAAGAGCAAAAGAGCTTACTCAAACCAGCCAGGCCTGAGCTCCGTTAAGGGGGGTTGACAAGAAGCCCTCAGGCCTAGAGCAGGGAGACTTCCTCAACCCTTATGGCCTTCCATCCCCTCGACTTCACTAATGGCCATGCCCTGGGGTCCTCAACATAGGGGTTCCGGGGGCAGGGTGGTGGCTCTGTTAGGGTGGGGGGGCTGGGAGGCGTGGGGGGCTCTGTGTTTGGGGGTTCTGGGGGGCAGCTCTGTGCAGGGGGGCTGGGAGGCAGGGGGTTGGCTCTGTGTGTAGGGGTTCTGGGGGCAGGGGGGTGGCTCTGTTAGGGTGGGGGGGCTGGGAGGGGGGGTGGCTCTTGTCTGGGGGTTCTGGGGGTGTCTCTGTTCGGGGGGGCTGGGAGGCAGGGGGGGTGGCTCTGTGTTTGGGGGATCTGGGGGGTGGCTCTGTGCGGGGGGGCTGGGAGGCAGGGGGTGGCTCTGTGTGTAGGGGTTCTGGGGGCAGGGGGGTGGCTCTGTTAGGGTGGGGGGGCTGGGGGGGGTGGCTCTTGTCTGGGAGTTCTGGGGGTGTCTCTGTTCGGGGGGGCTGGGAGGCAGGGGGGTGGCTCTGTGTTTGGGGGTTCTGGGGGGCGGCTCTGTGCGGGGAGGTTCTGAGGGGCAGGGGGGCGGCTCTGTTCGGGGGGGCTGGGAGGCAGGGGGTGGCTCTGTGTGTAGGGGTTCTGGGGGCAGGGGGGTGGCTCTCTTAGGGTGGGGGGCTGGGAGGGGGGGTGGCTCTTGTCTGGGGGTTCTGGGGGTGTCTCTGTTCGGGGGGGCTGGGAGGCGGGGGGGTGGCTCTGTGTTTCGGGGTTCTAGGGGGCGGCTCTGTGCGGGGAGGTTCTGAGGGGCAGGGGGGTGGCTCTGTTCGGGGGGGCTGGGAGGCAGGGGGTGGCTCTGTGTGTAGGGGTTCTGGGGGCAGGGGGGTGGCTCTGTTAGGGTGGGGGGGCTGGGAGGGGGGTGGCTCTTGTTTGGGGGTTCTGGGGGTGTCTCTGTTCGGGGGGGCTGGGAGGCGGGGGGGGGTGACTCTGTGTTTGGGGGTTCTGGGGGCCGGCTCTGTGCGGGGAGGTTCTGAGGGGCAGGGGGGCGGCTCTGTTTGGGGGGGCTGGGAGGCAGGGGGTGGCTCTGTGTGTAGGGGTTCTGGGGGCAGGGGGGTGGCTCTGTTAGGGTGGGGGGGGCTGGGAGGCGGGGGGGGTGGCTCTGTCTTTGGGGGTTCTGGGGGCCGGCTCTGTGCGGGGAGGTTCTGAGGGGCAGGGGGGCGGCTCTGTGCGGGGGGGCTGGGAGGCAGGGGGTGGCTCTGTGTGTAGGGGTTCTGGGGGCAGGGGGGTGGCTCTGTTAGGGTGGGGGGGCTGGGAGGCGGGGGGGGTGGCTCTGTCTTTGGGGGTTCTGGGGGCCGGCTCTGTGCGGGGAGGTTCTGAGGGGCAGGGGGGCGGCTCTGTGCGGGGGGGCTGGGAGGCAGGGGGTGGCTCTGTGTGTAGGGGTTCTGGGGGCAGGGGGGTGGCTCTGTTAGGGGGGGGGGGGCTGGGAGGCGGGGGGGGGTGGCTCTGTCTTTGGGGGTTCTGGGGGCCGGCTCTGTGCGGGGAGGTTCTGAGGGGCAGGGGGGCGGCTCTGTTCGGGGGGGCTGGGAGTGGCTCTGTGCGGGGGGAGGTGTTGGGGGGCAGGAGCGGGTGGCTCTGTGCGGGGCGGGGGGTGTTCAGGGAGTTTGTGCTGGGGCGGGGGGCGGTTTCATTTTCGGAGTCACGTTTCCTGTCTCCGCCCGCCCCGCTCCAGAGTCGCCCGGTTCCAGCCGCGCTCAGAGCCGCACTCGCAGCGCCCGGCCATGGCGTGCAAGGAGCAGACCCTGAGCATCGACCTGCAGCCCCGGGGCCTGCCTCCCCCCTACCCCGGCGCCCCGCAGGGCTTCCCCGCCGAGCAGCCCCGCGACTTCGTGCTCTGGTCCCTCTTCAACGTCCTGCTGTGCCAGAAGCTGGCCTGCCTGGGCTGCCTGGGCTTCCCCGCGCTCGTCTTCTCCATCAAGGTGAGAGCCGGGCCGGACCCTCGGCGCCCGGATCCGCCCCGCCCCGTGCCCCCAGCGCCCGGATCCCCCCCCCAGGACCCCCAGTGCTCCCAGCGCCCGGATCCCCCCCCCTAGGACCCCCAGTGCCCACAGCGCCCGGATCCCCCCACCCCGGTCCCCCAGGTCCCCCAGCGCCCGGACCCCCATCCCAGGTCCCCCAGTGTCCGGATCCCCCCTCCCAGGTCCCTCAGCGCCCGGATCCCCCCCCCAGGTCCCCCAGTGCCCCCAGCGCCCGGATCCGCCCCCAGTTCCCCCAGCGCCCGGATCCCCCCCTCCCAGGTCCCTCAGTACCCGGATCCCCCCTCCCAGGTCCCCCAGCGCCCGGATCCCCCGTCCCAGGTCCCCCAGTGCCCGGATCCCCCCTCCCAGGTCCCTCAGCGCCCGGATCCCCCCTCCCAGGTCCCCCAGTGCCCGGATCCCCCCTCCCAGGTCCCTCAGCGCCCGGATCCCCCCCCCCCCAGGTCCCCCAGTGCCCCCAGCGCCCGGATCCGCCCCCAGTTCCCCCAGCGCCCGGATCCCCCCCCCCAGGTCCCTCAGTACCCGGATCCCCCGTCCCAGGTCCCCCAGCGCCCGGATCCCCCGTCCCAGGTTCCCCAGTGCCCCCAGCGCTCGGATCCCCCGTCCCAGTGCCCCCAGTGCCCGGATCCCCCGTCCCAGGTCCCTCAGCGCCCAGATCCCCCCTCCCAGGTCCCCCAGTGCCCCCAGCGCCCGGATCCCCCGTCCCAGGTCCCTCAGCGCCCGGATCCCCCCTCCCAGGTCCCCCAGTGCCCCCAGCGCCCAGATCTCCCCCCCCCCAGATCCCTCAGCGCCCGGATCCCCCGTCCCAGGTTCCCCAGTGCCCCCAGCGCCCGGATCCCCCCTCCCAGGTCCCTCAGCGCCCGGATCCCCCCAGCCCAGGTCCCCCCGTGCCCCCAGCGCCCAGATCCCCCTTCCCAGATCCCTCAGCGCCCGGATCCCCCCTCCCAGGTCCCCCAGTGCCCTCAGCGCCCGGATCTCCCCCCCCCAGGTCCCCCAGTGCCCGGATCCCCCCCCCCAGGTCCCCCAGTGCCCCCAGCGCCCGGATCCCCCCTCCCAGGTCCCTCAGTGCCCAGATCCCCCCCCCAGGTCCCCCAGCGCCCGGATCGCTCCCAGTGCCCCCATCTCTCCAGCCCGCCCGGACCCCTCGGTGCCCCCAGATCCCCTCAGGTCCCCCCGATGTCCCCAGCGCCCGGATCCCCCCCAGATCCCCCCGGTGCCCCCAGTCCCCCGATCTCTCCAGCCCGCCCAGATCCCCCGGTGCCCCCAGCACCCGGATCCCCCTCGGATCACCTGGTGCCCCCAGCAGCCCGATCCCTGGGGGCACCTGGCATGTCTGGGGCACTTGCTCAGTGCTCCCTGCATTGCCTCTGGTGTGGGGGGTAGCAGGGGGAATGGTGCCCCACATTAGTGCTCCAAAGAGATGTGCTATTCTAGTGTTCAGACTGAGACCTGGATGGGAATGATCCGTGGGACAGGGCAATAGGAACACCAAACCACTGTGCAAGAGACGCACTTCAGCTTCTCTGCAGGCTGGTTTGGATGCTCAACACTCTAGTAAGTGAGGGCTCAGCTTGGGATGTAGACAGTCTGCCCTAGGAATTAACTGGCTCCATTTTCCACAATAAGAGACTCAACCCCCGCTCGAGTGGGGAGTAAAGGGCTCCTTGCAGCTGGAGTATAGAATGACCCACAGAGGAACACATGGGTGTGCTGTGCCAGGGAGAGCGCATGCAAACCAAGCATGCCGTAGAATGTGGACTGCTGTGTGTACAGCTGGGCCAGCTTTAGGAAATTGCAAACTACATACTCCCAAAGTTTTAGAAACTGTGCACTTGTTTTTCCTTAGTAGTGTCTGGTCAGGCTCTCTGAGGTCTGGTCCTCTGCAAGAACAACGAACACCTGAGGTGCACCAAGGAAAAAAAGAAATTCAATATTTATCATTGAGGAAACAGCATTATCATGCTCCCCTGTCTGTCTCTCCAGTTTTCTTTCTATACTGTCGTGACTTACACACAATATAACATTTACACTGTGTTTAGGGCATCCAGCGTATTTGTACAGGGCCTAGCACAATTGGTCCATGGCGCTGGCTCTAGAGGCTAGTTTATAATGACAATTAGTAACAGGATTTCCTGTCACAAGTGGGACTTTTTAGCAGGCTTAAGGATTCCCCATGCTAGGTCTTCAGTCAGCCTTTGTCAGGATAGCAAACCATTCACAGACATCAGAGGTGGGAAAACACCCCTTTTAGGTCATTTTGTCCCTCTCCTCTGACAATGCCATGTTTTCCACCTCATACATATCTCACAGGGTAGTTTTACATATTCCAGGTGATACGGGCACACCTCCCATTAGGGAGTCATTTTTCTGATCTACTGCATCTTCCTTTGCTCAGTGGCACCCTGTTATTTCTAGTTGTACCCCACCTAGGGTGACCAGACAGCAAGTGTGAAAAATCGGGACAGGGGGTGGGAGGTAATAGGAGCCTATATAAGTAAAAGACCCCAAAATCGGGACTGTCCCTATAAAATCAGGACATCTGCTTACCCTAACCCCACCGCACCGTGGGCACAGAGTGGTTGCTCTCACTGCTGGGGCTTCACGTCTTTGCAGGGGGTTATATATTTATATCAGTGGAAATGGGGGTCAATTTTATGCATTTGCCCAAGTGCCAGTTAGATTTTAACGCTGAAATCCAACAAACCAGATTTGCCTATTTGATGTGTTATAGTGAATGTGGGAATGCAATTCAGTTAGGATAACCCCTTTTTATTGAGTCCAGGAAGCATTAGCTTACTAATTTTAGGACTAAAGAGACAAGGTGGGTGAGATAATATCTTTTATTGGACCAACTTCTGTTGGTGAAAGAGACAAGCTTTCTAGTTACACAGAACTCAATTTTAGGAGCAGGTACTTTTGAGGGCAGCTTTTACCTTGGACATCCTCTCTCAAATCAGGGCACCTGGGGCTTTTAACTAATCAACAGTTTATTAATCCCCCCATGACTGCATAAGTATATAGTCAACAGATGTGGTTGCTCAAATGAAAATTGCCTGTTTCATATTAACCATTCATGCTGTTAGGCTATAGCACCATCTTGTGGTCATGCTTTTGTTGCTTATTTAAACTTCCACCCCTCCCTTTGTTTCCTTATTAGATAAAGATGGCACTGTAAAACAGAACCATAGTGAATCGAGGCTCTAGCGCAGATGGGTGGGACCAGCATGCAAACAAGCACCATTATACTAATGATCATTATGCAGAGGAGCTGCATATTTACAAAAGGCCATGAACTGCGTGATATGGAATGCTCTGCACAAGCCGTGCTCTCTGAAATCCTGGCTCTTTCGCAAAGCTGCCTCTTGTATTTTCTACATTCCTAGTGAAACCTCAATGAATAAACACCTGAACTAGCTCCCTTTGAACTCTGGCTTCTTCTCTTTCTGCTGCAGAAGTCAGGGAGTTCCCTATAGCTCAATAAGATGGTGCATGGGCTGTGGGTGCTTTAGCTTGGTACAGAAGGGGTTAAGCAGTTAATAAAAATTCTCCCACCCTCTTGACTCGCTCTCATTTTTCCCATGCTCCTGTTTTCTTTTCCAGGCCCGAGATCGGAAAGTACTGGGGGACCTGGAAGGTGCTCGGAGCTATGGCACCACCGCCAAGGTGTTAAACATCATCGGGTCACTGCTGGTGGTAGTTGCTATTGCTGTGGTTCTTTTATTTTTCTTTTTGAGACCTTAGCAGCATCTGTTTAATGAAGTTCCTGGGACTGACGCCAGCCAGGCATTCAGAGAAGGGATTGGAAGATAACCCAAATGGCGAGGAAACGACACGCTGCTGGCTATTCATGCTGTGATGGAAATTCACAACTGGTCATGAGTTCAAAAATTGACTCATTAATAGCACCATTGTAGCTTTGATGCTAGTTATGTGATCACCCTCATTTCAAATCTGCGCGGGCCCCCGCTCCTCTGCTCCATGCACTGTGGCCATGGAATTGGCCACTACCTACTTGTTCCTCTTCCAGCCTGATCCAGCTGTTCACCTTTTTTGGATTTCTTGCACTGAAAATCATCCACATTCACTGCTGCTGTGACCCTCCCTCTCTGCAGCACCCGACACGGAGAGTATTAGATGATGAGGTCAGAGGAGGTTCCAATCTACCTCACTTTGTTCCTAGAGATGGACCAGAACCACCCACTCTTTGGGGTAGTTTGGATCCAGGCTTTGCCATTGGCCCCCATTCTACAATGGGCCAAATCAAAACATGGGTTCCAAATTCCCCTCCCATCCCCCCACTCCCCATGCATTTAGATCTGGATTCAAACTTTGTGCCTTGGCCCAGTTTTATCTGTCTATATCAACTCAGCAATAATGTTTGCCCGGGGCAGTATTTACAGCAGTAAAGCCATCTGCAGAGACTCTGACCTGCTCTTTTCACTGCAGCGACCTGTGCTGTGGGGAAGAGAGAAGTGTAAAGGGGACAAAATGTTTAACTTGATCTGTGTGATGGGGTAATGCACTGGGCAACACAGAGCTAACGAGCACATGTGGGACCAGTTGGTCCCACCCCACCTCTGAGAGATGTTGGAATTGGGGGGGGTGCTTAAATGGGAGAACCCAGCTGAGTTGGTTGCAGAGTGGGGAGGGGAGCAGTCCGCAGCTCCTGCAGGGAGGACTGGCTGAAGGCAGGAGCTCTTTGTGCTCCTGGAAGGAAGGAAGGGTGGGCTGGCCCTGCTCGATGTGGTTCACCTATTCCGCTCTACTTGTGAACTCATCAGTTTAGGGCCCCAGCCCGGTGAGCGCCTGCTGAAGAGCAAGAGCCTTAACCCAGCTTGGGGATGCTTCATTTGTGTTAATTCCCCTTTTGTTCTGGTCACTGACACCCACAGCCAGGTGTTCTAGCCAGGGCCCAGCTGGACGGCTGAGCCTTTTAGGACTGGAACTAGAGTGGGAAAACTACCTGGGCATCGCAGAGCAGGGGCCTGCGTGAGTGGAGGGGCCTGCCTAGAGCCTAGGGGGTGCCTGGGAAAGGCACTCGGGTGTTAATCTGATTAAAAATAAAAGGTCTTATAGTGGTTGGCAGCAGCACATTCTGTCCCCACACACCTAGTTCCCTGCACACCCAGGCCCCATGCGACCAGTTCCAGGGCTCCAAAACAGAAGCAGCAGTTGTGTTGAAAGTGTGGGGAGTTTCCCTTCTCCCTCTCCCCTTGGGTCAGGGCTGGGAAGAATTGGGCTGAGTCCTAAATAACTGAATACATCAGATTCTGACACACCCCTTCCAAGCAGAAGCATTGGGCACTCGGGTGCCTTTATTCAGTATCCCATAGCTAGGTATGTGCTTCCATCACCCCCTGGCTCCATTCCTGCTCTTCACCCCTGGGCCCATTCCTACAATCAGTGCATCTCTAGGGCTGAATTGTGCTTCCAACAAAAGAATTTGGGGGAAAAAATTCTCAAGTGGACTTTGAGTTTGCTCCCTGACCTGCCCCTTCTCTTAGGAGTACAGGATCTGGGCCGGAGGTACGAGCCAGTGCTCCAATGGAGCGGAGGGGCAGGAGGAATGTGAGCGTGAGGTCCTGCCCACCAATCTACAAAACTCAGGAGACCATCAATTTGGTGTCCACCACCTGTGTGCCTGACAGGGAACTGGGGAGGTCTCTCTGGGGAGAAAGTGACCCACAAGAAATGGCAGAAGAGCCACAGATGAGAAAGGATATTGTAATCTCATCTAGCCTGGGGTCTCAATGCCAGAGACTTCAGAGTGAAGCATGTTAATAGATTCTAAAACTGCTACAATTCTTTTATATATTTTTATACATATTCTTTTATATATGTTAACCAAAATCCTTTTTGGGGTATAAACCAAAGTGTTTTGTATCTACAAATCTAGTGCTCTGTACTTATCAAACTGAAAAGTTCTTTGTACTTAGGTTGAACCTTAGTGGGGGACCAAAGGAATGAATGTATGTAATCAATAATTGAATGTGTATAATCCTTTACTCTGACCCTGTTGACCTGTAAAGAATTGCATTCCCATGTCCAGAGAGGGACCACTGGTGATTGACAAGGGATGTCTGTTATCACACATGTGTTCTCTAATTGATAAAATAATGAACCACTGGTTGATGTTTAGGTCAATAAGAACCACTTATTGTCACAAGTGGTTTTGGTAATAATGGATGGGTCACAGATGTCTTTAGCTTATTAATGAGGTAAATTGAGGCATCTAAGATAGAACTCGCAGTTAAATCAGTCATGGGAATGGAATTTCTTTGTCCCAAGCTATGTATAAGGAAAGAGTTTTGGGGAGTTAAGTCAGAAGTGGATTGGTAACATATGTATTCCTTTCTGTATTCTGTATCAGGCTGTATTAATCTTTGACTAATGATCTTTGATGGAATTGCAAATGAACCAGCTATCTGGCATCTTGTGTTATTAATATGATCATAATTAAATTTGAACACGCAAGAAGCATAAACTCTCCAGATTGTGCCTGACACTGCAAGATTATGTCATGGGTGAAATTATTATTTGACCCCAACTGGTGTTCTGAAGCATGTGGGTCAAGACGAGAGCTGGATGGAAAATGGATTTTCTGTCCCCCCCAAAATTAAAGATTTTGATTTTTTTTCTTTGTCCCAAAAAGGAACGAAATTCCAAAATTTCTTGCAAAACAAAATTAAAAAAAAAAAAGTTTTGGGTCAATCGATACATTTTGTTTCAATTTCAGCCCTTTTAAAAATGTATTCTTATTTTTTAAAATAAAGTAAACTTCAAAACAAAGTCATTTCAAAATGAAAAAATCAAAACTTTTTGTTCCAAAAATGTCAAATTGCAGATTTTTTCCCCATTTTTTCCCCAAAATGGAATTTATTGAAAATTGATATTAAATTGAGAGACAAAGTAATGTAGGCTTTGTCAAAACATCTATTTGTCCTCTTTAATGTCCCACAATAGTCCGTGTGGTGTTGATGGACCTTTGCCGTTGGGCAGGACGTAACATCTTCTGTTGCAGATTACTTTACACTAGTTAACGTTTCTCTCCTGTCGGGTGATTTACATTGTCACAGAGACTTACAATACAACTGCTCAAATACTACCTTACAATATGGCATACAGAGATTAGTGCATGCAGCAGCTCACAAGCATTTAATAAAGTCTGACCATGAAACACATCCTTTTAGGTCTAATACCTACTTGAACAATAGTATCACACGGCACTGCCACCAGCAGCAGCAGAGAAGTAAGGGTGCCATGGTACCCGCGTCCCTCCAGCTCCCCCTCCCCCTGGCAGTGTCCTCCATTTGGGAACTTGAAATATGGTAACCCTAGCTGCAGTGATTACATCGCTTGTGTGTGCCTACACTTAGCCCCTGGTGTCAGCGCTGCGCAGCATCACCAGGAGCACTTGTATCGATTATACTGTCCGTCTGGGGCACTGTGGGAAGGCTCCTGAAAGCCAGTAACAGGCGCCATAAGCAACACGGTGTCTACGCTGACACTGCGTCCATCTAACTACATCGACCTTGACTCTATGCCGCTTGTGGAGGTGGAGTTAAGTCAGCGTAGCTGGCCAGTTACGTCGGTGGGAGTGAAAGTTAAGTGTAGACGCTTCCATAGTTAGATCGATGCAAGGTGGTTTAGGTTGGCCTAACTCTGTAGTGTAGACCAGGCCTCACGCTGGGGCAACAAGCTTAGCTATAAGCTTTCTGCTTTTCCTCCTGGCTTAAGTAACTGTAAGCGAGGCAGCTGAACTGTCTGTCAGGCAGTCGCTGCCTTTGCAGCGGTGTGGTAGGCCCACTGGGGACCCAACTCAGCGGAGTTTCCCAACTGAGGAGTGGGAAACTTCTCAAACCAGTCACTCAGTGAAGGGAGCTATATGCTCCCTGCTTCTCTTCCCTTTCAGCTGACACCCCAGAAGGAGTGACTGCCTCCTCTCGCTCTGGCACCTGGGATCAAAAACCAACCAGAGCTCCCCTTCTTTGGGTCATCTGGGCAGCCGCTTTAGTTCCATCTCTCCGGCCTCCTTTCTGCTTAAGGAAGGGTTGCCTGGCAACCGGGCAGCAACGGCTGGTGGGACTCCAGGCCCAGGTAAGTTTCATCACAGCCTCACTTATGGTAAGGAGGATGTGGGGGAGGGGGGGGGGAGGGGGAGGAGGGAGTTTACATTTAGTATTTTTCTTAAAGCCCACATGACTGCACGGAAATCTCAACTTTCATTTAAAAAAAAGGTGAGTGTCTAACCGTCTCAATTGCAGAGTAGATCACAAAACTAGGACTTGAGAACATCCTAAAGGCTCAAAAACAAAAACAAAGAACCCCCAATGTATTATTTTTTTTAAAAACCCATGATTTTTAAGCCAATATTATGGCTTTTTGGAACCTGAGTCCCGATGTTTGAACCACACCAGGGGCTGCAGGAACAGAGTTAGAGCTACACGTCGATCGTCCTCCATTCTGAGTCACAACAGCAGGTCGGAGAATGGTGGTGGGCTCACTTGCTTCCGTTTGCGTTGGAGGATAAGAGTCAGAGCCCGGTGCAGAGTTGTTCGGCAGCTGTTTGTTAGACTCTGTGGTGAGAACACCTCTGCCTGCAGTAACTTTGCTAAGTAAAACCTGCAGGCTCTGTATGTAGCTCGTTGGCTTTTCACCTACATCCTGTTTGGTACCACGAAGCCTTACAAATGATTCATCCCATCTTCAGCCTTTCCAAGAGCAGATCCCACTGCCCCAAGTATACCTGGGGATGGGCGTCTTTCCCTAAAGACCTGGCAATGTCAGAGGGGAAATTCTCTTCTCTTCTCATCATTGGCAATAGAGACGGTGCCCCCCTCCAGCAAGTCCACTTCAAAACCAAAATCTTCCTGTTATCTGTAGGAAGGGAATTGCCCTAAATGAGGAATGGATCTTTCTGTAGGGTTAAATGGCCAAATGGGGGAGACATGACCTAAGGAAAGGAAATAGGCTACTTTGAGAAACCTGGCCTTTGCATTGTGCATCTCTCATCCAATCTTTCCCTGTGTCCCATTTTCCCGGGACAGTCTCTGGTTTATGGTACAGTGTGTTGCCGGCCTGGCTAGCTGCAACTTGTTCCCATTGTTTGGCTTATGAGATAGAAATGTAGGACTGGAAGGGAGCTCAAGGGATCATCAAGTCCAGTCCCCTGCATAGAGGCAGGACCAATTAAACCTAGACCATCCCTGACAAGTGTTTGTCCAGCCTGTTCTTAAAAACCTCCAACGATGGGGATTCTGTAACCTCCTCTGGAAGCCTATTGCAGAGCCTAACTACCCTGATAGTTAGAAAGCTTTTCCTAATATCTAATCTAAATCTCCTTTGCTGCAGATTGAGCCCATTACTTCTTCTCCTACCTTCAGTGGACATCGAGAACAATTGATCCCCACCCTCTTTATAACAGCCCTTAACATATTTTAAGACTTTTCAGGTCCCCCCCTCAGTCTTCTTTTCACAACATTAAACAGACGCAGGTTTTTTTTATTCCCTTTCCTCATAGGCCAGGACCAGGTTTTCTAAACCTTTCATCATTTTTGTTGCTCTCCTGGCCTGTCTCCAATTAGTCCACATCTTTCTTAGAGTGTAGCATCCAGAACGAGACACAGTACTCCAGCAGAGGCGCACCAGTGCTGAGCAGAGCAGGAAATTGCCTCCCATGTCTTACATATGACAGTCCAGTTAATACACCCCAGTTAATATTAGCCTTTTTCACAACTGCATCACTTTGTTGGCTCATATTCAATTTGTGATCCACTAAAACCTCCAGATTCTCTTCTGCAGTACTACTGCCTAGCTAGTTATTCCCCACTTTGTATTTGTGCATTTCATTTTTCCTACCTAGGTACAGTACTTTGCACTTGTCTTTATTGAATTTCATCATAGTGATTTCAATCCAATTCTCCAATTTGCCAAGGTCCTTTTGAATTCTAATCCTGTCCTCCAAAGTGCTTGCAACCCTTCCCAGCTTGGTGTCATCCACAAATTTTATAAGCACGCTCTTCACTCCATGAGTCAAGTCATTAATTCAAGAACTGAATAGCACCAAATCCAGGACAGTCCCCTGTGGGACCCCACTTGATAGCTCCCCCAAGTTTGACAGCAAACCATTGATAGCTCCTCTTTGAGTATATTCTTTCAACCAGTATTGCACCAACCTTATAGTAATTTAATCTAGACCACATTTCCCTAGTTCACTTATGAGAATGTCATGTGAAACTGTGTAAAAAACCCTTACTAAAATCAAGATAGATTGTGTGTACTGCTTCCCCCTATTCACTAGGCCAGTAACCCTATCAAAGAAGGAAATTAGGTTGGTTTGGCATTATTTGTTTTTGACAAATACATGTTGCCTATTCCTTATACCCTATTATCCCCTAGGTGCTTACAAAGCGGTTTTTAATAATTTGTTTCAGTATCTGGTCTATAATTCCCCAGGTCCTGTTTGTTCCCATTTTTAAAGAGTGATACTATGTTTGTCCTTCTCCAATCATCTGGTACCTCACCCATTCTCCATGATTTCTCATCAAAGATCATTAGTAATGGTTCTGAGATTGCTTCTGCTAGTTCCTTAAGTACCCAGTGATGAATTTCATCAGGCCCTGCCGACTTTAATACGTCTAACTTGTCTAAATATTCTTTAATTGTTCTTTCCTATTTTGGCTTGTGTTCCTTTCTCCTTGTTGTTAACATGAATTGTGTTAAGTATCAGGTCACAATTAATCTTTTCAGTGCAGACTGAAGCAAAATAATTATTAAACTCTTCAGACTCCTTGATGTCATCTTTTATTAGTTCTCCTTCCCGGCTAAGTAGAGGACCTACACTTTCCTTCATCTTTCCCTTGCTCCTAACGTATTTATAGAAACTTTTCATATTGCCTTTTGTGTCTCTTGCATGGTGCAACTCATTGTAGGAGTTAAGAGGTTGATTTTCTGTGTGTGTGTGTATATATAGGGAGTGGAGGAAAGGAAGTAATCTGAAGCTGGTGTGGGAATAAAACAATGCTCAGACCTGCATATGAGCTTTCTTAGGACTGTTTGGATTCTGAAAGGCCATAGTCAATTCACTTTACACAGGAGGGGAAGCTCGGCCATTATAGCCATTACAATTATTATTATTTATTTTACTGCACCCCAATGTGTGCTAGGCACCTCCTGGACCCTATGAACTGCTACCCTCTGAACTGCAGTGGTTACTGTTACAGATCTTGAGGGGCACTATAGCCAGGACCCTGGTAGAAAGCTATCAGAAGTATCCTGCAATATTACCAGCATGGCTGGATTTAACGTGAACTGCTCTGTCCTTTTCCAGGTGTGTGACTGTAGGAGCCTTGGTCATATGGATGGTGCCCTCTAACCCTACAAGCTCTCCCTATTGTGCTGTGTCAGGGCTGGTACTAGAATCACTGCCATCCATCTAATCTGTAGAATTGCTACGGTGCTTGTCTCGGGTATCTACGCTCCAACGTCCTGTCTCTCACCTGCATTCACTCTTCCACTGATATGTGGAGTGCATCTGAGTCCTAAGCAACCCATCTACTGAACTGCAATATCCAGTTAGTCTTTATTCTGGGCAAACGACTTTGAAAGGCAGCAATCTCTCGGCTGTGAGAGTTGTAGGTACCTGTAGCCAACCTGGTTTGGTAATGACCAGAATCCCTTGTGACAGCTGTCTGATGGCCTGTGTCAAATCTGAAAAGACAACACCAACATATTCCTGTGACTTGCTGGGAGGTCACACTGAAATAGCCAGAACTTCTGAGCGCAGAGATGTTAGACATATTAGACTTGCTGCTGGTTTGTCTTTACTCTTCCTGAAGTCTGGTTGGTCTTATGATCAGAGCTGCTCTATCCACCGCTTGGGTTGAGCCCTGGGGTTTCAGGAGGGGGAAAAAAACCTGCCCTGGACTCTGGAAGAAGAAAAGTTGACCTGGATAGCTGCCAGCCTGGAATGGACCCTGTGGGGCAGATTTTACTCTTTTACATCAATGTAACTGAGGGAAGATGCTGGCTTCACATCGCCTCCTTGAATATAAGTACTTCAGTCCCATGCCATGAACAATAGCCCCTTGCTCAAACAGTCCTTGGAGCTGTCTTGGAGAACACTTCTACAGGGCATTCATTCCAGGGTAGGCACAGGGCCCAAATCCTCAAAGGTATTTAGGCACTTAACTCCCATTGACTTTGGTGCCTAAATACTTTTGAGGATCTAGGACACGGTTTTCAAAGCTAGCTCCATTAGGGCCCTGTTTCAGCCCCTCCCTAGCCTTGGCAGCAGCTCTCCATTTCAAAGTGCTTTACCTTTTGTGGATGATTCATTTGTGAAGTTCCTGGTGTGGAGGCATCACCTTGGTTCTCAGAGCTGTAGATGGGTGTGAATCATACATTTTAGAATATTTAGCAAAGGGTATTGCAAAGCCCAGAAAAACATACAGAGGCGGCAGGGAAATGCAATCCCCTCTGGGAAGTTATTGATCTTTTAGTGCTTGAGAAGAAAGAGCTCTTTCAATGCACTTGTATTGCCCTGTACACGTACATCGCGGTGCATTCAGCTTCCTTCTCTGTCCCTGATGGGTTATAGCACAGAACTGCCATGCATAGTCCTGTATGGTCCATGGCCCTTTGCAGTGTTCGTGATCTGCAGCACGTCCTTTCAAAGCCGGGTTCCTGACTCGGTGCCTCGAGCTGCCCAGTTCTCTGGAAAAGGCTGACAGGGAGGCCTCAGCCCATGAGGCTATAAAAAGCGCTCCATAGACAATCAGGGGAGGGCAGGCTTACAAACCCAAGTATGTTGCTCTCAGCTTTGGCCAAACATTTCTGATAACCACAGCCAGGCGAGGGTTATAATTTCCCTGTTTTATATATAGAGGGAGATGGAGCTGTGCCTGAGGCAGAGACTATAAAAAGGACCTGCCCTGCACCAGCTCCCCTTACAGGCTGCTACCACAGGAGAGCTGAGGAGTTCACCTTCCAGGACCATGGACACGTCTTACCCTCGTGAGGACTACCTGCCCATGACGTCCCGCAAGCAGGATCCTTCTCCCACTGTCATCACCATTGGACCCTCCGTAGTGCCCCGGGACCACCTGATCTGGTCCATCTTCAACACCATCTACATGAACCTCTGTTGCTGTGGCTTAGTGGCTCTTGCCTACTCCGTCAAGGTAAGACAGCCAGGCCCTACTCTGCCTCTTCTACACAAGCCCATAGAGGCTGGCTCCTTAGTGCAGAAATGGACCCTTTCGTGTCCATGTCTCCCAGTCACTTGGCGATTCCAGGATTTCCTAGGGGACTTGGCTAGGAAGTTACATCTCAGTGCATCTAGTTTTACATGGAGCCTCCTTCCCAGGCGTCTCTAGTAAGAATGATTCACTCCAGTTCTCTTGGGTTGACCTAGAGATGCTGGGATTTCCCAGGGACTCTGGTAGGAATTATAGACTTCACCCAGGTTACCTAGAGATTCTGGGATCTCTCTCTGTGCTCTGAGTTGTAATACACCCTAAAATCAGGAAGTGATGTGAAAAATCTAGGAGATGCTGGAAGAATGTTATGACCACCCTCCCTGTGGAAGGGGAGGGGTTGGCCCCAAGTCTTTCTGGTACCCAGTACCTGCTAAAAATCTCTTGCCGGTACTGTGTACTGGAGGGTACCGCCCTACTGGCACTACTGTGACCCAGTAGAAAGTTGAAGCAGCTGGCTTCAGTTTGCGTCCGCCCTAAATCTCACCTTGTTAGCACTGTCCTAGCAGAGGACATTAGCCCAGTGCTGCCCACTAGCTGGAATTCTACTTTTAAAAAGGAAAGATACTGTGAAAAATACAACTTTCCATGACAGCTGCTCTGGCATTTCCAAGACAGACTGCCTGAGCCTCCTGATTCAGTGGCTGGGTCTGAAAGGGCAGTGATGGGGCAGGATAGCTGACTGCAGTGTCTGTGTAAAGAGCATCAGGAATGATGTGAGCACACTGAGCTGGTGCAGCATCCTTAAGCACCACGTCTTCATGCTGTCTGAGGCTGATGTGTATCATCTAAGCTACTATCCCCAGCTAGATTCCTACACATCAATGAGGCTGCGAGCTGTGCTGGCAATCACACTTTCCTGTTATCCCATAATTAGTGCCACCAGTATTGGATGAGGTTCTGGGGACTGACTTCTCTACTCCAGAGGCTGCCCGGGGACCATGATCCATGTGGAGGGACTCCTCCATATCCCACACCTTGCCGCTGGGAATCTGCTCTGTTCAGGAATGGGGGAGGGGTATATCCTAAACTGCTGGGAATGGATTTAATGAAGTTCAGCAAGAGGCACTTCCGAGAGACCTGGGGGAAAGAGAGGTTTAGAGTAACCGTTCTGTTCCCAGATCTCTCTGCTGAGGATCATTGACAGAGAGTCAGAGCCACTGCTCCTCCTTGGAGTTGATTTGCTAACAGATGCCAATAGCAAAGGAAAGCGTGAGTGAGTGTGTGATGGAGATAAAGCTGAGACACAAAGAGGCAGACAGTGGGCTAAGGTCAGAGGTGCTGTAAATCGCTTACTGATGCATAAGGGAGCTGAAAGTAGTAAGGAGCTGGAGGATGGTATAAATTAAAGTGGGATGGGAATGACTTTAATTCACACATTCTTGCAGTCCCCTGTGATGTTTCTAGCTACAGACCTCTCTCCTGGCCCCTCGCCATGTTGAGTTACACCAGCTGAGACTCAGTGGGCCAAATTCAGAGGTGCCGTGTATGGTAACGGAGGGGTAAGCTACCAGTTGGTAAGTGGGTGTCAGTTATTTGCTTAGACTCACTGGATGAGGCTGACAGAGCAGTTGAGAGAGAATGGAGCAGGGAGAGAACACTCAGCTCCAGAGCAAGGGGCAGATGGAAGTAAGGTGAGTGACAGACAGCCACTGAGAGCTGCAGTGGGTGGTTGCAGCCTGTTCTCATGCCTGTAGTTCGATTGTGTTGCTCTGAGGGCATCGCCTCGTCCTTTGCCTCCTCTGCCATGTCACTAACTCACTGTACCCTTCCTGGCTTGGCTGTTGCAGGCGCGGGATCAGAAGGTGGCTGGTGACATCGAGGCCGCTCGCCACTTCAGCTCCAAAGCCAGATGCTACAACATCCTGGCGATGGTGTGGAGCCTGCTGCTGCCGCTGCTGCTCATCGCCCTGGCGATCACAGGCGTGATCCACCTCTCCAAGCTTGCTCAGGAGTCCATGGACTTCTTCAACTACAAGTTCTTCGCTAATGAAGATGATGGAAAGTGACCCAGGGGCCTCGCGGGCTCCTGGAAACACACGTGGGCCACTCCAGCAGCCTCCTAAAGACACTGCTAATCCAGTATAATCCAGCCAACCAAACCACTGCACATTGCAACCTCTGTTGTTGTCAACCAGAGCAACCAATGCCTCCCACCAACCAGAGCACCACTGAGGTAGTCATGTGCCCCGGAACTCATTCCACAGCTTGCCCTTTGATGTGGCCTGAGCTGTGAAAATAGTTCCTTTTGCATCCTGGTAGATTTCATGGACTCGTGCTCAAGCTAGCTGAGTCTGTGCACTGTGGTTCCTCTCCTCCTTTCCTTCTCCTTTGGTCTTTGCTTGTCCTGGGATCTTGGTCATGGGGTGTTAGAGACATGAGCTATCAACTTCCCTTGGAACCCTGTTCTTTTGTTACTGTGTCTAATGCTAACCTTGGTTGTTACTATTTAAGTGATTAAATAACTTCACAAATCATAAGTCTCTCTATGTGTGGCAGTTTCTAATGGCTAATGGAAATGTGGTATAGTTACTCGGTTACTCTTAGGTCCTGATTTCAAACTTCCCAATCAGAAGGGCTAGAAACTGACTATTCTTCTTAATGAAATCTCAGATTCTGTTGTGATCATGTGATTCCAAGGGCTCGAGGGGCTAAACATGGGCCTGTAGAACCTAGGCCTTAATCCAGGCCTGCCCTCTCCTTTGCACCCTGGGAGGCCCAAGTTGCAATGTACATGTCGGGACTAGATCTGGGAGGCTAGTGAATACAGGGGCATGCCCAAGGAGGGAAAGGGCTGGGTGTTTGAATCCGAATCCCAAGCTCCTGTTAAGGGACCAAGCCCACTAGATGGGTTTGTGAGATATTACCTAATACGAATTGAGTTATGACTAGGGCTACGACTTTGTCACGGAAGTCACAGAATCCATGACTTCCAGAGACTTCTGTGACTTGAGCCCCAGTGCCTGGGAGCTGTAGAGTCCCTGCCACTCCTGGTGGCTGGGAACTGTGGGGCCCGAGTTCCCAGTTGCCCCTGGCAGCGGGGGTGCTCTGCAGCTCCTGGCCCCACAGGCGGCTGGGGTGCCGTGCAGCTCGCGGCCCCGCAGCCAGCGGGGGTGCCCCGGAGCATGGAGGGCAGTGGCGGCGGCCGGCAGGGGTGCCCCAGAGCTCCGTGCCAGAGGCACCGCAGGTAGCGGGGGTGCCCTGAGCTTGGCAACACTGATGATGTGGGGACCCTGCAGCTCCGACCCAGGCACCCTTGGGTGGTGTGGGGAACTTGCAGCTCCCCATTTTGTCATGCACATTTTTAGTAAACATCACGGACAGGTCATGGCTTCCATGAATTTTTCTTTATTGCCCATGACCTGTCCGTGACGTTTACTAAAAATATGCATGGCAAAATCTTAAGCCTTAGTTCTGACTTAAAATTCATTATACTGAAGATTTCCATATAGGGATGGATGCTCTGGTTCTGATCAACAAAGAACCAACCTGAACCGTCACCCAAAACATTTTTCAGGTTTGAAAATATCTCAAGCTCTTCCTTCATGATTTTTTTTTTTTCATTTTTGCCGTGCCTTGATTCCATTCAGGAGCAAAGATGGGAAATCCAAATGATCACAAGGAAGGCTGTTTGGCTGGGTTTCTGGCATGAGTGGAAGCATAAAGTAATGGAAATCTGACAGTGCACTTTTGGAGAATTGGGGCGAGGTTCAGAGAATCATAGAAATGGAAGGCCGAAGAGGGAATCTAGTCCCTCTCCCCAAGCCGAGGCAAGATTAAGTGTCCAGAGGGCATGATGCTCATCTGCACAGCACCTCTGCCCCTTTTGAACTTTGCCCATCCTCGAGAGAGCCAGGGTGGGGATCTCAGGGAGCAATTTACTATTTCTCCATCTCCTGGCCTGTCAAATGTCATTAAATATTCCCTTGGGATCCTGAAGGAACTTTGATCTTTAGTCACACTTGCTCAGCTCCGCCCCTCTGCCTTGCACACGGGGTACCCCAGACTTCTCACAGAATGGGCCTATTTTAGCTTAACAGAACAACAATGGATTTGCCCCACAGATGTGGGTAACTAGTTTGCAGGCTGCTTTTAATGCTCCTCTTGGTGTATTTGGCTTTTCAGCCCAGGGCAGCATGACTCTCTCAAAGCTGCAGAGACTCAGGAGAATTGTAGCATATTATTATCAGCCAAATATTGTGGCTTTTGACTTTGGAAGCCAATGGGTGCGCCTTTCCTGACAAACAAGCAATCTCATTGGCTGCCAGACTCAGAGAAGCAGAGTTCTGATTGGTTAGTACACAGATCCAACACCCAAAACATGCAAGGAACTCTGGTTATGGCCAATGCTGAAAATGTCCAGTCAGCCAGTCCCTTGCCTTGCACTGCAGCCTTGATTGCCTCATTAACTGGCTTCTCATTGGTTTGTTCACCATTGATCTTTGTCCAGAGTTTAGTTGTTCTGGTCAGGCAGCCAATTAATCTGGCTCTAGCCTAGCTGGGCTCCTGCTACCCCTGCCTCCTGTGGTCTCCTAGGGTGGAGACACTGTGATATTTCTGTAGATAACTTGGGGTGTTCTATTTTACTCCTCGGGCGGTCCCTGCAGCATTCCAAAGCTGGCAGGGATATCACTGAAAGGACATAGAATCATAGACGATTAGGGTTGGAAGAGACCTCAGGAGGTCATCTAGTCCAACCTCCTGCTCAAAGCAGGACCAACCCCAGCTAAATCATCCCAGCCAGGGCTTGCACTGTATGTGTTCAGATGCCCCAGTGAGCTCAGGCTATCCCAAGGATTGGCAGAGAACTCTGATGTCCATGGTCAGCTCAAGCCATGATGGGAGTTTTGATGCCCACTGTTGCTGAAGGGACATCCTAATAGTGACTCCCCCGAATCCACCTCTCTTCTCTCTGACCTGGCACTCGTCTGATTTTTGGCATTCTTGGGAATCACCAGATTCTGAGTGGTGGGGTACAGCTTGGAGGTGTCCAAGGGACAAACAAGGCAAGGTAAGAATAAGCCTCAAGCGTCACAACCCCCCTGAGCAGAAAGGAAAGGCAAATTCCCTTGCAGTATTGGTTGTAGGGTCCAGCAGCGCGGGTTGCTCTCCACTGGATCTCCCTTCTACACCTACTAGTCTCGCCCATTAGCTGCACCCCAGAGCCATACCAGGTGACTCTGTGGGGCACCACGTATGCGGTGCAGCCCTACTCTGTTGGGTGACTCATTCAGAGGATGGGTGGGGCCCAGCCAAGAGGGGTTTAGGCTTTGGGCCCCATGGCCAATGTCGCTCCTGCTGCTGGAAAGGGGTGGAGCTGCACGATCTCCCCAGATCAGGACAAGCTGTCTGAGCCCTGTTTACACTCCAGCTTCTGTTGCTGCTGCCACCAGTGGAGCAGCAGCCGGGGTGAATCCTGGTCTGATCTGGGGTAAGGACTGGGCTCATTTGGGGAGTGCTATTATTTATAATATTGGAGTATCCCAGTCATGGCCCAGGCCCCCTCTGTGCTGGGCGCTGTACAGCCCCAGACCAAAGGATGGTCCCGGCCCCAAGGAGTTTACAATCTAACTATACAAGAGACCACAGATGGATACAGATAGATGTGGGAGTCCAACAAAACAATGAGACACTACTGGTCAGTAGGGTAGGCCGTGGTCTCTGCACACCAGCAGCCATTATGCAGCTGTGATGCACACCAAACACTGCCTTACTCTGCGAGGGGCCCTATTGAGTCCTGCTCAGCACGACGAAGGGCGGCAGGAGCTGGCCCGAAAGCCGCTGAGATTCCAAAGGGACCCTTGCCAGCAGCGCTCTCCCAGGGGAGCCTGCCACTCGCCATCCCAGCCGGAGCCGTGCCGAGGCTGTCCGGACGGGAAGTGGCCCTGGGCTCTGGCAGGGGAGTGTTCCCAGGACCCTGGTGGGGTCAGCTGGCAGAGGGGATCTACACTCAGGCTCTCTGAGAAGATGGAGCTCCATCCTGTCTCTGCTGCCCTCCCCCAACGGGGCAGGGAGCTGGGAATCCATCTAGAGCAGGTTATTTTAATTCCTTCTCAAATACTTTCCTCCAGGATCTAAGCATGGACTGAAACCCCAAGGCCCTCAGGGCTGTTATCAGGGGGGCTGCCTCCTCCCACCCCGCCCTGGCCTAGCGGCCCAGTGCTGATTAGTGGCTGTGCTGCTCTGACAGGACCTGTTTTATAGTCAGCCTAATTACAAGGCAGGCGCTCTTCTTTTCTCCCTCCTTAAGCATTGCCACATGCTGCCGGTGGCACAGAGAGGCCCTGGGGCTTTTTATAAACTCCATCGTGGTTAGTCTGAGGCTTCTGGGTTTTGTTTACACGGGACGGCATCTTGCCAGACCCGGGAGTGGCTTTAAAATGCTCTGGTTTGAAACATTAAGAGTGGGAGATGGGGAGGAAGGGGAGAGAGAGAGAGAGAGAGAGAGAGAGAGAGAGAGAGAGATGGCCCTAGAGCAGGGGTCCCCAACACAGTGCTGAAATGCCCCCGCCGAGCGCGGCCGCCAGAGAACCGCCCGCCAAAATGCCGCCGAGAAGCGTTGCCGGTTCTCGGCGGCATTTCGGCGGCAGCGTTTCGGCGGTGGGGTGTGCGGGGAATATTCCCACAAGAACGGTGGGGGACCAATGGCCTTGAGCCTGCACTCAAAAGAGGAAGAAGTAACAACAAATGCGGATGGCAATTGCATGCAGTGACACAGCTGGAAGGGGACCTGGTGCTTTAGGGTGAATGTGCACTGTGCAGGGATCCAGGAGATATAGGATCTTTCTCAAGCTGCAGGTTCTGTCTGCTTCCCCTCCTAGCCTGTTGCACTGCTGAAGACAATGGGGCATTCTCAGCTTAGCCGCACACAGTATCTGCAGCACACAGGGTTTTTAATGGGGTTGCTCTGGATTCAGAGCAAAATTTGTCTTAATCTCTGGAGCAGGGCTGGCAACATGAAGTTTCAGGGGAGGATGAGGGAAGGGTGAACGTTTAACATGGCTCAGATTAATCCACAGTACAGGGGGTCTGATTCCTCATTGCCCTGCACCTTATGTAGTCATTTACACCCATACACAGTGGGTGTAAACCAGTCTGGTTTGCCCTGATAAGTGGCCACAAAAGGCTCTGGGTGAGGGTGGATCTTATCCAAGGCACAGGGCACTGGTGATTCTAGCTCAGGTCCCCCAAATTGCTCTGCAGGGCAAGGAGAGGGGGTGTTGCTTTGGTGCTAGAAAACAAAATCAGAGAGCATGCTGGGGGAAAATTCTGGGGGGCCCTTTGAAGCCTGGGACTCAGCTGATCAGGTCCATTTAATTAGGCATTAGTCGGTGCCGGCCAGGATAGAAGGAAGCAGGAGGGTCAGTACAGGCCAAAATCCTGTGGGCATCACACCTAGATACTACACGATAGCAGCAGGGCTCAGCAGTGTTGCTGAGTTTCCAGCTGTGACAATGTGCCTAGGGCATTGTTAACCCTTTCTTTTCAGGGGGATGTAACTCAACAACGTTTCAGGGGCAGAGTGTGCTCTCTGGGGGCCCCTCAGTTCCCCCTCTTTGCTCTGCCTGTTCTCAAAGCACTCCCTGGAGTCTGTAATCCTGTGTGCATCACCCAGCGTGACATGAAGTCCTCTCCTCCTGGTGGGCGTGAGCTGTGGCCTCCGCAGCCCTCTGTCTGCCTGGGACCAAGGAATTCCCTGGGTGTTGCTTCCTCCAACCACGGGGACAGCCAGGAATTGCTTTTTGATTTCACAGGAACCAACATGGCTGTGGACCCCTCTCTCGCACTCACCCACACACGCACATGCTGTAATTTCAATTCCTTTCTCAGATCCTTTTTTTATCCCTTGATAGCTCTCAAGTGGATTCTGTTCCCCATCTGTGGTTCTGGTGGCCGTTTTGTTAGCTTTCTATGGCTAAAAGGGGAAGAGAGAAGGCCTCTCTGGGGCCCTTCAAAACTCTTGCTGTCTCTGGAGCAGAGCCTGCCATGTTGGAGGGAGCAAGACCCCCTCACCCTCTAGGGGGACATCCTAGGCTTTGCTCAGTGAACCTCAGCTCCAGGTTCAGGAGGGCCCTAGGCCCAGATCCTTAAAGGAAAGTTCTGAGCCTAAATATCTTTGGGGATCTGGGCCCTAGTGTCTAGGGGAGGACTCACGGCTGGTCAGAAGATAAGCTGCAGAAATTGCTGAAGAACAGCATTTGGCACCTTTCTCCTTAGCTAGGGTTCAATTCTGCACAGTGCTGAGCACTCTCGTCCAACAAAGCAGGAGTAGGCCCTTTGGACTAGGATGGCTCACATGCTTCACGTTAACCAGGTGCTTAAGTGCTTTGCTGGAGCAGAGCTACAGCGCTCAGCGACTTGCAGGATTTATCATCGAGAGAGGGGCTCAGACACCGCCACAGCCTGTAACTTTGTGCACAAAGGATTGTTTCAGGGAGGGAAAAGCCCTGTGTTATTGCTACAGGCTAAGCGCAGGAAAGTGAAACTAACCTTCTTTGGGCACCAGGAAGGGGCCATGGCTGCTTTGAGCCCCGCTGAGAGGTTGCACGAGGAAGCTACCTGTCCCATCTGCCTGGTGTATTTTACAGTTCTGGTGTCCATAGACTGTGGGCGCAATTTCTGCCGAGCCTGCATCACCCAGTTCGGGGGGGGGGGAGGGGGACGGGACGGGATCAGGGCCAAGCTTCTCCTGTCCTCAGTGCTGAGGTGTTTTTCCCCAGAGGAACTTCAGGCCAGACAGGCAGCTGGCAAACATCACAGAACTAAGTAAGCGTTTCGGGTTAGGAACCGAGAGAGAGCCAGGATGGGGAGGAAACTGTGAGAATCACAAGGAGGCTTTGAAACTGTTCTGCATAGAGGATCAAATCCCGATCTGTGTGGTTTGTGATAGATCCCAGGATCACAGGTCTCACAACGTGAGAGGAGGCTGCCCAGGAATACAAGGTAGGAAACTGCTCTGTATTGTCCTGATCTAGGTATGTTATCTTTACATTCTGACTTTTTAATATTAATTTTATATTGTTTCTAGTTGCATTTAGAGTCCCTCGCCTAATGCACCTTGGCATTTGGATGTATTATTTGACTGGTATTAGAAGCCATTAGTATTACCAATCCTAAGCATTCAAAACTCATGAGTCAGGCCTCCCAAAATCATAAGATTGGCTCAGAAATCATGACATTTAAAAGCAATAAATATTGGGTCTCTTTATTTGCCGTCTGGCTTTTGAGGCTTTAGGGTTCGTGTTTCCAAGCTTTGGTCCGTGGACATGTGGGCGAGGAACATATATTTAGGTTTTTAATGAAAGCTGTAGGTCTCACATAGTCACCTGACTCCAGGAGCTGGGGCTTTAAGAAAACCATCAGCTACTGCGAGACTCAGAATACAACCATGAATTGGCAACGTTGATTGAACCTGATCTCTTCCAGCAGCTGGAAGTTTCTTGGGTTCAGCTGTAGTTTTCCTCTTGGGTTAATAAACGGGATAGAGCTAAAGCACAATTTAAATGGAATCCAGGCACCAGTGTAATGTTTTGTTTTGAGGGGGCAGGAGAGACCAACCCAGAAAAGAAAAACCAGATTGAACCATTTCCCTTCCTTTCCCTCAGGAACATATCTGGCATTGTCTGGAGATTCTGAAGAAACAGACAGAAGCTCTCCTTGCATTTATATCACATGGAGAAAAGGAACACCTGGAACGCCTGCTGATAGGTGCTATTGTCACTCAGGGCAAATTCAAATAGGGGCAGTTTTATTACTACCTTCTGGGCCAGATTGTTCCCCCTTCTTCCATGCATGGAGGGGAACATCTACATATGGATTTCACCCCACCTGTGCAGAAAAGGGAAGGTTTCTGCAGCCCAGGAAAGAGCTGGATCAGGGTGCGGTGAGTCACAGCAGCCCTCCCACTAGCCCTATGGAGAGTAAATAGGAAAGAGCCCCTCTGGTCCTGTATGATTACTCTCAGGGCTGGCCTACACTGAAAACTTACATCGGCATAGCTACATCTCTCAGGGGGGTGAAAAATCCACACCCTCCCCGAGGGACGTAGCCATGCTGACCTAACCGCTGGTGTAGACAGCGCTAGGCTGATGGAGGAATTCTTCCATTGACCTAGATACCACCTCTCGGGGAGGTGGATTAACTACAGCAACGGGAGACCCTCTCATCACTGTAGTGAGTGTCTACACGGTAGCATTTTAAGTGTATATGTAAGCAGAGTCTGAATGAGCTCTCCCCTGACATCTAGTGGTGAGCTGTGGAAAAAGACTTCAGGAGCTGATCTCGTCTGCAAAGTTCACCTTCCACCCTGTGTGGAGGGGAGATGGGGGGGTAAGGAGGCACTTTACATGCTCCACTGCTTGGGCACTTGCTCATCGCCGCAACGGCTGATTGCCGCGCCTCTCTGCGAGGCTCTGCTCTGGCCACAACTCTCCGCCAGCCGTCCTGCGGGCCGCTTGCCGCACCTCTCCAAAAGACCCACCCTCCTACACACAGTGACTTCCGCAGTGTCCCCAAGGGAGCAACAACAACATTAGCCAATAAAATACCTCCTCTGGGTTCCCCAGCGTGTGTCTCCTTTAAAACATAACCACCCTGGGGCAGGGACTGTCTCCATTTTGTGTACTGTACCTTCCAAGCACCTGGCCGGTGATTACCAAGTAATGGGTTTGATTCCCCAGTCCATTTCGCCCATGCGACCCGTTGGATTTCAGTGGAGATAATCCCACTTTATGCTGGTGGAATGGAGAACAGAGTCAGGCCCAGTGGGTCTGGAGCCCCTGTTGAGCCCAAATGAGGTCGCCAGAGCCAATGTGCCATTCTAGGGAGCCTAGTCAGAATGACAGTAACATTTAGAGTTGGACACTAAGCAGCAAAAGGGTGGGGTTGGGCGTGAGATTTCAGCCAGGGGAAGCCAGCAGACGATGTGTTCTCTCTCTCTTTCTGTTTGGTTTTCTACTACAAAGCAATACATAAAGCCAGACGAATTCTTGGATTTCAGCAGACACCTATTTTTAGGGGATTGCAATGCAGGACTCACTTGCGCAATTTTGTTCGGGTTGGGTAGAAACATTCCTCCTTAGCTCCGGAGCTAAACTACCCATCTGAGTCAATATTCCCTCTTCTGGTGGGTTTTAGGTGGGTGGCCAAAATCAGACTTTAGGGAGAAAGAAAAGGAGTACTTGTGGCACCTTAGAGACTAACCAATTTATTTGAGCATAAGCTTTCGTGAGCTACAGCTCACTTCATCGGATGCATACTGTGGAAAGTGTAGAAGATCTTTTTATACACACAAAGCATGAAAAAATACCTCCCCCCACCCCACTCTCCTGCTGGTAATAGCTTATCTAAAGTGATCACTCTCCTTACAATGTGTATGATAATCAAGTTGGGCCATTTCCAGCACAAATCCAGGTTTTCTCACCCCCCCCCCCCACATACACAAACCCACTCTCCTGCTGGTAATAGCTTATCTAAAGTGACCACTCTCCTTACAATGTGCATGATAATCAAGGTGGGCCATTTCCAGCACAAATCCAGGGTTTAACAAGAACGTCTGGGGGGGGGGTGGGAAAAAACAAGGGGAAATAGGTTACCTTACATAATGACTTAGCCACTCCCAGTCTCTATTCAAGCCTATTATTAAGGATCTACAACCTATCCTGAAGGATGACCCAACACTCTCACAAATCTTGGGAGACAGGCCAGTCCTTGCCTACAGACAGCCCCCCAACCTGAAGCAAATAGTCACCAGCAACCACATACCACACAACAGAACCACTAACCCAGGAACCTATCCTTGCAACAAAGCCCGTTGCCAACTGTGCCCATCTATTCAGGGGACACCATCACAGGGCCTAATAACATCAGCCACACTATCAGAGGCTCGTTCACCTGTACATCCACCAATGTGATATATGCCATCATGTGCCAGCAATGCCCCTCTGCCATGTACGTTGGTCAAACTGGACAGTCTCTACGTAAAAGAATAAACGGACACAAATCAGATATCAAGAATTATAACATTCATAAACCAGTCGGAGAACACTTCAATCTCTCTGGTCACGCGATTAAAGACATGAAAGTTGCAATATTACAAGAAAAAAACTTCAAATCCAGACTCCAGCGAGAAACTGTTGAATTGGAATTCATTTGCAAATTGGATACAATTAACTTAGGCTTGAATAGAGACTGGGAGTGGCTAAGTCATTATGTAAGGTAACCTATTTCCCCTTGTTTTTTCCCACCCCCCACCCCCCAGACGTTTTTGTTAAACCCTGGATTTGTGCTGGAAATGGCCCACCTTGATTATCATGCACATTGTAAGGAGAGTGGTCACTTTAGATAAGCTATTACCAGCAGGAGAGGGGGTTTGTGTGTGTGTGTGTGTGTGGGGAGGTGGTGAGAAAACCTGGATTTGTGCTGGAAATGGCCCAACTTGATTATCATACACATTGTAAGGAGAGTGATCACTTTAGATAAGCTATTACCAGCAGGAGAGTGGGTGGGGGGAGGTATTTTTTCATGCTTTGTGTGTATGAAAAGATCTTCTACACTTTCCACAGTATGCATCCGATGAAGTGAGCTGTAGCTCATGAAAGCTTATGCTCAGATAAATTGGTTAGTCTCTAAGGTGCCACAAGTACTCCTTTTCTTTTTGCGAATACAGACTAACACGGCTGTTACTCTGAAACCTGACTTTAGGGAGAGATTTTCAAAGGCACAAATGGGAGTTGGGGGTGGCCTAGCCCTTGTGCCTTTGAAACTCTCACCATGTGATGGAAAATGACATGCCATGTTAACTATGGAGAAGCTGCTGTCACTCCATCACATGTGTGTGACACATTGTACCAGGCACAGAGGGCAAAAGCCAGCTCCCATGCAGCCAAACGTACTAGGTGCAAGCTTAAGGAAGTGCCATTAATGGGTGCTCAAAGGGATGTTGCAGAAGCTGAGCTCAGCAGAGAAGGGGTAAATATTGGTCAGCAAATATGCAGGGAAGTAATAAGGGCAGGTAATTGGGAGGTGAATCAAATTCAGCTGTCAATAAAACCATTTCCCAAGGGCAATATGAGCAGGAGGATGGTGCATTCCCCTCCTCCCCACTCCCATCTAGCATTTTCCAAACATCTCCTCACTGGCCACAAAGGAAGCAGGGAAATCAAACAGCCTCCCCCTGGAGCACGTCACTTATGCGCAGGGCCTGTGCAGCCAAACCTCAGTCTGTGCCACAACGCAGCAGGGGCTCCCAGGACTCCTGCTCTAGGACGCCTGCTCCCTGCCATGGTTGCGTAGGTTTGGTGGTTTTAATACCTGCCCTGACAAATACAACTTAAAATGGCTCGGCGGATGCTCTCTGGATCCGGCCAGCAGCTGCGGCGAAGGAGACGCTCTGCCCTGCGATGGAAACAAACAAACACACAAGCTGTGAGAAGGACCCTGGCTCTAACCACCCTCTCTCTGGTTATTCCCTTTAGTCTCCTATGTTAAGGTACCATCCAGGGCCAGGGTGTTCTACTAAGTCAGCTTCAAAGCAGGAAATGCAGTCAGGTAGTTACGCCCCCAGCCTACCCCAGCGGCTGCGGAGGGCAGGAGATAGCCTTGGCTGTGGGGAGCCGACAGCTAGTCCAGTCCCTGCCTCTGCCAGCAGGTGGTGCTGTACGCAATGGTCTAGGAGTGCGGGTCATGGGCCGGCTTGCACTATACAGCCCCAGCTTTTCCCAGGAGGCAGGACCGGCCTTAGGGAAAATAGCTCCTTGGGCAAACTTGTATTTTGGCATTCCTGGCCCCTGTTGTCTGCCCATCCATGCCCCCATCACCCTTGGTCCCCACTTGCTCCCCAGATTCCACACCCATCCCCCCAGACTCCTATTGCCTCCCTGGGCTTGCCAGCCCCCCATCACCTCTGGGCCTTGCTGTCCCCCTCATTGCCTGGAGCTCCCTTCTGTGGCCTCGCACTCCAGGCCCGCCCCACTTCTTGCCTCTTGACCACAGTGGCCCCGTGACCACGGCACCCTGAGCGGTCATCCACGTTGCCCTCCTGTGAGGCCGGCTCTGCCAGCAGAAGTGAGTCCAGGGAAGGGTGTAGGACTGGGAGACCCAGAAGCTTTGCTGCCCCCTAACTTTTCCCAGCAGTGAAGATCAGAAACGCACAGCACAATGTCATAGTGGGGAGACACTGTACCTTCGGGTAAGGGAATGCGTTGGCCCGATGATACCAGCACAGCCTCCAGGGGGCACAGCTGCGGGTCACGTGAGGACTTTGTCACCTTTATCCTAACGTTCTCTTTGGTGAGCGTGAAGTTCAACTTGCTTCCAAGGTAAGAGACTCCAGTGACCTTGAGTTTGCTGATGTTGTCCGGGCATGTAGGGTCAAAGTTCAGGCTGCTCTTGGTGATCCTAGGAAAGGCAGAGAGGAGTCAGGGGTTAGTGAATTCCATCCACGGAGGAAGAGACACTGGCTATTCTCCTTCCTGGGCTGTCATTTTCTTAGAATATCAGTGAGTCTTCCAGCACCCCCTCTTGAGCTGGGAGTGTCATAACCATAAGGGTAGCCTAAAATTCCTCCTTACCTATAAGGGGTTAAGAAGCTCAAATAACCTGGTTGACACCTGACCAAAGGAACCAATGGGGACAAAAGATACTTTCCAATGCGGGGGGGGGGGGGGGGGGGGGTCGGGGAGGGAGGAGAAGGCTTTGTTTTGGGTTCTTTGTTTCTGTGTTCGTTTGCTCTTGGGACTAAGAGGGACCGGACATCAATCCATGTCCTCCAAACCATTCTGAACCAGTCTCACATATTACAGAAACTGTAAGTGCAACCAGGCAAGGCGTGTTAGTTTATCTTTGTTTTCTCAACTTGTGAATTTTCCCTTTGCTGGAGGGAGGTATATCCCTGTTTCGTTGTAACTTTGAAACTAAGGCTAGAGGGGGTTCCACTGTGTTTTGTGCATCTTTTGTTACCCTGTAAAGTTATCTTCCAACCTGATTTTACAGAGGGGATTTTTACCTTTTCTTTTTTTTTTAAATAAAATTCTTCTTTTAAGAACGGATTGATTTTTTTCCAGTGTCCAAAGATCCAGGGATTGGGGTCTGTGGTCACTTTGTAACCAATTGGTTAGGGTATTATCCTCAAGCCTCCCCAGGAAAGGTGAAGAGGCATGCGATGTGCCACAGCTCTTGACTGACTCTTCCAGCACTGTCACCTGAGCTATTGGTAACAGCTTAGCTCAGCACTACATCACAAAAGACTGGGTGGCTCCGGAGCATGCTAATGGCATGTGGAGCCTTAACCTAGGTCACTGGGCCAGTGTCCTAGTGACAAATGGTTGTTAGCAGCCGATGTGACAAAGCCCTGGCTGGGATGATTTAGTTGGGGATTGGTCCTGCTTTGAGCAGGGGGTTGGACTAGATGACCTCTTGAGGTCCCTTCCAACCCTGAGATTCTATGATTTCTGTTTGGAGGCCCATGTGAAAGGAGTTGGAGGAGGGGTGGAAGTCATCTCAGTCTGCCTGCTAGGGGAGATTTGGATCCAGATTCAAACTCTATGGCTTGAGTCCATGTCTAAGTGGAACATGGAGTCCAAATACCTTTGACGGGTGGAAAGGTGGCGATTAAGGTAGGAGTTTGGATGGGAAACCTGCAACTCACACCTATGTCTACCAGAGACTTGGGAGTTTCTCACACCTAATACTGACCACACACACCAACAATGAATGCGACTCGTTAGTACTAAGTATTTTGCTACATATCAATCTTACCACCTCTAAACTCGATCTGTCCTCAACTAAGCTCTTTAAGAATATGTTCCAGGACCAGAATCACATCTGTTTTGGGCATAAATGCTGTGCCCTTAGCTTTGAAAATCCACCAGATCTGACCACCCTAAAGTGCTCTCTGGGTGCTGCTTTTAGGGCCACTGAGGATACTTTAGTTCAGTTTTTTCTAACTCAGAGGTTCAATTTTTTTTCAGAACCACAACTTCCCACGCAGCTGACTGGCTCCCCTTACTTATTTACTGCAGGTGCTGCTGGTTTTGACCCATAGGGCAGGAACACTTGGAAATGGTTCCACATGTGTGTTTGGGGAGCTCTCTACTCTTGCTCTGAGCTGGGTCCATTCTCACTGCGCCAGCCCATGTTCTCAGTCTCAGCTGGAGATTTCAGCTCCTCAGGAGCTGATGTTGGTGGTGAGTTCCCTCCACGTGGTCTATTTTGGGCCCTTTAGTTATTTACAGTTTCTCTGTCCCTGTGAGGAAGATGTTGTTTTTCAGCCTGGAGGCTGGTGTGCCTGGTCATTAGGGTGATATCCAGATCTCTACTTTGCTCTAATTCAATATTGATTCAGCTGGCTTTGCTCTGCTCTGAGTCTCTTGTATCTGGATATACATTTTGTGGCTGCGACCAGTTTTCCCAACGTTAATTATGAATGAACCAGAAATAACTGCGTTAGTAAAAGGGCTCAGACATTATTACCAGCCTCTGGCAAATCTTAAACAGATTGAGCAGTGTCCCACTGCAGAGCCATGTTCCTTTCCTGTAGTCTCTCTCACTGAATGCTGTTCACCAGGATATTTGGGTGCCAGTAGGAAACAGTCTCCTTTTCAACCTCCCATCTCCTGCCCCTGATGTCACAATAAATCACTTGATGGTGATATCCCAGGCCAGTGATTCGTACATCACTGGGTGAAACCAAACCTTAGGAGACACATCTGGCTAGAGCGGAGATAGCTTCTGTCAGCTCCTCACCATCTTCCTACCCAGCAGAGAAGAGAAAGGGGAGGTAGAAAATGGCTTTGTAAAATGCCAGTTTGCTAACGGGTTATTTTGACACCCCCTGCCCACAGTGGGAGGGGAGGGCTCAGTAGAGCTAGTTGGAAACTAGAATTCCTATTCCATGGGAAATTTAATTAACAAAAATAATTTTTGAATTGGAACAAAAAGTCAAAACTTAGAAATATCACTGCAGAACCGAAATCCCTAAATTTTGTTTCAGGAACATCAAACCAAAGCAGTCCAATAAGGTTGAAATGAAATAATTTGACCGCAATGAAACATTTTGATAATTTTCCATCAAACATATCGGAATGTATCAATTTAGTTGAATCAGCATTTTCTGATGGACAACTCTTCTGTTGGAAAACATTCATCCAGCTCTACTCTCAAGCAGTACCCGAGACGAGAAAAGATGGTCTTGTAGCTGAAACACAGGATTGAGGCTCCGGAGATGTAGCTTCTCAGCTCTGCAACTGACTTATCATCTGACTTTGAGGAAGTCACTTGCTCTTCTGAGCCTCAGTTTCCTCATTTTTAAAATGGGAAGGATGCTAGTTTTATTATCAAGAGGGGAGACCAGTCGCCCTGAGATTCAGGCCAACTTTAATATTTAAAATGTCAGAGTTTGACTTAGCCTTTTGTCACCTCAAGAACTGATTTCTGTGATGTGTCTCCAGTGATTTCTGTTAATTTGAGAAAATCTATCCAGCATATATTTCAAATACTCAACAAGAGTCAGTCTATTTACGACATTACTTAAGAGGGGCAAACTCTTGCTATCTAAAGTATAAAGCATCAATAGGCAGATGTAAAAGCTTACTCAAAATGTGCAGTTCTGTAATGCTGTACCTAATATACAGGGCACATTCAAAGATATTTACTTTGTATGCTTTTAAAGGTGTGTTTTAATCTTGATGGTGGGCTTCCATTTTTGGAAACTGGCCTAGTAATAAAAAGTGGATTATTAAATTTTTTAAAAATTTTGTCATGGGTATTTGCACTAATTTTTGAATCAAGATAAATCTAACCAAATCATTTCAGAATTAATGGATTCAGGTCTTTGGGCTGGTCTACACTACAAAATTAGGTTGACCTAGCTGTGTTGCTCAGAGGTGTGAAAAATTCACACCCCCGAGAGATGTAGCTAAGCTGGTCTAAGCTCCAATGTAGGTCAATGGAAGAATTAGTCCACTGACCTAGCTACCGCCGCTCGGAGAGGTGGATTTACTACAGAAGAATCCCTTCCATTGTTGTCGGAAGTGTCTACACTATAGCCCTACAACTGTGCCGCTGTAGTGCTTCTAGTGTCGACATACCCTTGGTGGCCTTGGTCCTCCCAACTTAGTTAGTGAAGAGACCTTAAGCCCCAGCATCCTGAATGCTTTCACCATAGGACCACTCATCTTGCTACATTTAAACGTGAAGGTTCTTAGAGATCTTTTGTCATGGTGGTCAAGAAGTTAAATGGGTAGCAATAGCGCTCTCACCTGAACCCCGTGTATCCAAAAAGGATGGCCTGCAGGAATCCTCCCATACCCGTCAGGAAATTCACAGCTCCTGACCCGTCGGAGTTCTCCACCCAGATCTACACCAATGAGTGAGAGAGAAATGACTTAGGCCCTGTCAGGATTTAGTAGTTACGCTTCATAACATTACATGCCGTTGGAAAGTGTTAATTATGATCATCACTTGTCTGATCCCCTGGGAGCCCAGAGAACTGCCCCCACTCCTGCCACAGAGGGAGAGGGTGAGTATGATGCATTCTTCCCACATGGTCCTGCTGCCCCACTGTAGGGAAAAGAGGAACCCTATTTAGGTCTTCCCTGCTCCGCAGCCCTTCACCCAGCAGGAGGAGAAAGGGAGCCATGGTGGGTGAGATCTAGTCACCGTTGGAAAGAGGGGAATTGGCAGCTGATAGTGGGCCCTCTCCTAGCACTGGGGGGGGGGGTGTTGCAGTGCCCCCAGCCCTGCAGCCCACCCTTAATACGAGGAGCTGGGAGGGAGAGCAGAGCAGGGTGCTGCTTGTCCCACTGCCGCCACCCATAACGAGGAGAAGGAATCTGGGGTGGGCATGATGCCCGCACATTAGCCCTGCTTCCCCTGGTGAGAGGAGAGGGAGAAGGGTGGTGGTGCCATTCCCCCATGGCCCATCAGTGCGCAGGAAGTGGTGAACTGCCCTGCAGTAGGCAAGACAGAGATCAATAACGCAGAAGAGGCCGCAGTGACTGATAATACAGTTAATGTAGGTGCTGGCCTGAGTGACATCTGTCAGCAGCTCGGGCTGCTTGTGATCAGCCATTACAGACCTGCCCAGATAGATTCCCCTTCCACCTATCTACAGTGGCAGGGGGCAAACCCCACTGCACCTGCCTAACCTTGAATGGCTCGGTGATGTTGTTGAAACACTTGCTCAGTTGACTCTGTGCCCTCTGGATCTCCTTCAGCTCCATCCAGCCAACCGCAAACATGCTCTGCAGGAAAGAGAACCAAACAGGTGTCTCCTGGGTGCACTGCGAGGAGCTGAGCCCTGCAGGAGGCTCCCCCCTTTCACACTGAAACCATTTGGCTTCCACTCTGCTTGGCTGCTTACCCAGGTCATGGCTGGCCCATCCAGCTCAGTGACAGGTTCATACATCTCCAGGTCGTTCCTTCGGACTTCAGAGCTCATGGGATACATCACTGGGTATCCGAGCAAAACGACATCAGCTTGTTTCACGTGCTTACCTGGGGAAGGGACAGACAGAGGGGCAGGGCATATATGGGAACTAGGAGTGAGAGGTGATGGGCCCAGCTTGAATCTCAGATCCCAGGGGGAGCGTGCAGGGCTGGCAGCTAGAAAGATCATTGTTTTCCTAGTACATTAAGCTAATTTGATAGGGAGTCATTTAATGCAATACACTGAGAACCATGTGATGCCATTTCAACAGAGCAACACTATAACTGAAGTGCAAAGCAAGCACCTAGAGAAGGTGGGTCATGGACACAGGAGATTAGCTGGGGATGGCTCAGGTCTGGCTGGCTGGAATTTAGATCAAGACACAGCGACTTCCAGTTTTTTAGAAAGTTTTGCATGGACGTGGTCCTAGCAGGTCCTTCTTTGGAAGCTGGGGCAGGGCCAGGATATCACCCAAAACGCCCCGTTTTAACATGGTGTTAACCAGGCAAGGCTCTTTGCATGCACAGAACCAGAGAGCTGCAGGCATTACCGTGGAGCTCAGCCTTGCAAACGTAGCTTCAAGGTCCAAACAAGCATTCAAACAGTAACCGTGCCACTTGCAACCAGAGAAAGGGCAAATTCCCGAGGCGCTATGGACCTATCCCTGGCAAAGAAAATCTTGATATAGGCCAACTTCTTTAATAATAAGTAGGTGTGGCAAAAGTTGATTTTTATTTTTTATAGTTTTGATTGATGTTTATTTTTAAACATGTTGTTAGATTTTTATTCATTTCATTTAAATTTAATTATGGGGGGCGTCAGACAATAATTATTTAATGACAGTAGATGTTGAGATTCAAAGAGTTAAAGCGTTATAACTATTAAAACCAAAACTGTCAACATCACGTGTCAAAATATACAAAGTAAATCTCTGTAAATCAAATTCTAAGATGTTCCCAAACAGCACGTTTCTTATTTTGCCAGTTAGTCAAATTCAATTATTATCACTGGAAATATTTTTTCATCACTTTGTGTATGGACAGTGAAATTGACATTTACCAATAAAAATCGAATTCTTCCAAGCCTAATAGTAACCCAGAGATGAGAAACACCCCATCCAGGGCAGAGAACAGCTCAGTAGCCACACCTTCTACAATAAGAACCTGGGTTAGGTGACCCACCAGTATGCACACTGCATCAGCATCGACCCTTCTTCAAGAGGCCAGCAATGCACCGCTTGCCCTAAGCCCTACATAGTCAGGATCTATTATGTAGTCAGTTACTATTGTGCTGTAGAGTATCCGCAAAGGACAAATCGAGGCTGAGATGCAGTCCCTCCCCTTCCTGTTCCTCCGACTCACCTGGGCTGTACCCATCATACTCTGGATGGTAGTTCCTGGCTGCATCAAACGGCACTTTGACTTTCTTGGCAACCTCCTGCCACTCCTCAGGGACAGGGATCTGGAAATCACGGGCCACCTCGGCTGCAAAGTTCAAGCTGGGGGGGGGGGGTGGGGGGAGTGAGCAGAGACTGTTTATATGGTGTCTGCAACGCTTTAAAGAGCAAAATATAAGAAGAATTGGAAGCAAAGGCGCTAAGCCAGCCAGTCGCCCACAAGGGAAATAGCAAGACTGAAAGACCATGGCCCAAAGCATGAGCTTCAGAGAGCTGCTGATGCCTCCTGGAGCCTGGGCTTTCTTCTGAAACCTGCCAGCTTGCTAAGCAGCAGGGAAGACTGATCAGAATGTTTCAGTGTTTCTAGAAATCATGCGCGTTACCTCCTCTGGGCCACGGCGTTGGTGTAAACAGAGTTATCGACACTGTAGTGATACTCATCTGGGGGCATGACACCTGGAGGAAGAGGGAGGAGACGTCACACCAGGGCAGTTCCTGTCCTTCTTTTGTTTTAAACCCCTGGCAGGGCCCAAGGGAGTGGGAGGCTGGGTGAGCATGGAAGGCACAAGGGAGCTGCTCCAGCCACTCTCTGAGCACACAGTAAAGCTATGCTAGGTCTGAGTGGGAGCTGCGGGTTAAGCCCTTGGTAGGCTGCTCAGGAATGCAGAGGACCCTGGAGCCAGTGCATCCCATGCAGAGAACAGCTGTTACTATACACCAGAGTGAGGCAGGCCAAGCTGGAGAAGCTATGGGCTTTCACCTGCCAAGTCCTCTCCCAGAAACCGGCTCCCAGGCAGGGGAATTACCTTTGATGTGGTAGCACTGCTCCTCCTGACTCCACACCACCCTGCTGCACCAGTACTGAGCCACCGTACCGACCACGTCCCAGGCTCCTTCCTCCCTGAACAGCTTCTGGTCCTGGAGGGAGCCAAACCCAGAGAGAGAGAGAGAGAGAGAGAGATGGGGAGCCATGAGGAAGAGAGACGATGGTACCCAAAGCCAGAGGGAGCCACGAGGAACAGAGACAGCAGTACCCAGACCCAGAGAGATGGGGAGCTGGGAAGAAGGTGGACATTGAACCAAGAGCCCCTTGGCTGAAATCACAGCAGCTGCTTCCCTTGCCTTGCCTTTTTCCAGCATCAGCACAAACACAATCCCTTTGTCCAATTCATCGCATGACTGCTACTGCACTGCTCTTTGGGGGAGCTATTCCCAGTGGAGTGTGTTTACAGGCTTGGATATCCCTGAACTTTCAGCTGTAGAGTGCAATATACCCTCCAGCCCAGACACTACCTCCACAGTGAAGAAATAAGGCCAAATTCAGCACTAGCGTAAGTGGATGTAATTCTGTGGATTTCAGCAGGAGTTGCACCAGGCTGACTCTGGCCCATTGACTCATTTGAAGAGTGTGTAATCTCCTTAGTGAGGAAATCTCATACCACCGCCTCTAAGCAGTTCCACACAACGGGAGGGGAGCACCACCCTCTCCCTGTGCTTGATGGGTAGAGGAGACTTCCTCCTCTAGGAGAAAATGAACCTCTGTCCTGTTCTGCACACATAGTGTAACAGGCTGTTCCCGGAGGGATTGGGGGGAAATTCAGTTCCCTGAGCAGGCAAGCAAACAGCTCTGTGGATTAGACTTTGTCCCTGCCAGTAATTTTCAGGCCTAAGAGACATTTCAAGTATGTCTACACTGCAGTGTAAGCCCAGGGTTAGTACAACTCAAGTTAGCAGACCCTGGGTTTGTTAACCTAGGGGTTTGAGCATCTACACTCAAAGCAGAATCTCCTTCCTTAGAGGTTTTTAAGGTCAGGCTTGACAAAGCCCTGGCTGGGATGATTTAACTGGGAATTGGTCCTGCTTCGAGCAGGGGGTTGGACTAGATGACCTTCTGGGGTCCCTTCCAACCCTGATATTCTATGATTCTATGATTTGTAACACCAGGGTAGAAATTGTTGAACCCTGGGTCCCAACCTGGGGCTCCAGTGTCTACACTGCTTTATGTGGCCCCAAGTCCAGTCACCCATATCCCAAATGTCCTAGTGCCCTCCATAGTGTGGTTGCTCTAGCCCTTTATTTGTGGTGCCATGTGGGAAAACTTGACTATCCACCTGATTATCCGGAAGAAAAAGAAAGTCATCCCATGGGATTGTGGTATACTTTTGGTGGTTTTGCAGAGCATAAGTCTAACAGGTCTGTATCTACACTGCAAAGTAATAGGGCTTGAACCCTGGGTCCTAACTTGGCTCAGGCTTGGACCCTCCACACCGGTGGGTCCTGGGACGCTGGCTCTGAGCCGTGGATTAGTGCGATTTGTGTGTAGATGGAAGGGGGGGTTAGGCTTGAGCCTAAATTCTAACCCTGGGCTTACAATGGAGTGTTGACATACCCTTAGAAGGCTTCATGTCAGTCCCACCCGCTTTTGAGAAGACAGGTTTCTAACTGGATGACAGAGAAGAATGACAGCTACAAAAATCAATGTGGGCTATTTCATGCTTCTCTTTAGTTGGGGTTCTTTAGCTCCTACTTAGAGAGGGTTTAGCCTCAGGGCAAGGGAGACACGAGAAAGATAAATGTAATACTCAGGGCACAAGGAGAGCAGCAGGGCTGTTAGGGGGTCCAGGAGACTCTGGTAACTGGTTGTACCAGCAGTAGTTAGGGGAAGGGGTAAAGAGAGACTAGTCCGGGGCTGGATAGCAAGATGCTGAAGAGTGGAATAAGGAACAACATCTGAGGAGCAGGCGTTGAAGAAGGGCCACTGTAGATCATGGAGAGCCTAGTCAGGGAGTATTACTGGCCATTGTGAATGGGGGAAAGGATAGCAGAGATGATCTGCTCTGGGAGGGAAGGAGTAAAGTCACCAAGGATCCTATCCAAGAAATTGCCCAGAAGACTGGTAGCTGTGGCCACTGGGCCTGTCCTGTTTCTGGCACCATCCTCATACCTGCACCACAGCGCGCGTGTCTCGGTTACCTGTGTGGCGTGATAATACTGCTCAAATGCCAGCAAAACATCCCCATTGATGTGAACTTCTTGCGCTCCATAAATCTCTTCAGGGCAGACTTCCTGGCCCGTGGCTGCGCTCTCCCAAGGGAACTTGGCACCCTGCCGGAAAAAATACCCCCAGGAGAGGCTGAGCATGACCCTCTGAACCGAACAGACCAGGGCAAGCTAAGTATCAAGAGGTTTATTCCCTTTGGTGGCTGTCGCCTCTGTTTGTTTTCTGACAAGTCTGTTCCTACCTGGTATCCCTGCTCCTGAGCATTCTTCAGGGCTCCACCTAGTGCTCGAATACGGTACTGCAGGATGGCTCGGGCTGCTTCAGGGTAAAATAACAGGATGTTTGGGTATACCCATGTGTCCTGGAAACAGAAAATGAGTCTGTATCAGGTCAGACCCTCAGTGAAATTAGGGGAGGTTAGGACAATGAGTGTGCCAGGACCCAGAGAGAACACCAGGGCCAGGGCTTGCCCTCCCAGCCTCTGAATACTGAGGGATCCGTAGACCCGGAGCCGCCGAGGCCCTGCCAACACAACCACTGTTAACTGTGCATGTAACTGGCTAGCGGCACCGTGACTTTATCTCATTAAAAGGAACATGGTTGAGTTGTGCCCACACAGGTGCATTTCTGCCCCCACACCCATACTGGTGTCTCCAGACCCGCCACGCTCCCGAGCCCTGTTTGTAACAGAGTATTCTTGGGGAATCCAAGCAGTTCTCCCATAGAGCCCCAGCTGGGGGGCCGAGAGCCTGGAGGATGTTCCTACGCAGCAGCAGGACATGGGGTAAGGCACTTGGAGTTGTCCACCCCACAGATTGCTAGGCAGAAGGGCCATCCAGACCCATTCCAGAGACCTGGTGTAACTGCTGCGCACACTACAAAATAGTCCGTGCAGTGAGCCAGTTATAGGGAGAAAACCATGTGCTGACATAAGCCTCTGGCAGGGGGGAACACTCGGAGCTGACCATGGTCACGTGCCAATTTTAACCACACTAAACATACGTAGAGCCAGAGGCCACCCTGCCAAGAATGGGTTACAAATCTGGCTATAGGGACAGGGTCTGGGTTCAGCAGGTTCTACATCCCATCACACTACTGCCATTAGTTGTCTTCCCAGCCTCTGAGTGCTGTAGGATACACACCCCGGGGCACGGCGACCAAGATTTGCCCTACCAGCCTCCCAAGACGTAGACTGTTGCCACGCCTCCCAGCCAGTGCCGCGTTTCCCGCTCCCAGGCTGGAGTGCTGTAGCATGTCTGATCCCCAGAACGGAATTATGGGCTGCAATCCTCTGTAGCTCACCTGGTCCCAGAAGACGTGCCCCCAATAGTCTTCTCCCTGCGTGCCATTGGATAACCCGCCGGGACTGATTCCATGGAACAGGAAGTCAGGAGAATCCAGGGGAGGAATTGCACTCAGCAGGTAATACAGACATCCATACAGGGCCTGCCTCAAAGGGAGAGGCCCATCTACATCGACCCGGCATCCTTTCCAGAGTGCTGCCCAGGCCTGGGTGTGAGAGGAGTATAAGGAGCCAGCCGCAATCAGGGACGTTCCTTCGCTAAAGCACCTCTTCACTTCCTCTTCACTCTCTGCCACGGCGGTCAGGAAGTCCCAGGTTCTCTCCTGCTCCTCCCCTGGCAGGGTCACAGCCTGCGGCACCGGAGTCCAGATCATGTGCACCGTGGGCTGGGGAGCCCCCTCCACCTCGGGGATCAAAGTTTTCCCATAGATATATCTGCAAGATACAGCAAATAGCAGCTTCGCCTCAGGAGCCAGAGAGGGGTCACAAAGTGAATGACTCAAGGGGACAGATCCTCTGCTGGCGTAAATCAGGGTAGCTCCGTTTACTCCAAAATAGTTACGTCAATTCATAGTAGCTAAGGGTCAGGCCCATACCGTTGTGTGGAACGGGCCTTCCCTCCTCCCCGGCCCATTTAACAGAGAGGGACTCTCACCACCAAAGAGAGCTTCCGAGTCTGAAAGGTATCATGACTCTCATTCCACTGTTATTAGCAAGAGCTGTGGAGCACAGCATAGGGGTGGTGAGAAGAGAGACCAATAGACATGGAGGGGAAATAGACAGATGACCCAGAGTAGGGAAGAGTTCAGGGTTCCCATTTACACCCCCTCTTTCCTCCCCTGGATTGTCTCGTTGGCCCAGATCCGCTAAAGTATTTAGGCTCCCAACTTTCATTCATTTCAAGCCTAAATACCTTGGGCTTTCTTCCCCCTTCAGATTGTCTTCCTCTCCACACCCCTGGTGGGAAAAGATAGCAAAATGCCCATGGCAAGATGCCCCTCCTCTGGGCAGCACCCGCCTGCAATGGGACACTGAACAGCCTGAAGTTTACCTCCTGGCTGGCACCACACGTTGGGGTGGGGGTGGAGCTGTCTCCGTCAATTGAATTAACATCCTCCCCCCCGAACATCAAGTAAAACGTCAAACAGGAAATTGAAGAAATCCCAACTTAGGTCGAGCTGGACTCTAGAACTCTCAGCTTTCCAGACTCTCCCTTCTCCTTCCATTCTAGTCAGTGGCTCTTGTGGTTGATACGTCTGTAGCTGTGACACGTGGCATCCGTTGCCGTGGCACCACCAAAAGTACCGAGGGCCTGAGGCAGCTCCCAAGCCTGACTCTCAGGGCCAGCCCCTCTGGAGCACGGGTAAAGATGCTCAGAGTTATTCCAGCCTAGATGCCTCTCAGAACCCCAGCCATTGTCCTAGCTTTGTTGTTGTCACCCATTTGAAAGGTGGAAAGAGGGCGAGTCCTTTTGTTCCTCGGGCCACAGCCCTGCTGGGTACACCCTACCATGACCACACTCACTGAGCTCCCTGGAAGTCCTGCCCCTGGTGCAAGTCCAGGTCTCGGCTCTGTGGTGTGAATTGCATCTGGAGCTGCACGGTCACTGGTGGGCCTCTGGCAGCCGATCGCTTGATGGTGATGCTGAAGGCCAGCAGGTGTACGAGGGAGTGGTGGGCGTAGATCCTGTGAGTGGCGGTGTAACCTGGCGACTGAAGCAAGTGGCTGAAAGTCCCTGCAGACACAAACAGAGTTATCATTTGGAGCTTCCGCTCTCAGATGTTCCTGCCTGTTCTCTAAATCTAGGGCCTGATCCTGCTATCGGATCTGGGTGGGCGCACACCTGTGCCTGTATGGAGCCCTGTTTGGAACAGGGAGAAAGGACAGTCAGAGGTACCATTGTGACAGGTACATAAAATGCACATGGGCCCAGAGTATCAAAGGTATTTAGGCACCTAACTTCCATTGGTTTCAATGGGAGTTAGACAGCTAAATACCATTGAGAATCTGGGCAATAGAGCCTGCAGGAAATATGAATCTCCGCAGTAAGTTGAAACCCAGCAGGGATTTATTATCAAAGCAAGAAATAAGCCAGGACCAACCCTCAAAACTGAACTCTGGAGTCAAATCTCACAAGCCTGATTCTTGTGTGTGGACTTTGCTTAAAGAGTCTGAAACACCATTTGACCCTCTTCTCTCTGGTGATAAAGAACACCGGTGACTGGACTCCATTAAGGGTCCTTATTTCTGTTCAGTGGTTGTTAGTGCTGAAATTACTGATGAACTGGTTGAGTGGCTAAATCTTAGACCTGGTTTGAGGACAGCGTTGCAGTGAAAGACAACAAAGAGGCAGTAAAACAGTGCTTCCTTTTAGCTCAGTGGTTTGAGCATTGGCCTGCTAAACCCAGGTTTGTGAGTTCAATCCTTGAGGGGGCCATTTAGGGATCTGGGGCAAAAATTGGGGATTGGTCCTGCTTTGAGCAGGGGGTTGGACTAGATGACCTCCTAAGGTCCCTTCCAACCCTGATATTCTATGATTCCACTTGCTCCCATCAGCTTTGTGTTGCTGTAACTGAGAGGAGAATCAGCCTAGTGTCTCTAAAACAGACCTACTTAAGTACTCAAAAGACTGGATCCGAACTCTCCCAAACTTCGGAGTTCAAGATCTGGACCAAATTCAAAAACTTTCTCAAGTGCCAGTTTTTTAGACTGAGATAGAGTAAGTGAGATTAGGTGCAAACTGTGAAGAGGGAGCCTAAACTGGATCCATTTCTGATGTTGTGATCCAGAATCTTATTTCTGGCTGATCCACTGTCTACACTAGTACCGGAACCATTTTATCCAAAAATGTTTAAACATGGTTCTTGCCTGTAAGTAACTGCTAATATAGTTTACCAGGACAGAGAAGCCATGGAAGGAATTGTGTTATAAATAGGCTTGTCAGAATTCAATTTTTTTTTTAGAAATAATTTCAACTGGAAATATCAATGTTTATTTTTAAGCATTTTTAAAATCTATTTAAATGGGAGGGTTAGACAATTATTTAATGACAGGAGACATTGAGATTTAAAAAATTAAAGCTTTATAGCATCAGATGTCAAAATATACAAAGTAAATAGCCTTAAATCAAACTCTGATAAATTCTCAAGAAGCATTTTTCCTACTTTGTCTATCTGTAAATTTCAGTTATTATCGATGGAAATATTTTTCATCGGTTTGTCTGTGAAATCAACATTTACTAACATTTACCAATAAAAATCGAATCCTTCCAAGCCCAGTTATAAACTGTTTTACTGAACATCATGGTTAAACATCATTTACTAACATGGTTCCAGCAGGTGCACAGACATGGCATAAACACTAGTGTCTTATTCTCAGCTAAAGGGAAGTTGACCAATCTCAAAAGTGTAATGCTAAGGTGGAAAAAGTCCTCTGTATTCAGAGTCCGGTATAATCAGGCCTTACAGCTTTCTATGTGTTGTGTTTATTTTTAAAGACATTTAGCCACTATTCTGTGAAATTCATCCCTAACATGTGCATGTGAGCACTCCTTGCTGGCTCTGCAGAAGCCATTCACTGTTCCCAGACTGTGGGGTATTGAAAACTGTGTTTAAAGTCTAAGCTATCACTTTAAATTTCTGAGGGGTTTCCTGGTCCTGCTTGCAGGCCAGTGGGCTCTGTAGGGGAACATGCCATCATCAGACTCAGTTCTGCAGACAGCCAGCCTAGAGTAAGGTGGGATGAGTTGTGCCTCTCTTTTTTAGGGAGCAGCCTGCTTTGTCTCTCTCTGTTTTGGGTTTTTGCGTATGATTGTTTTGAATTCTAAGAAATAAAGTAGTTACACTACAACCCTTCCAACAAGAGTATTTTATCCTTTTTATCTGTCTTCACTGTGTGTATGCCATGAACATAGCACAGACTTGTGCATGCTTTTGACTGACCACTGTCCATGATGCCATGCACACAGCAAGAAGGAAACACAAAGCCCTGCTCATTTCTTGCTATGTTAGAAACATGGGGCCAGGAATGGGGGAGAGAGAATGTGTCGATCCGATCACATAGATAATGAAAACACTGGTAGGAGGCTTTAGCGATTTAACTTCTAGGCTTCTAAGTGGGAGTCACTGACAATGAGGAGAAAAGAAAATCAGGCAAACAAAACATTAAAGCACAAGAAAGCAGTTGCTACTTGGGAGCTGAGGCTCTGTCTGTTTACCTGTCCTGGTGTTCAAAGTGAAGGTCTCTGTCAGTCCATCCTCACCAGGCACGTTGATTCTGACATTCACAGGGCTGGGGACATCGGCACGGTGAGTGTCCCCCACTGCCCCATTATACACCCCGTTTACATGGAGGATGTCCCTATAAACTCGGGTCCCCAGATAGGCATTGGTCACTGTCGCAAGGAGGCGGGGATCTGAGGGCAGAGTGCTGGAGGTGAACACAGCAGGATCTGTCCCACCGTCTGCCATTGCTGCCTTCTGTAAACAGGGAACAAACAGAATCGGAGACGAGGATTAAATAAAACAACACCACACAGTGATTTTTTGTCCAAGACAATCCTGTGCCCCCACAATCTTACTGCAACATTATCGTGGTGCCTGGCTGAGATCTCAGAGTGCAGTGGATCAATGAAGAGGTATTAGGAAGTTGCCATGATTTGCAGGTGGCAGGGCATTTCTGACAATGAGAGTGGTGCGTGGAACAATTTCTCAGGCCTCCATGGCTTCTAGACCTGAGGACTGGAATAGCCATATTGCAAGTCAGGGTTAAGGTGCATTGGTAGAATTGTGGTGGAATCGCAGTCGCTGTTGCAGGTTAGGACTCAGGTGAACTGGTGGGCCTGTATGGGAGCCCAGAACTGGAAGCACAGGGCTGCAGGGGCAATCTGCATTCTCTCCCTGGAAAGGAAAGACTGGCGCAAGGATGCGGAGGAACCAGGAGGGAGTCTGCACTCATTGCATCTTAAAAACAATGCAAAAACCCCACCTGTCATGGAAAAATATTTGCCGCAGCTCACGTGATAATCCTCTCACCTGGCGATGGAAATCAAGCCAGTGCCCGGTTCTGTAATGCACCCCAGCAGTCATTCTTAGCTGTGGAAAGTGGGTGCAAAATGCTACCAAGTCACGCTCTAGCTCAAACAGGAAATAATTTGGGGGAATTCCTGTGTCATACAGGAGGTCAGACTAGATAATCACAATGGTCCCTTCTGGCCTTGGAATCTATGAATCAACGAACAGAAGAGTTTTAGACCCACTTTGAACTAAGTAAATGATTACAAGGCGCCAGTCGAGAACCAGGCACAACATTCTATGTCAAATGAAAATGCTTCTGTCAGAATGTCGTGGGAAAATTCAAGTGGCTGGTTCCTTCTCCCTCCCCGCCTGTATCTTAGTGCAAGGGATGTCTCCCTTCTCTTCGAGATAGTCACTGCACTGTTTGTTTTGGGAGAGAGACACAATCCCATGGGAGACTTTGAACTTAGGGATCTGGTCCAACTCCCTTTGAAGTGCACAGAGGAGTAAGATCAAGGCAAGCCCGGGTAGCTTTTCTCTCTGTAAGGGCTAAGCATGCAAGAACTCAGGAGGCCAGGCCAGGATTCATAAGTTGCTGGCTGTTTGGGACCTTGAGTAATGAGAACGCAGCCGGGCGGCAGCTCCCCTGCTCTTAATCTCTCTCTCCTAGTGCCAGGCTGGCAGTACTGGAAATCCCTCCGTCTGCTCATGGCTGGCAGCTCTCCTGTCAAACTCTCCTGGCAGTTTCCCACCTCCAAATGCCTCTCTCTGTGTGGCGGCCCCCAGGAATCAGCCAGGCAGAAAACACGACCCACAAGGTTTCAGAAGTTGAAAAGTTGTATCTTGCCTTCTCTTTCAGGGCTCGGCTGGACTCTGACAGCTTGAGGCTGCTGCTGCAGCTGCAGGATCTCCTGTAGGAGGGGCGAGGGAGGGTAGAAGGAAGTCACTGAGCGGAGAAGAGAGGAAGGAAATAACTTTTTTTGAAAGAAAAACATTGAGACAGGTACTGCTCTAGGGGGATCTCCTGAGACACTCCTCTCCGGGTAACTGAGCTCACTGCTTAATGTATACGAGGGGCGTGAAGTGCTGAGGCCTTATCCATAAGGACTGGCTGTCTAGAGATCAAACTGCTGCAGGGGCTGTCCCAGACTCAAGCTCCGAGCAGGACAAGCAGAGGGAGGGAAGCCCCGAGCCGAGTAGCTTTCAGCTGCAGATTGCACAAGAGATCTGTGAGGATTGGGATTATTACCGAGCATGATCTTTGTCTAGGGACTGGCTATTTGTCCTTCCCCGCTCTCCCCCTACAATCCCAGGCAGTGTGGGTGGGAGGTGAGGGGTGGAAAGGAGGGAAGGTGGAAATATATCACTTTTAATGCTGAATGACAGGGAGTGGGTTCAAAATGCTGTCCCAGTTTGCCATATAAAGGAGGGGAGAGCATGGCTACACTTCGGCCACTACAGCGACACACTACAGTACTGCAACCGTGCTGCCATAGCGTAAATGCTTCTGACGCCGACCGAATGGGTCTTCCCGTTGATGTAGGGAGCCCACCTCTCAAGGGGTAGTTGGCAGGTCAATGGAAGAATCGCTCAGTTGCGCTAGCTGCATCTACACCGGGAAAGGGGTAACGGGGAGTTGGGTCAACCTAACTACAGTGCTCAGGGTACAGTTTTTTTCACAGTCTTTAGTGCCGTAGCTAGGTCAGCCAAAGTTTGAGGTGTAGCCCAGCCTAAGGGTATGTTTACACAGCATTTGGGAGCAAGTCTCCCAGTCCAGATCAACAGACAGGCTAGCAGGGCTCCCACTCGTGCTCTAGAAATACGGGAGCTGTATAGACACAGCTTTGAAGCTGCGGTTCAAGCTCCAAAGCGTAGGAAGTGGGGATGGGCTGATCTGCTGCAAAATATCCAAGGCCCTGTGAGCCATCTCAGGCCCAGAGGGCTGAGAATACAGGCTGGCAGCATATTTGGATGATTTTACTTGGTAAAGAGCCAGATTAAGGCAATCCGGAGCCACAGGCCCACCACAACACAGGCCTCCTGGGTCCACTCCTGAGCTGTGGCCCCGCTCCTCCTTTGGAGTCGCAGTGGCAGGGAGGCCCATTTCCTCTCCTACAGAGGAACAGACAGTGGCATGGGCCCCCCTTCTCTCTCCAGGAGCAGCAGGGTCCTCCCCCTTTCCTGGGGACGCAGGGGTGTGCTTGGGTGGGGGGAGTAGGCCCACTGTACTCTTCTCCTGCTGCCACACACAGAGTCCTCTTCTGGGCAGTGCCCTGTTGCCATGGGGAGGTGCTAGGGGTGCTGCCTACCCTCTCACACCCTCCCCAGGTGAGTCCCAGCCCTGAGAAGGGTTTGGAGAGCAAATCCCAGCTCTCCTGACCTCCCGCCAGCAGCGCCTGGCAGGCTGCCTCCCCCTGCCCTGCCGGTGATGGCTGCCTCCTCCCCGGTGTGAGCACAGAATCCAAGAGGCAGAGAGCCAGGCTGGCTGCTCCAAAGCAGGAGCCCACCAAGGACAGAGCCTCAAGGCAGCAGGGTGCTGAGGAGCTGGGACATGTGGTTGAGCGGAACTGGGACGTGGGGTTGAGGGGAGCTGGGGCGGGTGTTCAGAGGGGCTGAAGTTGAGGGGAGCTGGTGTGGGGGAGTTCAGAGGAACTGGGACATGGGGTTGAGGAGAGCTGGGGTGGAAGTTCAAAGGGGCTGAAGATGAGGGGAGCTGGGCTGGGGCAGTTCAGGGGAGTTGGGGCAGGAGTTCAGGGGGCTGAAGGGGAGCTGGTCCAGGACAATTGAGGGGATCTGGGGTGAGGGTTCATGGGGCTGAGGAGGGGCTGGGGGGCATGAGGGAAGTTGGGCCAGGGCAATGCAGGGGATCTGGGGTTGGGTTCATTGAGCTGAGGGGAGGCTGGGGGGTGTGAGGGAAGTTGGCTATGGCAATGCAGGGGAGCTGGGGTGAGGGTACATGGAGCTGAGGAAGGATGGGTGGGGGGATGAGGGAAGCTGGCCCAGGGCAATTCAGGGGAGCTGGGGCACAAGTGTTCAGGGGGCTGGAGCTGAGGGGAGCTGGTGTAGGGCAATTTGGGGGACCTGGGGCACAGGGGCTCAGGGGGCTGAAGGGGAGCTGGTCCAGGACAATTGAGGGGATCTGGGGTGAGGGTTCATGGGGCTAAGGATGGGTTGAGGGGGTGAGGGAAACTGGTCCAGGTCAATACAGGGGAGATGGGGATCACCGTCGGGGGCAGGGGGCAGAAAAGCGTTTATATTTCTTTAAGCCAAGCCAGCCCCATCCTCCCACACCAGGTCTTTGCTTTGAACGGGTGTTACCACTTCGTGTATTGCACCAAGTGAGCTCAGGTGTGTCAACAGCTTCTTGTAATTCTCGGGTATTAAGCTTTTATTACAGGAAATACTGTAAGCAACTCTCATGATCTGTTTTGTATTAGCACCAGCGTGCTATTTACTGCTTGTTTTTATTGTACTCAAATTCTTGGAAAAGAACTTGAGCAAAATTCAGCTTTGGTGTAATTTCCTTGAAGTCCATGTCTAAGGCAGGCTAGCAAAGCAGCTGGAAAGGTGATACCGGATAGCTTGGGACAGGGTGGTTAACCTGAGTGTTTCCTCTTTCCCCCATAAGCATCTGTATCTGTAAAGGCTGGAAATACTTGAGATGTGGGGAAGACATTTGTATAGCACCATAAACTTACCTTGCACTTCAAACATAGAAAGAACCATGGTCCCTTGCCATAGGAGCTTAAGGTCGAATGCTGGATTCTGCAAACACTTATGCATGAGAGTTACTGTACTCATGTGAGTAACTTTACACACATGCATAAGTGTTAGCAGGCTCTGGGCCTAAATCAGATTAGACAAACACAAAAGAAAACCCAGGATGACCGGTGAGGGGAGGAAACAAGGGCATTCCTGAGGAGATGTGATTTAAAGAACATTTGAATGCAGGAGTGGCCGATCCAGGCACAGGGGCAGTGTGACAGAAGAAACGGAACTGAAAGCAGGTAAAATAAATGATGGGAAGAGCAATGACCAGGATGAGTAATGAGGATAGAAACAAAGGGTTCGTTCGGATCCCATTCTACTCTCCCTGAAGAAAGAGGTGTCATGGAAGCCCTGAAGTCTAGTAAACCAACTGGCATTTTATTAAAGAATTAAAGAAAGCAACCAAATGTCAAATAGAAATTTTAAAATACAGTTAATTACAGAAAAATTACATTACTAGAGCTTGCAGGGTGGACATAGCTGTCATTCTAAGCAGGGCACTGAATCAACATTTCAGACAGTTATAAAGCTATATAGGCAATTGCACCAGGTATAAGTAAATGTGACCTGATTTACAATTTACAATCAGGCAGCTGATTGAGATTCTAACAACTTAAGAATCAGTTAGACTTTCAGGCATTACAGCACAAAGATCTTCAGGAACATCAGCAGAAAGTGGATCATTTCAAGCGATTTGGAGTGCTAGGATGTGTGTAAACCTACCTTCACCGGGAATCTTTCACTCTATAATAGATAAGTGAATGTGCAAATTGTGTGTTTGTGAAGTCTTCCCCTTTGCACTCCGGCACAAAAGCTGGACACAGCTGCAGTCCTTGTGCTCACAGGAACACAGATACTCTTTCCTTGTACTTGTGGGATGCAAGAGCAAGAAGACACTCTGAAAGGATCACGGAGGAGCTGAGTCCTAAAGGGAAGCTGTAACTCATGCCCAGCACAGCCCAGTGAGTAACTCATGAGCTACAGCTCCCCTTTAGGACTCAGCTCCTCCACACTCCCTTCAGAGCTCCCTTCAAGAGAAATTCTAACCAGTTTTAGCTTAGGAATTGGTGCTATTTGTCAACAAGTTGCTATGTCTGAGAGTCACCACGCAAAGGCAATTTTAAAGCCCTTTGCTGAGACCATGTTAAAGATGCCAGCCTGAACCAGTGCTGGATGAGCCATTTAGCGCTCTCATTAAAATAGCATGATTTGTGGGTTCTAAATGTATTTTTCTGGGATCTGTATGCTGGCTTGATCAGGGCAGGAAATGGTTTTCCCATCCTGTGAACATTTTTGAAATTTCAAAAATGAAACGGAGACCTCTGAAAATGTTCACAAACAAGAAGAGACAGACAACCCACCCCCAAGTAGCCACTAGCTCAGTGGTTGGGACACTCTGCTGGGCTACGGGCCACCAAGATTCAAGTCCCTACTCTCAAAAATTCAGGCAGATTCAGTCTCTCAGATATGTGTCCCGACCACTGGGCCATTGGCTATTGGGGGTGGGGTTGGGTTCTCTCTCTCTCTGGTTTTGACCAGAAATTCCACGCTGGACGTCAGAAGGCTTCCTGACGAAAGTTTAGTTGAAAATGCTACATTATTGCGAAAAGTGTCTTTTTTTGACGAATAGGCATTTTCTGATGAAAAACCTGTTTTGTTGAAAAATTTCCAACCCGCTCTAGTAGAGTGCATTGAAAAGGGCTGTTTTTGAAAGCCTATTCTGCCACCTTTCTCATGATGGATATTAATTTATCCAATGAGTAACCTCCCATAAGTCAATAGAACTACTCCAGGAATAAGGTTCTACTCAGCGTGAGTAAGGATGACAGAATTAGGCCCTTAATTCTCTTTTTTTCCCTCCCAGGGCTCATAGACTCATAGAAGATCAGGGTTGGAAGAGATCTCAGGAGGTCATCTAGTCCAACCCCCTGCTCAGAGCAGGAACAACCCCAACTAAACCATCCTAGCCAGGGCTTTGTCAAGCTGGGCCTTAAAAACCTCTAAGGAAGGAGATTCCACCACCTCCCTAGGTAACCCATTCCAGTGCTTCACCACCCTCCTAGTGAAACAGTGTTTCCTAATACTATATAGGGAGAGTAAAATAGTTGTGCCAACCAAATTTGTTTCTATTTCTCAAGGTCCAAGGAGAGAAATCACTCTCTGTTAACAAGATAAGAGAACATTGTTACTGGTTAGGGATGTTTTGTTTCTTTGATCCCATTATCCTCTCTAACATTCAAGGGTATTAAGTTAAAATTATTTGTCATAGCAACATAGGAATTGCCAGACTGGATCAGATCCAATGTACATCGAATCCAGTATCCTGTCTCTGACCGTGGCCAGCACCAGATGCTGCAGAAGAAGGTGTAAGAACCCTGCATTAGGCTGATGTGGGACAATCTACTGGCTGACCCTCATTTAAATCCCCTCCTACTCTCTCATCGTTAGAGATCGCTTAAACATGAGGTTTAATATCGCTGCCCAAAAGAGTTAGCATTAACTGTTACAGCTCCGGATATTCTTCATGGCTACACAATTGTCCAATCCTTTTTTGAATCTTGCTACATTCTTGGCCTCAGCAGTACCATGTGGGGCCAAGTTCCACAGTCTAATCACACAGCGTGTGAAAAAGTATTTCCTTTTATCATTGCTGAATTTGCCACCTTTTGGGTGAAATCCTGGAAGTCAGTGGGAGTTTTGCAATTGACTTCAGCTGAACCATGATATCACCCTTTAATTTCATCGAAGGGCCCCTTAGTCCTGTGGTATGAGACAAGGAGAACAGAAGTGCTTGATCCACCGTCTCTGTATCATTCATGATTTAACATACTTTTATTATGTTCCCTCTGATTTGTTTCCTTTCTAACATAAACAATTTCAGTCTTTTCAATCTCTCTTCATAGGAGAGTTTTTCCAGGCCCTTGGTCTTTCTCATCACCTTTCTCTGAACCCCCCCCTCGTTCTGCAATATCCTTTCTGAGGACTCTCCACACAGAATTCCAGAGCAGGCCACACTATTGATTTATACAATGACATTAAAATATTATCGGCATTACTCTCCACACCATTTCTTATGCATCCTAACATTTTGTGTGCTGTGTCTGACTGCAGCGGCACATTGAGCAGAGGGCTTCATTGAACTATCTAAAATGATGCCAAGGTTACTTGTCATCACACAAGAAACTCTAATTCCTCCATATGCTTTGACACTGCCGTTTTTCGCTTTCTCCACCAGATGGCTCTCTTTTACCCTTGTAAGGTCAGTATGGCAGTTGTACCGAACTCTATTTCCTTTATAGCTTTTCAGCGTATCCTATTGTGCTTTATGGAATTAGAACACTGCTGTTTGTGTCAGTCAATATAAATTAATTTTGTTATTTTATGTTCTTAGTCTTAAATGTTTCACGGGTCAAATAGCATTTTTCAATTGACCACCTGTCTATTTCTAAAGTGCCCGTCACCCTGGTGGTTTCATGCCACTGCTGCAAATCACATTCCACTCTGATCCTGGTTCTCAAAGGATTTGTGGGACTGAGCAGGATTTGTGAAAGTCTGAACTGCAGGCAGCGTCCTGTGAATAAAGCTGACTGAAATTTCCTGAACTAATTTGTTGTTGTTGAAAAACAGGCATTTTTCTAAGCAGAAAAACGTCTTTCTTTGGCAAAGCTGATCTCCAGTGATGTTATGCTAGGCCTGGAACCTACTTTGTGGGATTTTAATCAGTTTATTCATGTAAAATCTGTTTTCCCCTAAAAGAAAGGGTATACATGGTTTGTTTCATCATTTGCCATTTCTAAAAGGAGATGATGCGTGATTTTAAGCAAGTGGGAAAGGGTGAAAATCTCCTAAAGCGATATTCTGCTGACGTTGTCAGAGATGATCTTCAGGATTGTAGTCTTCATCACCACTATAGTCTTCATCGCCACTGTAGTCTTCATCGCCATTATAGCCCTCTTCATCACCCTTGTCATCTCCATCTCTCTTAATAGATTCTCCATTCAAGCTAGTGAGGAAGAAGCACGAGGATGTTGTGAATATGTCATCAGTACCCGAGATCACAGCCCCTGCTCCCACGGCCACGCACACCACTGTGGTCACATACATGTGGTCTGTGGTGCTACTGGAAATGCACTTTTGGGCCGAAAGTGATTTTAATCTCTGTGCTCCCCCAGGAGCAAGGTCTGCCATGCGTGTGATGGAACCATGTATATCTCCCCATTTATCTTCTCTTTTAACCCCCCCCACCCTTCCGGCCAGTGTCTGTCAAGCAGAAAAGACTAGCTGGGATATTCTTTAGAGTCTATCTGTGGAATTCCTTAGTCAGCTGCAGGAGTTCTTATTGACTGATACCAGCCACACGCTCACCATGAGTGCACTGTCTCCTCGGCATCCTCAGACCCTGCCTGCTGGGAGAATGGCAGACTGGGATTAAGAAAACGGAACCCCTTGAATGGAAACAGAGAGCATGATCACAAGACTACTGGCCTGGCCCCATTCTCAGACACCCGCATTGGGGACGTGGGATAATTCAAAGCACAAATAAGTGGAAGGGCCTACTCTAGTGGGAGTTAGCGGCGGGATTGATCTGGAGAAAAAGGGCCAGATTCCCTAGCCTGATTCATTCCCTCTCTGCTACTCTAATGGTGCAAAGGGGACAGAAACTGAAGCTGGGCCCATCTTCCCTGTTGGAGATTTCCCAAGCATATGGGAGTCCATAATAGATCCAGTGTAGCTGGATCCTATACCATGCCCCTGTAGAACCCAGCATAGGGGGTGTATTGGGGGCAGGGAGAGTTGGGAAGGAGGGTGAAACCAAAAACCAGAAACACCTGTTAGTCATTTCTTATGACTTCTTTCTTTCTGACTATGTCAGGGCAGCCAGGGGTCACTTACAGCAGTGGATGCAGCTTACAGCTTGCGCTTCTCACTGCATCATGCAGCCGTTTCATTCCCGAATCTCCCAGCACATCTTGATTGATATTCAGCTCTGTCAGAGACTGGTTTGTTGTTATGACAACAGAGAGATCTTCGCAACAAGCAGGGGTCAGACCACACCCCGTCAGCCTGCAAGAGACAGGGACATGCCAACACAGGCATACCATGCCTGGTGTACCCCCACATTTGAAGCCAAATTCATCCCTGAAGTAGCTCAGAGTTCTACCAGGGATCAATGTGTCCAATGCATTCATAGCTTCATAGATTTTCAGGCCAGAAAGAGCCATTATGATCATCCAGAGGCAGACTTGCAAAGGTACAAATGGTCGGTAGGTGCCAAACTCCCACTGGTTTTCAATGAGGCTTAGGCACGTAATTACCATTTGTGCCTTTGAAAATTTCCCTTCTAGTCTGACCTCCTGCATAAGGCCGGCCACAGAATTTCACTCGCATCTCGGTTGTGATCCCTGCATTTAGGCCGATAACATGAGGATGAGCCAGAACATATCATTTAGGATGACATGTTATCTTGATTTAAAGGCTCCAAGAGTTGGAGAATCCAGCACATCCCTGAGCAGTCTGTTCCAGTGGTTAATTACCCGCATAGTTAAAAAGTTGTGTTCCTCAGGAGATTATTTTATGTCATAATTCAGTGAGAAACATCAGCGATTTCACAAAAACAATGAGGGGACCTCCTTGTTGTTTTTGCTGATACAGACGAACACGGCCACCCCTCTGAAACCTGTCACCATGCAAGGCAGTGATTTGACAGTGTGTGGTGCACGTACTTCCCACCGTGTGGATTTCGCTCTGCGAGCACTTGCTGACTGTTCTACTAATTTATTTCGGTGTTATCTGAAGGGGAAAAGTGTTGGCCAAATTCATTCCTGGCCTTATTCCACTGAAGTAAACTGGAGTTAAATCAGGGATTCATTTGCCCCCAGGATTCTGACCATATTAGGTAAAGCTGCTGCCAGCTGAGAGTAGGTATGAAAACCTGACACTTGTCTTTCTACCCTGCTGGGGTTCAGCAGGATGCTCCCCAATTTAAGGTTGGCAATTTTTTTGGGAACGTTGCTAGTGCAATGTAGTCCATTTGAAGCTCTTGACGGTTCTGTACAAATCTATATCTTGGCAAGCTGCTGGCCCAATAGGCTCACACTGAAAGGGTCACCTCTTAATCACTGCATAAGAAAGAGATGGAACCAAAAGCACAAGACAGAGACAGGGTCAGCAGAAAAAACCCAGCAGCCTCTGGAAAGAGGGAGATGCAAGGAACAACATGAGTGATTGTTACAATCTCACAATGCCAGTGTGACTCTAATAGGTGCAAACTGGCATCTGGTTTTGCACATCAGCTGAGGTTTCATTATAGTGCCACCTGGTGGCTTTTGGGCTGTCACTCCTGTTTTTGCTGGAAAGTTGTCCATACAACCTGCCATCCCAGTGGGTAATATTTAATGATTTAGCTGGCAGGCTCCTCATGGGAACCAAGTTTTTGAACGGACCTGGATGGGTTTAGAGGCTGAACTACGTTGACCAGATGTCCCAATTTTATAGGGACAGTCCCAATATTTGGGGTCTTATCTTATATTGGCACCTATTACCCTCCACCCCATCCCAATTTTTTACATTTGCTATCTGGTCATCCTCGGCTGAACATCATTCTCATCCCAGGGCAGAGGCAGTTCTGCTATCGGGGACCTGTGGCACTTCCCTGCTCAGAAGGAGAGACAATAAAACCAGATGTGGACTCATCCCTATTCTCTGCACCATACCCAGATGTTAATTTAACTGACTGGACCCTGCCTAAAATTCTGACCAAGGGCTGGCACGGAGCTGTACCTGTTCTGTGGTCAAACAGAGCATTTCACTCTCCAGAGTGGCCAGTTTGGCACATTTGATGACGACTAAATGCACTCCTCCCCCTTAAAAAGAAAACAGAGACTGTCTACCAGCCTTCAGTGGGGCAAGCTGTGACAAGCTGATTCTGGTATGGATGGGGAATGGATGGGACTGTCTGGTGACTCACATTGCTAAATGCAGAAAGATCCCACTTCTGCCAGAGATCAAGGAATTGCTGGAGATGTTTAATTTAAGCAGCCACACTGTGTTGCCGGAGAAAAACGTGCCCAGATTAGCCAGAAAGAGCAGAGCCAAGACCAGCCAATCACAAAGGAAGCCTCTGGTGTCTTACCTTAGTTTCTGTAGTTTGCAGTCTGGCTGTCTCAGCCCATCACACAGAAGCTTCATTCCTGCATCTCCCAGTTTATTATAGCACATGTCCAGCTCTCTCAGGGACTGGCTTTTACTGAGAACGGCAGAGAGAGCCCCACAACAAGCTCCTGTGAAATAGCAGTTGGACAGCCTGCAGGGGACAGACGGGCAGAGAGGACAGCGATCAGGCCTCGTGAGTCTCCCAGCTTGCCCTGGGGATTCCCATTTCCTGGCACCCTCTGCTGGCCTCCTAAGCAGCTGCTTCAGTTCTCTGCTCTGAGCAGCATCTCTGTGGGTAGAATCCTGGAGGAGTCCAACCCGAGAGGCATTTCCTACCGTGGCAGCCCCGTCCAGCCTACAGACACAGAGGTCTGCATAAAGGAAAGCCCTCTGGTCTCAGTGGGCTCAACCCTGCAACGCTTTCACGTGGGAATCTGTGCTGAAGGATCCAGCCCTTACTCTCTTTATTTGAGATGCTGTAGATAAATCCTTCCGCACCAAATATTCTCTCTCCTGGTACTTCATATTGCTATTGCCCCCGGTCTCATTGGCACTGCACCTCCACCGCCCAGCGGGGGAAACTTACACACATGCCTCTGAAATGAGCAAAGACTAATCAGAGGCTTTTGAGGAAGCCCGGGAACACTCACACGAGCTTCTGTATTTTACAGTTCTCTCGTTTCAGTCCGGCGCACAGATGTTTCACTCCAGAATCCCTCAGCTCGTTATTTCTCAGGTCCAGCTCCATCAGGGTCCGGTTGGTCCTGAGGACAGAGGCAAGGTCATCGCAACAAGCCGCTGTGAGAAGGCAACACTCCAGCCTGCGGGAGAGAGAGAGAAAAGTAACAACCTGTTTCTGCTCCGCTCGCTGCACTGAGGGGACCGGTTTCAGAGGCGATGTGCAAGGTGGTGAAAATTAGATTCCCTAGGTCAGATCCAGTGTCCATTAAAGTGACTCTTTCCTTTGGTTTCAGTGGGCATTGGAGCAGGCCTTCGGGGCTCGGTTCTGCTCCCCTTTACACAAGTGTCACTCCCCTTCATTTCAATGGGTGGTGTACCCCTAAAGCTGACAGCATAGGCTCCGACTCGGCGCCCACCAGCCACAACTGATAGGTTGTGGTGCCGATCAGCTGTTTGGAGCCTGGGAAAGGCATTTGGGGGAGGGCGGAGAGCAGTGAGCAGCAGGTGCCTTGGGGGAGAGGTTGGGGGGGGGGCGGGAAGAGGCGGAGTGAGGGCAGGGCCTCAGGGAGGGGGCAGGAAAAGGCAGATTGAGGGTGGGGCCTTGCGGAAGGGGTGGAGAAGGGATGGAGCATCCCCGGGGAAAAATAAAAGTCAGTGCGTATGGCTGAGAGGACGGGTGATCTTAGAGAGGGTTGAAAGGATTAAGAGTATAATATTTGGCTATAGATTTCCAAATACTGCCTGACTAGCAGGAGCCCCACATCTGAACATGAGGCTGTTTGCCCACGCCTAGATCATTGCCACAGATCATTGGTGAAAAGAGACAAGGAAATACAGTATGAAGAAAATACTCATCTAGACCAGTGGTTACTCACTTTATTTTCTGTAGTTTACAGTTTGGATGCTTCAGTGCTTTGTACAGGAGCTTCACGCCTAAATCTCCCCATTTACTATAGCCCAGGTCCAGCTCTGTCAGGCTCTGGTTTTTAGTGAGCACAGAGGCGAGATCGCCCAAGGAAGTAGCGGTGAGACTGCGACCCCTCAGCCTGCAGGAGACAAAGGGATTCAGAACACACGATGGCTCTTCATTTGAACAAGCCACTTGTGTCCCTCTCACATCTGGGCTCCTAGGAAGCCAAGCTAGGCAGCGCGACACCTGCAGCAAAGGTGTGAGTTGAAATCCAACAGGTCCGAGGGGCATCCAGGCTGTTCCAACGTTAAGGAAACCAGAATAGCTCTAGGAGTGCTGGGATGGACACTGCTACATTCTCTGACAGGTGCCATGTGAGTAGCCTCTTGAATTAGCCTTGGTCCTATAACTGGTGCAGAGGACGAATAGGGCTATGGCCCCAGCCCCATCCCACCATGCCCATTAGAGGACTCCGGTAGCAAAAGTGACACCATGGCTCTTTTCCTTCTCTCCCATTGTGTTCTGGGCATATTGGGACTGGGGCTGCGTGCCCCTTGGGCAAGAGCGTATCAATGGAAGAATCCTTGGTTGGTGCCCTTTTCCCCACTTCCACTTTGTACCCCTAGCCAGCAGCCACAGTCTGGCCCATAACATGCTAGCAATTATTAATCATTGCAATTGATCGTGACCGAGTCAAAGTCCCACCGGGGCTTTATCTCCCTGCATCAGGGCTTGGTAATGTTAAACTTCCACTTTCAAAAGGCGACCAAGGTGTTTGGGACTGGCAAGAGTCCATTTGCCGCCTCCTTCCAGCTCAGAGATCACAGACTTGTGTTTAAACTTTCCTGAGAACGTCTCCTCTGGCCTGAGAGTGCCGCATGGCCATTTTCAGACCACAAGGAGGTTTTCATGAACCTTACTTGGGAATGGAAACCTGGCCTTCTGCTGGAAGGCTGCGTGCAACCTTCACTATAGTGTAACTAGCCGCAGCTCCATAATCCTGGGGCTGAAATCTTCTGAACCGGGTTTCAGGGCTGAGCAGAGGGCTAACGCTGATTCTGAACTGAAGTGAAGAGTTCCTTGTGGATTTAGGTTTCAGTTAGAATGCCATGAATATAACACAGTTATAAAGAAAATCCATGGTTACTTACCCCAGTTTCTGAACATTGCAGTTTTGATGTTTCAGTCCCTTACAGAGCAATTTAATCCCTGTTTCACCCAGTTTGTTACCGCTCAGGTCCAGCTCTTTCAGAGACTGGTTTGTCTTGAGAGCAGAGGCGAGATCCTCACAGCAAGCAGAGGTGAGGCGGCAGCATCCTAACCTGCAAGAGACAGACGTGGTTACTGCTTGTTTTCACCCAGGTGGCCGCCTCCACTTTATTCATATCTGTGTATTCCTGTAAAGAGATGTAGAGCTTGATCCAACGCCTAAAGACTCCTATCATCTTCCCTGGCTTTGGGTCAGGACCTTAGCCAGCTGTATTGTTCTTAAACAAAAGTGATCGCTAGCCATCCTATGGCATGTGTCAAACACCCTGCTGATGTGACATTGACATGGCAGAAGTGTTCCTAGGCAATTTACTGACAGGGGTGAGGGCATGTTCAAGTTTACCAGTACTGAACAAGAGAACAATCTCAAGGCCCACTCCTGGAAACACCTAGGTACATGCTTAATTTTAAGTACATGAGTACTCCCATTAAATTCACATTTAAAACAATAATAGGAAAACTGAAGAACTTCATGTGACGTGGAAGGAATTTCTCTCTTCTAAAAAAGGAAGAGACAGTGTGCGAATGGAAGGCTCATGGGAAGGTGGAATGATTTAGCAGGCCAGAATTTTATGTTTGTAACATGTTTCCTTGCTTTCCCGTGATAATTTGGGGTGTTTTGCAAGCACATTTTTCTATAATTGATTTAAAATAATTAAAGCCATTTTAAAAACAAACAAACACTATGCCAATGTAATAGTGAGACTGAGATTGTAGCAGAAGTCAGAACATTCAGAGTTATGGTTAACTTGTCCCCTGGTGCATGCTTTCTGCTCTCCCCCTTGGCATGCATTCACTATAACGGGGTCTTTCATTATAGGGAAGATGCTTCATAATATTCTGTGTTTAATTAGCAATCCCCAGAGCTGAACTGTAACTGGCTTGTGTTTAATAAAGACTCAGCTGTGAAAAGCTAAGCAGGACCTGGGTAAGTAAACAGGTGAAAGGGAAGACTCTTTAGGGTAGATTTTTCAAAAGAATCTATGTGACATTAGAGAGACAAGTTAGATGAGGTAATTTCTTTTATTGGACCAACTTCTGTGGGTGAAGGAGCCAAACTTTCAGAGCTCTTCTTCAGGGCTGGGAGATGTACTAAGAGTGTCACAGCTAAATACAAGATCAAACAGATAGTTTAGCATAAGTAGTTAGCATATATTCTAATCTGAGGGATCATTCAAGGGGAAGTGGCCCCTGCAGTCAAAGGACAAACAGGGGGGTTAGTGGGTTGCAGATTGTAATAAGCCATAACTCCAGTGTCTTTATTAAGACCATGATTTTTAGTGTCTAGCAAAGTTATGAATTCAAACTCCCAGGCTCATCTTTTGAAGGCCTTGGGCAGGTTTCCTTTGCAGGTGAGGACTGATAGGGGTCAGATGTGGAGTGATCACTTTGTGAAAAGTGTTCACCCACAGGTGAAAGAGTGTTTTTGTCTTTGATCATTTTCCTGTGGGAGTTCATTTGAGAGCGTAGTGATTGTCTTGGGGCCATTGACACTCACTGAATTCCCTTAGGTATTGTACATTTGAAAATTCTTCCTCATGTCAAATGTTTGAGGGGTTTAAAAACCAATCACTGTTGGGTCTTCTTGGTTTGTTAGTAGCATTCTTGGTCAAAATTCTCCTCTGAGATTCTTGCATAGGCTTGCGCTGACTTCAGTGGGAGTTGCTTCCACGTTGACCCATGAATTTTTTCCTCTGGAAGCAAAGCTTCCCATTCAGCTGTGGAGCCCCATGCTAAGTGGGCATTTTCAGGAGCACATCCAGTGTGTCATAGACCTGGACATCTATAAAAACCATTATTCCCGTCAACCAGCTCTTTTTCCGTAGAACATAAATAAACTGCTCTTATTGAATATGGGTGAGGGGAAGTGAAAGAAGAAATCAGGTCTGTTACACTGGTAAAACATATAGGATATACTTAATAACAGAAATACATTTCAAATTAATGCTCTTATCCAGATACAGTGCACAAAATGGCAATAATAAATAATAATGATACATAAATATGTCTAGCTCAAGTAACCTCCGAATTCCTGGGTCTTTATCACTAACACATCATGAAGCGAGCTGGTTCCATGTGAATTAGCAGTCACTCTGCTGCTCAGACACTAAACCGCAGTGATACATAGCTGCACATTGCTGCTAAACCCCTGAGAGAACAGCAGCAATGATAGGCCCATTGAAGAGCAAGCACTTACGATATTTTCTTTAGCTTACAGCCTGGATCCTTCAGTGCTTGACACAAAAGGTGAGGTGGGGAATATTTTGGCTCCTTCTCCTCCAACTCCCTGGAAAGAGAGAACAGAAACGTTCCATTTTGGGTGCTGGAAAAAAAATTCCCTCTCATTTCAAGAGGTTGGCTCAGTAGTTTTTATTCTGGAGCAGACAATTCAATAATTTTTGTAAAAAATAACCCTTTTAAACATTATCGGATGCAACTACCCCTTTATTCTGATGCCAGATTAGTAAATGGGGGATTGCTGGCATCAGAAATGTGTATTTTGAAAAGTGTAAGTGAGGTGGGCTTATTTGACAGGCTAGGGAATTGAAGGTGTCTGTTTTTGGCGAGGACAAAGATCCTGAACAAAAGCCCATTAACGTTTATGGAAAGACTCTCATGTTGACTTGAATAGCACTGGGTCAAGATTGTGGCAATGTAAGCAGTGGCAATGTCTCATCAGTACAATGTATTGAGTAAGGACCTCTGGATTTAGGCCAATGAAAATATGGCATTATACTGGAATGGTTGACAGGTCCACCTGCACTCTGACAAGAGCAGGTGCTATTGTAACTACACACACTGGATATTCATCTCAATAAACTGACACACTCACCAAGGAACTAACTTTTGTAGCACTGACTCTTTTCTTTCCTCCTGCTCTTCCAGTCCAAACGTACAACCGTTCAGAGAGAGCGACTGCTCGTTACGACAATTCTTTATGCAAAATGAAAGAACCATGTGGTCGATTTTTGTAAAGTGAATATTGCTCAGACCAATTTCTTGGAAACAATCCATTGCACTTTTGACAAACTCTTCTTCCTGAATCTCGCATAAACAGTGAAGCAACTCAAGCTGGAACTGCTTTTCCTCGAGGGATCTGAAGGTCAGACCGCAGCTTCTTTTTGCTACAGATCCAAACCACTTCAATAAATTCTGTTTAATTTCAGGTGAAATTTTACAGCCAAAGATTTTCTCTGTGTGATTCATTCTCTCTTTGTTTAAGAGACCAAACAGGAAACGTACCATTAAGGTAAAAGAATTGTCTCTAGATTTTCCATAATTTTTCAAAATTTCATTCACATCTTTTTTCAGAGTCACTGAATCACACCCTTTTTCTTTATCTTCCACCAGGACATAGAACAAAGCTGCAAAGAACTCTTGGAAACTTAAGTGAATGAAGCTGTAGACACTTTCAAAGCCGATATCTTTTTGGAAAATATTCTTAGTGAGAAAGAGGGACTGAATGTCAGATCCATCCAAACCATGCTTCCTCGCATCGTCTTCTTCAAAGAGTATTTTATTGTTTAAGATCCCATCTGCTGCTAGGGAGCATAGCTTCTTCAAGTCAGTGTGTACGGATTCCTTTGAATTGGAATGGTTCTCTAATAAACTGGACAGAAAGAGCATGTATACCGAGGTGGTTGTTTTTGAGCTTTTGGCCAGATCTTCTCCGCTCTCCATCTGTTGTTTCATCACTGTGCACAGGATCCAGCACACGATGGGAGCAAAGCACATGGTGAAGAGCATTTCATTCTCTTTTACAAAATCTAGAGCTTGTTTTGCTTGTATGGCATTTGCAAAGAACTTGCGGAAATACTCCTTCCTGTCATCTTCAGAGAATCCCAGGATTGTTGCAATATGGGGAAACTTCAGACACTGCCGGAGTTTATCCAGAGCAGTTGGTCTCGTAGTGATTATTAAGTAGGATTTTGGAAGAATCGTTTTCCTTAATAAACTGCTCAGTATGATTTCTACTGGCTTTGCCTGAAAGGGATCAGTGCACAGACTACTTTCTTGCTGATCAAAGGAAAATTTAAGTACATCAAAACCATCAATTATGAACAAAAGCTTCTCTGGATTCATCAAAATATCTTTGATGGGTGCATTTCTGTCAGGACAATTGTTTAAAATCAGATCTGCGACACTTTGACGCTCAGAAATACAGTTCATTTCCCTGCTATTGATGTAGAAGATGTAATCAAACTTGCCAGGATAGAGTTTTCCAAATGCCCAGTCTACCATGAGCTTCTTGGCTAACATTGTTTTTCCAATCCCAGCAGCTCCCTGCAGCACAATGGTTCTCAGTGGTGTTTGCCTGTTTCCACTAGCATCAAATAAAGTCTCCAGTTTAGTAGAACTAGCTCGCTTTGCCATGATTTCTGCATGCTCTTTCCCTTTGGCTCTTATTTCATGCTTTCTCGCCTTCTGGTCACGATGTTCCTTTACAATCAGCAGCTTTGTGTATCTTGTGTTTAGTTCCACACACTCTCCAACTTGATTGTTCCTCTCTTCTATTAATTGGTATTTTTCTCGTATATGTTCCTTATACTTTGGTCTGTAATCTAATTCAATGATATGGACCATCAGAATCCGTGAATGCAGAAATTCAGGAAAAAAAAAGACAGATTATTAATGAGTTTCATGGTAGTGCTATTCAGATGCATATGAATCCCAGATTCTAGTTAATAAGGGGAATAACAGATCATATTGCTGGGGGGTGGGGTGGAATTTCAGATGATGGAAAATAGATATTTTGAAATTAAAATTTAAAAATTAAATTCAGCTGAACATTGACTATACTAGTGAAATGTTTCCAGAGATAGAGGTTCTTCAATATGGAGAGATGTGGGGCGTAGAAGGGAAAATATCTACATGCAATTTAATAGATGATGTTTAAAAGTAGAATGACTCCTTCTATTTCAATGGGTTTTGGATCATCCCCCAACTCAGTTACTCATGAATTTGAGAATTTGGAAAACACACTGGGCCAAATTCTGGTCTCTGTAACACCAGACTAAATCAGAGAAATGACTTAATTACAATTAGTCTAGATTTACACTGGTGTACCTGAGATGAGATTCTGTCCCCAAATGACTATTATTTTGTCTAGTGATACACTGAACACTTGATAGATGCACTGTAACGTCTGCAACGCTGCTAATAACTGGGTACAATTTTCAGCATGTATGTCCCATACGTTACCTTGTGTCATTTTCAAACTCAGAGTTGCAACAGATAGAGATCGAGCAGATTGAGGCTGAACCAAAACTGAAAGAGAAATAACATGGGGTTAGTATGAGTCTCAGAGAAATGAGATGGGCATGAGCCACCTATCAATGGATCTCCACTCCTTTTGTGGGAATGATACTTACAGAGCCAAGACTCAATCCTCTTGTTCTCGTTAAATATCAAGGGTGCTCACAGGAATAGGGGAAGTACATTCTAAAGAAACTTCATTACACTTTGGCCAGTTGCAGTGTGGGCCAGGAAGTGATGAATCCTGTGATGGGGCATCTTCCCCACACTGGCCCTGATAGGGTTAAAACCCAGCCTACAGGGCTGCAAAGAAACAGCCAATTAGGGCAGTGGCTGCAGCCAATTAGGGCGGTGGCTGGACCAGCCAAAAAGGAAACTGCAGGCCAGAACAAGGAGTCTGCTGTAGGAAGCCCAAAGGAGGGGACTAGTTTCCTAGAGGGTTGCAGAGACTAGCACTGTGAACAGGGCTGCTAGGGCTTGCAGGCCCGAGGCCCTGAAAAGAGGGTGAAGGAGCCAGAGGCAGGAGCTGAAGGTGCTGGGGCTGCAGGGAAGTGGCCCAGGGAATTGAGACAGACTAGTATAGAAAGAAAGGAGGGGCAGCGGGAAGCTGTTGTTTAGAGGGTCCCTGGGCTGGGACCCAGAGTAGTGGGTGAGGCTGGGTCTCCCCTTCCCACTCGCTGCTGAAGAAGCAGCCCGGCTATGGACTGCCAAGCCGCTGCGAGGAGCAGTTAGGCTGTTGCAGAAGGAGTCCCCACGGAAGGGGGGAACCCGGACTGTGACATGGCCGGAGGGCTGTGAGGCAGTGAGACTGGACCTGCAGTAGGTCTGCAGGCGGAGACGAGGACGGGAGAGCCACCACCACCGGACCCATGCCTGCTGACCAGTGCTAATTCCTGAAACGGCCAGCGGGAGGCGCCAGCGTGGTGAGAGACCCTGTGACAAATCCTTAAAATATGAGTCCAAAGTAACAGAATAATACTTCAGGTGGCGTGGAAGGGGAAAGTGCATCGTTTTCAAACTAGTGTAACTCATAAAAATGGCAAAACCAATTTTATGCAAATTGTCCTTATTTTCTCAATGAGCTGAGATCATCTTGGACACCTTAGAATCATAGAATATCAGGGTTGGAAGGGACCTCAGAAAGTCATCTAGTCCAACCCCCTGCTCAAAGCAGGACCAATCCTCAATTTTTGCCCTATATCCCTAAATGGCCCCCTCAAGGATTGAACTCACAACCCTGAGTTTAGCAGGCTAAAGCTCAAACCACTGAGCAATCCCTCCCCCCTTGGCTGAGAAGGTTACGAAGCATGTGGGTGGGCGAGGCAGAGGGCCTAGAAAAGGGGGGATAAGAATGGAAGGGGAAAACATCGGTAACTGTAGCACTCATCAGCTTTGGTCTATATAGTGAGGTCCAGCAACTCTGAGCCACTGAGCCACCCGCAGGCAGTGGTGTCAGGCTGCTGGAAATCGGAGCCGTCCCTGGGGCTGTTAAAATTCACGCCAAGGGCCTGGGTCCTAGAGAGGCCCCAAATCCAGGTGGTGCACGTGTGGCTTAAAGCTACCCTTGTTGTCCACTCCTGAGCTGTGTGTTCCATGCTGTGTTTCCTGAGAGCACAGAATCTACCCTGTGGACTTCAGTGGGAGCAGGATCAAACTCTGTGTCATGTGCAGATCTGTTTAGCGCCTGTGTGATGGGCTGTGCTTTCTCCCACATAAAAATAAAATGTGGGATGTGACCATGCAACCTGGAAGCGCAGTAGGAGCAGAATCAGGCTCTTACAATAGCATTCTGCTTCTCGCAGGTCTCTCTCTTTCTCAGTTACCCGTATGGTGTCTGTCTATATTTTACATAACTACTTATGTAGAAATGTATGATACACTAACTACAGCTGATTCATGGCCTAAGAAATGCAGTGCTCATCTAGAGAACATGCAATAAGAGCTACTAATAAAAAAGAGGCACAATTGTTTCACAGTCATTCTAGAAACATATTATGGACCAAATTTTCAAAGAGCAGCATCCCTTTTACTGGTGCAAATTGATGTATAGGTGCAAATCTGGGGACTCCCAGTGGGTTCAAAGCAAGTTGTTAGAGGTGCAAATGCTCTGATTTAGACCTGCAGTTATGGGGCCGCCCTTTTTGCAGGTGCAAAAAAGGAGGCTGGAGTTTTGCAAGTTAACCCCATATGTGTCTTTGCCTTGACTGGTGACTCCCACCGGTTTCCTCAGGGTTTTGGAATCCATTAGGTGGCTTTAGCTTGCTGCTGCAGCTCCTGGAGCTGCAGTGGGGAATATTAATGAAGAAGGACTCACAGGGGTAGCAGCCGCGTTAGATTTTTTTTGTACCTGTCTCTTTTTCCTCTTGGAGTTTCACGGCAGAGTTTTTCAGACCGATCTTGGTGAAGATTTCGATCGCTACGTTCGCTGCACTGTCTTCGCCATAGAACTCTATCAGGAGGCTGGCCACGTCCATTTCGTCAGCATTCTCCAGCTTGCCCCGGGGGATTTTACGTTTCGCTCCCTCATAGCGAAAATCAGATAATTTGTGCCTAAATTTTTTAAAATCTTTCTTTTCAAGATCCTCCAGTTCCTGCACGAGGATGTCAGTCAGGGTCTTGTCTCCACTCATCGTATTAGGAATGGTCTGAAACTGAATCAAGAACATTAGAAGATTAAAGCTGAACTCCATCAGACTTTTAAAACCAAGAGACATCAGAAAGTTGCAGTCACTGCACAAAACAAACACCTTCCCATGGAACCAAAGGAAGAGGCTTAGCAGACATTATCATCTGCACTGTGGATTACTAGAGATTTCTTGTAACACTTATTTTCCTACCTTACTCTTTACAGTATAGGTATTGTCATGGCAGATCAGATCAGTGATCCATATAGTCTGGGATCCTGCCTCCAGCACGGGCAGCCCCTGAGGCTTCAGAAAAACATCTAAACCTCTTGTAATGGACAATTATTGAATGACCTCTCCATAGGACTTTCTTCCTATCCTCCATCAATTAGAGCCTGACGACTGTCATAAAGCAGGAAAGTTTAACCCCCTACTGGATGGAATCAGAACTGCTCTACTGAGTGTCAGATTAACTGAAGCTGGTTGGAGAATGTGAAAGTGTTTTCCCCCAAAACAGAGAGAGATGAGGTAGAGGAGACAATGTCTTTTATTGGACCACCTTCTGTTGGCGGCAGGGACAAGCTTTCAGACTCCACAGAGCTCTTTGTCTGGAGAAAGTGACCAGAAGGTCTGAGCTAAATACAGGATGGGACCGATTGTTAAGCATAAGGGTTTCACACATTTTGCAGGAGACACTTAAAATGAACTGGGCAATCAAGGTTAGCAGACAATAGGGCGTGTGACCCTATTGTTTTCAGTGACCAGCAGAGTGATGAATTTAAGTTCCCACGCTCATCTTTTGAAGGGCTTGTGCAGAGAGTTTGCAAAACTTGTTGAAGCTGTTCTGAGTTAGGAGGGCTCAAAATGGACCTGTTGGGATTTTTTTCAAACCTCTTTGTATAATGTTTTTATGAATTTTTTTGAAAGCTTCATTGAAAACAGGTTTTTTGGTAACTGAAAAATTTCTATAACCATTGTGGTAAAGTTGTTATAAAATATGATTAAAATTAGATTAAAATATCATGAAATTTTGGGCAACAGACAAAAATTCCTTGACAAACAATTGTTCCTAAATGCAGCTATTTCTAGAGTAAACAAGGGTAGTCCTTGTTTCAACATCATTCTAAGTAACACGCAGACTTGGTACAAGAAGTAGCTACGTTTGTGTCACTGACAAATACATTTAAATATATTGTTGTCTCTAACATCCCTATAGGATGGTCTATAGCAAAAATCAGATCTGTCACACTTTAGAAAGGAGGATTTTATAAAAATAAAGAAGCGAGTCAAAAAGACACTAAAGTAAAAATGGGGACATTAAAATTTTTAGACTTAGGACAAAGGCTACTTCAGCTATTTCTACACTACAGCACTTACAGAGGCGTAGCTGCACCGATGCAGCTGTTCCATTGTAGCGCTTCTGGTGAAGATGCTCTAAGCGGTCTTATGTCAGCTTAATAATTCCTGCCTTCGTGAGAGGCAGTAGCTCTGTTGGCAGAAGAAGCGCTCCCACCGACATAGGGCTGTCCGCTCCAGTGCTTAGGTCAGTGTAACTTATGTTGCTCAGGGGTGTGGATTATTCACCCTCCTGAGCGATATAAGTTGTACCGAACTGAGGGCAGGTCTACACTACAGCCGGGATTGAAGCTCTGAGATTGATCCACCGGCGGTCGATTTAGCGAGTCTAGTAAAGATCGCTCTCCAGTCAACCCCTGTACTCTACCCCTGACAAGAAGAGTAAGGTAAGTAGATGGGAGATTTTCTCCCGTCGACCCCTCTCCCCCTGTGGCGAAGACCCCGCGGTAACTCGACCTAAGGTACATTGACTCCAGCTACGTTATTTACGTAGCTGGAGTTGCGTAGCGTAGGTCGACTTACCACGGTAGTATGGACATAGTCTTCAGGGTCCCATAGCAAAGTCACAGAAAGCATGCATACAGAGTGTGTATGAGGGCAGGTCTACACTATGGGGAAAAGTCGATCTAAGCTATGCAATTTGAGTTACGTTAGTAGCGTAACTCAAGTCGACGTAGCTTAGATCTACTTACTGCGGGGTCCACACCGCGCTGGGTCGACGGGAGAAACTCTCCTGTCGACTCCCCTTACTCTTCTTGCTCCAGTGGAGTACCGGAGTCGATGGGAGAGCGATCAGCGGTCGATTTAGCGGGTCTTCACTAGTCCCGCTAAATTGACCCCCGGTGGATCGATCACCGCAGCATTGATCCCATCAGTAGTGGAGACAAGCCCTTACGTGCCAAGGGGACAACAGAGAAGGGGTTCAGCAGGCAAAGCTACTACCAGGAGGATACAAGCAGGGCCAGCGTTAGACTCACTGGGACCCAGGGCAGAAACTAAGGAGTGGGCCCCCACCTTGAGCCCTGCCACACGGGGCTGAAACCAAAGCCTGAGCCCAGGTGGCCAGGGCTGGGGCTGAAGCCCGATCTACCTAGCGTCGCCGTTCACTCCCCCAAATGGCCCTTCGCCCTCCCTGGGGGCACACCACACAGTTTAAAAATCTCTGCTTTAGTGTGATTCATTTCCACTTTTAGAGATTAAATTCCTGTAACACTTGCATTAAATTTACCCACAGTGACTCTTTCGAGATGATGTAACTTAGCTTTGTGGGGCCCCTGTCACATGGGGCCCTGCGCAATCGCCCTGCTTGCTATCCCCTAACGCCAGCCCTGGATATATAAGATAAAAGCAGGGAGCCTCCTGTTAATTGCTTCTCCTGCTATACTCACTCCTCTTCTGCCTCCTTGGCATGTTCTATTCTGCATGCTCTTCCCCACTTTGTTGTGTCTTTTGCTCTTTACACAAGAATTGCAATATAAAAAAATCACATGGGCAGAGTGAGCTCCAAATCCCCATGATGACTAAATACATATGCACACTGCTGCTCTGGCTGGTACATAACACACAGAACACAGTGAGCGTCATTAGAGGCCTTACAAACCCTTTAAAGTGATATTACCCAATTCTATACACTACACACTCCTTCCCCTTTAATGTAAAGGACATTTAAAAAAAGTTTCAAATGTGTCACTGGCGTTAAACGTACACCATGCTACTAAATCTGAGAGGCCGATTGTGACTTCTTTCTAGATGTTTCTTGATAACATCTTCCAGGCTTCACAACACTATGTGGAACAGTATCTGTACATTCTGGTGTAGTTGTATCAGTGACACCTTCCTGCTTTGCCAACCATGTTCGGGTCACTTGTAGCAACAGGGACATGAAGCTCATTGGTATTATCATAAATCACTGTCTATGGCTGTATTGCAGACTTAGTATTTTCAGTGGTGTCACTGGTGCAAAAGATGCTGCCAAACTTACGCTTAAAAGCTGGTTTAAGTGGTCTCTTCATGACATGTACGGTGTCATCACCAGTGCTGAACTATCTGAATTCATACAGAATACACCAGGCCATTCAGAATGGGCAACTGCTGCAATAAAACAAACCCCCGGGGATGATCTGGGGAAGCTATCTGTGGACAGCTTACAAATTCTGTCTGTGAATATTTGTGTCAGCCTGCAGACTCCATTTTGAAAGTGAGGCTTGCTGCCTTCTCTGTTTCCTTTAATGCCATGTTGGATTGAAATGCCTAGGGATGGTGGCCCAGGGCTAATCATAGAGAGTCATTAAACCTTGATGGTCTTCTATTCAAATAGAAACAGCCTGAGACAAAAGGTTGGCTACTATCCAGGAAACCAATCTGTCCAGATGGGCTGGTAATTAACCAACAGGTCATGTGATGAGGGACTCTGATCACCTGATGAGGTTGAACTGCAGGTCACTTGACTAAGGAGATGGGAGGTTATAAAAGAGAGCATCTGGGTCACCATCCATTTTGAGAAGAGACCAGAAGCAGAGGACATTTGGACAGGAGAGCAGGAGGGTACTGACTGCAGAGGGCAGTGTCAGAGAGACTCCATGGTTCAGAGGAGAAGGCATGTGCAGGAACAGGGGAACCTGGACTTCTCAGAGGGCTTTGCCCAAGCTCAAAGAACTCTGCAGAGTGGCGAGGAAATGGAAGCAGGAAAAATCTCCCATGCTATCGCGTTAGAGAGCCAGGGTGTTTTAGAATCCTGTGCAAAGTCTGTTTGTGTGCATGTTTGCTTCACTGTCACATGCCCCTGAAGAGATGTGCATGTTTGCTTCACTGTCACATGCCCCTGAAGAGATAAACTGTAAACCCAGAGTGCCCACACGCTGGAGTTCTCAGGGAGGGTGTGCTTAAGCTACAGAAGAGTCTGAGGGGTCAGCACTCGTCCTAGGAGCTAGGCAATTGGACTATGGGTCTCAGCTCTCCAAGGAGGTGCTAGACAGAGAATCTCCACACACAACTCCTGGTAAGGGGTTTCATTTCTACAGTTCTCAGATGGCTTTCAGGTCGTCCTTAGAGTACCTGTGGCCTGAGCTTTGCTGGAATAAGCACTCTGGTACCACGCATTAGGCAATGCTGACCTACACTCTGCTGTTTTTTTCAAACAAGAATTGCTGGAGGCAGTTGTTTGCATGCGTTAGTCCATCCACTCATCACAATGTCATGTCCCCGGGCCAGCAGGGGATCAGGTTTATTATTGTGTTGTACCATGGCATTTGTCACCGGCAAGGGGTCAGGACGTAGTAACTGTCTTTGGTTCCACTTCAGTATTCTCCCCTGTCTCTTTCCATGGCAAGTTTGACAAGCAATCCGTACTCCCATCATTGGCTGGTACTTTTGAACTCCGAGAGCCCCCAAGAATATCGCCCGGCTCTGTAATCCTGCTGCAGCCATTGTCAGGACTCCTTTCGGTGGGTTAAAAATGGAAACTAGAGCTGGATGGTCTAGAACTAGAGTAAGGGCGTATCTGCACAGGGAAACAGCCCGGAACAGCTATTGCGGACTGGCTGTTTGGCACTAACTCTCCATATAGACGCTCTTATTGTGCACTAAGAGCGCCTCTGGACTTGCCTCAACTTTCTTTTGATTTATGCAAATCGTCTTATCAATGGTGTAGCCACCAAGTGCAATTTGAGTCTCTGAAAAACTCCCATTTAAGCTTGTTTTGCTCTGAGACTACACTCAGCAGCCTCTCAAGCAGCCTCTCACCCTGCTCCAGTCAGAAAGGGGTTAAAACCAGCTCTGGGAAAGGGCTGCCCTGAGGAGCCAATCAGTGGAGGGCAGGTAGCAGCCAATCCGGGCCCGGGAAGGCTGGTATAAAAAGGGCTGTGAGCGAGGAGGCAGGCAGTCTCATGCCAGCCTTGGGGTGGGAAGGACCTGGCTGCCTGGGAGCACAGGGTACCTTCAACAGAGCAGTGCTGGGGAAGGAGCAGGCTAAACTGGGGAGCTCAGGCCTGGTGACCTCCCAGGCTGAGGCCTGACAGGAAGGCCTAAGGAGGTGCACAATGGCCACCCGTTATTTCCAAGGGGACTGAAATCACAGGCAGCCTCTGCCCTCAGTCAAGAGATATATAATTCCCTTATAGGTTGGGATGTAAAAGTGAGGCTGCCCTTGGTAAAGCTTGATGGTGTTTCCACTGGAACTGAAGCCAGGCCTCCCACCACCAATATGGCTTTCTGTGGCTACAGAACAGGCCAGGACACTGGGATGTGGAAGGGGAGTGTGGGATGCAGGAGGAGTCCGAGGGGCTGCAGAGGAATGTTATGGGAACAGGAGGGCACTGGCAGGGTACAAGGGAATATGTGGGGCAGGAGGGGACTGAGAAGGTGTAGGGGGATGTGGAGAAATGGCACACGGTGCCATCGGGCAGCCATGAGGGCTCTACATCAGACACAGGCCTCTCTCCCAGCGCAGAGCCCGTGCAGTCAACTCACAACTGCCTCTGCAGTAGCCACAGGTACAAGGGACATACCTGGGTCAGGAGCAGGTGTGGGATGGGGACAGGCCAGAGAAGGGAGGGGGCATGTCGGGTATGGGAGGAGGAGTGATTCTGAACCTCTGCAATGGTCTCTAAGTGCCTTCCAATGGGGCACAAACTAGGGTAGCCTTCCCGGCTGGCGTGGCCTGCACTGAAGGCCAGGCTAGCTTTTGGCAATGCCAGAATAGGGCATAAATATGACACCTCGTAAATGTCCTATCGCTACTTTAGTTCTGAATTTATCTACTGAGTTTGCACTGTTTGAAGAGGAGACGTGAGATAAGCCAGGTGAATAGTTCCTGTAGACCCAGTTACCTGCTATAAGGAATCTAGGTGCTCAGCAGCAGCTAAGGCTTTAGATAAGAGCAGTTCTATGCTTAACTTGAATGATAGCTCAGCTCACAAGGTCAGTCCTAACAGCTTAATGACTGATCATAAAGAACAACAAAGGACGTCTGTGATCTGAGAGCCTGGTACTCGCAGGGTTTCCCGGTATATTTTGCTGTCACATTCAGAAAGTGATACTTAAAATTTCTATTATAAAACTGACATCCAGGAGTTAACAGTCAAGGGCAGTATTATGAATTACTGCTGTAAATCCACTGCATTCAGTGGCCATTATACAAGGGATGGATTTGACCCCAAATTTTAAAATGTGCCTGGTGAATTAGAGGCAGTGTTGCCTCACGCACAGAGTCACGGCAGTGTTGTGTGCTCGGAAACAGGAGAGCAGTGAAACTCTCAGGCCTGGGTGGAACTCTAGCATGTAGTTCATGAGTTCTAGGCACAGGAGTAACACCATATGCTCCGTGAGAGCACCTCTGGCTAGATGATCCATAGACCAGTATTAGTTTTGGCTTCAGAAGAGGCCGTTCACCCACTCAGACACATGCTGGAGATCTCATGCAGCCAGCAGCAAAGCATCATTAGAGTTTCTGGAACTTATAGATAATTTTCTAACACAAAAGGTTTTGCACCCAACCGGAGGCAACTCTATTTTGGACTTCGTTAGGATGGGTAAAGATGACTTGATCGCTGGACTGGAAGTTGACAGTTGCCTAGGGACCAGAGATCATAGCCTGATTACCTTTATTCTGGGAAAAAAGAGAGAGTCAGTTCTTTAAGAAGTGGTTATTAGATGGCCAAAAAGCCACACTTCCATAATCAAGAAAGAGAACAACATTGGCTAGGAGCTCATCCCGGTTCAGTGGAGAAGCGAAGTCAGCAATTAGAAATAAAAGCCCAATATAGAACAAATAGAACGAAGAGAAATAGATAACAACCAATATGAATTAGAAGTTATGAGGTGCAGAAAAAAATTCTCAAGGGAAGCTAAAGATATTAAGAAAAATCCACACTGGTAAGATGGTAAGGAGTTTTAAAAGTTGATCAGGAACAAAATAAAACCTAAAAATGCCGTAGACCTGCTATTAGAGGGAGGTGGTGAAATGGTTAATACAGATGTAGGAAAGGCAGAAGCGTTCAATAATTGTTTCCCATCTGTATTTGGAAAGAAGCAGGATGATGTATTCATATAACATGAAGATGACGAAGTAGTTTCCAGTCCATTAATAATAACAGAGGATGTTAAACATCTACTAGGGATAACAAGCCCCAGATAACTTGCACCCAAGCATCCTAGAAGAGCTGACTAATGATATCTCTGACCTGCTGATGTTAAGTTTTAATAAATCTGAGAATCCTGGGGAAATTCCCAAAGACTGGAGGAGTACTAATGTCATGTTAATATTCAAAATGGACACGTGGAAAGCACATGTAACTATAGGCCAGTTAGCTGGACATCAATCCTGGGCAAAATAATGGAAAAGCTGATATGGGATTCAATCAATAAAGAATTCAAGGGTGGGAATACAGTTAATGCCAATCAACATGGCTTTCTGGAAAATAGGTCTTGTCAAACAAATCTGATTTCATTTTTTGGTGTGATTACAAATGTGGTTGACAATAGCAACTGTTGAGATATAATAGACTTTTGTAAGGTATTTTGTTTAGCACTGCACAACATTCCGATTACGAGATTAGTACAATACAATATCAAAGCACAAGTTCAATGGATTAAGGACTGTTTGACAGAAGTCAGTAGGAATCAGCATTAACTGGGGGTGATTCTAGTGGAGTTCAGAAGGGTTTGGGTCTAGGCCCAATGCTCGTCAATATTTTTATCAATGATCTGGAAGCAAACAAAAATTACTGCTGGTAAAATTTGTGAATATGACAAAGGTTGGTGGAGTGGTAAAGAATACGGAGGATGGACAGGGCAGTCACGTGGGATATGTCTACACTGCAATCTGAGTTGCGATTGCAGCATGGGTTGGCATACCTGAGCTATCTTTGAACAAACTAGCTCGCTAAAAATAGCAGTGTAGCCATGGCTAGCTGCCCAAGTACATACCCAGGGTCTTAGACAGAATTGTCATTGGGCGGCTAGCCCATCCTCTGTCCATGCCTTGGTGACTTCACTGCTGTTTTTAGCTAGCTAGCTCTCTCAAAGCTAGCTCAGCTATGTCTACACATGCTGCAATCACACCTCTGGTTACAGTGCAGATATATCCACCACAGAGCCATATGGATTGCTTGGTAAACTGGGCCCTTCAAACAAAATCCAGCCAAATGAAAGGTCATACTTCTAGGAACAAAGAATGCAAGCCCTGCCTACAGAAGGGGGGACTGTATTCTGGAAAGCATTGACTCTGAAAAAGATTTAGAGGGTCATAGCAGATAAGTAACTCAACATGAGATTCTAGTACGTTGCCATGCCGAAAAGGGCTAATGCAAACCTTGGCTGTGTAAATGAGGGAACAGTGAGTAGTGAAGTGATTTTTACCTCTGTGTATGGCATTGGTGAGACCAATAATAGAGTACTGTGTACACTTCCGATGACCACATCTGTAAAAGGAGGTTGAAAAATTACAGAGGGTGCAAAAAAGAGTCTCAGAAATGATTCAAGGGCTGGAGAAAATACCCTTCAGAGAGAGTCTTAGAGCTCCATCTGTTTAGCTTATCAAAAAGATGACTGAGAGGTGATGTGATTATAGTGTATAAATATCTTCATGGGGAGAAGATACTGGGTACTAAAGGACTCTTTGATTTAGCTGGGAAAAGCATAACAAGAACCAATGGGTGGAAGTGAAAGTCAGACAAATTCAAAGTAGAAGAAAGGCACAAATGTTTACCAGTGAGAGCCCCTAACCTTTGGAACACACTACCAAGGGAAGTGGTGGCTCCTCCCTCTCTTGATGTCTTCAGATCAAGACCGGAGGCCTTTCTGGAAGACATTCGTTAGTCAAATGCAAGTGATTGGGCTCAATACAGGAGTAATTGGGTGAATTTTAATGGTCTGTGTTATCCAGGAGATCAGACTAGATGATGTAATGCTCCCTTACTGGCCTTAAAATATATGAATCCATCTTCTCAAAGATGAGCTTGTGAATGTATAATTAACTCTTGGAACTCATTGCCACAAGATATACACTGTGTAAAAGAGTATTAGTTTTAAACTTGTTGTCTTTCAATTTTATTGAATATCCTCTTGCTCTCATTTTATGAGAAGATAAATAAGACCTGCCTTCTCTAAACCATTCATTGCTTTATATGCCATTCTATCTTGTCACCTTTGATAATATTTGCAGTATTTTCTATTTCATTCTTTACACATCGTAAGTACTTTTTTTGGGGAGGGGTGGGCATGTTGACCTATATTACACATTCAGCAGAGGTTTACACTGAGCTGCCCACAATGATAACTTTTCCCTCAGTGGTTACACTAGATGTGGAACCTAGTAATGTGTATGAATAGTTCAAATTATTCCCTCCAATATGTATCACCTTGCACTAGTCAACATTTAATTTCATCGGTCAGTGTGGCCCACTTGCCTAGCTTTGCATCAAGTCCATCTGAAGGTCCTCGCTGTCTTCTCTAGTCCTGAGATACCCAAATAGTTTTGTCATCTGCAAATTTGGCCACTTCACTATTCTGGCCCTTCTCCATTCATTAGTGAATCCAATAAGTAGCGCTGCAATGCACAACGTGATGGTACAGTACTTCACTTTTAGCCTTTTGCCATGTTGAAAGCTGACCATTTCTTCTTTTTCTTCGTCTTCTGTCCCAAAACCAGTTTTTCATCCATGACGGTAATTTACTTCTCACCTCAGGGTAAATTTCTTTAATACCCTTGAGAAAGACTTTGTCAAAAGCTTTCTGAACATCTAGATAAACTCTGTCAACCATCCACTTCCAATTTGCCCACTATTTTATCCTCATGCTCAAATAATTTTGGAAGATGAGAGAGGCCTGGGTTTCCTTTACAGAAGGGACTGTTCCTATCGCATTGTATTTGGTTTAAGGCTTTTATAATTGTTTCTTTCATTTTTGTTTCATTCAGTTGACCAGGTGCACAAGTAAGGCTCACTGGTATGTAATTCCCAGGAGCACCCAGCACGTTTCTTAAAAGTAGGTCCTCTGATATAGCAGCTGTTTTTAATGAGTTTGCATATTGTTGTCCGCAGCTGAGCCGTTTTATTCTTCAGTCCCCTCTGAACTCATGGGTGTGACCCATGCAGGCTTGCGTGCCTGCTGCTCTTTGATTGACCAGTTTGTTCCAGGAGCTCACTTGTAACCTCACAATATTATCTGAGAGAGACTCTCTGCGGATTTCTCCTTCAACTCCCCAAAACTCTCCCTCCCTCCTTCTGTGGGTCTCACCCCCCAGCTTTCTCTATTCCTTTGCCCTGAGGGTCTTCTTTCTCTCCTTAGTTTCCTATGGGCTTGTCTATACTAATGCTTATGTCAATGTAAGTTACGTCGCTCAAGGGTCTGAAAAAAACACACACCCCCGAGCGACGTAACTTACATCGACTTAAAGTGGTGTCAACACCATGCTATATCCTCTGGCTGAGGTGGAGTAGTCATGATTAGACTCGATAAGTTTATGAAGGAAATGGTATGATGGGATAACATGATTTTGGCAATTAATTGATCTTTAAATATTCATGGTAAATAGGCCCAATGGCCTGTGATGGGATGTTAGATGGGGTGGGATCTGAGTTACCCAGGAAAGAATTTTCTGTAGTATCTGGCTGGTGAATCTTGCCCATATGCTCAGGGTTTAGCTGATCGCCATATTTGGGGTCGGAAAGGAATTTTCCTCCAGGGCAGATTGGAAGAGGCACTGGAGGTTTTTCGCCTTCCTCTGTAGCATGGGGCACGGGTCACTTGCTGGAGGATTCTCCGCTCCTTGAAGTCTTTAAACCACGATTTGAGGACTTCAATAGCTCAGACATAGGTGAGAGGTTTTTCGCAGGAGTGGGTGGGTGAAATTCTGTGGCCTGCGTTGTGCAGGAGGTCAGACTAGATGATCCTAATGGTCCCTTCTGACCTTAATATCTATGAGTCTATGTTGACGTAATGCGTCTTCACCAGACGTGCTGCAGCGGTGCTGATTTAGCACGGTAGTGAAGACAGGCCCTATAATTCTTCCTCTCTCTCCCCCCCTCCCCTGTTCCAATTCCATGTCTCTTCTCTTCCCATTCCACATGCCCTTTTCCTTCCCATGTCTTCCCTCTCCTTTCCCCTCCTGCCACATTCCATCTGTTCCCCACGCCTTTCTCCTATTTCCATGTCTCCCCTTTCCCTCCTCCAGGTCTTCTCTTCCCTCCTTCATAATACACAGGTGTGTGATGGCTTTTGAGACAGCGAGAGATCATGAACAACCACGCATGGCTAAATTTTTCAAAGCAGTCTAGGGGATTTAAATACCTCTTCTTTAGAAGTTAATGCCGGATATGTCGAAATCCCCTAGGCTGCTTCAAAAATCTCACCCTATGATTTTAGGGAAAAAAACGTCCATGACAAGATGATAGCCTTGATTATCACTACAAAAGGTCCCCCCCCTCACCCCCCCGCTCTCCTGCTGGTAATAGCTCACCTTATCTGATCACTCGTGTTACAGTCTGTATGGTAACACCCATTGTTTCATGTCTCTGTGTATATAAAATCTCCCCACTCTATTTTCCACTACATGCATCCGCTGAAGTGAGCTGGAGCTCACAAAAGCTTATGCTCAAATAAATATGTTAGTCTCTAAGGTGCCACAAGTCCTCCTTTTCTTTCTGGTGACCAGGTTACTCTTTGAAGACTAACTTTACCACCAAAAAGGCTACAAGCTTGACTTCTATTTTAAAGGTCTCTGCTATGTTTTCATACTGAAAGCCTTATACAGGCAATTATTGATGATTAAATATTTGACCACTAGAGTCACAGGTGTCTAGTTCATGAGTATGCAAGAAAACTCTATAACTTTCTAAAGACCAACTGTGTTCAAAACAGGGCGAATGCAGGCCGTTCAGGGGCAGGCTTAGTAGCGGCTATGGTATCCTAACTTCTGTCAGATGCAAAGCTGCCAAGGAAGCAACAGGAAAGATTCCTCCTTAACACAGCTTTAATTTACAATTGACAGACATCAGGCAGCATGAGATAAATCCCCTTCTCTAACTTCATAAAGCTGTTGATTAAGATAGATTAATTTAAGTGAAGGTAAAACAGAGTGTGATGCACTTACTGTGAAAGTCCACAGAGAACTTGGGAACCAGCTTCCTTTCTTTGCCCTGGTTTGCTGACTGTTTAGATCCACAAATAGAGACAAAAAGAACCCAGGACGGGGAACAAGCAACACTCTTGTGCTCTCTCCTCAGCCTGAAGTCTGCTTTAGAGAGTGAGGAAAATACCACCTGTGAAAGTGAAATTCAGAGCAACCAGTTTACAAAGTTAACCCTTCACCCACCTTAACACAGTTGGAGCCTCTTAGGACCAATGTTTGCCTGGCTTTTAATGCATGCGTGGGAACAGGTGGGGGGAAGTGCAAATAAGCATTCTCCTACCTTGCATGGCCTGTGCAAAGGCCAGGTAAAATTACAGTCCTGGCACTCAGTCCCTATGTACACAGAATCATAGGAATATAGGGGTGGGAAGGGATGGTGGGAGGACATCTAGGCCAGCCCCCTGCACTGAGACAGGACCAAATGAACCTAGACCATCCCAGCCAGGCGTTTGTCTAACCCAGTGGTTCTCAACCTCTTCACCATTGTGGGCTGCATATGTAGCTCTCTGTGTTATGTGGGCTGCATCCACACAATAAATATACTACCTGGATGGCCCTGAGGATGTCACATGGGACACAGCTGTGTGCTGATTGGGCTGCAAGCTGCCTGCGGGTTGAGAACCACTGATCTAATCGGTTCTTAAAAACCTCCAATGATGGGGATGCCACAGACTCTTTATTCTGATCCATTGTCTTACAATCTATAAAATCCAGCTTTTGGGTGCCCGGCTGCTGCAGACATTTTTGGCGGATGTAAGGTAGCAGGAGCTTTTCCAAGCTTTAAGCCCCAATCAAAATGGCGACTGCACAGGGGACATCACTTCTAAAGCAGATTGTTGGCCATAAAATGGAATGGTCACTGGCCCCTGCCAGGCTGTAATTCACCATAAACCCCCTCTTTCTCTTCCCTCTCCCTGCCCGTATCTCTACCGGCCAACCAACGCACCACCCACTCCGCCATCCATGTGCTCAAAATGGCAACCATATGCTATCTCTTCCCCCACCCCCACTCTCGTACAGCTGATTCAAATGATCAAACTTTGAGCTGATGAAAAAGTTTTTTGAAATGTGATACAGAAAAACAAGCCATAAAAATTAATAGTTTGTGTGCCCTGCATGAGGGTAAGGATATCATAGCGTTTTATAAGGTATCTTTAACATCATTTTATTGCGGCATTCTAGGTGGCATATGTCATCTCATAACAATTATTGCTTATAGAGATTGCACAGCCATACTAATCGTATGGCACCAGGAAGAGGTGTATTTAATAGCCACTTCATCATTGCAATCGTGGAGGTAAATGTAACATCATAACATTTCTCAGGTATAGGAACTGCAGAGGCAAAAACCTAGCAATTATTAACCATTAAAATTCTCGACAGTCACTGTGGAACTCCCCTTGACTTTTCCATGCACTTTGTGCATGTCTGAAGAGGACAGAAAGCAGCATTTAAGGCAAAAGAAAGTTCTTAATTTTGGTAGAGCAGCCCTATCATTCGTGCCGGCGTAGGTTGCAACAGCCTTCCAGTCCTGCAGCAATCCTTGTGAATAACATCACACATATCTTGCTGGTCTGTCCTTAGCTTTCTTGAATAAGCCCCTTCTCTTCTTCCTGGTCACTTGTATCAGCGTGATGTCATCCAAAGTAAGGGTGGCCTGAAGAGATGCAGAGGCAATTACTAACCTGTCCCCCATTCTTGAGAAGTGACTAGCTTAGAACTACCATGCTGTCATCTCTACGATAACATATGGGTGGGATTTCCAAAATTGTATGTGTGACTTGGGAGCACAAACACGCCCCCCCATCCCTGACAGTCAATGGGACTTGTGTTCCTTAGTCACTTGGGGGGGTTGACAATCACACTTGCAAGTGCGTAAATCTTTAAAACAGAACAGATACTATCTATGATTTTTTTCAGTTGTTTGAATTGCCCTATGCTGTTAATTGTTTATGCTGAGCTGGGATCTCCCCCCAAAAAAAAAAAAAGCAAGCCAGAAACTTGAGTTTAAAATCACATGATGACTAATCTTTTCTAGTGGGCTTTTCTCTTCATGGGATGAGAGAGAGACACACACACACAAGAGGATGTGTTTGTTTTTCAATATTTCTTGGTGTTACCCATAAAAGACTTTCCTGGGTGACTGTCTAGAGCAGTTCCTCAATCTGTCCAAGTGTTCTTCGGAAAACAAAGGTTTTGGGGCCAGCTAGGGCCTGAGCTGAGAAATGGGCCCTGCTTGGTACATCTCCAAACACAAAAGTTCCCCAAGGAATCAGTGTAGAGGGCCTATTTCATGCATCATTTTTACAGTGCAATCATTGGGCCTAACTAACATAAAGGTGCTGCACATCCTCAGGCTGCCAGCACCGTTACTAACCTAGCATTCCTGCCATGGTTAGTGCGCCAATGGGGAATTTTAAGGAAAAGGCTTAGGGTAATCCCAGCTGTACAGTATGCCAGTGTAGACGTGACCTGCCTTTCTAATGTAAAACAGTAAACAGAAAAACTAACTTGTAATGGGGATGGGAGGGGAGCGTGTTAAGACGAACACACTCCAACCAGAAAACAAACAACTTTCTGTTCTCTGTGACTTGTGCCCCATAGCCCAGTGGTGGAAGACAGACTTTGGTCATTGACCCGCCTCACCTCAGGCATATTTGGTGCTGTTCTCTTATGTCCTGACAGGCAGAAGGGTGGTTTAATTCCCCCAAACTCAAAACTCAAATGCATTCTCACCAAAATGCCTTAAACTGTCACAGAGCTGAGATGCAAATGAGACGGTTCAGTCATTTCCCCTTGCTCACCAATAGATGGCAGCAGAAAGCTCCCTCCCTTATGGAGCTTCTGTTCGTTTTGTCAGGTTTCAGAGTAGCAGCCGTGTTAGTCTGTATCTGCAAAAAGAAAAGGAGTACTTGTGGCACCTTAGAGACTAACAAATTTATTTGAGCATAAGCTTTCGTGAGCTCCAGCTCACTTCATCGGATGCATGTAGTGGAAAATAGAGTGGGGAGGTTTTATATACACAGAGAACATGAAACAATGGGTGTTACCATTCAGTTTGTGTTCTTCCAGCCCTGCTCTTCTCCCTGTTCACCAACTAGTGTCGACAGCGAGCTCCCAGATCTCTAGGGCTTCAGGCCACAGGGCCTATACTGGTTATTCCAAGCAACTGGGGGCAGACATGGTGTAACAGGGTTGGCACCCACCTCTCAGGAGGGCCCTCTTCTGGTTGGGCATGTCTGCATTCTTTAGTTCTGGTGACCCCTTTCGGTGGTTGTCGGGTGGGTTTGTCAGTGACACAGCACTCTGGCTGAGTCACACTGTCTGCCTGTTAACCAGCAAAAACTCCTTCCGGGTTATACGGTCCACCGGAGCCTATCTCAGTACCCCTCTGGTGGTGTCTCTCTCTAGCCCTCCCTGGGCTTTGGTCTTTAAGTAGTCCCGCCCTGGTATGGGGTGGTATCCCCAGGGTTTCCTCCCTGGAGACACTGTCTTCCTGCAGCCCTCCCCAGGCTCAGGCCTAGCAACCAGCCATTATTTCTTGATTCATGATCTTTATTGGATTCCAGCAAAACTGACACAGAAACCTACACCCGGGATAAATAAAATGTTGGAGACGGACACAGGAAATCCTGACTTAATAGCTGTGGGATTCTGAAAAACTACAAAACCCCTTGTAAATATACAAATAGTGATAGCTATTGGAACAGAATGGAAATTCCTGACTGGTTCTTGAGTCTCCCCCCTGCACTGACAGACTGAACAGGGGCAGTTACCAGATCTCTCCATCAAGTTCCCACATCTTTCCCTCTCCTGGGCCCTGACCCCCTTCCTCCCTCTTGCTCACTCCACCCACAATCCAACTTCCCCCACCAAGGTCTGACCAAAAGCAGAGCCAATCCAGCTCCTACTCCTGTCTCTCTCACCCTCATGCAGGAGGGTTGGCCCTGACAACCTCTACCTAGCCACCTACCACAGATGCTGAAATATGCTGTTGGAGTACCTGGGGATGGCAGGGAATCTCTCAAAAGAGGCAGGTGTCTGTCTGTTTCCCGCACCAAGCTGTCGCCCCAGCTGGGGGCAGGCCAGCCAAGCCAGACCCACAATGGTGCAGTGTCTCCCGCTCACAAGCTCTGCTATCTCTCTATGACCAGATCAGGTTTTATCTTTTTCACAGCATCCAGCTCTGCCTGTGTTTCTTTGGTTACATGCCACTTGGATAAGCTGTGGGGAAAACAAGGAAAGAAAAGGCAGTGTTAATTCTCTTAGTAACTGGTTGAAAGAGAGGAAACAAAGGGTAGGAATAAATGGTCAGTTTTCACAATGGAGAGGTGAACAGCAGGGTCCCCGAAGGATCGGTACTGGGGCCTGTGCTGTTCACCATATTCATTAATGATCGGGAAAAGGGGATGAACAATTAAGTGGCAAACTTTCCAGACAATACAAATTTATTCAAGATCATTAAGTCCAAAGCAGCAGACTGTGAGGAGTTACAGAAAGATCTCACTAAACTGAGTGACTGGGCAACATGAAATTCAGTGTGGATAATAGCAAAGTAATGCCCATTGGGAAAAAAACTACAAGCTATATCCACAGTGATGGATTCTAAATTAGCTGTTACTACTCAAGAAACATCTTGGAGTTACTGTGGCTAATTCTCTGAAAACTTCTGCTCAATGCGCACCAGCCGTCACAAAGGCTAACCAGTATTTTAGAAACCATTAGGATAGGGAATAGATAATAAGACAGAAAATATCATTAATGACACTTATAAATCCATGGTATAGCCACATTTTGGATACTGTATCCAGTTCTGGTCACACCCACCGCAAAAAGGATATAATGGAATTGGAAAAGGTTCAGAGAAAGGCGACAAGGTGATCGTGGGTATGGAACAGCTTCCATATGAGGACTAAAATTATTAGAGTTATTCAGCTTGGAAAGGGGATGACTAAAGGGGATATTATAGAGGTCCATAAAATCATGAATGACGTGGAGAAAAAATGTTATTTACTCCTTCAAACAATGCAAAAAACCAGGTGTCATCCAATGAAATTAATAGGCATCAGGTTTAATGCAAATCATTTTCACACAATGCACAACTAATCTGTGGAAATCATTACTGTGGGATGCTGTAAGGCTGGGTGACACAGGAGGGCAATGCAGAAGCACCCTGACAAGATCAGAGATGACAGGATTGAGCTCTGGCTGGTGGAGCCGCAGACCAGCCCCTAACTATCTGCCATGAGAAGGACAGGCTAGAAAGGGCACCGGGGGCCAGCCCACAGCCAGCGCTCAGTGACATACTTGCTGGCCGGGCTGTGTTATCAGTAGCTGGGGTGATGCTGCAGATTTTGGCCTGAAATGACTGGTGATGAGCAGGGGGAGTCCCAGCCCCTTTGTGGGAAACATATTCATCCTGACGTTATTTATTCAGATTTATTGTTTACAGCCAGTTTGGGAGAACAGAGTAGTGCTTTGTTTTCTTTTCTTTCCAGACTTTTGGGAGAGCAGGAGTGACGGCTCCGGTTCAGGGCAAGGTGTACGTGTGTGGCTACTGTCTTAGTGAGTAAAGTACTTGTGTTTCTAGTTTACAAAGAAACTGTGTTTCTAGTATACAAAGTATGGGGGCTGCCCCTATAGACAGTCCCCAGCTAATGATGGTTCCTGGTTCATTTCTTAGTCTTTTTAGTCCTTCCCACTTCCTTTTCCCTAATTATCCCCCTTTGTCTAATTATCAGGCTTTGTCCCAGGATTAGTTCTTGTGATGATGGTAAAGGGTTATTCTAATCAAACTGTGAAAGTCTCCTATAACTGTGTTCGCCTTCACACTTAGTGAGTAAAATAACCCAAGTACCTACTTTAAAATGCACTGCATTTATAGTGTATGAAGTATCATTGTGTGATCCAACTCATTTAGTAACAGATAACAGATCTACACAGCAGTGGGCCTCTTTCCCACTCCTTGGGAAGAGTAGGTGTTTTTCAAGAGTTGTTGGTGCATTCATAGTATGCTGTGGTCCCAGGAGAAAGAGCTGAAATCATCATAGTGCAATGTTTACTAGCGCAGACTAGAGGAAATCAGCTGTTCCTTACCCTAGTTTCTGTAGTTTGCAGCTGGGATGTTTCAGTCCCTCACACAGCAGCTGCATGCCTGAATCTCTGATGGTGTTGTTCTTCAGGTCTAACTCTGTCAGGGTCTGGCTTGTGCTGAAAACAGAGGAGAGATCCCCACAACTGAGACTCTGCAACCTGTAGGAGACAGATATAGACAGAGAGCAAAATAACTACTTGTTTGGGCCCCATTCTCTGTATTTCCTGTCACTTATTAACATGTATCTCCAAAGAGATTACTAATTTAGAGACAATAGAGAGAAATCATTTTATTTCAATTTAAATAGATACACCTGTGCAAAGCTCTAGGCCCCTAACACATAATTAATACGATAGTCAACCCCCTCAGCAGCATTAAAATAAACAGTCAAACAAGAGCTCTACAAAAAAATTACTTTCTACCCCTACATCCTTCTGGGAAGCAGCCCTCTCCAAATTAAACAGGTGTCTTTTGCTGCATGTCTGGAATATTTGCAAGCTATTTTGTACCACAGGGGATGCAAATTCCAGAGCCCCGGAGTCCTCCCGGTAAGTGCCCTGAAAGCTGGCCCTTCTCTTTTATAACAAATGGGACCCAGTTCAAACATCCCAGCTGTGGCAGCCTGGCACAGGAAGAGAGGTGATTTCTCAGGTGGGCTGAGCCCAGGCTATTTAGAAAACCAGCTGTTACTGTATCTTCAGCTTTTTGCAGTCTGGAGGTCCCTCCCACAGCAGCTGCACATGGGAATCTCCCAGTTTTTTATTCTCCAGTTCCAGCTCTGTCAGGCGCTGGCTGGTGCAGGAAGCAGAGGAGAGATCCCCACAACAAGCGGCTGTGAGACTGCAATGCCCCAACCTGCCCAAGACAGAAACGTACAATCACTCCCTGTTTGCTGCGGTTCCCTCTCTGATGTCAGCGTCTGTGTGGAAGGGGATGGTTCATTTAGAAGAGACCAGTCACAGGGCTCTAGCAGGACTGCGGGATGTTGGCACCAAAGGCTCCTGTGTGAATTGCTCTCCACGTGCCCCTGGCTCCGTCAGTCACTCCGGGCTCCACAAGGGAATGTTCAGATGAGCTGCAGGAAGGGGACCAGCATGTGGGAGCATTTGCAGTGGGCTGGAGAATCTTAAAAGACACCAAGGAACAGTTCAAACCCTCTCCCAGTGCTGGTATTCTGGTTCCTTTCTGCTCAAGCAAATGAAATCTAAGGTTCTATATAAGCTCCCCTGCCTTTCCCCAAAACATTCCCCAGTGCGTAAAGCTATCAGCCCTGATGTGGGAGCTGAAACCTCCTCAAACAAGAAGACAAGTTACCCTATTTTGCTCAGTCAAACTCTCAACTATTTATATTGCTCATGATATCGGGGCACTGGGGACTGGGAAGGGCTCAGCTTCCTAGACAGAGAGTCTGAATGAGGCTGTGGGAGGCTCTTGTTGTTCTGCACAACCTGTTTGGAGCTGGACACCGAATAAGAACCTAAGCACTAGTGATCACTTAACACCACAGATATGATGCGCAACCCACTTCCACAGCCTGTCTCTTTAGCACCATTGGGTTCCGCGCTTCCAGAGGGATTTTCTGGGTGCTTGAGAAATGATCTTCCTCCCCTCCCTGTATCAGACCCACTTGCGAAGGCCAGAGATGGGGTTTACAGTGCTTGTAAAATGAAGGATTTGCAGTGAATCCCACCTAGTGCTCCTTGTAACGTGTTCCACAGCTGGGACACGTGATCTCAGGGACCAAGTGATCCCAGTAAACCACATGCTCTTGTGCTGGCTCCACAATCAATCAATGCCTCTGAAGGGGCTGGTGGTGGGGAGAGGGTGTTTCTTGGCCTACGGAATTGCTATGGGAAGTTTGTAGTCATAAAGGGTTCAGCCATCGAGGTTAAGTGGCTACATATGAGGGAAGCCTGGGCCTGGATCACAGAATGTATCACTGGCACATCTTGGGACACTCAGGTAAAATCTCCCTTACCAGTAAAATGGGGATAACAACATTGACCTGTCTCAAAAGAGTGGCCTGGGGACTGAATCAATTATGTTGTAAAGTTCGACCTAAGCGCAAAATGTTGTTCAAGTCCGTCACTGGCAGAAGCGGGAATAGATGGCAGGGATTTATGGCTGCTAGCCCTGTAGTTTGTTCCTCTGCTCCGTGCTGTCTGCAAATATAGGTTCAACATTTATTACCTTCCGATCCTCTGGGGCAATCACTGATTTTAATGACAGATTGCACATTCCTGTAAGCAATTCAGCCACGTCATTCTTCAACTCCTTCAGAACCCTTAGCAGTGCAGCATCTGTGGACTTGTTGCTCTAATTTATCAGTTTGTTCCAATACCACCTCCTCTCATAGTTCTTCATCTCTATTACTGACCATGGCTGGCTTTGGTGTCTCCCCAGCAGTCACTGAAGATTGAGGCAAAGAAATAATTTAGCCTCTCTTCAGTGTCCTTATCCTACATAATTGCTCCCTGTATCCCCTGGGGGTCCAGTGGACCCACTGATTTCCATGCAAGCTTCCTGCTTCTGACGTATTTAAAGAACTTCTTGCTGTTTGTTTTTATAGCGTTGGGTATTTGCTCTTGTCATTTTGCATCCCTCTCTTATTTGAGGGGTGTGGGCCTTTACAGTCTCTGTTGTTGCAGCCTCTATGCAAAATCTAATTTTAATGTCTTGACTTTTGACTTCCTCGTTTTATTAAATCTGCCTTTCTAAAGCTTAATATCACCATGCTACCTTTCCTTCCCCCCATGGATGTTGAATTTAATTATACTGTGGTCACGGTTACTTAGTGGCTCAAGTATCGTTACTTCTCACACAGACACCAGAGTCTTACTTTGGATGAAGTCATGAGTACCCTCTCTGCATGTGTCCCCTGCTACTAACCGTTCCAAGAAGCAATCGTTGAAGGTGTCAAGAAATTGCATCTCTAAACCTGGCACTGAATACTTGACCATTTTAGACAAGGGTTGTTGAAGTCCCCCATTATTCCCAGCTTCTTAGACTTTGTTGTCTTTGATCACTCTTGTACCCTTCATAGCCTTTCCCAGATAGGGAGCCCTTACTGGGCAAGGCTATGTTTTCTCCACAGAAACAATGGTGACCTTTTCAAAGACCAATATATAAGCTGAAAATTTTCCCCTTTGCAGCAAACCTGATGCCACACAAAGGAGGCATTAGAGAAAACACACTTCTGCTTGTGAGGTAGGATCCCAGGGCTGGAGCCTGTAGCTGAGGGAGTCCAGGGGCCCCCTTTGACTAGGTCTACATTAGGTTTTACCGTGACTTAGTTGATTGCCAGTTGATTTTTTGCAGGGGAGGAACTGGAAGCCCTTGTACCATTAGGCACCACTTTATGTAAATTTGGGTAGTTTTTATGCAGTTCTAAAGTCCATTGTTTCTGTCACAACACGTTGCCAGTTTTCAAATGAATCACCTTACAATAACGAAGCAGGACTGTTTAGAGCCTCCAGGACCAAAAGTGGCCTGCAGACCACAGGTCTGACGCCACTGTGATCGACAGATCCAATGGCTAGATATGCCTCATTTCCTGCCAGGCCCTGGGGAGAAGGGCCAAGAAGGCAATCCTGAGTCACACCCTGTGATATCGGAGCACCTGAAAGAGAGCAGCAGAGCAGTGCTGACACCAGGGGGCCCTTACATTAGCCTCTGCCTGATGGTGGAGCTTCAAGGAGCACTTCTGACCAGGGACTGCATCTCTGGTAGTGAAAAATGGTCTTCTCACAGTAGCCATTTTTGATTGGCTGTGACTCTCTAAGCAGGAAAGTCCACCTCAAAGTTCGTGCGTCCATGCAGCAGTAGCTCCTGGGTTCTGGAGCTGTAGACTGAAGAGTCTTGCTCCAGTGGGCTAACTGAGTGTTAAAACAATGCTGTGTGATCTTCCAGCTGGACCTCAGGAATGGGTTTATTGCTACTAGAGGACACTATGTTCCTGAGAGAGAATTTCCTGGGTGCCCAGCTGAACCAAGTGATGATGGAGGAGTTTGAGGAGTAATTGCAGATCCTGGGCTTAGGGATAAGGTATTCAGCACATTAGAGTATTTGGTACATCCATGAGAGCCTTGTGACTGAGATTTCAGACTTGTAATCATTCAGCGTGGGCAGTAATTGAATGTTACTCGATGTCATTACCGGAAGCAGACACCAGCCACACATGCTGGCGAGCACGTTACGTAGAGGACACCTGTAAATATATAGAGGAAGCCAAACGTTACTTACCCCAGTCTCTGCAGTTTGCAGTTGGGATGTTTCAGTCCCTCACACAGCAGCTGCACTCCAGAATATCCCAGAGAAACATTATCACGCAGCTCCAGCTCCGTCAGGCTCTGGCTGGTTCTGAGAACAGCGGCGAGATACCCACAGCTGGCACCCTTGAGACCACAATTCCACAACCTGCAGGAGAGAGAAAACACCAAGAAAAGCAATCACAGCATGAACGGGACTCATCACAGCTGTTATAGCAGGTGGCCACACCCACCAGCCCCTCTGCCCAATCAGCATAAAAAATGGGCCAGAAGTCCTGCCCTAGACCCTGTCCTAAGACCCATCCCTTGGCCAATGAAAAACCAATGTTGGGTGTGACATCCTGCTTAAGTCTCATTGCTTGCACTCCACCCTGACCAATCAGCACTGAGAATGGACCAGCAATTTCAACCCCCGAAAACCTCTGCCATTGGCCAATAAGAAATAACGGTTCGGGTAATTCTTCCTCCCTAAGCACTGCCCAGCCCTTTCCACCCACCAACCAGAACTCAGCCTGGGGAGAAGGCTGGCCCTTAAGATCCACCCACTCAGCTCTCAACCAATCCAACTGGACTTGGGACAGATCAGCCCCATAATGGGGCAACCCAGTCACAGCAGGTCCATCACTACAGGGAGGCTGTAGGGGGAACCACCTCCCTGGGCAGCTGGGCCAGGCTCAGAGCAGGAGCTGGGAGATTCTGCTCCTCGTTGTCCCTGGCACTAGTTCGGTTGCTCGCCTGCCGAATGCAGCTGTCTGTCTATCTGTCTCTTCCACCAGCTCCCAGCTCTGAGCCTCAGGCCTGGGGAGGAGAGGCAGTGCGAGGCCCAGCACTGGCAGCATCACACCTACCTTCCATTGAGATCAGGGATCAAAGGGAGGAGATGAGTCCCATGAGAAAGGGGATCTCTGAGATTTGAGGAGAGCAACCATATGAGCTTGTTCACAGGGCCTGTTCCAGGGTCCCTTGTGGGGTTATAAACAGAAGTTTGGCTGTGTTCTGTAAATCCCCTGCAGGCTGGGCTCCTGATGGAGCTGCCAGCCAGCTAAGCTGGGAACTATGGTAGCAGTTGGCTGCTTATCTCCATATGCAGCTCAAGGACCACCCGCAAGCATGTCTGTCACATAATGCTACTTTGCCCTTCCTCAAAGTCTCACAGGGAGCCTCCTTGGCTCCCCCGACTGATCCCTCTCCACTCACAACAACTGCCAAATCCTGCACACGTGTCCCAGACCCACCATCCACCAGAACTGGCCCTTGCACAGCTTCCTCCATAACTGTAGTTGCTTTGAAACTATGTCACTCTACCAAAAGGGGAGGGGAGCCCACAAAGTCTGGGAGAGAAAGAAGGGCCCCTGAGGACAGTATGGGGGGAAAGAAGTCTCCAATCCTATAGTGGTGAGACACTAGTGTCAGGCTCAGACACTAGAGACACACCCACCCCGTCAAGCACTTTACATAGAGGACACCTGTAAATACACTGAGGAGGCGAAATGCTACTTACCCCAGTCTCTGTGATTTGCAGTTTGGGTGTTTCAGTCCCTCACACAGCAGTTGCACTCCGGAACCTCCTATATACTGATTATAACCCAGGTCCAGCTCTGTCAGGCTCTGGTTGGTTCTGAGAACAGCAGCAAGACGCCAACAGCTAGTGATGCTGAGGAAGCATCCGTTCAACCTGAAGGAGAGAGCAATGCAGAGAAGAACGATCATGGCATGTATGGGGCTCATCACAGCTGCTCTGACAGGTGGCGGAGAGAGAGGAGGAGCACTATCAGAAAACCAGGAAATACGCAGTTAAGGTACCTTGCATAAAGATTTCTCAAGCAAAAAGAGCTTGACCCTTTCTCCTGAGCCTTCTGAGTGCACGTTGGGAAGGAATGATGCACCGAGTGATATTCTGGTACACGTCCCTCCCTGAGATAGATAAGGCATGGACATGAGTCTGCTACGATGTAGAAAGTTGTACCGGGGGGTAGGACCCTTGTACAGGGTGGCAAAAGGGGAGGGATAAAAGCTATTTAGATTTTTTGTTAAGCCAACAGGCAAAGGAAACTGAAGAGAGCTTGTGTACTCTAGTTTATCTATAACACACCTACCACTAAGTCACGCAGTGAGCAAGGGACACAAACACTGCAAGTGTTGCACTTCAGAGCCATGGGTGGTAAAAAGAAATTGAGGGGCAGTGGGGCCTGCTCTGTCCTTTATGCCTTCAGCTGGGGAGGTGTCAAAGCACACCCAGGGACCAGGTGTGGCCCCAACAGACACTGCTGTTCAAAGAACCTGATGCACATGGGGAGCATGCGCACCAAGAGTGGAACCTGTGTGGACAATCACTTGAGAAATGAGTCTATACTTATTTTGTCCTCCTTAGGACATTCCCTTTCCTGATGGGAATTTAAGACTCAATATTTTCTTTAGTTAAAAAATGTCTACTGAGTCAAAACTAACCGCCTGCCTCCTTTTCAGTGACACTGCAGGACACGTGGGTGGATATAGCTCTGTTGAATTACCCTGACTCTTCCCTTCCTCCGCCTCCTTGGAGACTGGCTTAACTCACTGGACTTTTTGTTTTCCCCGAAGATTTTTTTTTGAGGGGGGGGACAATGGCCAAGGAGGCTGGCTGAACGTAGTAAGGAGATGAGATTTGAGTCATGCCACTACATTATGTATCACCACGTTCAGGATCTGAAGTGCCCAGGCAAAACATACAGTCCTGAGAGGAGGTCAGTCTGTCTTTCATTCACAGCTAGGACTCAGAGAGGCAGCCTCAAACCTCTTCTCATGGAGGAGCTCTCAGGGTCCAGTTGAGACCCCTGTACCATTGACATGAGGTGAGGAGCGGGGGGAACCCCAATCCCAATTAGCCAAGCTGAGTGCCAGGCATATCTGATGAAGCTGGCCAACAGTCCATGGAAAGGCTCTGAACTGAAGGTCAGTGCTGAGTCTCTGTGACTCTGTCCTGTGATGAAGGCCCTGAGATCTGACTGAACATCAGCTACCTGGTGTCAGGATTCCCCCTTTCTAGGCAGGGAGAAGAGGCAGTAAAAGGAGAAGTGGTGCAGACCCGGCAGGTCATCTCACTCCCACCGGTCTGTGAGGAAGGCTAGTAAACATGGTACCAGAGGTCAGTGGATAGCTAGTGGTTTCTTAGCATTGGGTGGCCCCGCTGTGGTGAAGCCCTGGTATGAGGAGGGCTGCAGATTTAGCAACACAATGTCACCTGCTGCCTCTTTCTGTGCCAGGCAGAGCCTAGCCTGTGACATCAACGGTGTCTCTGGTGCTCATGCTAGTTTTCCTTTCCTTCCTCCATGGTTACTGTCAGTGAATTTGCCCATTACATCTCTGAATTCTACAGCACTGAAGCAACTCTCAGGGGAAATGGGCCTTTGTGCCAGCCTAGTACCCATGGAGGTTGAGGCCCATACTGAAGGTACCCAGAGTCAGGAAGTGTCCCTTATCCCTTGTCCCTTAGTGCTGCCTCTGATCAGGGTGCTTTGAGACCCTTAGAGGCCCCATCTTGGGGATCTATTCCTTCATGGGGCACTCCAGGGCCACCTCAGCCTCATGTTTCCATGCCTTCATGGACCTATTAGCCTGTGTGGGCTTCCCCCATCCATGGGGCAGATCATACTGTCAGTCTCCAAGGAAGCCTTCTCTTCAAGGTTCGACTCCAGCGAAGATTCACACCCAGAGACCATCCATCTCCCATGTCATGGCCTCCTCTCTCGTGGCCACAGCCTCACAGAATTCTCAGCAGCATGTGAGGAAGGTTTGAAGAGGATGTTAATAAAGATCTCCTTCCATCATCCTTACACATTTATATTGTGGCAGTGCCCCAAAGCACCAATCAAGATTGCGGCTCCAGTATGCTGGGTGCTGTGCACTGAGTGAGTGAGACAATCCCTCCCTAGAAACTTTACATCTAAAAGGCATGAAACACAGGGTTGAGGAATGGGACGGAACATTCACTTCTTTGCACGTGTGGTGACTGGTGCAGTTTTGTTAGTCCCGTGTTTTGTTGTTTAATTGGGGTGGAGCATGAGTTAATAGTAGTAAGTAAGAAGGAAAAGGGACAACATCTTCATTCCCTGAAGGATCTGTGAGATCGTCTTTCCCAGGAGCTCCAGCAGATACGTTTAAAAGTTTAGAAGAGTTTTTTTGGAAGCCATGCAGATGATCTTGATATAGCCGTCTATGGTACAAGAAACAGAAAAGCACCACCTTTCGGATACCGATTAGTCTAAACAACTGGGATCGTTTATTGTTTCTATAATGAAGGTATCCTGGAGCCAGCTAAATATCTTCAGACTCACACCAGCAATCACCTCCCATCTCTATGTGGGCAAGGTGCCTCCATCAGGGCCCTCCAAACAGGTTTGAATCTTTCTATTCCCACCTCGTCACTGGTTGTAACAGCTGCTAACAGATGCCTGGATCTTCTAGCCAGAAATATGTCTTCTCTTGCCGCACTCTAGGTGCAGATGGCCAACCACCAGGAAGTGCTGGCCAATTATGATTTCCTCACATGGAAATCACCCTTCCCATCCTTTCCTTGCCATCATCTGGGAGCTGTTGGAGAAGTACATGGAAGTGGGTTGTTTTTGAAGGTCAGCAAGCAGCTACACATGCCTTTTATTCCAATGATGATGCCTTGGCTACTGTGCCAGTGCCCACAGTACTTATGAGTAGAGTCTCATGGCTGAAGAGTTCAAGTCTTCGTCCACCCGTCCAGATCATGACTGAGGACACCTCTCTTAAAGGTTTGGGATTGTTCCGTGTCAAACAGATGATGTCTTTCAAAACCGTAAAGACTCTACAGCTGCTCTTAGGCCATTCAGCCTGTGCCCACCCACACCGCCCTCCCAGTCTGCAAGAAATCAACGCTCGACTATTTTTAGAGGCCAGGTGAGGGGTTGGATTTTATTCATTTCTTTAGTAGTTTTGTTAGTTTTATATTTGTTTTTTCCAGTCCTTGTTTTGTTGTTTCATGGTTTGGTTTTGTAGCTGAACTAACAGGTCCTTTCTATCCTGTGTTTCCCTTTTGGAGAGAGAGAGGAGAGTGCTCTGGGCCCAGAGGAAAAATATCCCTCAGGGGTCCTCCCTGTAGCTCAGAATTCTTGCCCAAGTTCTCCCGCACCTACTGGACTAGGTCTCTGGGTGATGTGCAGCCTCTTGGGGGAGGATGGCAGCAATGAATGGACGATGGAAAAGTGGATTTAGTTGGGGTGTGGGAGTAGAGAGGTCATCCAGCTGTTAAATCATTAATTAATTACCCTGCTCTGTGTTCCACTTTGCAGATCTCAGGAGTGGAAGTTGCTGATGAGACAATGAACAGACAGCCATGGCAACCCTTCAGTGAGAACAGTGGATTACGGGAGGTAGATGAGCATGGGCATGCCGTGGCAGTGCTAGCTAGCCCCTGATTTTGCCTTTACATTTTTCAAAAGAATTGCCAAGGGATCAAAGCAATATTTTTCAAAGTTGATATGTTTTTGAAATTCAGATGCTATCACATTATATTTCTTATTCCATCTGTCTTTGTTAGTCCAGGGTTGGGGGTGTTTGCGGGATGTGGTGGTGGACAGGAAGTGATTGCAAGAGAATGGCTCTGAGCAAGGCTGATGGGAGCACTTGTGTGTGTGGTTGTGCAGTGTGACGGGGTGGCAGGTAGCTATGCTGCTGCTGGCAAGGCCAACAGTCTCTAGCATAGACCTAGCCTCAGAGGCTGCTTATCCATCCAACGCCCCGCGGAACAACTCAGCCGCTAGACCCTGGCCATAGAATTCCTTGTCAGAGGGGATCAGAGTGAGCCTTGGATTGGCCACGTTCAGAGCAAAATGCAAGATCATCTCTTTGCCAAAGCCTTTTCCAGTAAGACCACCAGGGTCAGCAGGAGATGCGGACAGTGAGGGATGAGAGTGTAAGAAGAGGAGCGAGAGGGGGCTGGAGGTAAAGAGAGACAAACTGCTATTCCGCTTCTCACCACTTCTTCGCCCAAAACAATCCCACAACACCAAACCCACCTATGAATCAGGGAGAAGCCTCAAGATCAAATGAGGATAGGTGGTTATTACATGGATTGTTACTCGAGGATACTTACAGGGCTTAGATACCATGGGGACAGACATCTTAAAATTCCATACAGTGGACAGAGCTTTTCTCTAGCCTCTGGAGTCTTTCCTGAGCTCCAACAATTTCTCCTGGCTGCTTTGCTTACCTCTGTCTCTCTCCCTCATCTCTTTGTATGATAATTGGGTTAAATGTCATTGAACTGTTAAGGTGACCATAAGCCCTTATGCCAATTCCACACATATTAAATGGAAATTTAAACACATTCCTAAGTAGTTAGAGGCAGTTGCAAACAGCAGCCATGGTACAGAGAGCTGCACGGCTGTAGAATTTCCAGGATAACAGCAGTAACATGGGGATTTTAAAAAGAAGGCATTAGTTTCTTACTGTAGTTTCTTTAATTTACAGTTTGGATCCTCCAGTGCTTGACAGAGCAGGTAAATACTCGATCACTTTGGTTGTCCCCTAAAATGAGAGAACAGAAATTTTCTTTGTTGTTCTCTGGAGAAAGATTTTTATTTCCTGAACATTAAAATAGCACCTTGGATGCTATGATCATATACTACACATGAGCTATTCTGCAGTTTCAGTTCACTGCAAATCCCCCAATTAAAAAATGTATCTAGTACACAAATGTTTCAGAGTAGCAGCCGTGTTAGTCTGTATTCACAAAAAGAAAAGGAGGACTTGTGGCACCTTAGAGACTAACCAATTTATTTGAGCATAAGCTTTCTTGAGCTACAGCTCACTTCATCGGATGCATTCAGTGGAAAATACAGTGAGGAGATTTATATACACACAGAACATGAAAAAATGGGTGTTATCATACACACTGTAAGGAGAGTGATCATTTCAGATGAGCTATTACCAGCAGGAGGGGGCGGGGGGGAGAGAAAGAAAACCTTTTGTAGTGATAATCAAGGTGGGCCATTTCCAGCAGTTAACAAGAACGTCTGAGGAACGGGGGGGGGGGTGGGGGGAATAAACATGGGGAAATAGTTTTACTTTGTATAATGACTCATCCACTCCCAGTCTCTATTCAAGCTTAAGTTAATTGTATCCAGTTTGCAAATTAATTCCAATTCAGCAGTCTCTTGTTGGAGTCTGTTTTTGAAGTCTTTTTGTTGTAATATTGCGACTTTTAGGTCAGAGATCGAGTGACCAGAGAGATTGACGTGTTCTCTGATTGGTTTATGAATGTTATAATTCTTGACATCTGATTTGTGTCCATTTATTCTTTTACGTAGAGACTGTCCAGTTTGATCAATGTACATGGCAGAGGGGCATTGCTTGCACATGATGGCATATATCACATTGGTAGATGTGCAGGTGAACGAGCCTCTAAAAGTCGCAATATTACAACAAAGAGACTTCAAAAACAGACTCCAACGAGAGACTGCTGAATTGGAATTAATTTGCACCATGGGCCCATATAACTCGCTGCCCCTGAGGAGGAACCCGGAGCTGGTTGCTGGGACTCCAGTAGGAAGGCCCTGAGATAAGGGGGTGATGTGGGGCCATGGGGAAGTGGCCCAGGGAATTAGAGCAGCGGTGCAACATAAAGGGACCCAGTGGATGGCTGCTATCTACAGGTTCCCTGGGCTGGGACCAGGAGTGGTGAGCAGGCTTTGGTCCCTCCATTCGCCACTTGGGGGGAGTGGCCTGGACATTGAGGCACCACAAAGGGGGAACTGAACCATAATGGCCCTGCTGGAGAGCTGTGACCAGAAAGGCCAAAGACCTTGTCTCCAGGGAGGGAGCCCTGGGGCACTGCCCTATCCTGGAACAGGGACAAATTGAGAGAGTGCAGGCATGTGCACTTGGCCAAGGGGGTGCTTGTGAGAGGTGAGTGTGCCCCGTCACAATGCCCTTTAACCCACATCACATAGCCCTGTGCCAGGGCAAGGATGAGGGTGTCAGAACTGACTAGATCAGAGAGATTCCCAGCTACCTGCTTGAGGCAGCTTTGCAGTGCCTGACCAGAGCAGCCGAGGCATGGCCAAGATCTGCTGCATTTGTATAATGAAAGTATTATGAACATGTCCCATGTCCATACATTATGAACCCCATGGACAATAAGTTAGTAAATACAGCAAAAGATAAAGGGACTCCTGACAGCAAGCCTTAAAATGGGGAAATCCATAGATACAGCAGTAAGAGCTATTCTATTAATAGAGAATCTACCCAATCTCCCACACTAGAAAATAACTGTATCATGGGCTACTTGGACATTTTCAGGTTTCCTTAGGATTTGGAACCTGTTCTTTCTTAGTTTGCTGCTGTTTCTTCTACACCTGAAGGAGAGAGGCCAAGATGTTGCAGTCACTGTAGGTTTTCTTCCCTTTCTCTGTGAGTTTAGCAGCAGCATCTCTCATATTGATCTGGGCGAGAACACAAATAGCTACATTCACTGCACCATCTTCACAATAGAAGGTACACAGCAGATCCACAAGTTTAAACCGAGTGTTGGCCTCCTCCAGCTGACATCTGGGGATAGTCTCTTCCATTATAATCAATACATGATAATCTGTGTTTAAACCTGTCAAACTCATCTGCCAAGAGGCTTTCCAGTGTGTTTAGAAGGCTCTCTCTTAGATTCCTCTCTCTCGCCATCATTGGATATCATACATAATCTGAAAAATGTAGGAGATTAAAACTAAATTCTTCATTGTTTAATCCCAGACCCACCACAGCGAGTTTGTAAACAGGAGCTGCCACTCACAGGTATTGTAGGTACTGTGCCTACTACTTTACCAGCAGGGCTGGCTCCAGCGTTTTTGTTGCCCCAAGTGGCCAAAAAACCCCCCAAAACCTTGCTGCCGAATGGGGAGGCAGAATCCTGCCCTCTGAACACGGAGGCGGAGTGATGGTCCGGCCGCCGAATTCCCGCCACCGCCGAGGGTGGATTGCCGCCCCTTTACGTTTACTTGGTTCGCTGGTGCTTGGAGCTGGCCCTGTTTACCAGTCAGAGACAGACACCTGCAAGAACTGAAGAGGCAGATGAATTACTGAGCCAAGTCACTGCAAAGAGCTGCATAAAACTGACAAAGTCAGAAACTTCTATGAACGATACTTGGCCATTTTCAGGGATCTTCAAGACTAGTGAAGAAGGAAGATCAATACAAAATGATAAGAAGGGGGATTTTGACAGAGTCAGATCCTTGAGAGTGCATCTACAGTGCAAAATTCTTTGGCAACATTTAGGTACATACATGACTAGCTACCCAACATAGGTATCAATAGCAGCGTAGAGGGTGAGGCACAGACTAAACTAGGCGAATAAAGACACAGCTGAAGAGGGTGGGTATGTACCCGCCTGTTCTCTACTGGCCCAAGCTTTTTAGCAGTGTAGTGTCCCTCTGCCTCCCATTGCTGGAGCCCTTCCCCACTGGTGGGAAAGGCACTGGCAGCAGGGAAAGGCTGCCAGCTCCCCGCTGCTGGAAACCTTCCCCACCACAGTGCAAGGCTCTGGCAGTGAGGAGCAGCTGAAGCCCCTCTCTCAGAGCCTTTCACTCGTGTGTAGCTACACACTGCACGGTGGACATGGTGTGCTTTTCACTGTGGTATGTAGCTACACGTATAGTAGAACCTCAGAGTTACGAACTGGCCAGTAGGCAATCAGGCGGCAGCAAAAACTACCCCCCGCCCCAAAAAGAGAAGCAAATACACTATTGTTTAAACATAAACTACTAAAAGAATAAAGGGGAAATAGCATTTTTCTTCTGCATAGTAAAGTTTCAAAGATATATTAAGTCAATGTTCAGTGTAAAGGTTTGGGAGAACAACCGTCATGTTTTGTTCAGAGTTATGAACATTTCAGCATTACAACAACCTCCATTCCTGAGATGTTGGTAACTCTGAGCTTCTACGGTACATGCGGCCTACGCTGGTGTGCAGTGTAGGAAGCCAGGAGCTCCCAGTTGCGGTGACAGATTCTCAGGAAAAGGGGACAGCGCAGCAATGTGCTAGCATACCTCGGCTCTGCTTTGTGAGGGTGCCAGCAGGAATCATCCCTTGGAACCGCGGGCCTCTGGTTGCGTTACCAAGCGGATCTCCAGTACACCCGGCTAGCTACCCCGCGATTGCACCTGTGAACAACACCCCACCTGTCCCCCGCAGAGCCTCCAGCCTGTTCTCCAGATCCTTTCCCCGGTGTCAGGGTGGGGAAGGGATCCCAGGTCCTAGCCACACACCTCTGCACAAACACCAACCCTGCCTGCTAGAGGCTCAGCGTTACCCCCAGAACAGACCCCCCACACCTAACAATAGCCCCACACTTGTAGCTGACCCAGGCAAAGCCAGGAGCAGACCCAGGTCAGGATCTCCCCCCAGCACAGTGCAAAACAGCCCCTCCCCTCCCCATGCGTGGCTAGACACACCCAGGCTCCTCCTCTTGCCCATGCTTGCAAACCCTCTGCCCACCTTGAGTCAGCCCAACCTGTCGGGGTGCGCTCCGCTTGGGTGCGGGGGGAGCTCAGACTGCAGGTCAGTTACCGGGCTCGGTCCCTGCCAGCTCCAGGCGGGGCGTGTGCAGGAGTGCCCTGGCTCCAGCAGCCGGGGCTCCCTCCCAGCGCAGGGCTCCTGCTTCGTTTCTGTTTCTGTTCTCAGCTTCTCGCTGGCCTCAGCCCACCCCCACCTGCTCATTCTCTCAAACCCTCCCACGGCTCAGAGACATCTCCGGTCTTGGCTGGGGCTCAAGAGGGGGGCGGTGCCAGCCAGCTAGGGGTGTGCAGAGTTTGGGTGTAGGGGGTGGAGAAGGGAAGGGGATGGAGCTCTCTTGCCAACTGCCTGCAGGTGTGGAGCTGTCCAGCAACAGACAGATGTTCTTCCTGCATTCCTGAACGATGACATTAGGGCTTGACAGTTCAATAGGGCCACCCTGACACAAGGCTGAAGGTGCCTGAAGCCTGCCCTGTCCTTCTCGGGGCTGTTTGGTGTTGGTATTTCATCCCGGTTGCACACACTGGCATGGTGCTTAACGATAAGTTTGGAAAAAAGTTTGATTACCCCTCTCCAGAAAGATGTCAACATTCAGAGTGACCATTAGGGGGCATCTGTGTAAACAGGAAAGAAAGCCAGTCTTGCATTCATTCCAGCCATGGTGTGCTGGGTCTTCCTAATCTTGGGGAAGGAGCGGGAGTCCAGGGTGGAGGAGAATAGAGGCTGAGTAAAGAGGGAAAGGCAGGAGCTAAAGAGGAGGAGGAAACAAGATGGGGGTGGTGGGACAGGCAGGAGATGAGAGAGTGGAGAGATAGGAGCTGAGGGGAACAAGGAGAGGCTGGGGGCACACGGTCTGTAACCACTAAAGCACCAGCTCTCCGGAGCTGGAATGGAACCGACAAGCCCTGAGTCTCAATGTTCCTTTGCTGTCTGGCAAATAGCTGTGAAAGCCACTGGCAAAGTGTGCGTCTCCATCCCTCCCTAGGGAGAAGGCCACATAGACAATAACAACCTTCTGTGGCTGCCCGTTACTTCATTAGTTCCAGAGGTGCTGTGCTGTGAATCTAAATATCCCAGCCCTGCTGATGACCCATGTGTGGGGTCAATATGGTTCCACATGGTAAAACTTCTGATTGCTCACTTAAAAAACAACAACAATAACGTAGGAAACTACATTAAAAGGCACATTCAGGTTACAAAGTCAAGCAGTCAGAAGTTAGAAAATGCCAGAGTTAAGGTTGCCCATGCAACCTCAATCAAGCCCCCTTGTGCTTAGGCATTAGAATTGATTACATGATCACATACTATTTTTGTCACAGGACCCCTGCCTCATTCAGTGCAAAGGATGAATGGAGCACGGTGAATAGGTAGCCATTTAATTCTTTTTATCTTCATCATTCACTGGGTGCCCCCATCGCTTATTTACCTCACACCATCTCAACCCTGCTCTGAAGACAGAATTATTAATCCCCTCTTGGGTTTTTATATCATGCCCTGAGCATAGTATCCTTATTCTTCATTAGCATTAATGAATTAATCTTTACAGCACTCCTGTGAGGTGAGGTAAAATAGGATTATTACCCCATTAAACGTATGAGGAACATGTATTAAAGCCAAAATTTTCAAAAGTGCCAACTAATTTTGGGTACCCAATTTGGGAAGCCTAGGGCCTGGTTTCTTGGACTAGTTAACATTTTGAAGCACTTTATATGTTCAGAGCAGAGCTCTCACATCTGGTGCAGTTGTGAGTGCTCGGCACTTCTGCAATCAGACCCCAGCTGTCTGAAGCTAAGTATACAGAGAACAAGGAACACACAGTGGCTGCCTATGGAAAGTTTAGAGCTTTACATCATATAAGAATTCTATCACTGAGACAGGGAGAATCGAATCCCCTAAGGCAGCATTCAATTTGCCTTAGCCACAAGAGATCCTCCGTCCACTTCCTGCAATCCCCTGCCTTCTTCACTACATACCTTCCAATGTCTGTAATTAGTGAGTCAGGGATCCCACAGACAACAGCCTTCTTCTATACAACCCTGATTTGTTCCCAGAGAAGGTCCATCCTGTGCACTGAATGAGGTAGGGGTTGTTTCGGGGGGGGAAAAAAAGTGCGTGCTTATATAATTAAAGACAATATCATAATGCATACACACAAGAGGGCTGAATTAAGGTTGTACAGCCTAAATTCTGGCATTTCCTAACTTTCAAGTACTTGATTTTCAACGTTAATGGTCTTTTAACATATTTTTTTGGATGCAATTATATTTATCCCTCCACTGTAAGGTCAGGCTGTTTAGGACTGTACGAGACTCCAAATGTACAGGATTCTGAGGGAGAGAAAACAATAACCAGTGCATTTTAGAAACCCCTAAAAACTATCTGGGATGAGAATTAGCTGCACTTGACAGCTGTTTAATGTCACCCCGCGCACCATTCACGAGGCATTTCTAGCTCATGCTGTGCTAATTACTTTTAGGAGAGCCATCTGATCATGCTGAGGGGATTACTTTAGATCTGTTTTATATCCACAGGGCCGTGCAACTACTGTACTCATTACACCAAAGCAAAATAAGTGCACAGTGGGAGTAAAATGCTCCCCAGTCAGGATGGTGGCTTGTACCTGCCCCATCTAAAGCTCCATTATCATGATAAGGGTTATTTCTCAGTCATTCATTCTCAGACAACAGCTGTTCAGACTCAGAGGAAAATCTTAACATGCAGCAATGTAAGTACATGGGACAGAAAGTAAACTGTGCACACTGGATGGAAACAAACACAGGCAGACAGTGCACTTTGGTTTCACTTATCTGTTTCAGCACGTGATGTTATCACAAACAAGAAGTAATTAAACCTCAAGAACCGAGGGGCTTTCTATTTCCTGACTGATAAGCAACTATTTAGGCAGTGACACTGAGCATGTCATAAGAGATTTGGACATCAGGATGCACCAGTTGTAAAATCTCAGGCAAAACTGTGTGACTTCCATCAAAAGGCTCTAGACACTCAGGGTGATATTCTGCCATCTTTACTCATGCTGATTTCAGTGGGGTTATACCAGAGTTGTAAAGAATAATAATTAATTTGGCCACCAGCAGATAGGAGCCATAATCAAAAAGAAAAGAAAAAAGAAAATGGCTTCACAACCAAAAATAAACACAAATGGTGAAGAAATCTAGGCAAAATAACCCAGTGCTCTTCCTGAATTACCCATCAGACACTGCTGAGCTGCAATGCTTAACACAGTCAGATTCTATAATGAGGAGAAGTTTATCTTGAGGATTAAACTTTGAAGGAAAAGAGATTTAAAACATTTTAGGGCAAGTATGACCATTCTTTCAAAGGAACAATTATTTAAGAATGAAAGTGTTTCAGATACTCCATTCTTTCCTGTCTACAGCCAAATCTATGCATTTAATACTCAGGATGTGATGGGTTTCCAGAGACCTTTTACAAAAGTGGGAATTATAATATCCTGGTTTTTAGGCTCTGAGCCTAAATTTTATAATGTAACCAGTTATTCCAGGTACCTTAGATTCTGGGTGCCTAAATTTAAACAACTTAAAAATTAGACTCTTTTCAATTATCTCCTGTTGGGCATCCAAAATTACCAGTCAGTTCTGAAAATCTTAGCCTAAATGTTCGATTTCCAGTTTCTATATAGAAATCACAGACATTGATATGGAGGAAAAATGTGGCCATTAGTTAAAATAGGGGAAAACTATGGAGAAATCTCTTATGAGCGGTGGTCCTAGATTTCGAAGAGAGCTGCCACCACCTCCTCTGTGTGTTTCTGTTAAAGTAACTCACTGCAATGTGCTGTTCCACTGACATATCACTACATCTTAAAAAAATTTAAAGCAGTTCTGAGGTTCTGAGACAGTGTAGAGGGAAGATTCCATTCACAACTCCTGATGAGACATCCATCCTCAGTTTGATCGTTGAAACCAATGGATCCTGAGTGCCATCGGGCCTCATGGTGATATTGCTATGTCACCTTGTGAAAGCGCAGTGTGCACTAGGGATAAACTCCTGCCCTCATTGAAGTCAAGGCAAAATTCCCATTGACTTGAGTGGGGCCAGGATTTCACCCTTGAAAACTCTAAGCTTCAGCCTAACACCCTGATTGCAACAAAATTCCCCTTAGCTGCATGTTAGTAAAAGAACAGTCTTACAGGAGCAGTCTCTTATAGAGCAGTTCAGATGGGAAAAAGAAAGAGAACTGCTACCAGTAACAGGTCAGCATGTATGAATGTATGGTTCTGTGTCCTAAAAAAAATATTAGAGATACAGAACTAACTAGTAAAACATTAACACTAGGGCCCCTGGGCTTAGGGAAAAATGTGTGTGGGTTGTTTTTTTTTGTTGCTATTCACACAACAGACATAATATGAAGGACGGCATGGGCACAGCGTGGTCCAGATAACTATGTTCATTGAATATACAGACCACACAAGGCTGTCTGGTTGGGTTCTGGCAGCTTCTAATGCATAGTACATAGTGAGTGTCGCTAGAGGGTTCACATATTTTTAAACGGATATTACACTGTTATGTACTACATACTCCTACCTCTTTGATGTAAAGGATGTTAAAGTTACAAATATATTTCTGTCAAAACTACTATCAGTAAATGGACACCGTGCTAAAAATTCAGTCTGAGAGGTAGTTTACGACTTCTCTCTGGATAACACAGGCATCACAATGGTATCTGGGACAGTTTCTGCTCTATCTGGTGCAGCTGTGTCAGCAACACCTTCCCGTTCTGTCATCTTAGGGTCATCTGTCGTAGAAACAAATGTGAGGCTCGGTGGTACTAGAACAAGGAGTTTAAATTCTCTCCACACTGGCACTGCTCTGTTAATTTCCTTAATTCAGCCACTATTGAGAAATGGTTTCATTTCCCCTTCAATTCTGACTGTAAGTGCAGAAACGTTCTGCAATCCCCAGTGGCTTTGGGGATGGGGGATTTTATAGAATTTTCGCAATCAGCAAATATTGTGCCTGTGGGTTTAATAGCAGTTGTCCTGCTGTGCAGCGGGTTACATGTTTGAGCCCCTGTTACACTCAGTAAAATGCCACCTTTTTCTCCTCAGTTTATATCATTGGCTATTATACAGTGCTCTAGTCTCTCTAGTCCTCTATGGAGCCATCAAACAAGTCCCTTTCCCACCAACGACCAGTCACTTTTAGCCTTTGTTTCCCCCTAAATAAGTAGTTTACTCTCAGTGGCTGCAGCTTTCTTTTTAGTTTCCCTTCCTTGAGGCCTCTGCAGTCACACTCTGTGACTGCAGTCCTGGATGAGGACCCCATCCTGATCACCAGTTGTCTTTTGCTCTTCACACAACATACATAATACGAAGGAACCACATGAGCACGGGGGGGGGGGGGGGGGGGTAAATACCGACATTGATTGAATATACATACCATGCAAGGCCGAGCTATGTGCACCCTACTGCTGTGGTTGAGTTCTGGCAGCTTCTAAAATATAGACTACAGTGAGGACCATTAGAGGGCTCACAAACTATTTAAAGAGATACTACCCTACTCCTGTACACTACAATTACATATACACGACTTGGGCAATCTGAACCAAACCTGTTGGCCAGGGCTATGAACCTCTTGTTCACTCCCCTCCTTTTTACTGTTTCTTCTAATCCTCTTCCTTAGCACAAGGGGCTAGTGGGGCTGCCCTGTCTAGGGCAGGAGGGACAGATAGATTCTGCTTCCTGCTGCCTGCCCCTGGAGCATGAGTGTTGCCTCAAGCATCCATTTAAAAAAAAAGCCTTTGCATGATAGCACTGGAGGAGCTCTCGGGCCTTCAAAGGGGGGATTTGATAGCTGCTTTCAACTACCTGAAAGGGGGTTCCAAAGAGGATGGATCTAGACTGTTCTCAGTGGTAGCTGATGACAGAACGAGGAGTAATGGTCTCAAGTTGCAGTGGGGGAGATTTAGGTTGGATATTAGGAAAAACTTTTTCACTAGGAGGGTGGTGAAGCACTGGAATGCGTTACCTAGGGAGATGGTGGAATCTCCTTCCTTTGAAGTTTTTAAGATCAGACTTGACAAAGCCCTGGCTGGGATAATTTAGTTGGGGATTGGTCCTGCTTTGAGCAGGGGGTTGGACTAGATAACCTCCTGAGGTCCCTTCCAACCCTGATATTCTATGATTCTATGAAAGCCATCTCTGGGGCAACAACAGGCAACTTCTGCTGCTCGAGTCTCCTCCAGAAACCGGCCCCCTCAGGGCCCCAAACCCCCTTTGCTCCTCCTCAAAGGCCTGCCTAAAGCCACCTTGCTGTTGTTCAAATCCCTCCTTGAACTCTCCTCATCCATCATGCCCACAAAATCTCAGTGGTCAGGCAGATGGTGTGATGTGACCACCCCTTCCACACTGACCAGTTGGTTTCCTTTTGCTCCCTGTGTCTTTTGCCTTACACTTATACTCTGAATTTCTTGGCTGGTGGCAAAAGAATAACAAAAGAGGGTCGTTGATGTTAAGTGATTTCCGGTTGAAATGAAATAGCTCTAAATAAAGGACTGGCTCCCAACCAGGAGAACTGGTTTATCGGGGAGAGGTTTCCTTGGCAACAGAGTCATTCAGCAAGGGACAGCAGTCACCTTTTGAGGCTGAACAGAGAGTCACCTGACAGAGAGGACTGGGACATTATAAAAATGTCAGAAGCTGTTCTTTTTTATTTCTTTTCTTGGGTCATTTTTCTCCAGCTCAAGAGAAGGGAGAAGTAACCCAGCATGTCGGAGCCGGGTGAGGCAGGGGATACTGCCTATCTTCCTGAACACAGATGGTCCCCCAAGAACTCCCTAGGGAAGGGTGAGCTGCATTTAGGATGTTTGGTGTGTTCTATATGGTCTTACTCTCTTGTGCTTTATCTGTTACGTAAAAGAGCAGTGGTGTTAGAATCTGTTCTGTGTCTGTGTGTGTTATAAGCTTTACACTTCCCTCGTGCTTCCTGAGTTAAACTGTACTCCAGAAGGCTCACAGAGGGTGTGTTGAAGCTATGGGGAAGTGTGAACGGTCAGCACTGAGCCTGGGATCAGCTAGACAGGGGGTTGCAACACTTAAGGATAGTGTACTAGGCAGAGGGTCTGTGCCCCAAGACTGTGCCTAGGGACCCCAAACACCGGGACCATGTGAGTCCCACGTCAGGCTCTGGGGGCTAAAAACATGTGGGGACCCAGCAGCTGGGTTCCCTCAGCAGTGGCCGAGACGGGCTCTTGACTGGGACCTGCAACAAGGTAACACAAGATAGCTGTGGTCCAAAGCATGGAGGTATTGGTAAGCAAACATGGAGTCATCAAATCCTGTTAACTAGGGCCAAGATGTTCAAAAACAGGAGCCTGAAGTGAGGTCCCTCCAATAAGAGATCTGAGTTTCAAAAATGCTGAGCTCCCATTGACCTCAGCTGCTGACCTCAGAGACTAGACCAGGGACCAGAGTCTTCATACCTCAACTGCCAGGTCCTTTTTAACTTTTAGGACATGAGATTTAAGATTTCCGCTAACCCTTCCCTAGTGTATCATTTCTCCCCCTTCCATTTTCTCTCTGTTCTTTTCCATCCTTTTTGTCTTCTCTATCAGCAGTTTCAGACTTGGTCAATTTTGGAATTGGCTCAGTTCCATTATATGATTGCTGTAATCAGTTTGGAAGGCTAAAGCAGCCTGAGAATCCCTGCACTGGTGTGAGAGAGAACTGGTGGGAAGAAACTAGTGCAAATGTCAGCTGAAACTGGAGGAGTGAAGTGAAACCCAAAGGTTGAGTGACCGGTTTATGACCAAGTTGTCCGTGTGTCCTGCCTGCAGCACTCCGGAGAAGCAAGAATCATAGAAGTTCCTGTTCTTTTCTGTCATTTTCTTAGAGTTGGTAAATCATTAGAAAATAAGGTTCTATAGAATCATAGAAATGTGGGGCTAGAAGGGACCTCAAAATTATCAAATCCAGCCCTCTGTGCTAAAATAAACCTAGACCATCCCTGACAGGTGTTTGGACAACCTGTTCTTAAAATCTCCAATGATGGGGATTCCACCACCTCCTTTCAAACCCTATGCCAGAGCTTAACTATGCTTGTCATTAAAACGTTTCCCCTCATATCTAACCTAAATCTCCCTTGCTGCAGATTAAGCCTATAATTTCTTGTTTTACCTTTAATGGACAGGGAGACCAACTGATCACCGTAATCTTTATAACAGCCCTTAACATATTTGAAAGCTGTCATGAGGTTGCCTCTCAACCTTCGTTTCTCAAGACTAAATATGCCCAGTTTTTTTAGGTCAGGTTTTGTAAATCTTTTATCATTTTTGTAGCTCCCCTCTGGCCTCTCTCAATTTTTTCCTCATCTTTCTTAAAGTGTGGTGCCCAGAACTGGACACAGTACTCCAGCTGAGGCCCCACCAGTGTTGTGCAGAGTGGGACAATTACATCCCATGTCTTACCTATAACACCCCTATTAATGCACCCCAGAATGACATGAGCCTTTTTTGCTCATTGTTGAGTCATATTCAGTTTGTGATCTGCTATAACCCCAAGTCTTTTCAGCTGTACTACCACTGCACCAGTTACTTCCCATTTTGCGGCTGTACATTTGACTTTTCCTTCCTGAGTGAAGTATTTTGCGTGTATCTTTATTTGCATTTCACCTTGTGGGATTCAGACCAATTTTCCAATTTGTCAAAATCCTTTTGAATTTAATCCTGTTCTCCAAAGTGCTTGCAACCCCTCCCAGCTGGTGTCATCCACAAATTGTATAAGTATACTCTCCACTCCATTATCCAAGTCATTAGTGAAAATACTGAATAATACCGGACCCAGGACAGACTCCTGGAGGACCTCACTAAATACACCCTCCCAGTTTGACAAATAATCATTGATATCTTTAAGTGTGGTCTTTCAACCCGTTGAGCACACACCCTATAGTAATTTTATCTAGAATGCATTTCCCTAATTTGCTTATGAGAATGTCGTGTGTCAAAAACCTTACTGAAAACAAGATATATCACATCTACTGCTTTCACCTATCCACTAGGGGAGTAACCTGAAGGAAATTGGTTTGGCATGATTTAGCATGGTTTGGCATGATGACAAATCTATCCTGGCTGTGTTTTATAAACCTATTATCCTCTAGGTGCTTACAGATTGATTGCTTAATAATTTGTTCCAATTCCCTGGGACCTCTTTGTTTCCCCTTTCAAAGATAGGTACTATGTTTCTTTCTTCAGTCCTCTGGGGCCTCACCCATCCTACAGAAATTTTCAAAGATATTTTCTAGACAGTTCTTCAGCTAGGTCCTTAAGTACACTATGATGGATTACATCAGGCCCTGCTGATTTGAATACATCTAACTTGTCTAAATATTCTTTAACCTGTTCTTTCCTTATTTTGGCTTGTTTCTTGCCCCTTGTCAATATTAATTGTGTTGAGTATCTGATTACTATTAACCTCTTTAACGAAGACTCAAGCAAAATAGTTATTAAACACCTCAACCTTCTTGATGTCCTCAGTTATTAAGTCTCCTTCCCCACTAAGCAGAGGACCTACACTCAGAGCGGTCCCTAGGATATGGTGAATCGGGGCCATTGCCCAGGGCCCCGTGCTTTGGGGGCCTCCGCGCTAATCGTGAGGAGGCAGGCAGGGAGGTGAGGCGGAGGCGAGCGAGTGGGGTGAGGAGGTGAATGGGGAGATGAGCGGCTAATGTAAATAAAAAACCTCTTTTTGTTGCCTTTTTTGTCCCTTGCTAAGAGGACTTATTTTATGCCTTACACTTTCTGCTTTTGTCCCTACATGCTTGTGTTATTCTTTTGAACTCCTCCTTAGGAATTCATCCAGGTTTCCATTTTTTGCAGGATTCCTTTTTGATTTTCAGGTCATTATAGAGTTCCTGATGGAGCCATATTGGCCTCTTACTGTTCTTCCTATATTTCCTTTGCATCAGGATAGTTTGCAGTTGTGTGTTTTAATATTGTCTCCTTGAGAAACTGACAGCTCTCCTGAATGTCTTTATCCCTTAGATTTTTCTTTCCATGGGACCATTCCTACCAGTTCTCTGCGTTTGTCAGTGTGCTTTTTAAAAAAAAAACAAACAAACTTGTCGTCCTTATTCTGCTGCTCTCACTCCTTCCTTTCCTCAAAATCATGAAATCTGTCATTTCATGATCACTTTCACCCAAATTGCCTTCAACCTTCAGATTCACAACCAGTTGCTCCCTTGTGGTCAGAATCATGTCTAAAAAATGGCTGTCTCCGTGGTTACTTCCTCAACTTTCTGAAATAAAAAGTTGTTCCCCATACTCATGTTTTGCCATATTATTTTTCTAACAGATGTTTGGGTAGTTAAGGTTCCCCATTATTGCCAGATCTTGTGTTTTGGATGTTTCTATTGTTTGTTCTAGAAATGCCTCATCCACCTTCTCTTCCTGATTTGGTGGTTTATAGTAAACCCCTATCATGTTATCACCTCTATTTTTTCCCCTTTTACCTTCACCCAGAAACTTTCAACTGGTCTGCCCCTCACCTCCTTCTGGACCTCAGAACAACTGTATATGTTCTTGCTGCATAATGCAACACCTCCTCCCTTTTTTCCTGTTTGTCCTTCGTGAACAGACCCCTCTATAGCAGTATTCCCATCATGAGACTTATCCCACCACGTCTATGACCCTATTGTACTTTTCCATGTTCATCCCCTCTGCTCCCAACATCTAGCCTCTGTTAAGGTTGCCTTTTTAATGTTTTTCCTGAATTTTTTTCTAAATACAAATCTAAACTAAACGTTTCAAGTTACTTTTTTCTGAAATGTTTTGGATTTTCCCCACTTTCTGTTTCACAAATTTTTCCAGTAGGAAAACAAAATAAAGTGGCGGGGGATGGGGGGAAGACCCGGGGCTACTTTTTCAAACCTTTTTGCTGTTTAACACAGTAAGAAAGTGTGATGAAGTAAGTTTCCCTCCGCTTTCTCACATTGTCTTACTGTTTTCTAACCTAAGCAGCCATTTGGTATGACTGTAAGAATTAAGGTTGTACAGCTGTTTATGAAGTCTTGGGTGTTAGCAATGTGTTGCGGAAGGAGGGCAGAAGTAGGTAAGAGCTGATATGTTTAATATTGGTGCAGGTAGTGAGCATATAGATGTGTGATTGTTGGCCTGTTGTTCTTAGCTTCTCAATGCTTGAGGAAAGTATTACAGTTGAATAGAGCTACCTTAACTAATAAATGATTTGTTATGTGTATATACATAATATATATAAAATTACCCTTTAAAAAAATTAGCAGCCAGCTAAACCTGTCATGGGTGAATCATGGGTGGCCAGCCCTAGTAGTCAGAGCCAAAGTCCGCAATCACGAGACAGGAGACGAGATGGCAGGGCCAGGACACTGAGACTGGGCTTCACAGGTCTCAGGTAAGCTGTTGCCCAGAGGCTGCTAGGTGGAGGGTTGGAACATGGCTGCTCGTCTGAACCTTGCGGACTTGGGTTCGGGGCTCATGACAAAATCTGCACATACAAACCCCTACAAAACAGAGAACTGATCAGTGAAGGGAGGCTTCATTGTACCATAAAATCCATACATCCCATCAATGTCTCGCAGAGTCAGACCCTGTCCCTCCCTAAGGGACTCACTTCACCTCACACACACATGGATACGCAGTGAGACACAGAATTCCTCTCACTCACTCTGGAATGTAACTGCTGAACCCCACCTCCGCAGCCCATATGTGGGGATACTCCTCAGCCTGTCTATGGAGGCTGGTAGGTTTTGGCCCATAAAGTTCAAAGATTATTATAAAAAATTAAAAGAAGAATCAGATAGTTTAACATTTCTGTCTGAACCCAAGTCCAGGCAAAAATGAAATTAATTAAATAATATTCAATCAGCGTGGTTATCTTCGGTGTAAGATGTAGGGTGTCGATATTGCCATGTTGTCAAGGGAAGGCGAATTAGCGGGGAGTGAGTAGGTGGCACATAATGATGGATGGTGTGTAGATATTCACGTACTCAGTATGGAATGGTGCAGGGGGGGTTCTGTCAATCTTAAGAGACTTGCTCTGGAATGACGAAGTTCAGTGACCCTTTAGGGTGGCTTCACTCTGCAGTTTCATACTCCACAATATGTTTTTTAAAAGAAACTTTCCTTTGTAGGCTTAAAAGGGAAAAAAAATCAGAAAGACATTCAGTATTCTACTAATAAATTTTACCTTTAAAGTACTGATAGAAATTTGCAACCTTAATTCCAGTTGCTAAACTTTTTTTTTTTTTTTTTTTGACTAGGAAAGGGGCAGGGCTGAGTCTAATAGTGACTGATTTTAAAGACACTGGAAATGCAGAGACCATATATAGACTATGAGAGCACTCCCAGATTTCACCAGATTGCAGAGAACAGTATTCCTCCACTTTAGCATGAAAAAGTTCTAAAAAAAAAAAATTCAAGCTAAACAAGCTCTCTTCAGCGCCTCAAGGTGAGTCCACACTGCATAATATTTGTATTGATCTGTCATATGGCTGTCAGCCAGGTTCTCTGAAGAAAGCCAGAGTTTTCTGTGCAGATAGAAAATGGACACACATGTAGAGAGCTCTGTGATCCCGTGTAGAGACAGAGGGGTGTATGTTCAAGATAATATTTGACTGTGATTTCTCTTGTGTGAAAACCTGAAGGGAGAATGTGTGTCATTTGCTCTAGTTTCTGAATCTCTTGTCAGGTCTCTTGTATTTGTGTGTGGGAAAGTGGCAGAAAGAGACACTGTGGGGGAAGAAGTAACGGCCCCTTCTGTGTCTGCAAGTAGAGGGTAGAGCTGGGTGAAGTATTTCAGCTGAAACCTTTTTTCACCTAAAAATGCAGATCAGTGTTGGCCAAATCATTTTGCAAATTGATTTTGACACATTTTTTTGGTCGGGGGTAGGGGGGGAGCAAACATTATTTATTTATTTTATTTTATTTATTTTGGAAAACTTGAAGTGGTTTGTTTAGGCATTTTGGAAACACAATATTTCAACTTTGCATTTTGAAATGTCTTGGTTTTGGAATTTCCTTTGATTTTTATTTAAAAGGTTAAAAATGAAATTAAAAAAAAGAAGGGTTTTGTTGCATCCAAACCAATTTTGTTTTGATTTTACAGAACCGCCACTACACTGAAAAATCAGTTATTTGCACAGCTGTAGTGGAGGGGAGAGGGGATCTGAGAATCCCAGCTCCACAGGGGAAGGAGAAAGCAAAGCTTGCTCTGCAGCATCTTTGTGTTTTTGCCCCCAGTCCCACCGATGCCCTTCCACAGAGTTCAAGCTCTCTTATATGGTGAGGGAAAACAGTCCTGGGGTGGGCAGCAGAAATAGACCCTCTTTGTGACATTCTTGTATCTTGATTAAAAAGCCTCCTTTTTTGAACCCTCCTGTCCCATTGAACTCCCTGTTCTTTACCTACATTAATATTACATTAAATCTGCGAAAGCCAAACTTGCACGTGGCGTTTCAAGATCACAGCTACTTCACAGGCTGCTGACAGCATGTGCACATTAAAGTTCCTCTAAGACCCTTAGCTTCTGAACTTGGCCCACAAAATGCTGCTCCATGTCACACCCTCTCTCAGCCGCCCTTTTGCAAATACTCATTGAATAACAACATGGGGTTTGAATATTTGCTGTTAATATTTTTAGTGGGTCAAGAAAATGTATGATAATAAAACTATCTTTGTGACTTTTTTCTTGCAAAATGTTTTCAGAAATAACACAAAAGAATAAAAGAAATATGGGAGAGATAGGACACCATAATCAGAAAGGAAAAACATACAGTAAAAATCATGAAACAGAATAAGAATTAGGTACCAGAAACAATAAGGAAGCCCAAACTACATCAGGAAACGACTTTCATATTCATATCATATAGTAAAGCAAAGTGGTTAAATTCATCTGGTGGCTTATGGGACGTGGGGGATAGTTTTGTTCAAATGCTGAAAAGTGGAGCCAAATTGTTGAGAAATAACTAGGACCCAAATTTCCTTTTTATTAGTAAGGTTCTTCATAAAACTAAATGAGCCTGCAGCATTGTTTAATCAAATAATTGTGTCTGGAGACTTGTTCTCTTACTAACATGCAGCTAAGGAGAATTTTGTTGCTCTCGGGAGATTAGGCACAAGCTTAGAGTGGTCTAGGGTGAAATTCTGGCCCCATTCAAGTCAATGGGAATCTTGCCTTTGACTTCAATGGATCAGAGTTCATCTGTGGTTCATACTCCCCGTCACAGGGTGGCACAGTAATACCACAAAGAAGTCCAGCTGCAATCTGGAGCCAATGATTTCAAACATTAAGTCAAGGGTAGATATGTAAACATTTGCCACCTTCAGACACTTTTCTGAATGGAACTCCCCCTTCCCCCACCCCACCCCCTCCACTGAGCTGCTTTAATTATTTTAAGAGCTAGTGAGGCATCACTGGAACAGCAGCTTATAGTGAGTTAACTTTCAGAGGAATGCATACAGAGGAAGTGGTGGCGCTTGTACAAATCTGGGATCACTCATCCAGAATTTTGCTGAAGTTCTTTTCCCATTTTAACGTATTGCCACTTTTTCTTTCCATACCAAGGTTTGTGCTTACTATGGAGAAACTGGAAATTACACAGTTTAGGGTAAGGCTTTCAAGAGTGACTCATAATTCTGGGTGCACAGCATGAAGCGCTGAAAACTGGGGATTTTTCAAGTGCCGAACACTCACCCCCTGAAAATCAGGCCCCTTTAAGGTATCTCAATTTAGGCACCCCAAGTCACTGGTCACTAATGAAAATCTTGTTCTCAGAGCCAAAAACACAGGATATTACAATTTCCACGTTGGTAAAAGTTCTCTAGAAACCCTTTACATCCTGACTATTATGTGCATAGATTCAACTGTAGACAGGGCACAATCAGGATCTGAAATATTTCCATTCTTAAATACATGACTGTTCTGCTGAGAGAATGGTCACATTTGCGCGAATGGTTTTTTTTAAGCTTTCTTTTCTTTCAAAGCTTGATCCTCCCTAGAACAAATGTCTCCCCCAGTATAATCTGACTTTCTGTGACTAAGCGTTTCAGCCCAACAGTGTCTGTGGAAGGGGGTGGGAGTAACTCAGGAAGAGCACTGAGGTTTTGCTTAGATTTCTTACGTTTGCTTAGACTCTGTGGTTTTGCTTAGATTTCTTCACCGTTTGTCTTAATTTTCAGTTGTTAAACCATTTTCCTTTTTTTTCTTCTGTTCATTTTTTATGGCTCCTGTTTGCTGATGGCCAAATTAATGATTCTTTTGCAGCTCTGCTGAAGACTCTATTGTAAATTCTATTTAAAAAACTGGCCTCCAATTTTGCCCCCTAATCAATTAGGGGCTCAGTTTTTGGGAGTGCAAATATTCATGGGGTTCAGTGTTGGCATTTAGAAGTCTCTCTGATTTGGGGGCACCATCAGCAAGTCAGTCAGCAGAGGGCACAATAGTGCAAAGGAAACTGTATGTGTGTAATGGTGACCCCATCTCAGGCTCGGGGCCTGGCACCTGTTGTGCCTACAATGATTTGCACCCACAAAACTGCACCTGCTACTGATTGCAGGTAGAAAAATGGATGCTGTTTTTAAACCTGTGGCCCTAAGCCTCTAGCTAGTAGATCTGATGTAATTAGGTGCATGGGGATAATTCTTATTTAGTTAAGCATTTGTCATATTTTCAATCAATGGCTTTTCAGGGATCTGTCAGACTTTCCTTTGTTCATAAATTCAGTAAGATGTTTCTAGAGATTTGGTGAACAACAATTCACCCCCAAAACTTGGTTAAATTTTTAGAGCTATATTCTGCCCCCATTATTCACCCCGAGTATACCTTACCCACATGTAGTCCCACTGAAATCAACATGAGTAAAGATGGCAGAATATGGCCCAGAACACTCAGAACAACTGGGCTGTAGTCACACAAGTCTGACTGAGTGCGGGTGCAGCATGGTGTCCAAACCGCTTATGACACAGTTATGGCCTGTGAGTTAGATGAGTATGATTATCCCCATTTACAGATGGGAAAATAGAGGCACAGAGAGACAAAGTGAGCTGTCCAGTGCTTCATTTGTGAGGAAAACAACAGAGGAGTTATGAGCCCCCATGATTTACTCTCATTACTATACTACACTTCTGTCTTCTACATAGGGAAAATTGCTGTTATACCCCATTAATTATGAATAACAGGATTTTATTTTGTGTGTTAGTTTCCTTTCCTGATACCCAGTGATGGAAAACAGAAGCAGCAGGATCAGTGACCTGCTCATACATGCCCTCAACAACCTCTCTCAGGAAGAGTTCAAAGGATTTAAAGACAAATTATCACACTGTGACTTTGAGGGGAAAGGTAACATCCCCCGAGGTCGGATGGAGAATGCTGATGCAATAGATACGAAGAACCTCCTGATGGCATTCTATGGTGGAGACGCTGCAGTAGATGTGACCATAGAAGTTTTCAATCACCTCAATCTCAGAGAAGCTTCTGCTAACCTCAGAGAAGAAAGAAAGAACGGTAAGAAACCTAAAGTTCCTATAAAACCTGGGAGTCTCCCCAAGGAATCTGCAACAAGAACAGAAGGAGAAACAGGCTGATGGGAGGAATGACAAATTCTAAATCCCAGCAGGAAGCCAGGGGAAGTCAGAGCAGAGATGCTCACACTGGGCCAGATTCTCTGACCTGCTCCACTGCCTTTTTTCCACTCAGCAGGCACAAGGGGAGCAGAGTCAGCCTGTAACTCTCCCTCTGAGGAAATCCCCATGAGTGTAGAGCCAACAGAGCGGTGCAGAGGGAGTGTCCTGGACAGAGAGAGGTGGGGAGGAGGAATGACTGGAGTGCATCCCCATCTGGGAGACCATTTCTTGGGGTCCAGTGGCAGCTGATGTAAGTTAGAACAGCCCCCAGGCAGCTCTAACCTGTGCTGGGGCTGGGACAGAGAATCAACGATCTGTAATTGGAAACTGATCACAAAAGAGAATCTGACCCAGCATATTCTCAGTAAACAGCTGAATGGGACCTTTCTAGGATTCCAGGCAGGGACTTTATCTTCCAGGCTCTATTTAATTAAAGAGGTTTATGGTTTTTATAGTTAAAGAGGTTTTTAAGGTCAGGCTTGACAAAGCCCTGGCTGGGATGATTTAACTGGGAATTGGTCCTGCTTCGAGCAGGGGGTTGGACTAGATGACCTTCTGGGGTCCCTTCCAACCCTGATATTCTATGATTCTATGATTCTATGAAAGAAACAAATTTAGTGGAAAACAAACTGTTGAGTGGGCAGCAAACCTAGGGAGCTGCAGTTCAAAGGCCTCCAGCTGCTTTTAAGTGTCCCACAAGAGAGCGAAGTCCAGTTCATGCAATCAGGGTGGTGCTGGCCTGGGGCATCTATGATACCACCTTCACAGTCCTCGAGACTTGTCTACACTTAAAGTATATCAGTTTAAGGAAGGTCTGAATTTAAATTGGAGTAGCTGTTCCCGAATAACTCCATGTGTGGACACTCTTATTCCAGAATAAGAGTGCTTTTTTCCAGTTTAGCTTAATCCACTTTCAACATATATTAAGCTAACTGGGAGTAAGAGTATCCACATGTGGAGTTGTTATTCCAGAATAACTCCAGATGTAGACAACCCTTCAGACAGTGGTTAATGAAGTGCATGGCTGCTCATACAGTCTCACACGTACAGTTTTAAGAGTATAGACTGGCACAGGTGTGGTTAGCTGAGTACCAAATCCCATCCTCAAAGTTAGGTCCTGTAGAATTAGCACCTCCTTTACTCAGTTTCCGGGTGTGGGGAAAAGTGGACCAGATCCAGTCCATTTGAGTGTTCAGGGCTTTTGATGTCCAGATTTTTCCAGGCCTTGAAAGAACCAATTCTAAGCTGCTGAGAGATTTGAAATAAGAAAAACATGTAAGGTGCCATTTTAGTTTTTACACCATGCTTTAAAACCTTTCATTTTTGTATGTAGAGGCCTCTTCAGCTCATAGTTTAAAAACCTTTGTCTCAGGCTGGTCTTGATTGACCAGACTTTTGGATGGGAGCCAAACACTCTAGCCAGCTGAGCAGCTATGGCCAGTATCCCATCCTTATTTCAACCCCTTAAACTGTCTTACATACAATTTACCTGAGACATTGCTCTGTTTGAATTGTTTGGGGTCTCCCGGTCAGCTCCAGAGCGTCAAACCTCAGCTGTGCCCAAGGGCTGGCCTCATGCTTTGTCTCTGCACTGTCCTTGTGATGACATTCATCATCTGTTACCATGGCTGTGCAGCTCTCATGGCTTGGTTGTGGTGTATCAAACACTGGTTGTGCCAAAGGCAGATGTGTTTCTTCAGTTCTCACCGTTACGCTCATATAACATCTCTTTATGAGCTGCTTGGCTATGGGTGGTGGCAAGATCCGATTCAAGGTGCCCCCATCTTTATCCCATGGTCCACGTCAATTGGCGCATCCTCTTTTATACAATGGTTGACAATGCTGCAAAAGCTGTCCCCCTTGCCCATAGCCTGTGGGTCCAGTCTTTATCTCTGACTCATTGCCTGTAGACAAAAAGTATTCCAAAGGCTAGATACGTCCTAGAATCATAGGGCTAAAAGGGACTGTCAGGGTCATCTAGTCTAACCCCCTGCCAAGAGCTAAGAGTGAACATCATTCTTAGCACCTCCTGACAAGACTGATGCTGTTAGAAAGAAAATCAACTGTCTCCTTCTGAAGGGACAGCTTGTGAGCAGGGTGGCCTCCTGGTATTTGCAGGCTTCTTTTGAAATGTTTTTTTCTCTATCAGCCATTATGTATTTTCAGTGTGCATTTAACGTAATTTTTGTATTTTCTTTGTAGTTTGCAAAATAAGCCAAGTAAAGTAATAATGGTAAATATTTTCTACTAAACTATTTAAGATATGTTGAAACTTAAGGAGAACCTTTGGTTTGCATTTCCTGCCCCATAATTACTAAACTGTAGCTTCCCCTAATATTTCAAGGCTATTTTCATGTATTAAATCCATCTTTAACCGTTTTCATAACATTACTCTCCATTATTGAAAGCACAATAAAAGCAGATACACTCGTACTCCTATATACCGATACCTTAAATTTGGCAAATTCTTATTCCTGCAGAGATCACTGACTGGATGAATTGCCCCATCTTCCTTAACTGCATGCCACACTGTGATTCTGTTACACTAACATTCATCTGCAAATTTCTCTTTCAGCTTTATGTCCTAAACAAACTCCTGGAAGACCAGGTATGTGACATTCTAATAGAAAATTGTGTTGATTACAGGCATTAGATGTTTAGTTTACCACTAGAAATAAGAAATAACACCTCAGACTGTGTAGTCTTGTTACATCAGACTGTGTACTCGGGGGAGGCAGTCAGGTACCCCACACTTCCAGTTATCTGAACACCCAGTTATCCAACCGCCCAGTTATCTGAACATTTCAGATGTCCTGCAGGCCATTTGGATAAAGAGAATTCTATTGTATGTGCATGGAAGGTCCTACAGCTTTTACTCACATGACTAATTTCAATGGGATAATTTATAATCAGGCCCATAGTTAATTGATTTGGGGATACTTAGTGCTGGAAGTTGCAGTATAATCTTAAAGTAGCATTATTATTGTTTAAATAGCTGTACTGTAACATTAGTGGTAAGTCTTTCTTCTGAATTTCTGATTCCATATTTCTAATGCTTCATGTCACTACCTTAGATTACAGGGTGAAATATAGAGAACACATACAAAACAAGTACAGAGTAATAAAAGACTTGAACTCTCGTCTTGGTGAGAACGTGACTCTAAAGAGCAGATACACAAAGCTGATTATTGTAAAGAAACATTGTCACAAAAAGGAAAGAGAACATGAAATAATGACCTTGGGATGGAGACATGAAGAAATAATGACTAAGCGAGCTAGTTCTATCACCCTGGGTAATTTATTTAAATGTGACGAAGATGGACAAACACCACAAATTGTTGTGCTGCTGGGAGCTGCGGGGATTGGAAAAACAATGACAGCAAGAAAGATTATGTTTGACTGGGCAGCTGGAGAGCTTTATAAAGAAAAGTTTGATTATGCTTTCTACATAAATTGTAGGGAAGTGAACTTTGGCAGTGAGCAAGGAAGAATTGCTGATTTGATTTTAAAGAATTGTCCTAATAAAAATGCACCAGTTGAAGAGATTTTGATAAATCCAGAGAAACTCCTGTTTATAATTGATGGTTTTGATGAATTGAGATTTTCCTTGGATCAGCCAGAAGACAATCTATGCTCTGATCCCTGTGAGAAGCAGCCAATGGAAATTACATTGAGCAGTTTAGTTCGGAAAACTGTTCTTTTTGAATCCTATGTAATAATCACTACGAGACCAACTGCTCTGGAGAAACTCAGACAGTGTTTGGAATGTGCACGTTATGCAGAGATCTTGGGGTTTTCTGCAGCTGAGCGGGAGGAATATTTCCACAAGTTTTTTGGGAATGAAGAAAAAGCAAGAAAGGCCTTTAACTTTGTCAAAGAAAATGAAATGCTCTTCACCATGTGCTTTGTCCCCATTGTGTGTTGGATAATTTGCACGGTTCTGAAACAACAGATGGAAGCAGGTGAAGATCTTGCACAAACATCCAAAACAATCACTGGTGTATATATGCTCTATCTTTTCAGTTTATTAAAGGGTCACAGCAGCAATTCAAAGAAGCACACACCAGCTAACTTGAAGGGACTTTGCTCCTTGGCTGCAGATGGAATCTGGAGGCAGAAAATACTCTTTGGGGAAGAAGAAATCAAGAAGCACGGCTTAGATATATCTGACTCTCTCTTTCTGAATGAGAACATGTTTCAGAAAGATATTGACTGTGAGTGTGTCTACAGCTTCATTCACTTGAGTTTTCAAGAGTTTTTTGCAGCTTTGTTTTACGTGTTGGAGAAAGAAGAAACAACAACCGTGGAAGATTCAGAAACTGCTATGAACAATGTGAAAAAATTGTTAGAAAACTATGGAAAGTCTAGAAATTACTTAATGTTAACAGTGCGATTCTTGTTTGGTCTCTTAAATGAAGAGAGAATGGAGGACATGGAGAAAAAACTTAGCTGCAAAATTTCTCCCAAAATTAAACCAGATTTACTACAGTGGGTTAAAACAAAACCAAAAATATCGTCTTTGTCCCTGGAGTCTGAGGAGCTGTTCTTGGAGCCTGATGAGGAGTTGTCATCCTTTAAACGTAATGCTGAGATGATTTACCAGCTTGAGGAGTTTCACTGTTTGTATGAAATTCAAGAAGAGAGTTTTGTGCAAAGTGCACTCAATCGCTTCACTGAGCTATATTTAGCTGAATATAATTTTACCAAAATGGATCAAGTGGCTCTTTCATTCTGTCTAAAAAACTGTTGTAAGCTGGAGACGCTCTATCTAAATCTGTGTACGTTTGGATTTGAAGACCCGAATGAAGATTCCCTACGGCCACCCAAGCAGCCACGTTTGTAAGTAGTGTCTGAGATGGAAACACGCCTACATAATTTCTTAAGTAGAGAAACATATATTGTGGAGGGAGAAGGTCATTTAAAAAGGAAAGATGGCAGCAGTACGAGTGACAAAGGTCTTACGGCTGAACTTCAGATCAGTGGGAGAATCTGACATGTCAATGAGGCATTAAGTACCAAAGCAGCTGGTGATTTCAGCCGTAAAACTGAAAGGACCTTGTGGAGGTGTGTGTGTGTGACTTTCTGTTCCCTCAGCTGGAATAACACTTGTGAGCCCTGCTGCCTCCTGTTTCCAAGGAGGCCAGGAAGATGGCGCTGCTCTGGGGCTGCAGAGAGTCACCCTCTCAACCACATTAAGGTGTTCACTGAAGAAACACAACTGCTTAAGCTGGGTGCCCAAATAGTGACATTCAGGGCAAGGCACAAAAAGGATCTTTAAAATCTGAGTTACACAAGTTACTGTTAAGTGGAAGAGGGAGGGGGAAAAACAAAAACATCCCCACACACCTATCCTTTTCTTCACCTCATGTGGAGGGTCAATAATCTCCTCCTCCTCCACCCCTGTAGGCCTCTCACCCCCGCAGGGGTGCTCCTCCTGACCCAAGCCAAACACTCCAGGAAGGTCCCACTCCCTCCCTTGTCAACCTCTGTCTCAGTAAGGGGATTCACATCTGCATAATCTTGTCCCCTGCCACAGAGATGGGACACTGGAAAAGGGTGCCGGAATCAGAAGAGGACCAATTCACTGAACATGTGTTAACTGATGACAGAAAAAAAATCTGCCCCATATTTTCAGTGCATGCTGCACTTTGCGCAAAATATGTGAGGGCAAGAGTGAGGTGATTATGGGTGGCTGGGAACAGGGAATGCAGAGAGGTTCTAGAGTAGCAGCCATGTTAGTCTGTATCTCTAAAAAGAAAAGGAGGACTTGTGGCACCTTAGAGGCTAACAAATTTATTAGAGCATAAGCTTTAGCTCACTTCATCTGTTTTTCTGGATTCATGTCTTCAAGCTGGTGGACTTTTACCAGCCCCGAAAAAAACAGTGCAATGCTCGAGTCCATTTCAAGCCCTTCTGTTTTATACCGGTTCTTATAGCATGCTCATCACTATCATCTGAGGGATTGCCAGTAGCATGCTCATCACTATCATCTGAGGGATTGCCAGCGTTAAGACATGAGACACTGTCAGGTGGTGTTTGTTCTCTCATCCTCTCCTCAGAGGGAGAAGTGTGTGCAGCGGGGGTGAAAGTAACGTAAAAGACTTACCGGTAAGGGGACCTGACTCTGGGACCCTGGAAGGGGTGGGGCCTCGGGCAGAAGGGGTGGGGCTGGGGGAGTCAGCCTCTCCCAACCAGCCCTTCCACGCTACCCGACCTGCACCACCTGGGACTCCGGCAGTGATTTAAAGCAGCAGCAGCTGCCCCGTTTGCTCCCCCATGTCCGTGGCCCTGGGGAGGGAGGGGTGGCAAAAGGGGCAGTGACGTTAAAGTGCTGCCATGGCAGTGTTTTAACGTCGGCTGTGTACGGGCCGGTACCGGCGGCCACTTCTTACCGGTGCGCCGTACTGGCCCGTACCGTCCCACTTTCACCTGTGATGTGCAGTGTCACGTTTTGCTTGTGTGTGTGTGTGTGTGTGTGTGTGTGTGTGTGTGTGACCATGGGATGGCTCCCTGGTGAATCCCACTCACAGACTCATGGAGTAACTCATATGCAGTGTATGCTTACGCCATCTGAGAGGATATTATCATGTTCAGGAAAGAGAATTAAAATCTGTTTCCAGAGATCAACATAGAAAATTTCTATTCTCTCTTTTTAGGGAACAGCATTGGGATGAGCCGACATGTTCACCTATTTACCTGCTCTGTCAAGCACTGAAGGATCCAAACTGTAAATTAAAGAAACTAAAGTAAGACGCTTTTTTTTCCTTTTCAAAACCCTCCTATTATTGCTGTTATCCCAGAAGTTCTACAGCACCGTAGCTCTCCTGACCCTGTCTGCTGTAGTGACTGTATAGAATTGTTTAGGTGCTCAGGAATTTAAATTTCCATTTACCGTATACTCCCTATTGCCCAAATAGCTTGGGGGACACAGATTTTCTATGGATAATCGGGAGTTTGGATAGTCAGGAGGCAGGGGCATGTCCCCTCTCAATCACTTCCATGACAGCGGGGCCGTAGAGAGCTCCCTGCGCTGCCTCCTACGCTGATCCCTGCAGGAGCAAGGTGCGGCGGCTGGAGTGGTCTTCAGGGGGTAGAACAGACAGCCCCAGCCAAGACTGCTCTGCTCTGCCCTGCCAGCACCACAGCCTTCTTGCACTCGTGTAACGCCGACAGACCCTGGTTGCCAGTGGGCAGGATCGAACCGGGGACCTCTGGAGCTTAGTGCATGAGCCTCTACAGCATGAGCTAAAAGCCACCTGCCTGTTAGCTGCGGCTGTAGAGCAGACTCATTTTATCTCTCTCTCGCTCTCAGTGGACTCGGTGCCTCTAGATGGGACAGAACACCACACCCAGGAGGTGTGTGGGTTACACTTGCACCTGCAGAAATCACCTGCAGGGAAGGCTATGGTTCTGGTGGGGCAGAGCAGAGTCCTGGTCTGGGTTCTCTGCTGTCACACACCAAGGTGTAGGTGGTGCAACCTAGTGGGCGGAGCAGGAGTCTGGCCTAGTGGTTGGAGCAGAACCAGAGGGCAGAACCAGAGTTGTGGTCAGGAGACAAGCTGGTGGTCAGAGTCAGGGGTCAGGACAGAACCAAAGGGCAGAGCTCGGGCTGTGGTCAGGAGACCAGCCGGTGTCAGAGTTAGGGACTCAGGAGTTCAGAGACAGGCAGGAGCTTGGCTGGAGTGGAGCAGGCAAAGGCTGGACAGGAGGGAGGTCTGGTGCCAATGTAGGTGTGGAACGCATCAAGCAGCCACCGTGCTGTTCTTGCTACAGGTTTCAATGATGATCTGTTGGCTCTTTTGATCAGTCACTGTCACTTAGTGAGGGTTTATTGGTCCCAGCTGAGCTCATTGGGTTGCTAGGCAACCAAGCCTAGAGGCGGTTTTGTTCATGACATCTGCTCTGCCCTGCTGGGACTGCAGCCTCCCCTCCACACCTTGCACCCGCAGGTGTCACCAGCCCAGTGGCAGTGCAGGGAGCCCTCTGCAGCTCCGTTGGCATGGCCCCGCTCGCTCACTCCCATGACAGCAGGGCTGCAGAGGGCTCTCTGCGGTGCTGCAGGGCTGGTGACAGCCGATCCCTGCAGGCCCAAGGTCTCTGCTCTAGTCCACATTATCCGAATCCTTATCTTGTCCCCTAACATGAGATGCGTGCTGCAGAGGGTATGTGTCCTCCAGCATGAGGTATGTGAGACAAAAGCTGTGAGAAACACGTAGCCAGGATGATGGGCACATTTAGGTGAAAGTTCAAGATGTTCCTGGGAATGAATCTCAGAGGAGTCTATACTATGACCTTAGCTTTGTAAAGTCTGGTAAGGTGGATCAGTCACTAGAGTCTGAGACTCATTTGCTATCTGAGTTACAGTCATGCTCAGTAGGAAAATGATCTTCCACATAAGAAAATTAAGCTCAAGTTAAAACGAATGCTTCAAAGGAGCTTATGACACAGGAGCTGTTTAATGGGTGTTCAGAAGTGTCAATCCCCATATGAACCAGAGGATAATGGCTGCAGAGACACTTTGTTTGGTTCCTGATAGGCTGGAATGGCTGACAAATGCCCCTGGATGGAGTTAGTCTTTAGTGTAGACTCAGATGAAGGAGTCAGTCAAGCTGTTTTTCTGTGGCGCAAATACAGGGGTCCCATGGACATGTCTGCATCCCACCAGAAACCCTTTTCACTGGACATTATTGGTACTTCTCAGAGTTGGCTGATATGATTCCAGGAATCATAGAATCATAGAATATCAGGGTTGGAAGGGACCTCAGGAGGTCATCTAGTCCAACCCCCTGCTCAAAGCAGGACCAATCCCCAATCAAATCATCCCAGCCAAGGCTTTGTCAAGCCTGACCTTAAAAACTTCCAAGGAAGGAGATTCTACCACCTCCCTAGGTAACGCATTCCAGTGTTTCACCACCCTCTTAGTGAAAAAGTTTTTCCTAATATCCAACCTAAACTTCCCCCACGGCAACTTGAGACCATTACTCCTTGTCCTGTCCTCTTCTACCACTGAGAATAGTCTAGAACCATCCTCTCTGGAACCACCTCTCAGGTAGTTGAAAGCAGCTATCAAATCCCCCCTCATTCTTCTCTTCCGCAGACTAAACAATCCCAGTTCCCTCAGCCTCTCCTCATAAGTCATGTGTTCCAGACCCCTAATCATTTTTGTTGCCCTTCGCTGGACTCTCTCCAATTTGACATGAGCTCTTGTCTATCGCCCTGTACTCTGTCAGGAGCCAAGCTGTCAGGGAGAGGGCTCCAGCGTAGGATGGAGCAAGGTGTCTTCATTTTACATGATGATCCAAGACTAGACTCTCAGCCTGATGGGATCATCTTTGATCATCTGCACCACAGCTGAGAGCCGTACCTGTCCTGGCCAGTATGAGGCTCTGAGGATTATAGAACCCTTGTCTCTTCTGAGATGTGCCAGTGCCTTTGTTATAAGGTGCTGGAATCAAGGTATGCAGGAGCATCCTTCTCCAGGGATAGAGAAGACATCCCTTGCTAGCACTCTTCTCGGGACTATAGATTCTATGATTCCATAACAGACCACTGTCATCCAGACTGACCTCGTCTAGAACACAGGCCATAGAACTTCCCCTAGAGCATATCTTTTAGAAAAACATCCAATCTTGATTTTAAAATTGCCAGTGAATGGAGAATCCACCATGACCCTTCCTAAATTGTTCCAATGGTTAATTACTCTCACTTAACATGTATGCCTCATATCCAGTCTGAATTTGTCTAGCTTCAGTGTCCAGCAATTGGATCCTATTGTACCTTTCTCTGCTAGAGTGAAGAGCCCATTATAAAATATTTGTACCCCATGTAGGTACTTATAGACTGTGATCAAGTCACCCTTTAAACTTCTCTTTGTTAAACTAAAATGATTGAGCTCCTTGAATCTATCACTATAAGACAGGTTTTCTAATCCTTTAATCATTCTCATGGATCTTCTCTGAACCCACTCCAATTTATCAACATCTTTCTTCAGTTGTGGACACCTGAACTGGACACAATATCACACAAGACCCTCATACAGAGGTAAAATAACCTCCATACTCCTGCTTGAGATTCCTTTCGTTATGCATCCAAGGATCACATTAGCTCTTTTGACCACAGCGTTGCACTGGGAGATCATATTCAGCTGATTATCAACCACAATCCCCGAATCTTTTTCAGAGTCATTGCTTCCAAGAACAAAGTCTCCCATTCTATAAGTATGACCTACATTCTTTGTTCCTAGATGTTTACATTTACATTTGGCCTTATTAAAACGTATATTTGTTTGCTTGCATCCAGCTTACCAGGCGATCCACTGTGTATCAATGACCGGTCCTCTTCATTATTTACCACTCCTCCAATTTTTGTGCCATCTGCAAACTTTATCAGAAATGATTTTTTGTTTTATTACAGGTCATTGATAAAAATGTTAAATAGCATAAGGTCAAGAACTGCTTCCTATGAGACCCCACTAGAAGTACACCTCAATGATGACTCCCCATTTACAGTTACGTTTTAAGACCTATCAGTTAGCTAGTTTTTAATCCATTTTAATGTGTGCCGTGTTAATTTTGTATCATTCTAATCAAAATGTCTTGCAGTAGCAAGTGAAATGCCTTGCAGAAGTCTACGTATATTACATCAGTACTGTTCCTTTATCCATCAAATCTGTAATCTCATCATAAAGAGATATCAAATTAGTTTGACAGGACATATTTTTCATAGAACCATACTGATTGGCACTAACTGTATTTCCCTTCTATAATTCTTTATTAATCAAGTCCCAGATCAGCCACTCCATTAACTTGCCTGGGATCAATGTCAGGCTGACAAGCCTATAATTATCTGGTTCATCCCATTTACCCTTTTAAATATTGGCACAATACTAGCTTTCTTCCAGCCTTCTGGAACTTCCCCGCTGTTCCAAGGCTTACTGAAAACCAACTTTAATGGCCCAGTGAGCTCCTCAGTCAGCTCTTTAAAATCTCGGTGAGCATGGGGGCATGGCTCAAACAACAAACAAGATAGTGGTTTAATGTATCTGTCCGCAATAAACTGGGGAGAAATTAAAACAATTTAAGAAGATAAAAAGAACTAAGACAAACTGAATCCACAGATCTGTGCCCTAAATATGAATAACCCCTCTTGGAGCCAGTTTTAAAAAGAAGGCTGAAGGAAGCTGGATAGCTCCCAATGCCAGAGAGCTGACTCTGAGGGAGAATATCCAACAACAGAATCCAGAGCCCTCAGCCTGCAGAATATATTAATAATGACTATGCAAATGTGGAGATGTTGAACTGGACCCTCATTATCCTGTAAAGAGACAGAGGGTGAGTGCAATGAGATTTAAAAAAATAATAATTAAAATTGCACTATTGTGTCTGGGGGAGGAAGTGTGTCATCAGTGGCCATTTTGGAAAGGTCAGACAAACAAAGGGGAAGTGTGGTGGCAGCCATCTTGAGAGAGGTGTAACAAGCAGGAAGGAAAGACAAGAAGATGTAGACGTCTGGGAAAGGAAAGATCTCCTGTGTACAAACATCTGACTCCCCCAAAACAAAGACATGGCCACAAAAAGTAGTAATGGCCCTTCAGCAAACAAACTATGGAGGCAGGTGGAGAAGCACCAGTCACTAAGGCTGATCTGAAGGACCTGCTGTTAGAAATCAAAGGAATGAATAAGGAAATGAGGGAAGAGTAATGCAGGCTTACATTACAGAGATAAAAATAAAATGAATGATAAACTAACAGATGTGGAAATAGGATTAAATGAACAATCCAACAGAATTACTAATCTAGATTGAAGAATCCAAATAACTGAAAAAGAACAAGAAATAGAATTGAAGCTGCAGGACATGAAAATTAGAGAATGCAGGAATAACATAAAGATTAAAGGTTTTCCGGAGGAGACTCAAGGGAGAAATCTGCTGGATACATTGGTCAATATTTTTCATACCATTAATACTGGATAATAAAGATGCATTCATACTGAGAGGGCTCACAGATCTCTTTTCCCCAGGCCCCAAGCAGGCTCCAGACCAGATATGGGGTTGTCCATCTACACTGCTATTAAGACAAGGATAAAATACTGAGGGTGATGAGGGAGAGAGCTGAATCACTGATGATTCTTAATCAGCCCATACAAATGTTCCCAGATCTGGCAATGACAACCCTTAGAAAGTGAAGAGAATTTACTAGGTGACCACAATTCTTAGAGAGAACAATATAAGATACAAGAGGGGTTTCCCATTTAGATTGGCCTTTAGATGGAAGAGCAGATATCTGTCTCAGGTCCAAAAGAGAGGAAACCAGTACTTATGGATATGGGTACAGGCAAATCAGCTCAAGAACAATCTGAAGGGGATGAAGGGGATGAAGGGCATCGGTCCTCCAGGTCGCCAAGAATCAGTGAGATCAAAGAGACCAAAATAGCTCAAAAAGATGCATCATTAAGACAACTGGACAGACATGAGAGCAAAGGAAAAAGTCCAGATCCCAAAGAACACAATCAGTATTTCAAGACATTACAATAAATAATGGATATTTTATCCATGTGGTTATAGTGACAAAGGGTTAGAGTTAAATGGAAGCTGCATGCAGGATAGTTTACTCTGTGTGGATACAGTATCCTTAATGGTTATAAGATTATAGTTTTTTTAACGTTGTGATTTATATTTTTATTGTATAAACAAAAATTAATAACAAAATAGCAGGAGACCTAGATCTGCCTTTTTGAAGTAAGTTTGACTTTAAAGTAATCACAAACATTCCAAAATTTATATTAATTGGAAATGGATCATCTATGGTGGAATATTTTAAGAATAAATTAACTCAAAGATAGCATTATAATCTCAGAATGCTCAATATTACAAAGGTGTTTGATAAGATTATATAAGGCTTGGTTCTTGAAACATTAAAAAAAGAAAGAAAAGAAAACCTCCCTTCAGCAGGGAGCTAACATGCCCCCGAGGACGTAAGGAAAGTCTGGATTCTCACTGATAAAGTATCATGGGTAGCCGTGTTAGTCTGGATCTATAAAAGCAGCAAAGAGTCCTGTGGCACCTTATAGACTAACAGACATATTGGAGCCTAAGCTTTTGTGGGTGAATACCCACTTCGTCGGATACATGCATCCGACAAAGTGGGTATTCACCCACAAAAGCTTGTGGTCCAATATGTCTGTTAGTCTATAAGGTAGCACAGGACTCTTTGCTGTTTTCACTGATAAAGGGGACCAGATGACAATGGGAGAGTGCATAGGGAGGGGAATGAGAGGGAAACAGAGGATAAGAGAACAGAAACATGTTAAATACTGTTATATGTTTCAACAGAAAAATTATACTAAAAACTTGGGGCTCAGAATTGAAAATATAGTAAATAAGATGCAGAGTCAAGGTACAATAATACAGGTGTTAAAAAAAGGGAAAGGAAAAGGAAAAGTGAATCTTAAAATTACTACGTGTAGGATGTGAACTCTGTCTAAAATATCTTACTTAAAGAACAGGCACAAATGTAATGGGGACATGGCATCTGGCTGGGGTAATATACTGGGTGAGAACAGGCTTGGGAGTTATAGGTGAGTTTATTGTGCAATGATTGTTAATGTTAAGGGGGATGAACAATCCAACAAAAAGGAGAAGCGTATTCTGCTCACTGAAAAAAAGATTTTCCTAGTGTAATTTAGTTACAGGAAACACACTTGAAGAAAAATGACGATAAATAATAAACTACCTTGTCTCCCCAGGGCAATCTAATAGAAGAAGGATGGCAATATTCTTTGCTAAATGCTTCCATTTTATTTTTTCAGCACAACTCATAGATACAGAAGGCAGATATATTTTAATTCAGGGGCCCTTGAAAGATAAACTTCTCACATTAGCCAATGTACCTGCTCCCAGTCAAGGGCAAGCTTCCTTTGTTAATAGTTTTTTAGGGGTTTATGAAGTTTTAGGGACGGGGATATTATTCTAGGGGGGATTTTAACAGGGTGCTTAATCCCACTTTGGATCGATCAAATATACCCAGAGGGCATTTGAGAAAAGAAAGTGCAAATTTGTTGCATCACTTAGAAAATGTCTGGCAGGAGATGAGTCTGGATGTTGGGAATGATACATATTCTGCTACTTATGGATCTTATTTCAGTATTTATATGATTTTTATTCTAGGACCTTGGCTAATTTATTAAAAAAAGAGCTTTGTTATATGACCCCCTTAGAATTAAAGAGCTGGAATACAATTTTCAGAAGTGCGTATATATAGTAATAAGAAAGAGATCAATAAAAGTGAGTTCTGGGATGCCAAAAAGGTGGTAATGAGGGAGCGCCTTATAAATAAAGCACCATACCTCAAAAAGACGAGAGAGCATGAAGAAGAGAGTTTGGTTAATAAACTTTCTATTTTGGAAGGTAGACATAAATCGACAGAACATACAAGAGCGTATAAGAAAATAAGTGAGATAAGAGGGAAGATTAGCTTGTTACAAACAGGTACAGCCGAGTAAACACTTTTATATATTCAACAAAAATATTATGAAAAGGACAATAAGGCTGATCGGCTTTTCCCCGGAAAGTTAAAAAAGAAATCAGCCTTCCCCCTGATTAGAAATAAAAAGGGAGATTTAGTAACTGGCATCAAAGAGATCTCTGAATTGTTTGCTAACTTGTCCATACTTAGTATGCTTCATAACAGCCAAACCCTGAACTTATAAATAGATATTGGAGAAGTGTGATGCTACCTCAACTCTCAATGGATTATGGGGCAGCTCGTGATAGGCGAATTGCTGCAGAGGAATTTGAAGTTGTAATTATGACTTTAATATCCAACAAAGCTCCAGGTCCCAGTAGGGTTTCTGGCATCTCTCTGATAATATCAGAAGAACTCTCAGTGTGATCTATAATGTTAATTCTAGCAATTCTTCTGGTGTGCTGCTTTCTTTTGATGCTGAGAAAGCCTTTGACCGGCTGGAGTGGGAGTACCTCAGGCAGATTTTGGTATGGTTTGGTTTTGGAAATCAGTTTTCTACAGGCATTTTGGCCCTGCATTCTCATCCTCAAGTGTCTGCTTTGGTTAATGGTCATCACTCCCCTTCCTTTAATTTGTTTAGGGGTATGAGGCAGGGTTGTTCCTTATCCTCCCTATTGTTTGCTTTGGCAATGGAGCCATTTGCAATAAATGTGAAAAACAGCCCCTAGAAAAGGCATCAAAACATCTCCTAGATTAGAACACAAAATAGCGTGTATGCTGATGTCTTGTTGTATTTGCAGGATCCAGAAGCCTCATTAAAAATGATAGAATAATTGGTTTTGAAATTTGGGCAGGTATCAGTCTTCAAAATAAAGGATGACAAATCTGAAATTTTTAGGAATTGATATTCCTGAAGGGGTCAAAACAAACTGTTGGCAGGTACATACATTTAAAAGGCTAAGGAATCTTTAAAATGTTTAGGAATAAATATTGTGGAGAAACATAAAAATTCTTTTTAAAGGCAAATTATCCTCCACTGTGAAATAAAATAATAAAGTACTTGGAAGAATGGAACTAATATGAAATTTCTTGGGTAGGTAGGGCAGCCTCGGTAAAGATGAATTTCCTCCCAAAGTTATTATTTTTGTTTCTGTGGATCTCTGTTGGTATCCCTGACATGACATTAAAAACATGACAGGATGTGCTATTAAAATTAATATGGAAACATAAAAGACAAAAGTTCTAAAGTTTTGTTTAAGCCTATAAAGTGAATTGGACTAGTTTCCCCCTAATTTGTCGTCTTCTTCTTATTATGCATCACAATGGAAAATATATGATAAATTAGGTTCACAATAGACCATCTGAACATTGGGTAAAACTTGAACAAGACTGGAGCTCAGACGCAGCTATTTATAGTAATTATTGGTTTTAAGAAAAAATTTAGGTCACCAAAAATAAAAGTCACCCATTCATCCAGTCTACCTTAGTCACTTTGGACAATTTTTTTTAAAATTTGTGTTGCGAAAGGCCCTCTTCCTTAGGTATATTCATTAATAATCAGGAAATTATCCCTAGAAAATATCAAAGTGACTATTCATTGTGGGTAGGAGCTGAGATGACTCAATTTGGACAGCTGTTCCGGGGTCCTGATTTAAAATCACACCAAGAGATATGTAATAAGGTAAAAATCCTGTATTTTCAATATTTACAAGTCGAACACTTTATTGTGAAATCTAGTTACAAGACTGCTCTATCTAGACCTTTAACCGCATTTCAGGAGTTGCCCCAGGAGCAAGCTGGAACAAAAGGTTTAATTGCTAAGACATATACAATTTTGATTGAAAAAGATGTTGATGAGAAAACAACCCAGATGAAAATATGGGAGAAGGATTTGGACAAAGAAATTGATCTGGATGAGCGGGTCCCTATATGACAAAGGGGATATACATCTTCAATTTGTGTAGCTCATAAATAATTTTTTTTATAAACTACTGTATTCATGGCATATTGCTTCAGTTAAGATCCATTATATTTTTGCTACTAAGGAGGTGCTCTCTTGGAGGGGTAGCAGGAAAAGGGGAACATACTTGCATATGTGGTTGTTGTGTCCAGGAATTTGATAGTTTTGGGAGGAAATTGTTAAAGATTTTCATCTTATGACAAAATGCCAGCTTCCTGGGAGATGCCCTGACCTGCTTAATTAATGCTCCAGTACAGGATCTATGTTTTAAACTGAAAAACAAATTAATTTCTTTTTTATTGTTAGCAGTAAGACTTTGTATTGCACATTATTGGAAAATTGTAGGACTTCTCCTATGGAATTGTGGTATAGTAAAATATGTGCTGTCCTTGCGCTGGAAATGCTTTCAGACCAAATACGTACACAAGCGAGAGGCCAAAAAGAGGATAGGCATTTAGAAATTTGGTTACCCTTTTTAGCATACTCAGAGGAGGAGAGCTCCCCAACCAGCAAGCCAGAATCTTTAGCCAGATTCTATGAATATTAACTGGATCCTGAATAAGTAATAAATAAGGTACAATGTGGTATTTTATTGTAACTTTGCCTTACTAAAAAGTTTCAGAAATAAAAAATCTGTATGAGCAGAAGGCTAGTAGCTTCTTGTTCAGATGGGTGGCAAAGACCTCTGGTGTCCACCAATGGAGGAAGATGTGGTCTCTTTGTTATAATTTCCTATCATTGCACTACTGCAGGTGCAGTGCCCCTGCAGGTAGCAACAGACACCCGCATTTTTACTTAGAGCATGGTTAGGTGACACCGTGGTTAATAACACTGGCAGGCAGTCTGCACCAAGGGAGCTGAAATGGTGAGAGACTATAAGAACAATTTCATTGTGGGTATATCCACAATGCAACAACAACAACAAAAAACCCGGTGGGACCGAGACTCAGAGCCCAGGTCAGCTGACTCGAGCTGGTGGGGCTCAGGCTGCAGGGTTATAAAATTGCAGTGTAGGAGTCCGGGCTCTGAGACCCCACAAGGCAGGAGGGTCTCAGAGCCCAGCTCCAGCCTGAGCCTGAATGTCTACAGTGCAGTTTTATAGCCCTGCAGCCCAAGCCCTGCCAGCCTGAGTCAGGTGGCCAAGGCCAGCTGCAGCCGCGCCATGGGTTGTTTATTGCACTGTGGACATGCCCTGTAGGTCCAGCCTATGAGACTCGGCTTCCTAGGGAAATTCCAGCCTTTTCTAGTCTATGGTCCAGCCCAGAGAAAATGGGAGAGGGAGAGAGGACGGAAAAGCTGGCAAAATGGAACCCATCCCTGAGTCCTGAATGTTCAACACTAAGTATCCCATAGATGGAGGCTTGTTTGCTGAGCCCTAAGTAGAAATGATGCAACAGAGAGAAGAATGGGCCCCCCCCCCATTCACAGAACTGTAACATACCTTCCAGCAGCGTGTTCATTATTTCCCAGTGAGATTCCTTTCGCTCCCTTTCTTTCCCGTCCTCTGACCCCTCATTGATAATAATTTCTTTATTAGGGGAAACCCAAGTGTTTCTGCTCAGGGGATGGAGTTTGGGAACTTTGCCTTTGAATAACATTCGTGTGTGGCCAGTGAGAGCTACAGGTGCAGGTGGATTGAAACCTACAAATGGTCATATGATCCTCAGCATCCACTAGCACAATGCTGTGGATTTTATTCCCAGAATAAAGCACTCTTTCTAGGAACACACTGGTACCCACTGAGGAACCGGACAGACAGAGGTGCTCATTTTCCTCTCTGTTTATCTGTCTCCTGCAGGCTTACTAACGGCCATCTTACCGACGCTTGTTATAGGGATCTCTCTTCTGCTCTCAGTACCAAACAGACCCTGACTGAGCTGGACCTGTCAATGAACAACCTGGGAGACTCGGGTGTGAGACTACTGTGTGAGGGACTGAACCATCCAGCCTGCAAACTGCAGAGACTGGGGTGAGTATTTGCAGGTTTCTTTCTGTAAAGAACTCAGCAGGCCACGAGGATGGTGTGTGATGTCAGCTCTTGTAGGAGCATGGAGAGGCTGAAATCTGTGTGTCCCTCCAGCATCAGGTGTGTCAGTGGCTCCCAACAGTCTGATGGCTGGTCATTTTTGGAGAATGGAAGTGATAAATAGTTTAGTCTGCAGAAGAGAAGAATGAGGGGGGATTTGATAGCTGCTTTCAACTACCTGAAAGGGGGTTCCAAAGAGGATGGCTCTAGACTGTTCTCAATGGTAGCAGATGACAGAATGAGGAGTAATGGTCTCAAGTTGCAGTGGGGGAGGTTTAGATTGGATATTAGGAAAAACTTTTTCACTAAGAGGGTGGTGAAACACTGGAATGCGTTACCTAGGGAGATGGTGGAATCTCCTTCCTTAGAGGTTTTTAAGGTCAGGCTTGACAAAGCCCTGGCTGGGATGATTTAACTGGGAATTGGTCCTGCTTCGAGCAGGGGGTTGGACTAGATGAGCTCCTGAGGTCCCTTCCAACCCTGAGATTCTATGATTCTATGATTCTATGAAATAAGAACGGTCCCAAACTGGAGCACTAATTCCAAACTCCCCTAAAAGTGATCTTCACTGAAATGGATTTTTGAATAAAAATTGAAGCATAATCTCATCTTCTGAGGGAAAAGCCCATTTTAAACACCACTTCATGATCTTTAAAACTATTTTACATATATTGTGCATCTAAGCATCGAAGGCAGAGGTGTGAAACTCACTCAGGGAAGAGGCCTGATTTGTATGGTTAATTGTAGTCCAGGGTATAAATACAATGTACTCCCTGTAATGCACAATAGACTCCTCCCCTGGTAGCAACAATCAAGGGGACAATTTGGGCTTATGTAGTAACTAATTGTTTTGTTTATTATTTGTTCCGTGCTTTCTTGCCACATTCCTCATCAGTGAGAAAATCTGCTCCCCTTTAAGGTCACTGCATTTCTGCCCTTGGTTTCTCTTCCTTCTCCATCCTTCTTTCTGTTTCTCTTCCTCTTGCTGGTGTTTGGGAGTTTGCTCTGTTCCATGTCTCTGCATTTTCTTCTCTGTAGCAACTTCCAATCCGCAAGCTACTGGGTTTCATGCCCACCCCTTCCTACCTCTTCCAGCCACCAAAATGATCAGTGATTTAAAGCCCATTGATGATGGTTCAGTGTCAATATTAACTAAGTTGATACTCCAGTCAGAATACGAGGCAACAGGAGAGTTCAGACCCCCGAGTTGTTGTTTCAGGCTGTCTGCCGACTCAGGTAAACATTATTGTATCTGTTACACTGGATTCACATTGAGAAGGTGATCTCTGCTGCCATGAGGGCTAGAAACTTACTTTGTTTAAATGGCAGCTTAGATTTTGGAGAATCTGAGAATGTCATATGGGCTGCATAAATATATCATGCACATCAGATCCTCCTGCAGGCTGCATGCTTGGTGCCCGCAGTGTAAGGGGTTCCCAGGTTCCATGGCTGATCTGGGCAGGGTTAAGGAAGTAAAGGGGAAGCTGGTGTGGAGGAAGCTATCTAATGGGGAGGCACTGTCCTTTACCCTTCAAGCTGACTATGTCTTGGGAAGTTATTACCCAGTATGATGAGTTGATTTCCTCTTGCTTTTAGATCTTGTTTTTCACAATAAAGCAAGACTCGATGAAAGGGACTTGAAGTGAGTTGTAGCTGGGACTTAATTTTTCCTCACCAGCTGCTGAGTCTGCCCATTGGCTTACATTGTGCCATAGGGAAAGAGGAAACCCTGTATTTGGAATACTCCCTTGGGAAAGGCCAAACTCAGCCTTTGGTGAGCAACATCTAGGCCTCGGTGGACAAACCTAAGCCTATGTCATGGTTACAAGGCTAGCTACACCCTGTCCCCTTTCAGGTCTTTCTGAGTGCACCCACCTCAGGCCCTGGGCCCCTAGTCCTTGCTTCTCTCTGGGTGGAATCATGCAACTTCCCCACTCTTAGACCAGGCCCAGGGTAGCAGTCCCCTTTGTGTTCACTGTGATGGCCCTGCAAGTCTGACCGGTTCAGCCAGTACCTGTGTATCCACTGCGATTATCCTGCGGGTCTAAGTGGGTTCAACACCTGTGATTCTTCCCTTCGGGAGTCTCTGACTAGTCAAACTCAGTGGCCAGAACAGCCTTCTGAGAACACAAGTATTGTTTATTTAATAAGAAGAAAGCCTTTTAGGGGAAAAAAAGGTTTCAAAACATCAGAGTCTACATGCATAGTTATCTTACCCGGAATCCTATCACTCCCACCCCCGTCTCCACTGGAGATCTAGGCTGGTCTAGCTTCCTCAGACACTCTAGTAGATTCTAGGGTGTGACCCTCTGTTTCCCTTTGCCTTAGCTCCCTAGGTGTGTCTCCTTAAACCCTTCTATGGTCCCCTAGTGTAAAAGTGGAATCTTGTGTCCCAGCAGGAGGGGAAGCCAGTATCACCCAGGCTAATAGTTCTGGCATTGTCCCTTGAGGGTGTGGTGTTAGGTGTTTATCTCAAGCAATCTCCCCCTTCCTGACAGCCCTGCTATTAAGCTGGCAGTATGAAGTTGGTCATGGCAAGTCAGCAGGAGCTAGAGGTGTAGGTATTTTCTTCTGGAGGTGGGCAGATCTACTTGCGGGAAGTGTGCATTGCTTATTTGCACCCTTTTGAAGCATAGTCAGCTTTGCATGCTGTAGGTCATTTTAATCTGTTATGGCCCTCCAGGCAGTTTTAAGAGTGATGGCATCTCGTCAAAGTTTGCGGGATCTATATGAGCCAACCCATATAAATTAGATGTGAATGTATGGCTAAGGCGGCCACTAAAGGTATGGGTGGCTGTATTCAGCTCCGAATCAACAAGATGTGTGGGCTGATTCCTGCCCCACACTGCTGCACAATATTCTGCCGGATCAAACACTAGAGCTGGGACTGAAGTTTGCAGAACATTTGCCTCTTCTCCCCAGGAGGTGAACTTTTTCTTTAAATGAATGTTAGCCTGCAGTCCAGTTTGACTCCTAAATAAGTGACAACTGGCTGGAAAGGGAGTGGATGATCCTCCACACAGAGTGTAAGAGGCAGATTGATCAGGGAGCACATGGCCAGTGCTTCTGAGTTTCCACACTAAGGGCCAGATCCTCAGCTGCTGTCAATCAGCAAAGCTCCACTAACTTCAAAGTAGTTTGTCTGATTTACACCATCTCAGCGTCCTGCCTTGCGCATCACTGGAAATTCTGTCGAGGTTTCTTAAGGGAAGTCATTTGGCATCTATCGGTTTCTTCTTAACATTGTGCACTTGTACATAACATGTACAACACACCAGGGCTCAGTCATTCTATCTACCCTTTCAGTTCTTCCCGAATGCACTGCAGTTTAACTCCTAAGCTTCTGATCCCTATCCAGCCGCATCCCTTCCACATCATTTTGTCATAGTCCAACACACACGAATTTTCCACAAGCACCTTTAGGTTACTGTTTATTACATTGTCTGCTCAGAGCTGTGTTAAAATTTCACTAACAAAATGGCACTACTCCCAGTGCAGCTGCAAAGGTATTAACAATGGACAGTGGCATTTTCCCTAGGAGCAGGGCTAGGCGCTCCAGTGGTTAAGAATGTGGCAGGCAGTCTGCCACTGGTAGAAATGCAATGGTGAAAGATGGTAACAATTTTCATTGTAGGCCCAGCCCGTGAGACTGCCCTCCCTTGGGAAACTGAGGCCTCCTTTAGTGTGTGGTCAAGCCCAGGCAACATGGAGAGTGATGGGGGACTTGAGATAAGGCAAAATTCACCCATCCCTGAATGTTCAATACTGAGTATCCCATAGAGGGCAGCTTGTTTGCGGAGTCCTAAGTAGAAATGATGCCGCAAGAGAGAGAAGAAGTTTGAGGAAAGGAGTTTGAGGCGCAAGTGGTGTTCTCGTCCATCCTCCCCGTGGAAGGAAAAGGCCTGGGTAGGGACCGTCGAATCGTGGAAGTCAACGAATGGCTATGCAGGTGGTGTCGGAGAGAAGGCTTTGGATTCTTTGACCATGGGATGGTGTTCCATGAAGGAGGAGTGCTGGGCAGAGACGGGCTCCATCTTACGAAGAGAGGGAAGAGCATCTTTGCCAGCAGGCTGGCTAACCTAGTGAGGAGGGTTTTAAACTAGGTTCACCGGGGGAAGGAGACCAAAGCCCTGAGGTAAGTGGGAAAGCGGGATACCGGGAGGAAGCACAGGCAGGAATGTCTCTGAGGGGAGGGCTCCTGCCTCATACTGAGAAGGAGGGGCGATCAACAGGTTATCTCAAGTGCTTATATACGAATGCACAAAGCCTTGGAAACAAGCAGGGAGAACTGGAGGTCCTGGTGATGTCAAGGAACTATGACGTGATCGGAATAACAGAGACTTGGTGGGATAACTCACATGACTGGAGTACTGTCATGGATGGTTATAAACTGTTCAGGAAGGACAGGCAGGGCAGAAAAGGTGGGGGAGTAGCACTGTATGTAAGGGAGCAGTATGACTGCTCAGAGCTCCGGTGCGAAACTGCAGAAAAACCTGAGTGTCTATGGATTAAGTTTAGAAGTGTGAGCAACAAGAGTGATGTAGTGGTGGGAGTCTGCTATAGACCACCGGACCAGGGGGATGAGGTGGATGAGGCTTTCTTCCGGCAACTCGCAGAAGCTACTAGATCGCACGCCCTGGTTCTCATGGGTGACTTTAATTTTCCTGATATCTGCTGGGAGAGCAATACAGCGGTGCATAGACAATCCAGGAAGTTTTTGGAAAACGTAGGGGACAATTTCCTAGTGCAAGTGCTAGAGGAGCCAACTAGGGGGGGCGCTTTTCTTGACCTTCTGCTCACAAACCGGGTAGAATTAGTGGGGGAAGCAAAAGTGGATGGGAATCTGGGAGGCAGTGACCATGAGTTGGTTGAGTTCAGGATCCTGACGCAGGGAAGAAAGGTAAGCAGCAGGATACGGACCCTGGACTTCAGGAAAGCAGACTTCGACTCCCTCAGGGAACGGATGGGTAGGATCCCCTGGGGGACTAACATGAAGGGGAAAGGAGACCAGGAGAGCTGGCTGTATTTCAAGGAATCCCTGTTGAGGTTACAGGGACAAACCATCCCGATGAGTCGAAAGAATAGTAAATATGGCAGGCGACCAGCTTGGCTTAACGATGAAATCCTAGCGGATCTTAAACATAAAAAAGAAGCTTACAAGAAGTGGAAGGTTGGACATATGACCAGGGAAGAGTATAAAAATATTGCTCGGGCATGTAGGAATGATATCAGGAGGGCCAAATCGCACCTGGAGCTGCAGCTAGCAAGAGATGTCAAGAGTAACAAGAAGGGTTTCTTCAGGTATGTTGGCAACAAGAAGAAAGCCAAGGAAAGTGTGGGCCCCTTAATGAATGAGGGAGGCAACCTAGTGACAGAGGATGTGGAAAAAGCTAATGTACTCAATGCTTTTTTTGCCTCTGTCTTCACTAACAAGGTCAGCTCCCAGACTGCTGCGCTGGGCATCACAAAATGGGGAAGAGATGGCCAGCCCTCTGTGGAGATAGAGGTGGTTAGGGACTATTTAGAAAAGCTGGACGTGCACAAGTCCATGGGGCCGGACGAGTTGCATCCGAGAGTGCTGAAGGAATTGGCGGCTGTGATTGCAGAGCCATTGGCCATTATCTTTGAAAACTCGTGGCGAACGGGGGAAGTCCCAGATGACTGGAAAAAGGCTAATGTAGTGCCAATCTTTAAAAAAGGGAAGAAGGAGGATCCTGGGAACTACAGGCCAGTCAGCCTCACCTCAGTCCCTGGAAAAATCATGGAGCAGGTCCTCAAGGAATCAATCCTGAAGCACTTGCATGAGAGGAAAGTGATCAGGAACAGCCAGCATGGATTCACCAAGGGAAGGTCATGCCTGACTAATCTAATCGCCTTTTATGATGAGATTACTGGTTCTGTGGATGAAGGGAAAGCAGTGGATGTATTGTTTCTTGACTTTAGCAAAGCTTTTGACACGGTCTCCCACAGTATTCTTGTCAGCAAGTTAAGGAAGTATGGGCTGGATGAATGCACTATAAGGTGGGTAGAAAGTTGGCTAGATTGTCGGGCTCAACGGGTAGTGATCAATGGCTCCATGTCTAGTTGGCAGCCGGTGTCAAATGGAGTGCCCCAGGGGTTGGTCCTGGGGCCGGTTTTGTTCAATATCTTCATAAATGATCTGGAGGATGGTGTGGATTGCACTCTCAGCAAATTTGCGGATGATACTAAACTGGGAGGAGTGGTAGATACGCTGGAGGGGAGGGATAGGATACCTAGACAAATTGGAGGATTGGGCCAAAAGAAATCTGATGAGGTTCAATAAGGATAAGTGCAGGGTCCTGCACTTAGGACGGAAGAATCCAATGCACCGCTACAGACTAGGGACCGAATGGCTAGGCAGCAGTTCTGCGGAAAAGGACCTAGGGGTGACAGTGGACGACAAGCTGGATATGAGTCAGCAGTGTGCCCTTGTTGCCAAAAAGGCCAATGGCATTTTGGGATGTATAAGTAGGGGCATAGCGAGCAGATCGAGGGACGTGATCGTTCCCCTCTATTCAACATTGGTGAGGCCTCATCTGGAGTACTGTGTCCAGTTTTGGGCCCCACACTACAAGAAGGATGTGGATAAATTGGAGAGAGTCCAGCGAAGGGCAACAAAAATGATTAGGGGTCTAGAACACATGACTTATGAGGAGAGGCTGAGGGAGCTGGGATTGTTTAGTCTACAGAAGAGAAGAATGAGGGGGGATTTGATAGCTGCTTTCAACTACCTGAAAGGGGGTTCCAAAGAGGATGGCTCTAGACTGTTCTCAATGGTAGCAGATAACAGAACGAGGAGTAATGGTCTCAAGTTGCAGTGGGGGAGGTTTAGATTGGATATTAGGAAAAACTTTTTCACTAAGAGGGTGGTGAAACACTGGAATGCGTTACCTAGGGAGGTGGTAGAATCTCCTTCCTTAGAGGTTTTTAAGGTCAGGCTTGACAAAGCCCTGGCTGGGATGATTTAACTGGGACTTGGTCCTGCTTCGAGCAGGGGGTTGGACTAGATGACCTTCTGAGGTCCCTTCCAACCCTGATATTCTATGATTCTATGATTCTATAAGAATGGCCTGCCCCCATCCACAAAACTGCAATAGACTTTCCAGTGAGGTTCCTTTCCCTCCCTTTCTTCCCCTTCCTGTCCTATCAGGTGTAATAAAGTTTCTTTAGTAGGGGAAACCCAAATGTTTTTGCTCAGGAGATGGAGGTTGGGAACTTTGCCTTAGAATAATGTTCATGTATGGAACACAGGATCAATGAAAGCTACAGATGCCCAGGATTGAAACCGACACCTGGTCATGTGGTCCTCAGCATCCACTACTACAGCTCTGTAATTTTAAATCCCAAATTAAAGGAATCTTCCTAGAAACCCACTGAGACCGAAGTGCTCATTTCCCTCTCTGGTTATCTGTCCCCTCTAGGCTTTCTAACTGCCATCTCACGGCCATGTGTGGTGGGGATCTCTCCTCTCTTCTCAGCACCAAACCCACCCTGACAGAGCTGGACATAGGGGAGAACAACCTGGGGGATTCAGGAGTGCAGCTGCTGTGCGAGGGACTGAAACATCCACACAGCAAACTGCAGAAGCTGCGGTGAGTATTTCTAAGTTTCTCTTCTGGAAAGAGCTCAGCAGGGTCTGGGGACGGTATGTAATGTCAGCTCCCTGCAGGCACATGGCGAGGCTGAGAGCTGAGTGTCCCTCCAGCCCCTGACATGTCAGTGGCTTCCAACATCCCGATGGCCCCTCATGTTTGGAAAATGGAACGTATAAAGAAAGATGAGCCCAAACAGGAGCCCTTGTTCAACCCCGCCTCCCCTGAAATTGAGGACGAAGTTGTAGTAATATTCACTAAAAATGTAAGTCCAATAAAGCATGATCTCACTCCCTTTGATAACAACCAATTCGTACAACGATCTTTAAAACAATGTTACATTTTCTGCGATTTAAGACAAATGAAAGGACAAGAGGCCTTACAAAGCCTCAGAATCCTAAATCTCTTACAGCCCTGCCTAAGGGAGGGAGTGAGAGAGATTCTGTGTGAGGGAGGTAGAATTCTTCCTGCACATCCTTCACCGGCAGGGGAATTTGCCTGCAGCTAAATCCTTCTGCGAGCTGCACCATGTTCTTCTGTTTGTCCAGCTAGCTGTGCGGGCCAGTGAGTCGCAGGACTTTATCATGCCCCCTTCTGTTCTGCTCTTGCCTGCTTTGGTGCTACTTTTGCATCACAGTGGAGAGAAAAGGGATCAGACCTTTTGCTCAGGGGAATGCAAGGGCACAGCCGTAGTGCGGGTTGCAAGGAGAGGGAGGCTTTCTGTGCTTTTCCCTCCCCTCGAGCACCTTGAAATAACTTCATTTTTCCACTCCAGCTCTGAGTCTGCCCAGTGGCTTACAGCCTGCCATAGGGAAAGAGGAAACCCTGTATCTAGAATGCTACCTTGTGAAAGGCCAAATTTAGACTTTGGTGAGCAACATCTAGGCTGCAGTGGACATGCTCAATCCTGTGTCACAGTTACAGGGCTAGCTACACCCCTGTCCCCTTTCAGATCTCTCTGGGTGCACCCACCTCAGGTCCCAGGCCTCCATCTCTCTCTGATGGAATCATACAATTCTCCCACTCTTAGGCCCACTGAGAGCTAAAGCTGCATGTGGACTGAAATCCTTATGTGATCCCCAGCATCCACTACTACAGCAGGGTGATTTTATTCCCAGAATAAAGGACTCTTTCTAGAAACCTACTGAGGGAACTGGCCAGACAGAAGTGCTCATTTCCCTCTCTGATTATGTCTCCTGCAGGTTGATGAATTGTGGTCTGACAGCCAGTTCCTGTGGGAATCTCTCCTCTGTTCTCAGGGCCAAACCGACCCTGACTGACTTGGATCTTGTGCTGAACAACCTGGGAGAGGCAGGAGGAATGAAGCTGCTGTGTGAAGGACTGAAACATCCCGACTGCAAACTGCAGAAACTGAGGTGAGTATTCACACATCTTCCTGCTGGAAAGAACTCAGCAGGGGGTATGGATGGTGGAAGATGTCAGGTCCTTGAAGGAACACGGAGAGGCTGAAAGCTGAGTGTCCCTCCAGCACCTGTTGTCTCAGTGGCTCCCAATATCCCTATGGTCTATTGCGATTGGAGAACAGAATTTATTAATAAAGATGGGACCAAACTGGAGCAGTAGTTCAAACTCCCCTGAACGTGAGGAATGAGTGATTTCCACTAGCAGGTATTTTTTTCAATAAAAATTGAAGCAGGCTCTTTTAAACACCTGTTTAATCACCTTTAAACAATACTACATTTATTTTGATTTAAAACTAATAGAAACACAAGAGGTCCAAGGAGATCAGGAGCCTAAATCTCTCATCTGTCTGCCTCAGGGGGAACTGTGGGAGGGATAAAAGGAGTACTTGTGGCACCTTAGAGACTAACAAATTTATTTGAGCATAAGCTTTCATGAGCTACAGTTCACTTCATCGGATGCATGCAGTGGAAAATGCAGTGGGGAGATTTATATACACAGAGAACCTGAAACAATGGGTGTTACCATACAGACTGTAACGAGCGTGATCAGGTAAGGTGAGCTATTACCAGCAGGAGAGGGGAGAAAAACAAAACAAAAAATCCCCAAAACCTTTTGTAGTGATAATCAAGGTGGGCCATTTCCAGCAGTTGACAAGAACATGTGAAGAATAGTAGGGGGGGGGAATAAACATGGGGAAATAGTTTTACTTTGTGTAATGACACATCCACTCCCAGTCTTTATTGAAGCCTAATTTAATGGTGTCCAGTTTGCAAATTAATTCCAATTCAGCAGTCTCTCATTGGAGTCTGTTTTTGAAGTTTTTTTTGTTGAAGAATTGCTACTTTTAGGTCTGTAATCGAGTGACCAGAGAGATTGAAGTGTTCTCCGACTGGTTTTTGAATGTCATAATTCTTGACATCTGATTTGTGTCCATTTATTCTTTTACGTAGAGACTGTCCGGTTTGGCCAATGTACATGGCAGAGATACACACAAAGTGTTTGGCCAATGTACATACACAGTGGTACACACAAAGATTGACTACAAGCCGTCAGGAACAGTATCCCCGATAATGTCACGGCAAACCTGGTGGCTGAACTTTGTGACTATAAAAGGTTTTGGTGTCCCCCCCCCCCCCCCCCCCCCGCTGGTAATAGTTCACCTTACCTGATCACTCTCGATACAGTGTGTATGGTAACACCCATTGTTTCATATTCTCTGTGTATATAAAATCTCCCCACTGTATTTTCCACTGCATGCATCCGATGAAGTGAGCTGTAGCTCACGAAAGCTTATGCTCAAATAAATTTGTTAGTCTCCAAGGTGCCACAAGTACTTCTTTCCTTTTTGCGGATACAGACTAACACGGCTGCTACTCTGAAACCCGGGAGGGACACTGTTTCAGAGAGGAAGAATTTTTCCTGCACATGTAATGCTGACAGACACCGGTGGTCAGTGGGCAGGATTGAACTGGGGACCTCTGGAGATTCGTGCGTGAGCCTCTACCACATGAGCTAAAAGCCAACTGCCTGTTAGCTAAGGCTGTAGAGCAGACTTATTAATTGCTCTCTCTTTAAGTGGTCTCGGTGCCACTAGAGGGGACAGAACACCACACCCAGGAGGTGTGTGGGTTACATACTTCCCCTAGCTGAGGAAGCATGTCCCGAGCTTCAGAGACTTCCCAGTTGGAATCCCGGATGAGCCCCCACTTGTAACACCGACAGACACTGGTCACCAACGGGCAGTATCGAACCGGGGACCTCTGGATCTTAGAGCATGAGCCTTTACTACATGAGCTAAAAGCCACCTGCTTCTTAGCTAAGACTGTAGGGCAGACTCATTTTATCTCTCTCTTTCAGGGATCTCGGTGCCACTAGATGGGACAGAACACCACACCCAAGAGGTGTGTGTGTTACACACATCCTTTACATGCCAAGGGGTCAGGGAGATTTGTCTGTAGCTAAACCATCTTCAAGAGCCACCATTTGTTCTTCTGTTTGCCCAGCTGCCTGTCCTGGCCAGTGCACTGTGGGATTTTATCATGGCCCCCTTCTACTCTTCATTGGCTGCTTAGTTGTTTATTTTGCCCCTAAGGGCAAAGAAGGGATTGGACCTTGTGCTCAGGGGAGCGCGAGGGCTGCAGCTGGGCAAGGAGAGAGAGGCTTCCTGTGTTGTCCCCTCTGTAGCCCGATCTATAGATTATAGAGGAAATATAAATATAATCCCCAGTTATCACTTTGAGGGTTGACAGTATCTTGTCCCAAGATCAGGCCCAGTATTTATTCAAATCATTATATACTGGGAAACTCCGCTGGGCTCAGCTGCAACACTCACACTACAGGAACTCCTCTATATTTACAAATAGTTTATTAATACATTTAGCACAGTCACAAACACACCAGCTCAGGATTCTACAGAACGTACATCTGTACATCCATTTACTCACACCATCTCTTGTAGAACAACCTGAAATGTGAGCCATCATAGAATCATAGGACTGGAAGGGACCTCAAGAGGTCATCTAGTCCAGTCCCCTGCACTCACGGCAGGACTAAGTATTATCTAGACCATCCCTGACAGGTGTTTGTCTAACCTGCTCTTAAAAATCCCCAATGATGGAGATTCTACCACCTCCCTAGGCAATTTATTCCAGTGCTTAACCACTCTGACAGTTAGGAAGTTTTTCCTAATGTCCAACCTAAACCGCCCTTGCTGTAATTTAAGCCCATTGCTTCTTGTCCTGTCCTCGGAGGTTAAGAAGAACAATTTTTCTCCCTCCTCCTTGTAACAACCTTTTACATCCTTGAAAACTGTTATCATGTCCCCTCCCAGTCTTCTCTTCTCCAGACTAAAGAAACCCAATTTTTTCAATCTTCCCTCATAGGTCATGTGTTTCTAGACTTTTAATAATTTTTGTTGCTCTTCTCTGGACTTTCTCCAATTTGTCCACATCTTTCCTGAAATGTGGTGCCCAGAACTGGACAAAATTCTCCAGCTGAGGCTTAATCAGTGCGGAATAGAGTGGAAGAATTACTTCTTGTGTCTTGCTTACAATACTCCTGCTAATTCATTCCAGAATGATGTTTGCTTTTTTTGCAACAGCGTTACACTGTTGACTCATATTTAGCTTGTGATCCACTATGACCCCCAGATCCCTTTCCGCAGTACTCTTCCCTAGGTAGTCATTTCCCATTTTGTATGTGTGAAACTGATTGTTCCTTCCTAAGTGGAGTACTTTGCATTTGTCCTTACTGAATTTCATCCTATTTACTTCAGACCATTTCTGCAGTTTGCCCAGATCATTTTGAATTTTAATCCTATCCTCCAAAGCACTTGCAATGCCTCCCAGCTTGGTATCGTCCACAAACTTTATAAGTGTACTCTCTATGCCATTATCTAAATCATTGATGAAGATATTGAACAGAACTGGACCCAGAACCGATCCCTGCGGGACCCCACTCATTATCCCCTTTTAGCATGACAGTGGACCACTGATAACTACTCTCTGGGAACGATTTTCCAACTAGTTATGCACCCACCTTATAGTAGCTCCATCTAGGTTATATTTCCCTAGTTTATGAGAAGGTCATGCAAGACAGTATCAAAATCCTTACTAAAGTCAAGATATACCACATCTACCGCTTGCCCCCTATCCACAAGGTTTGTTAGCCTGTCAAAGAAAGCTAGCAGGTTGGTTTGATATGATTTGTTCTTGACCAATCCATGCTGACTGTAATTTATCACCTTATTATCTTCTAGGTGTTTGCAAATTAATTGCTTAATTATTTTCTCCATTATCTTTCTGGGTACAGAAGTTAAGCTGACTTGTCTGTAATTCCCCAGGTTGTCCTTATTTCCCTTTTTATAGATGGGCACTAAATTTACCCTTTTCCATTCTTCTGGAATGTCTCCTGTCTTCCATGACTTTTCAAAGATAATTGCTAATGGCTCAGATATCTCCTCAGTAAGCTCCTTGAGTATTCTAGGATGCATGTCATCAGGGCCTGGTGATTTGAAGACTTCTAACTTGTCTAAGTAATTTTTGACTTGTTCTTTCCCTATTTTAGACTCTGATCCTATCTCATTTTCATCTTCCTCATCACCATCACCTTCCCCTTCATCATCAGTGGCCATCATTCTGGCACCTCCCAAGAGCTACATCTCCTTCTCCTACTGCCCCTAGGCTGGGATGCAACTTTTATATGGCGTTACGCTGATGCCTCTATGTTTGATGCAAGGCTTTTCCCCCTTTTCCTCATTTGTATTTCCTCACCTTGCTAATGTTGGAGTATCCTTCTCCTGTAAGTCAGTATATCAGTGATCTCAGCTTATCACATAGGTCAATTTGTTACCATGGCCCTCTTTTGGTTAGGCGTCTGTGGATGTAGCTCATGTACCTGTTATGTATGTCAGTTTACTGCCATAACACTCTTGTGGTTGGGCCGTGTTCCTGTGGTCAGAAATCCCCCTTAAATACTCTATTTTCAGCTCCCTGTTTCTGTTGGGCCGTTTATCTGTTCAGAGTTCATAGGCCTCAAGCCTTATGCTAACTTGCTGAAGCTAATACCTTACAGGACACAGGCCTGTAGGTTCCTTGCATTACTGCTGAATATAATGTGAAGCAGTGAATATAATACAAGCAAGCTCGCTCTACGAGCTACATCTCCCTTTGTTCATCTTCTGAGCAGCCAGCACAGTGTGAACTGCACCATTCACCAGTGTCAGCTTCCTCCTGGCTGAGGTGGCTCTAGCCTGTCAAATCCCCGCACTGGGAAGTGAAGCAAGGCTCAGCCAAGAGAAACAACCAGTTTGTAGAAATACCCTTGACAAGAGGCCCCTCTGGGAATAGAAAAATGTTTCTAGTTACTAAGGTAGCAGTGTGTGGGTGTCCTCTGTCATGTGACAGGCCATTATCACATTGATCCAAGTCATGGGACTAGGCAGGGCCAGGAAATAGCAAACAGTTTCTCTCCAGCACTTCTCTGTGTCAGACCCTTATCATCTGGGGGCAGAAGTGAACTGAAACCTTTCACTGAATGAAGCCTCTTCAGTCTCTCACTCGGAAAGGGAGTTTGGCAGAGAACTGTAGGAGGAGATAGCTGCGCTTCCAGATTTTCCTGGGAGTAAATGGAGTTGCAGAGAAACCGGTGAGAGCGACCTTCTCCTTTCTGCTACAAGTGGGAATGGCAGTGGGAGCAGATGAATGATCCCCCCGAGAATCCTGTTGCTCAGCGACCTCCAACTGGGGTAGGGTGAGTTGCAACATCACATTCATTTTCCAACACTGACAAACAGGTTTAGGGGGGCCTCTAACATGTTGCCTCAAGGAATTGCCAGGCCCAGCCTGGGCACTGGGGGTTGATCTGCTGCTGTGACCAAGAAAGGGGGGGCTTGATGGCGGGGGGAGCCTACTGATGGGCAGTTTGTATTGGTGCTCTGGAAGGCTTTACCCTTTCTCAGGAGATCTTCGGGTGAGTTGGGGACCAATCCATCTCAGACTGGGGCAGCTGCATGAGCATTGGCTGCTGGATTTCAGGTCACTGCTACATGTGGGGTTGGAAGTTTGCAACACATCCCAGTGGGAGCACTCGGGGGACTGCAAGCTGCTGTGAATAGTCAGACTCAGCTTTTTATAATAATACAGCGATCCAGGCAGCAGTATCTCTTGGGAAAGGCACTTCCCCAGCAGCAAGGCGACATCACTGACCAGTATGTACAGACCACAGGGCAGCCAAGTGTCAGGTATCTCATCTGACCCTGGTTTGGCAACCCTGTGACTCCTGTCCCTACTGCAGATGGAATCCAGTGAAGGCAGGGAGTGTAGTTCCTCTGGCCAGTCACTAGAGGTCACTGCTGCTTCATATTTTGGAAGGGGCCGGGGGGAAGTACTTGCGAAATGTTCCGTAACAGGTAACATGTTGTCAAGTTGATGATGCACACAGGGCCGCTGTGCCAGGTTATGAAATGTAAACGTCGTATTTATCCTTGTATAAGATGCTTTGCTTTTCCTTGGGGAAATGTCCTGGTTTTCTGACCTTTAGGGTTTGCCCCTCCTGTTCCTGATGGGGCAGAGGAAACTTAACTGGTTTTCTGAACTTGGAGTATGAGCCTGTGCCACTCCACGTTCTGGAAGGCTGTGTGCTGGGCAGCAATTGGAGCTACCTGAACGCAGGTCTCTGTAAGGGATCAGAGAGGCTGGTCTGGCATTTAGATCTGAACATGGACAGGGCCAGGCTCAGTCTGATCTTCCCTGGGAAAGCGCTTCCCAGCTGGGGCCTGCTGCTGAGAATGCTCTGCCTGTGCCCCTGGGAGTCTGACCTGGACTTTGTTAGCTGTAGTGCCCCTGGAAAATGTAGTCAGGTTGGTGGATCACGGGTGGGTGAACAGTCTCTGAGACAGCCTCACCTTGAGCTATTACGAGTCTTGTAAATCAAGGCTACTGCTAGGGTTTGGAATGATATCCTGAAACTCATGGGGGTTTGGTACAGTTTGAGAGTCATGGTGTGATATGCTCAGATAATTTGGCTGCTGCACACTGTCTGAGCTGTACTTTGCGTGTGACATTTACCTTCAGTCCCAGAGAAGGAATTCCAGTCTCAGCCAGGGGGATTCAGGAGTGACACCACTTTGTAGAGGCTGAAACATCCCAACTGTAAAACACAAAGATTAGCATCAGCAGCCACTGGCTTCCTTTGTAATTCCCTCCCCAGTCTTCACTTCCTACACCAGTCCATGTATATTTTCATCCATTGATAAATTGTGACTCACACTACATGTCAGGGAGTTTATGGCCAGTGAATTTCCACACTAGGGACCAGATCTTCTGCTGGTACAAATCAGTATCGCTCCACTGACTTCAAAGTAGCTTCACTGATTTACACCAGCCATGGATCTGGCCTTGACCATCACTGGAAGTTCGTTTGAGCTTTGTTTAGGGAAGTTGTGAGGCACCTATCAGTCTGTCCCTAGCATTATGAGCCCATATGTAACACAGACACGGTCTCCCACAGTATTCTTGTCAGCAAGTTAAGGAAGTATGGGCTGGATGAATGCACTATAAGGTGGGTAGAAAGCTGGCTAGATTGTCGGGCTCAACGGGTAGTGATCAATGGCTCCATGTCTAGTTGGCAGCCGGTGTCAAGTGGAGTGCCCCAGGGGTCGGTCCTGGGGCCGGTTTTGTTCAATATCTTCATAAATGATCTGGAGGATGGTGTGGATTGCACTCTCAGCAAATTTGCGGATGATACTAAACTGGGAGGAGTGGTAGATATGCTGGAGGGGAGGGATAGGATACAGAAGGACCTAGACAAATTGGAGGTTTGGGCCAGAAGAAATCTGATGAGGTTCAATAAGGATAAGTGCAGGGTCCTACACTTAGGATGGAAGAATCCAATGCACCGCTACAGACTAGGGACCGAATGGATAGGTAGCAGTTCTGCGGAAAAGGACCTAGGGGTGACAGTGGACGAGAAGCTGGATATGAGTCAGCAGTGTGCCCTTGTTGCCAAGAAGGCCAATGGCAATTTGGGATGTATAAGTAAGGGCATAGCGAGCAGATCGAGGGACGTGATCGTTCCCCTCTATTCGACACTGGTGAGGCCTCATCTGGAGTACTGTGTCCAGTTTTGGGCCCCACGCTACAAGAAGGATGTGGATAAATTGGAGAGAGTCCAGCGAAGGGCAACAAAAATGATTAGGGGTCTAGAGCACATGACTTATGAGGAGAGGCTGAGGGAGCTGGGATTGTTTAGTCTGCAGAAGAGAAGAATGAGGGGGGATTTGATAGCTGCTTTCAACTACCTGAAAGGGGGTTCCAAAGAGGATGGCTCTAGACTGTTCTCAATGGTAGCAGATGACAGAACGAGGAGTAATGGTCTCAAGTTGCAATGGGGGAGGTTTAGATTGGATATTAGGAAAAACTTTTTCACTAAGAGGGTGGTGAAACACTGGAATGCGTTACCTAGGGAGGTGGTAGAATCTCCTTCCTTAGAGGTTTTTAAGGTCAGGCTTGACAAAGCCCTGGCTGGGATGATTTAACTGGGAATTGGTCCTGCTTCGAGCAGGGGGTTGGACTAGATGACCTTCTGGGGTCCCTTCCAACCCTGATATTCTATGATTCTATGATTCTATGACACTAGCTCTGGGTTCATTTTATCCCACTTTTTAGCTCTTCACAAATTTCTCATGCCTCTACAGTCATTCCCATGATGCTGCTGTCACAACAGTGGGTCTGCAACGGTGAAAGATTGTAACAATTTAATTGGAGGCCCAGCCTGCGAGACTGGGCTCCCTATGGAAATTCCAGCTATTTCTAGTGTATGGTCAAACCTAGGGAAAATGGGACAGGGATGGGGGGACTTGACCCTCAGCAAAACTGAGCCCATCCCTGAATTCTGAATGTTCAGAACTAAGTACTCCAGAGGCTGGCTTCGTGGCTGAATCCTAAGTAGAAATGAGACAGCAAGAGAGAACAACAGGCTTCCCATGTCTGCAAAACTAAAGTATAGCTTTGACTGCAGGAGCAGTTTCATTATTTTCCAATGAGAATCTTGTCCCTCCCTTTATTCCCTCTCTCCTGGCTCCTCCTTTAATGTTTCTTCATTAGCAGAAGCTACAGTGCTTATGCTCAGGGGATGCAGTTTGGGAACTTTGCCTTAGAATAACATTCATATGTGGAATACAGGATCAATGAGAGCTGCAGCTGCACATGGATTGAAATCCTCACATGGTCCTCAGCAACCACTGCTGCTGCTCTGTGATTTTATTCCCGGAATAAAGGAATCTTGCTATAAAAACCCAAGGAGGGAACAGGACAGACAGAGGTGCTCATTTCCCTCTGTTTACGTGTCTCCTGCAGGTTGATGGGTTGCCAGCTCACAGCTGCTTGTTGTGAGGATCTCTCCTCTGTTCTCAGTATCAACCAGACGCTGACCGAGTTGGAGCTGAGGGGGAACCTCCTTAGAGATTCAGGAGTGCAGCTGCTGTGTGAGGGACTGAAGCATGCAAACTGCAAGCTGCAGAAACTGGGGTGAGTGTTTACAGATTCCTTGTCTGTAAAGAACTCAGCAGGTTGTGCCGATGGTGTGAGACTGTCAGCTCCCTGCGAGTACATGGTGAGGCTGACAGCTGACTAACCCTGCAGCACCTCATGTGTCAGTTGTTCACAACATCCCGATGGCCTGTCATGTTTGTAAACTTGAAGATATAAAGAAAGATGGGCCCAGACTGGAGCTTTACCTCCAAACTCCTCCTCTTCCTCTCTGAATTTGAGGAATAAGTGTTTTGCCTGTAATTGAATACATGTGCTGGTAGTATCACCTATTATTAAGTTTGCCTGATACTTTCTATTGTAAGTCTGTCTTCAGTTGCTTATAAATTGGCTGAACTCTAACTGCTTGGGTGGAAATTTTCCACACCGGGTGTCTGCTTCAGGCTGAACTTTTTTAGTAAATTTAAGCTCAACAGTGCAAATGCTTCCAAGAACAAGATTAGGGTGAACATACATTTTTACCAGCTATTTTGCTGAGGAGATCTTGCCCCCACCACCCTTACGTTGGAGCAAGGACTCAACATTTAGCAGAGCACAGCCTTTTTGTTAGATGTGCCTTTTGCTTTTCCTGTGAAAATCTTCCCAAACAGGCATCTCTGGGCCATCCTGTGTTCTGTCCCAAGCCTACAGACCAGCTCAAGTTAATTGCATCCTCCACAGAGGCTCAAGGGCTGTCCAATTAGACAGCAGGCTCTTATGCGTCACAGCCTTCTGTAGGCATCCCATGCCTGCCTTCCAGCGGGACCTAATAATTATGCAGGGCCATTTGCTCTATGGCTAATCAGACTCTGGGAGCGGGGGCAAAGCAAGAGGTTTGGTATAAAAGGCTAAGTTGATCTTGACAGAGGGGTCCTCTTTTTTGATTTGACAAATGGCTGTGACCTTTTGTCCAAGGGAAGACCCCACCCTGCTGAAGGGTTGTTGGGACTGGAACCTGCCTGGGTCTCCATAGGGGTGATGTGGGGTGGGGGGTGCATTTAAATCCTGTTATTGTTTTATGTTTTCTCTGTATGTTTTTGTCCTTAAATAATTGCACTCTGCTTTGAGAGTGCTGGGTAGGACACTAGTAAACCATAGTTATAGGCTTTGGAAAGAGAGCAAAGTCCAGGGACTGCACTTAGTCAGGCCTTCTGGGGATAATCAGAGTGTGGCTGCCCCAGCCTAAACTCCCAGTCAGAAAGGAACGGGACACAGGTCCCTGCCCAGAGAGAGGTGACAGCTAGAAGCTGAGGGAGTTTTCCTTGAGCAGACCACAGAGGGGATCAAAGGTGCAGTTACTCTAAAACTCTGACAGATGGGAGTGCAGGGCCATCCTGAATTCTGGTTGGTCAGTGGAAAGGACTAGGGGTGGTGCTTAGGGTGGAAGTCTTTCCCCACCCCTTATTCCTCATTGGTCAATGGCAGAGGGTTGAGGCTTGAAGTGTCTGGCTCATTCCCAGGGTGGTCCAGTCAGGGTGAAATGCACGGAGTAGGGCTTATGCAGGAAGTCCCACCAAACACTGGTTTCTCATTAGACTAGGGGTGAGGCTTGGGACAGGGTGTGAGGCAGGGCTTTTGACTCATTCTCAATGCTGATTGGTCCGGGAAAGAAGCGGGTGGGCGGGGCCATCTGTCATAACAGCTGGGACAAGCCCCATTCACACAGTGATCGCTTGTCCCTGCATTTCTCTCTCCTGCAGGTTGAAAAATTTCCTTCTCACAGATGCTTGCTGTGAGGATCTCGCGGCTGTTCTCAGCATCAGTGACAGCCTGACAGAGCTGGAGCTGGGTATTGACTATCTAAGAGATTCTGGAGTGCAGTTGCTGTGTGAGGGACTGAAACACCCAAACTGCAAACTGCAGAAACTGCGGTAAGTAACATTTGGCCTCCTCTGTGCATTTACAGGTGTCCTTTTGTGTAAAGCGCTTGGCAGGGTGTGTGGCTGGTGTCTGATGTCTGCTCCCTGCAGCTACATGGAGATGCTGAGAGATTAGTGTCTCTCCAGCACCTGCATCATTGGCTCACAACACGCACTGGACTGTCCTGCTTGGAAAATGGAAATTTTTAAGTAAAGCAGGGCCCACACCAGAAGCTGGCTCCACAGCCCCCTGATATTTAGCGAATAAATAGATTTTTTTTTTTAAACAACTCTTTACTAAAATGCATTTGCTTTAAAATAGTGCAGTCTTTCCCCTTCAGCTAGCGGCCTGTTTTGTAGAGAACTTTGATGACTTTTGACACCTTGACATATTGATTTAAAATTTATTAAGGCAAAAGAGTTTCCAGGAGCTGGAGGATTCTTAACCTCCCGATCTGAGCTGAACTATCCAGTGTGGTTTCAGCTTCAGCCCTAGCCATGGTAGCTCCTGCCTTGAAATTCACAGAGATGGGGCGGAAGCTTCTCTCAGCTGAGAGGCACCACCAGTTTGGAGAAATACCCTTTAAAGTGCAGCCCTTTGGGAGTTGAGAGGTGTGGTCACAGTAACAAACCGGGCAGGTTAGAACAGAGGCCAATGTTGGACTCATAAAACACAAAACCCTTTGGGGCAAGTTGTGGTTCCTCCCTTTTCTATTCCAGTACATTTCTACTCGGTGGTTCTTCTTTCGTGGCTGAACTTCAGACCTGGTGTGGGGTGCTCCTGGGACTTTGGGACAGATTTTCAGAATTGCTCAGAATCCAGCAGCTCCCATTGTCACTCTTCTGCCCAAGTTTTCCAGAGACCTGCACGTTGGATGCTGAGATCTCTTGAAAAGCTACAAAAGCACAAGCAGAGTGAATGGCAAAATCAGCCTCCCAGCTAAGGTCCATCATTGGAGGTTTGGGGTTAGTGCCACTAACCCCTAATGCAGGGATCCCAATTCTCCCTCCAAGAACATCAGATCCACAGCCTGGAGGGCTGAGCTGCTTCTGTCCCCATCTCTCCCCTTCAGCCATCAAGGGACGCCTCAAAACTCTGTCCATCTGTGTGTAGATGGATGGGATTCAACTCCGGACTAGTTGATTTCTTCTTTTATTCTCACCATCAGTGCCTCTTCCCTCTTGAGGATAAGGTGCCACTCTCCATTACGCAGCCTGCAGAAAAGAGAATCCACCAGCTACTATCAAAACCCCTCCTCTCTGTAGGGAAAGTAGCCATCTGTCAGTGGTTTCTCTTCCCATCACCCCACTGACTTTCCTTCCCTCCCCCTTGCTCTGGGAGCCTTCTGCTCAGGACACCTGCTGCCTCCTGTCTCCTCCTGAGGATCAAAACCTACAGCTCACTGGTGCCTCCCATCTGTGTGGCCCTGCAGAGTCCTGCCCCTTTTATCCCTCATAGGTTGGAGGAGGGTTGGGAGTGAGTCATTCACAGATGGTGGCATGAGAGGCAGTGATGCCAGATGGTCAGACAGCTCAGGAATGTGATGGTACCTCATCTGCCCCAAATTCAGCTCCATTTTCATTGCTTGGCTGAGCCTGGAACTATGAAATTTCCAGCTCATTGGGGGAAACATCTTTGGGTTTCAACCAATCAAATATACCTCCATTACAACTGTCAGAAGCCCTGCCTCTGAGCCCCTGGCTGGACAAAGCTGCTCATCTGTCAATGCCCCAACCTGGTCTCTGATCTTCATGCGAGTTCTCTCTTCCCTTTCACACTATGCCCCCATTTTCCTGTCTCTTTCTTTTCTCTCAGTTTCTTTCCTCCCTGCCCCCCAATGGGCTTGCTATAGGACACTGACCTTTCTGAAAGTGCATCACCCCATCCCCTTGTCTTTCATGTTCAGTGTAAAATTAACCTTTGGACCGTACAGCTCCCTGATCCTCAAAATCACAACTTGGTCTGGTGGGTGATTCATAGGCCTCATGCACTAGACTTGTATTGTTGGAGTTTCAACTAGTTTTTTGAACGAGCGAACCCCAGGCAATTCAATGTGTCCAACTCGCCATGGCTGAATGGACTCAGGCTTTGCCCTCCACACTGGCATTGTCTTACCCAAAAGTATTGGAGCTAAATCCGTGCATCTGTCCTCATGCATATAGATTAGAAGGCCAGAAGGGACCTTGTGACAGGTAGTCTGACCTGTACAATATAGGCCAGAGAACTTCCCTGAACTAATTCCCGTTTGAACTAGGGCGTCTTTTTTGAGAAAAGGTCCAATTCAAACCCAACACAAGTGTTGCACAAGAGGAATGTGCAAACAAACCCTTGAAAACAAGAAAACATCCCATTTAAATATCGTCACCCCTCACAAAACACATTCACCACTTCCACTGCCAGACTCTGCTCCTCCATAAGTCCTATGCTCTGCCATGTGCAGTAACACAACGCACGCATTGCGTTCCTCACGACCGCACTGTAATGCGAACCTTCACTCTGACCTTGGGTGCGTGTGCGTCTGCTGGACACCCGTGCCTTCATATTTCCGAGGACGGCATCATTTGCAATAGCTGAGACAAAGCTAGTACCTTGGTTTATCTCTCAGGGGAACTCCCAGGACTGTAGAGGGATGAGGATCCCTTTGAATGGTGTGAGGGCTGAGGGTTGGCTGGGTACTTACCCTCTGGCCTGTCCTTTGTAAGGTTGGGAGGGCTGGAGGTGCTGGCCTGTGCTCCTCAGAGGCAGGAAGGAGCTGACTGTAACAGCTAGTTGTGAATTCCCCTCCCCCCCCCCCGTACACATACACACACACACACACATAAATTCACAAAAAATGGACATTTCTATGTAGTTGAACAAAGCCATTTTCCATTTAAAAAAAAAAATTAAATGCAGAATTTTCAGCCAGCTCTGCTCGCTGCAGTACTGGGAGCCTCCAAATCTGCTTTGCCCACTGGCAGCTCCGGCACCAGATGGCCTGGCAGGCACTCTACAAGCTGAGCCACTGTTTCATTGTAGCCCTGCCTTCTGAGGGGGCTGTGTCCTATGTGTAGAGGACAACAGGGGGACCTGGCTTCTCTTATACCACTCTCTGGTTTGGCTGCAGGCTCTTACCTACAACTGGGGCAAATGGGCCCTTGAGGTCCTGGCTCTGAGAGACCTCCACCATCAGAGCACTCATGGCCCCTCTTCTTTCCTCTCTCATCCATGACCAGAGAGTTAAAGGAGAAAAGACGGACTGCCCCCAAAACGATCCCTCTTGTGGAAGAGAGTTGTGGCCAGAGCAGATGCAAGACTGGCTCGGAAAACCCCTTAACCAAAAGGGAGCCTGCTCATTGCTATTTTTATAATTTAATATAGCGTACTTCAGTTTAGAGTCATTTGTATGAGCCTCCAGTGGAATCCAATTTAAAAAGATCTTGAGACTCTGCCACAAAGAGGAGATCCCTGGTGTGCCGATTACCCAGGAGTGGAGGCAGAGAATTCTGGGAGCTCCACAGAGGGGCAGTTCTAGTCTCTGGCTGGCTGTCAAATTTTGGCCATCTCTAACCAGCAGGAAAAAAGGGAACACCTACAATACATGGATGGGGTGAGAACTATCAGTCTGCCAGTTTTCAATCCATTTCATAGGTGTAGTATTGATTTTTGTACAGTGCTATTTTTTAATCCAAATGCAGTGTGCTAATAAATCAGGTTTCTTGCAGAAGTCTAAGTACATCATCTCAGTAGTTACCTTTAGCAACCAGACTCTCCGACAAACCTGTTTTCCATGAACTACATTGACTGCCATTATTGATATTCAGTCCTTTACCTCTTTATTACTAGATCCATCTCTGCTGTTCCATTATTTTTTCCTGGGTTGATGGGAGGCCAAATGACTCCATTCGTTCCATTTGTCATTTTAAAATATCAGCACAGCACTGGCTTTCTTTCAGTCCTCTGGAACTTCCTCAGTTTCCCAAGATTTACTTATCAACAGCCCAGTCACTGGAGACTTTTAAGAGCAGGTTAGACTGGGGTGGCCAACCTGAGCCTGAGAAGGAGCCAGAATTTACCAATGTACATTGCCAAAGAGCCACAGTAATACATCAGCAGCCCCCAATCAGATCTCTCCTGCCCCCCTCCTCCCCCCGCTCCCAGTGCCTCCCACTCACTGGCAGCCCTGCTGATCAGTGCCTCCCCCTCCTTCCCTGCACCTCCCAATCAGCTGTTTCATGGCATGCAGGAGGCTCTGGGGGGAGGAGCGAGGGCACTGCAGGTTCAGGGGAGGGGGCAGGAAGGGGTGGAGTGGGGCCCAAGCCTGTGGCAGAGCCAGGGGTTGAGCAGTGAGCACCCCCCAGCACATTGGAAAGTTGGCATCTGTAGCTCCAGCCCCGGAGTCGGTGCCTATACAAGGAGCCACATATTAACTTCTGAAGAGCCGCGTGTGGCTCCGGAGCCACAGGTTGGCCACCCCTGGGTTAGACAAACACGAGTCAGGGATGGTCCAGATAATATTTGGTCCTCCCAAGAGTGCAGGAGACTGGACTAGATGACCTATTGAGGTCCCTTCCAGTCCTATGACTCTAATTCCTGTCAGCTACAAAACAAAAGTAGATATTTAATACTTTTGCCTTATCTGCATCATTGTTGACAATTTTAGAATCTCCATCTAGTAATGAACCTACACTATTGTTAGGATTACTTTTGTTACAGATATATTTAAAAAAATATCCTTTTCATTATTCTTAACCATATTGTCCATAGATGCTTTTGCTGTTGAGACTTTTAGCTTCACTTATCAATTGCCTGCACTTCTTAATTTCTAATTTATATTAATTGCCATTAACCTGTCTTTTATCCTCTCCTATCCTTACTAAATAGGTTGTAGTCATTAATTTAAACATTCTAATCATGTGACTCCTCCCATAGGTTCTAGTAATACCAACTACGACAGAATTTCTCACGTGAGCATTTCCAATTCCTCCTATTTATTACCCAGACTCCTAGCAGTGGTACATAGAAAACTAAGGAATTTCCTTCATGTCATCCTGAGTGTCCCAGAATGACCCAGTAATATATTCTGGGGTCAATACCAGGCTTCTTTTATATGTAGCAAGTTAAAGGGTTCAGCCATGGAGGTTAACTACAGACTTCCCATAGCAATTCAATCGGCCAAGAAACATGCTCCCGTTAGAGGGATTTTTTTTGATTGTGGAGTCTGCATACCATCATGCAGTGAGATCATGTGTCCCAGGTCTGGAACCTTACAAGGAGCACAAGTCAGATTCACTGTGAATTCCTTCATTTTATAAGCATTGTGAACCCCACCTCCACCCTTTGTAAGTGGTTCTGATACAGGCAAGGGAAGGAAGTCATTTATTACAGACCCAGAAAGTCTCTTGGGGAACAGGGAACGCAGTTGTGTTAAACAGGTGGGCTGGGAGCAGGGTGCGTTCTATTATCAGTAATATACATAGCTTGGAGTTTGGCTGTGAGGAAAAAATGTCACCTGTCTTCCAGTTTGGAAGGGGTTTGGTTCCCACATGCCCTGGCTGATAGGGTACGTGGTTACTGCAGAGTTAACCTGGGCTGTTACCAAGGCTTTAGCCCTAAGTCCTCTGCTGTCCACAGACAAAAGCCTTTGACCCAGGTTTGGAAGTGCTGTAAGCCATGGCTAGCTTATTTGACTAGGGCAGTGGTGCCCAAACATTTCCTCTTGCACCCTCCACCCCCTTTACCAGTAATGGAATGTCTCTGCGCTCTCCCAGAGAATGGAATCATGGCCGAGAGTGGGGGCCAGAAGCTGGGGGCCAAGCTGCTGCCGGGAGTGGAGCCGGGGTCTCAGCTTGGGCTCGGGGCCAGGCCAGAGTGGAGCTGGGGTACGGTGGGGCTGGGTGGCACTCTTTCCCCATCACTCCATGTGGGCTGGCATGGGCCTCACCGTGCCCCCAGGACATTCTTCCATGCCCCACAGTTTGGAGACCACTGGTCTAGAGTATAGATTAGAGCTCAGGTTTCACATTAACTCAGGCTGAAACCAACCCACTTGGCATGTGGATGCAGGTTGGAACCTAGGTTACTTAACTCAGGTGCTGGCAGTCCTCCATTGCCTTGCCACAGTTCCCTCAGGGCCATATTTTCCTGCCTGTCTACCTATGCCCGTCTTCTACACCAGAAGATACCTCTCAGCATAGGTTTCAGAGTAGCAGCCGTGTTAATCTGTATTTGCAAAAAGAAAAGGAGTACCAGTGGCACCTTAGACTAACCAGCATAGATGCACCAGTTTGGTGTTTAAACCCCACATTCCATGCAGCCTGCTATGTCTTACACAGCACTTGAATTGTACTGCTGTCTGGGAGAGCCTCACCCCAGCATACTACTAGCTGGCCAGAGGCTCACACCATAGAGTGGCGCAGTTTAGTACAGTGCTAAGAACCATGGGATATGCCCCAGAAGTCCTTGCACCTGGGTTAGTGCAGCGCCAGTGTGGACAAAGCTGCAGAGGTATGACTCGAGTGTGGCTTAGCAGTGTGGACACTCAATGCCCATGGTTGGCTAACCTGGGTTCCCAGAACTAGACATCCAGAGCTGGGGTAACTGCAGTGATGATATAGGTGTAGTTTTAGGCACTGGGGAATGTTTTGGGGGAGGCAGAGGAGCTCACACAGCAGCTTTAGATCGAATTTGCATAAGCAGAAAGGAGCTTGAGTACAAGCACTGGGAAAGGGTTTGAACTATTACTCAGTGCCTGTTAGGATTCTCCAGCCCATTACAAACACCCCTGCAGGCTGCTGCCCTCCCTTCAGCTCATCTGAACATTCCCTTGTGGACAGGAATCCACACAGGGGTCGTTGGTGTCAACAGTCACACAGCCTCCTGTTAGAGCCCCGTGACTGGTCTCTTCTGAATGAACTATCCCTTTCCAGACAGACACTGACATCAGTGAAAGAATTACTAGTTTCCTTCTCTGTGTGTTTCTGTCTCCTGCAGGTTATGGGGTTGTGATCTCACAGCTGATTGTTGTGGGGATCTCTCCTCCGCTCTCAGCACTAGCCAGTACTTGACAGAGCTGGAACTGGGGTATAACGAACCTGGAGATTCCGGAGTGCAGCTGCTGTGTGAGGGAGTGAAACATCCAAACTGCAAACTGCAGAAACTAGGGTAAGTAGCAGCTGGTTCCTCTGTGCCTATTGATATTGTACTATTGTGATTTCAGCTCTTTCTACTAGAGGGGGGAGAGATAGCTCAGTGGTTTGAGCCTTGGCCTGCTAAATCAAGGGTTGTGAGTTCAATCCTTGAGGGGGCCATTTAGGGATTGGGGCAAAAATTGGGGATTGGCCCTACTTTGAGCAGCTGGTTGGACTAGAAGATGACCTCCTAAAGTCCCTTCCAACCCTGATATTCTATGAATCCCAGCACTAATGAATGCATCAACAACCCTTAAACACCTACTGTCTTCCCAAGGAGTCAGAAAGAGACCCACTGCTATGTAGATTTATCATCTTGTATTAGATGAGAAATTAGATCACACAGCCACTCTACATGCACCATAAATGCAGTGTATTTTACTGAAGACCCTTCGACTAATTTACTCATTGTGTGTGAATGAAAACCCAGTGTAGGAGATTTCACAATTTGACTAGAATAACCCTCTGTCATTCAAATCCTTTGCCTTCATTGTAATAAATGAATCCTGGGACAAACCTAACTACCTCAGAAAGAGGAAAAAGGGAAGCAGGAAAGGATGAAGAAATTCAGTAGAAATAATCATTAGCTGGGGACTGTCTATGGGAGCAGCCAGGGTGCTTTGTCCTTCACCCGTCTCTTCCTCAGCCTGCCCCTCTCCCTAGGCAGCAGCTCTCACCAAGGTTGACAGCACTGTAGGTCCCGTTAGCTCACCCTGGAACTTCTGCTCTAGCCAACAACTGACCAGCGTCAAACCTCCCATTCCTGAGCAAGTTCAAAGAGAAGCTAAGAAAAGGCCAACTACAAGCTCCACCTGACTGAAGCCAACATTCCAGACCCAGCACAGTCTGGATTCAGGCTAGGATATGGAATTGATGCTGCTTTAATGGAACAGACGGATGCTCTTCTCCTGTCACTGGGTAGAGGATAGAGAATGAAAGGCCTAAAGATTATGTGCTGCAAAAGAATTGGGCCACATCAACTGCATCCAGAATGCATGGACCATCTAATTGGCCCAAAGCTACAAAGATGGTTCCTGAGATGGAGGAAGTATGAAATGACACCTATCACGGTAAAGGCCTGTCACAAGGCACTTCTCCAACTATCCAGTGTGCAGAACTGCCTAGCCAGTTTTCACAGCCTCTCCATTACAAACACATTGCTTGTTACCTTTCCATCACATGTACCTTTAATCCTCTATTTTCAGACTGGGCAGGGCAGAGCACAGTTATGCACCAGGGGAAGCCTGCCCCACAGCTTCTCTCCTCCACCCAGCTTCCTGTTCCTCCCAGTTACTGAGCCAATTGTCTCATTAGCCCAGCAATTATCACCAAGTGTCAGGAATCCCCAATGGAAATAAGCTGATTGGCTCCTATTAAGCTGGCAGCCTTTGCTGTACTGCACCATCTTCAGTGACTAGGGTGTTGCAGTCATTGCTCTGTAACAAGTCCATGTGGAAGAGAAGGGAGCTCTCTTGGTTCACCAGCAACTTCTGAAGCAAAGTTCCCTGCTCTTCCCTGGTTGGGCTGTCCAGAGGAAGAAGAGGTGAAAGATTCTGGTCATTAGCTGTGCCAGCCTGAGCAGTCTGCTACTGCCTGAAAGACCCCACTGGCGGTAGGAGCTCTCACCATGTGATTCTGTCACTTGGTTCCAGTAAACAACCATCACCTGAGGTAAAGATCCTAAAAAACAAAGCAGAAGGAGGTTGACCCTTTTCTTTTTATCTTTGTCCTCTATGAGGGATGGCTCCTGGCTTCACCACCATGTGTGGAAGTGTTGGAGGCAGAGAGGCAGCATTAATAGCTCCCTAGGAGGGAACACCAAATGTCCATGTCTGTCCTCTATAATTACTGATGTTCTCCTGGGTGGTGTTCCAAAAGCTGCTATTGTGTGTGATTTAACAATGCAGGGGCGGGATAGTTCAGTGGTTTGAGCATTGGCCTGCTAAACCCAGGGTTGCGAGTTCAATCCTTGAGGGGGCCATCTGGGATCTGGGGCAAAAATTGGGGATTGGCCCTACTTTGAGCAGGGGGTTGGACTAGATGACCTCCTGAGGTCCCTTCCAACCCTGGGATTCTATGAATCACTGCTGAGTTTAGGCTTTTTCGAAAGATTCTGTACTATTTACTATGTGAAAGGTAGAGGGAAGTGGGAATATAGAAAATAGCTTGTAACAACACAGGGATTTAAGAGGGAAGTATGAAAGTGGTGACTTGCAAAGAAATCACTCTTTGGGTGATCTCACTTGGCAAGGGCCTCAGACCAGAATGGACACTCATGTCTTGCTGTCTGGAATGCTGGCTGGGGCTTTAGATTACAGGGAAGACGGCTCCTCCTTAATTCTCCTAATGCCGGATCAACAAAAGAAATTCTTTCTTGTGTCAGCTGCCTAGTTTGGTCTGCTTACTTGCTACCTTGATTTGATAATTTTAACTAATTCATCTAGTGAATCAACCTCCGTTGTGACCTTGATTTTGATCATTGTGGTGTTCCATTCTTAATTAGTTTAGTGGAATTGTAGAAAGTTAGTCAGTGATATGTATGTTCATTGGTTTTTTTTTAATCTTTTATATAAAATCCATAAAAATTACCCAGACCTGGTTTATTCTTTCAAATTGCAACATGGGTCACGTGACCCTGAAGGCGAAGGCAATCTACTCAAGATATTTAAAACACAAGGTGGGTGAAGTAATATCTTTTTTCAGACCAATTTCTGTTGCGGAGGAAGAGGCAAGACTTTGAGCTACACAGAGCTTTTCTTCAGCTCTGAGTAAACTTGAAAGCTTGTCTCACTCACCAACAGAAGTTGGTCCGATTAAAAAACATTACCTCACCCACCTTGTGTGTCTCATATCCTGGGACCAACACAGCCACAGCAATATTGTCCATGAGATATTAAAGAGCCATTTGGCTTTGGTTCTAAATTGTTACCTAGGTCCCTCACAGTAGCCCAAGGGGGTAGTTTTGTGTGGTGTGAGGGCCCCTGCTCTCCCAAGCTGGGCTTCACAGTCTGAGGCACTGGGTTACTTTCTGAGAAAGCCAGGCCAGTTTACACAGCAGTAGTGGTTTTCATTTGCTTAACCTGCAGGGAAACAGAGTGCTGGCAACGAATGAGCTTGTGACCTATTTCCCAGGCATTTCCTTCTGTGTAGTGAGGTATTCCCCCACCCCACTAGAAATGCATCTACATCCTATCCACCCTGCTCCATTCTTGGCTGACCATCCCTTTGTGGAATACAGGGTAACTGGTATAACCGGGCACGTGGAAAGGAATCCACTCATTACCAAAGCATTCTGAGTAGCAGCGGGCTACACTTCAAACCATTCAGAGAGCGAAGCTGGTGCAGACACAATGACTTGCTTACTGAGTAAGGCATCTCGCAGTGAGCACATGATCCGGTGGTCTGGGATCTGCAATGGCTGACAGCTGGTCTCTGGGTGGAGTTTAAGGTGTTGGTTATGAGCCTATGAGCTATAAAGATCTAAATGGCCTGTTGGATTACTTCTTCCCACGCTACTGCCACAGCTGCAGTCAACAGGGGCATCTCAGTTGGATCCTCCTGGTTATAAAGGAGAGGGGCCAGCTGTCAGGGTGCTCTGGAACTTACTTCCCTCCTTGGCACAAAATAGCCTGAATCTGGGGACCACTTGGGCATGTTGTAAAAGACACTTGTTGGATCAGGGTTTGCTGAGGGTCACTGAGGGATGCCTCCCAGAACAATGAAGGAATAGAAAAGAGATTTTTGTGTGTGTGTGTGGCTGGCTGGCTGAGTTCCCGTTTGAATATTTATTTTAATGTTGCTGGGGTTTTGCTGTAGTGCTGATTCTGCCTTAGGAGCTTTGAACTTTTTATAGGAGTATTTTGATGATGATTTAAATAGAGATAGCGGATTTTTCTCTGTCTCTGAATTCAGTCTCTTGAGAGAGAGACACTGATGTCAAGGAGGAGAACACAGGGGTGGTAAACAAGTAGTCTCTTCCTTTCTGTATCTGTCTGCTGCAGGTTGGAGCATTGCAGTCTAACTGCTGCTTGTTGTGGAGGTCTCTCCTCTGCGCTAAGCACGAACCAGCACCTGACCGAGCTAGATATAGGGAGGAACAAACTGGGAGATACAGGCGTGCAGCTGCTGTGTCAGGGACTGAAACATCCCAACTGCAAACTGCACAAAATAAGGTAAGTACCAGCTGGTGAACACGGTGGTGTTGTGAGTTATACTCCATTTATCAGGGTCACAATACCCTGCATGGAACCCAGCCATGGACCAGCCCTCTTTGCTCCTGAGACAAAGAACAGAGACCCACTGTTGTATTCACTGGTCACATTTTGCTAGTTAAACAATTGAATAATGTAGTCGAGTTCAACCCTTAACCCCTTTTAGGCTGGGCAGCTGCCTTAACACAGCAGCCACGGATTCCGCTGACACAGGGTAATCCTTTGGTGGGGCAAAGCAGATATAGCCAACTGTGTGCCCCCCAACTCTGCCTCAACTGAGGGGGTGTGCAGGGGTATGGAGGGCCTATATAAAGGGCAAGATGGGCAGAATATGCTCCACCAAATCTTAGGCAGACACAGCAGCTGGAGTAATTTTAGAGCAGCCCTGAGATTTCTCTCAGTTAAACCAGATTTCATTCTGGCTCAGGATCAGAGTAGGGGAAAGGTCACTTAGTCTATTTCTTCACTTCCAAGTCACCTCAGCGGTGCTGAGTATAAACTTGGTGCAGCTGAGGACAGAGTCTAGTGGCTTCTAGCAAACCCGAAATGCAGCATATCTTGATGTGACAAGCACAATGACTTTACTCACGAAGGCAATAATAACAACCCCACACATGCACGCGCTGCCCTGAACTGCAGCGGTCACTCCTGCTCTCCCAAAAGGGCTGGAAAGAAAATAAAATGAATGCTCAATCTGTAACATAGCAGCACCCTATTATATAGAGGAAATCTGATGAGACTATTACTGTATATTTCTCTAAACAAATTGCCTCTCCTTTCCTGCTTGCAGGCTGGTCCCCACCCCCCTCCGGTGTACTGGTGCTGCTGCTCCCAGCCCCTGCCAGCCACAGCCTGAGTTACCCTATGCCCCAGGGTTACCCTACACACCACCCAAGCTCCACCCTACTCCTTGCCGCTCCAAACCCCTCGTAAGGATTCAGGGGCTGTAGGGAGGTGAATGTACCAGCTGGAGGTGGGAATGGGCAGGAGAGTGAAGCTGTGGAGGCCATACCCCTAATCTGGGCCTAGTGTATGGGGAAAGGGGCTTTAAACATTCTTTTGCAGCATAGGAGACTCAGAGAGGTGTGAGTGGCCCAGTCCTCTCAATGGAGTGTTCTTAGCTGAATGAGAACAGCCTGGGGAGATGAAACAATAGGGATGAGAGGTGTGAACTGCTCCATCCATCTGGGTGGGTGCTCTCATTCTCCCTCCTTGTGGTTTCGGCTCTTGTGGACCTATGCCATGCAGTGAGCATGCCTGCTCTCCGCTCTCTATCCTGGTCTCATTTGATGTCTTGCTGTCTATAATCAGAGGTACTAATGCTTATGTAGTGCAGTAACCCTTGAAATATTTCTAAACTAGTCATTGGTCCTGTTCAATAGCTAATCTCAGGGACAGGCCATGCTATCAGTTTCATGAAGGTGAGAGTCTTAGATTTTTCCCTTGCTCTGCACCACAAGAGTTATGAGCTCAGTTTACAGGGCTGTGTATCAGGAACCTCTTGACAAAATGACCCAACAACTTGCTTTTTCTCTGATAACACTGAGTCCCATGGTTTAGGAAAGAGGGGAAGCGTTTGAGTCATGATTCCATCACCCTAACTGCATACCAGAGTCTTTCATCTTCCCTCTAGTTAGTTAATGCTATTTTCCTTGAACAATACTCCTACAATACGGTGTGGATTCTGCGTGTGGAATTTAGAGCAACTTAAAATATTGCTATTACACCAGAAATGTTGGTCTCTGGGCAAAACAAACCTCTGTCGAACACGAGTAACATGCGCATCACATGTTGGCTGAAAGCTGCCAACGGCAGGGCAGACCACAGCCACTACTGTGGTTCAAAATCCACAGCATTTCTTCTTGAGCCACCAGTTACTGCAACAGCAGACTGCCAGTAAAGCCTCTGCTTAGCAGTGGAGCCCTACGCTTGCCACAGGTGTATTACGCTCTCTTTGGAGAGTCACTTTGGGCTGACCCATGTTGAGGTTCCAAACTTTATCTTGAATAACTTCTTAAATATTGCTTCCCAAAGGGGCAGTGGGTGGGGTGTGCTATCTGAGAGAAATTGCTATAGATTTGGGGAGGGTCAGAGCCATAGTTTGAGCCGCTGATGTGAGCAAAAAAGTTATAAAAAATGTCTGATTTCTTCTATCCCATGACTTTTTTTTTTTTTTTTTTTTGCGGGCCCTGTATCTCAAGAACTTTTTTCTCAGATGACCCCAGATTTGAACCCCTAGCCCCTCCCTGCCCCCCCCCATGACACACAATAATGTTCAAGACAATCCAAGTAATCATGTAGGTGACAGAGCACTTAAAGCCATCTGCAGCCCCACAACAGCTGCTGCAAACTCAACCCCTTCAAGAACGGCGTTACTGAAGCCCTGTGGGGAGCTCATGCAGCAATGACAGCTGAGATCACGCTGCTTCCATGGGGAGATTCTGTGAGCTGGATTTTGCAGCCCCTGCTCCCTGTGTGCATTGAGTAGCCCCACGATGATCAATGGGACTGTCCGTGTCCATAAATGCTCCCCGCCCTGAGCAAGGGCTGCACAATCCAGCCCTTTACAGGCAGAAAGGACATTGCTATCCCTGCCCAGAGCTCACAGCATGAGTGGGAGTGGGGGTGGGGAGCAGGCTGGCCAGGCTACAGACTGCACCAGTACTTCTCCCCTCTCCCAACAGAAAAGGGGGCAGGGGTAGCTCAGTGGTTTGAGCATTGGCCTGCTAAACCCAGGGTTGTGAGTTCAGTCCTTGAGGGGGCCTCATTTAGGGATCTGGGGCAAAAATTGGGGATCGGTCCTGCTTTGAGCAGGGGGCTGGACTAGATGACCTCCTGAGGTCCCTTCCCACCCTGATGTTCTATGAAAGGCACCTGCTGGCAGTGAGATCAGCAGGCAAGGCCGTGGCAGTGACACAGATCCTGTGGGTGCAGCTCATGGTGCTTTATAGGGGCTGTGGGCTCGGGTGTTGTGTCTGCAGAGAGAATTAACACGTCCTTTTCCTTCCCTGTTTTCCCCACAGCTTGGGCTATCAGAGTGTAACTGAGGAAACCCAGGCGGAGCTGGATGCTGTGAAAGACACAAAACCTGATCTGGTCATAGAGATATGGTAGGGCTGGTGAGTGGGAGCCATGGAACCACAAGGCTCTGAACTGGCTGCCCTCCCACTAGCTGAGGAAACAGGCTGTGGGGAGGGGAAACCTGCCCCTTTTAAGGGGGACCCCAGCAACATATTTCAGCATCTGTGGTTCGGGGTTGAGTAGAGATTGTCAGGCCCAGCCCTCCTGCCTGAGTGTGAGAGGCTCAGGAGTAGGAGCTGGATTTGCTCCATGCTTGGTCTGACCTCAGAGGGGGTAGCTGGTTTGTGGGGGGAGGGAGTGGGAGGGCGGATGCAGGTCAGGGCCCAAGTGTGGAATGCGGGGTCATGAGAGATCTGGTAACCTCCCTTTTCAGTCCCCCTACGTGCAGGAGGGAGACTCAAGAACCATCCTCAGATCCAGAGGGCAATTGTCACTCTGTTACAACAGCTCAGTCACTGTTGTTTGTGCATTTATAAAAGTCTTGTAGTTTTACACAATTCCACAGCAACTAAGCCGGCATTTTCCATATTACATCTCCAGCATTTGTTTGTCCCGGCTGTACGTTTCTGTGTCAGTTTTGTTGAGTCCAGTAAAGATCATGAACCAAGAAATAATGCTGTCCTTCAGAGTTTGTATCTCTTGCCATAGTTTCTGCAAATGCACAAGAATTCTCCAGGCCTAGGAGAGCCCTCGGGGATGGTTCCTCAGAAATATATATATTTTTTTCATGCTTCCTGTTTCTTATCCATTATGATCAACATCTTCAGAAGCTCGTGCAGGCAAAATCAGAATGACTTTTAATTTCTCTGGGCTTTTGTCAGAAAGCTGGTGTAGGTGACCCCTAAGAACCCTGAATGGCCACCTGGGAGCAGAGATCAAAGGTGCAGGACAGGGAGATGTTTAAGTTTATGGCATATCCTTGGCATTTTCAAAAGCCCTATGGTAAGTCCCATGTGCCCAAACAGAAGCTACTGCTCTAGTGATACCTGATGCAACAACCTTCTACAGCCATAGTCCTCATTCAGCTAGCTCTCTCCCAATTCTGGCTGCTCTTTCACCAACAATGTAATCATCCCTCTCTTCTCCCCCCCCCCCCCCCCCCCCCCCAAAAAAAAAAAAGCTTGAACTCCTCCCTTCAGCTGATAAATGGCTGAAGGATTTACTCTTGCTTTCCACAAAGTAACACCTAAAACAAGAGGCTGTTGGGAAGATTTAAAATCAACGTAGTCGCAAGTTATTCTCTGTCTGTAGGAACATGCTTTTACAGTAACTGCAGGCACTAATTAGAGCCAGAGTTAGGTGATATAATGCGCACTGGGATGGATGGCAAGGAGCTTGAATGTCTTTCACAGACACACTCTGCAGTGCATGCATTTAACAACTGTTTTAGGATCTGAAGGCAAACTATGACATTTATAAGCTTTAGAGAGTGCATTTGCTCTAAGTGCATGTGTGAGAACACCCTCCCTTTTCTTTGTTTACACCCATAAGTAATGAAGCAGCATGAGAGAGAAAAACAAACAGCCCTTTTAAATGGCTTGCACCAGTATCAGTAAATACTTACTACCAGGTTTCAGAGTAACAGCCGTGTTAGTCTGTATTCGCAAAAAGAAAAGGAGTACTTGTGGCACCTTAGAGACTAACCAATTTATTTGAGCATGAGCTTTCGTGAGCTACAGCTTACTACCAGATGGGCCATTCATGCCACTTCCTGAAGCTGTGCCAGCCACTGTATCTTGGGGATGGAGATGGCACCCCCAGAAAGACTGGCTGCCTCTTGAAGCAAGGCCAATAAACTTTGGGAGAGAGGCTTGTCAAAGCTTTACTGGACTCTAAAGGCTGGGGTAGAGAACCCCCTAAGTTATCCATTACTGGACAGACACAAAGGAGTAGAGCTCTTGCAAGCTGAGAAAGTTGGGCCCTTCAGCCAAGGGGGTTGAAGTCTCTCTGGGAACAGAACATCGGTGAGAAACTTGCTTAGGCAATGATCTTTCACCTAGGAAGACAAGGGAAACCTGCACCTTGTATTTCTTGAGGAAGTCTCTGACCAGAGAGAGAGTTGGCTGGAAAGAAAAAGACTGGTAAGAAATCGACCTTGAACCAAGGCTTTAGCTTGCTGAGTTAAGCCTTAGCCACTAGAAAGTGTATTTTGTAACCCTTTCTAGCTTTATTCCTTCTATTGGGTGTTGCTTAACCTGTGACTTTTGTTTAATAAACTTGCTTTACTTTGAATGTAAACCAATGCAGTGCTGTGTTTGAACTGAAGTGGTTGCTAACTCCAATTAAAATGCTAAGCTGTGCATTTTGTCTCTTTAGAGGAGCAAATGAACCTTATTGTTCCTCCGAACGGTCCTGGAAAGGGCTGGACGTTGCAGAGCAGATGGTTTGGGGGGAAATCGCGGCTGGCAGTGTGCTTGGGGTCACCCCTGCATAAGGTGATAGAGACGAGAATGGGCAGGCTGCTGGGATCAGGGGACTGCATGCTTGTCTGGCTGATGGTATTTGGGCTGTGAGCCACAGCAGCAGAGCATTTAAGGCGCCCAAAGTTAGAGGGCAGGTGGTGACACAACCCCTCACTGCTCTGGATTGCACCCCAGAATGTCATAGTGCAGAATTGGCTACTGCGCACCAATTGGTGGGTGTTTGCACAGTGGCCAGTCTCCTTCACAGCTAATTTAAGCCAATCACCATCATGAACAGCCCTCTGTGTAGTCCCTGCCCAGATGTGGATCCCACCGTGCACTGTGACGGTTACAAAGGGTTTGATCAAGGCAGCTGCAGCATGGGAAGCAAGTTCATTTGCTCTGTGTTGTACCATGATTGCATGTTGTTTCCTGCGACTTTTGTTCAGGAGGTAAGAACACAGTTTTGTGGGGCTAAACTCTGCTGTCCATTCCACCCATGTAAATCTGGAGTGACTGAAATCAGTGGGGTTAAAATAGTGAAAATGGGATTAACTGTGGTCAAAATATGACCCATTGACCAGACTGCAGGGAGGTCATTACCTCTTCTGAGGGAGACTTGATAGTGGATTTTTGGTACTGTGTTATTTTAATATTAATCACCAAACATCTTAATTGTTGTACAAAATCCAGGATAAAGACGTAGGTTTTACCTGCAATAGTGAGGGAACTCAATAGCAGAGTCATTTGGGAGCCTGTATGTATTAAAAAGAGGCTGTTTCCTTTTCTTTAAAGTGTTTGGGCAAAGCACTATTCCAGTGTCTCCCACTCCTCAGATGCCCCATGGTGTCTGTAGAGGTTAGCCCTAAATGTTCAAACTTGGCTAACAGAAGTTAGGCACCTAAAGCCATATTTAGGCACCTAATTAAAAGTGGCCTGACTTTTCAAAAGCAGGTCCCCAGTACTGTCAACGACACATGTTCAAAAAGTCAGGAGCCAGGCCCCCAAAAGCATGAGATTTTAAAGAAGAAATACATTTGTGATTCTTTCTTTTTATTTGCCTTCTGTTTTCTGAGTCTGTAGCCTTCGCTGTGGTCATGTTTTCAGACCGTTCTCCACAGCCATGAGGGTTAAAAACATTTGTTATAAATGATAACTTCAGGACTCCAGGAGCTGAGGGTATAAGAAAAACACCAAATACCATGAGACTCCCCAATTAAAATCTCTGGAGTTGGCAATACTGGTTCCCACTCACTTCAGAGTGACTTGTAAGGGCTCAGCAACTCTGCAACCTGGGCACTTTTAGTTTGGAACCTAATTCTTGCCACCACTGAACATTTTGGCCTAAATATCTGAAAGTGGTAAATGTGAGTAAGTTAGATGAGAACAGCTTACAGCTCATGACAGAACTTGCTGATCTCTGCAGAACTCAATCATCTATATCAGAGGTGGGCAAACTACGGCCCGCAGGACCCTCCTGCCTGGCCCATGAGCTCCTGGCCCGGGAGGCTAGTCCCTGGCCCCTCCCCTGCAGCCTCAGCTCACTGCACCGCCAGTGTAATGTAGGATACTGCCTCCTGGACACCTTGCCTCAGCAGTCAGGGTACTCACCAGAAGCACTTGTATAGATTCAGAGTGAGGTGCACCATGAATAGATATCCCACTGTCCACCCACCGTATTTTGGGAAGCTTTGGTTTTGCAGTGTTTGCTGGGTACCAAACAGGTCAGACAGGGGTGGTTGTGGTCATGGGATCAAACTTCTTAGAATGCGTTGTTAACCATCCACTAATTTTATATGTGTCCCATATATAAACATATACATAATGTTTACACCTTTTTTTTTCTTAAACCCACAAACCTGCCTGGCCCTCCTCACTGCCTGCCATCTCACACAGAATCATGAAGCTTGCATGGCTCTGCACTAGTGTCATGAGCGTTTTCACCCAAAGGTGCATACTCCTTTAGTATTTGCAGATCAGCAAACATACATGTGGGGTGTGACATTATACTCTACATTCTTTATGAAAATATGCTTATGATATGGATATGATATAGCTAATATATACTTTATGCAAGATGGCTGATGTGGGGTATCATTGCAAAACTTAAGACCTATTGACTGTGTTTATCCAACCTGTATGCATTTAATGTTTGTATCTGAGGCTAGAAATATTGACCATGTCTCTGTATTTCAAATGTGCTCTGTTGGATGAGGCCAGACAATGTTAGTGACTTATTGAAGGAACGCACAAACACATAAAGATTACCCCAGGAACTGTGTGCAATAGAAACCTCTGAATGATAGTGCTATACAATGGGGACTGCTTGACCAAGATCAGATACCTCTACACAGTGGGTGCTGTTTGACCCAGGTCATAGCAAAAGAGCCTTCCAGAAAGTGGGGGGAAGAAAGAAAAGGGGGACAATGACAGCCTACAAGAACAACCGGAAACACCTGAGGTACAAAGACTGAACAGTGAGAAGTGATTGTCCCAGCAATCCAGATGATGGGAAGACAGACACTTCAGCTCAGCTCAGCATACTGAGAACGAGAAGGATCTGACATTATCACCCACTGAAGAATAGAAAAGTCCAGGTGTGTCTAATATATCTGGTGTCCCCATTATGCAGACATAGGCCTTTGTCTCACTGCTAATAAAACTAATGAAAACAAGACAAGTGAAGTTTTAACAGTGAAGACAAAAGGCTGAAGAAAAATGTCTCAAAAATTAAATGAGAGAGCAATGAGGTGACATGTGAGTACCACAGTTCTGAGTGTCATTTTGGTGGTGATACCCCTTTGCTCCTGAAGTGTGTGTAACAGTGACAGAAGTGGAAGTCTGTATAAAGCACAATGGTAGATTGTCTCCAAAAATGAGTGAAGTTTCTTTCCGTCCAAAGTTCCATAAAGAGGCCAACAGACATTTGGAACCAGTTACAATGGTCTCCTAGAGAGCTACTTACCTCAGAACATTGGCACATGCGTCTTGAAAAAAAAACGGTGGGAGCACCCATTGCTCGGGGGCTGTTCGTTATAGAGACAGTCAAGGTTCCAGTTATTTAGGGCCTACATTTTTTATAGTTCATGCTTTTTTCCTTTTCCCGATGTTACTTCCCTTAAATAAATCTGGTGTTTGTTTGCAAAAATCATTTCTCTATCTCTTTAGTCCACTACACCACACAAGAGAGGTGGGAGGCACAGCAACTTCTATCTAACACCAGGTGATAGATCCAGAGGGGTGAAAATATCTGCTGCTGAAATCAGAATTGTAGCTGGACTATTTACTCTTGAGTTAACAGGGGAGGGACAGATAAAATGTTATACAGATAAAACTACACAGGATCATTTCAGGGGACAAGGCAGGATGCCACATTTATTAGGATAACACAATTTGATCTATAACCAATAGCTAATACCTAACACTTACACACACACACACACACACACAATTCAAATGTTCTGCAGCTGCTGGATAGTTACCAGTCCTGAACGTGGCTTGAGTACGTGGCCTGATTTCGCAGCTTGGGTTCGTAGCTCGTGGCGGCTAACTGGCCAGGAAAGCTGGGCATGAGGAAGGGCTGGGTCTCTGTCGGGCACGCACAGATGCCACTCGATGTTGGCAGCAGAATGTTACCCACAGTCTTCCATATCACCCATCCTTTATTATAGGCTTTTAGTTTGAATCAAGAGTCTATAGGTCTTGCTGTGTCACACTGTCTCTGGGTGCGGTGTGATTGATCATTTGTCAGTTGGACCTGTCTTTGATCTTGCTTCAATTGTACCTTTGTTCTTTTCTTTTGGGGTGGACTCTTCTTACTTTGTCAGGACTGTCTGCATCTTCAGCCATTGGTGTTTGCACTTAACAGGCTGCGGTTGGAGGTTGATTCCATTATCCATGCATACCTCATTCACACACCTGAACTAAGTTAATGAAGTTACAGCAGGGTTTTGCAAAATGGAGTGAGCATTTTAAAATGGGGTTTTAGTTACAATATGGAATCTTATTAAAACAAGTGTAATGAACAATTTAGAACGTTGGGAGGCAAACAGGAGTTACAGTGTTAGAACAGTGAAGTTTGGTTTGTTCATTTGATACTATTATTAATATGACTTTATTTTGTAATTAAAGAAAAGAAACAATTTCATAACTTCAGCTCTACATTGACCCACAAATAACCCTTCAGTCCAGAGGTACTGAATGGGTCACACTTTATGTAATTTTCTCAAGGCTGTATAATTTTTTTGAAACAGTCTGAGCTGGTGGTTTCAGCATCCAACAGAACATACCACAGATTACAATTAAACGTATCAGAATAAAGAAAAGAATAATTGGGTGTAACAATTTTTAAAGCTGAAGACCAAGAGGGGCCCATCCTTTAAGAATATCATACCAATGGTATGTTATAATTTGTTCTGCTTGTGCAGATACTCTTTATATTTCAGATCCCTGATTAAAATAGCCAAACTGCATGTCTGAACCTGGGCCTGTGTGATTTGATTATTTTTCTTCATTAGTTTGTACAGACTTGTTCAACTGACCCACAAAGAAAAGTTAAAGTTTATAATATTACTGGTATCCAGTGTGTTAGTTCTTTTATCCTCATGAGTTGGGAAGTAATAGGTTAAGGTGGGAGTTTTTAATATAGTTATATTACACATACATTGCTCTACTGGTGGTTCTTGCCAAAAAAGCTCCTCTAATCCAATGGCACTGTAGTGAGGTCGAGACTCACCAGCGCAGCACCTCCTGCTGGTCATCTAGGGAATTAGCTCTCCAGTGTACAGAGCGCCTCCTACTGGCCAGTGTCTTGCCTGACACTGGCACCCATGTCCCTGCTGGACCCCGGTGCCCTTTACCTGGGTGCTGCTCCCGCAGTAACCCCTTATTCTGGGTTTCCCCTCCCAGGGCAACCCCCAACCCTCTAAACCCACTTTGCCTCAGTGGCTACTGCCAGTCATCATCTAGCCCCCGCTCACTGGGGCAGACTGCAGTGTAATGGCCACTCATCATTGGCAAGGGGTTAGGACCTGCTGCCTTTGCCTATCCCCAGGCTGCCCCTCTGCAGCCCCAGTACCTTTTCAAAGGCCTTCATCAAGGCCTGCAGCCTGGGGGTTTAACAGGCTGGAGCTCCCCAGCTCCCCTTGTCCTTCCCCAGCACTGCTCCACTTCAGGTACCTTACTCCCCTTCCCACTCACTCCAGGGCTAGAGTAAAACTTCTCCAGGTTCTGGCCCACAGCCCTCTTATCAGGGCCAGCTGGGCCCTAATTGAGCTGGCCACAGCTGTGTACCATCCAGAAACATATGTAAGGAAAAGGTTATTTTCATGTTTTGTCAGCGGAGTAGTTAAGGCCGTCATATCTTTAGCTCGTACCCAATCCATCTCACTTTCTGTTAGCATAATAGCTAACGTTGTTCAGAACACCGCAAGGCTAACAGGTACGGCCCTTCGCAGCTCTCAGGAACGGCTAATGGTAAGAATTCTCTAAGGCCAGCTGATGTAGCTGACTCCTATAGATCGTAGCCTCACATACTGAGGGTGTGAGAAAGCGCTGCCTGTCGGAATTAGCTTCATCACATTGCAGCGTCACAGGCAGCACATCTCTATAGTTTGCCGCAGCGACAGGTCCCACTTTGTTAAAAAAAGGGTGTTTCACGCAGTCTCACCAACCTGATTGCTGTCTTTAGCAGTGTAAAAAGCCTACACCCAGTAGATGTGGTATATCTTGCCTTTAGTAAGGCTTTTGATACTGTCTCCCATGACCCTCTCATAAACAAACTACGGAAATGAAACCTAGATGGACATGACGATAAATAAGATAGGCATAAGGAGTGGGGCTCTCCAGGGATCAGTTCTGGATAGGTTTCTATTCAAAATCTTAATGATTGAGATAATGGCATAGAGAGTACGCTTATAAAGTTTGTGAAAATTTAAGGTCTAGAAAACATGACCTAGGAGGGAAGATTGAAATATGATAACAGGTTTCAAGCATGTACAAATAAAGCAGCATCTTTTTACAAAAGCTGTTTCTTACAATCTGTACGTAGCGATAAGTGCTACCAGTAGCACATTCCTACGTGGAGCAGTATCCTTCACTACCCCAGCACAACGCTCCGGGCGGTGGGGCTGCAGAACCAGGTGTAACGACAGCAGGGCAGTTCGGGGGGGTGGGGTGGTGGACAGGGGTCAGGATGGTCAGAGGGCGGGGAACAGGGGGGTTGAATGGGGGTGGGGTCCCGGGGGGCCAGTCAGGAAGGAGTGGGGGAGCTAGATGGGGCGGTGGAGGGCAGTCAGGGAGAGGGGTTCCAGGAACAGGGAGAAGGGGTGGTTGGATGGGGCAGGGGTCCCTGGGGGCAGTCAGGAAGGAGGGGGGGTTGGATGGGGCAGCAGGGGGCAGTCAGGGGCGGGGGTTCGGGGGACGGTCAGGGGACAGAGAGCAGGGGGATTGGAGGGGGCAGGAGTCCTGGGGGGGGCGTCAGGGGGCTAGAAGTGTGTCGGTGGGTCAGATAGGGAGCAGGGGCCAGGCCATGCCTGGCTGTTTGGGAAGGCACAGCCTCCCCTAACAAGCCCTCCATACGATTTCCGAAACCTGATGCGGCCCTCAGGCCAAAAAGTTTGCCCATCCACATCTCTATTGTTAATGTTCTCTTTTGCTGGACGTTTACTAGGCATCTGCTTTAAGTGTAAGGCTTTTTGCTGCACTGTTTGTTCGAGCACTGTAGGGACAAAACAGTTCTGTTTCTTTAAACAGGGAAGGGGAGGAGAAAGGAACTGAGCTGAGAGAGAGAGAGACAGGAAATAGGCAAGGAAGTCCTGCCAGGGACTACATTTAGAGAGTGAAACTTCTTGAATTTCATCAGTTTGTGGGGATTTGCCCACTCATTTTGAGAGGAAGAAAAGCTGATTATCATTCCAATGGAACCAGTGCTCTTCAGTGCTGCAGGGTGAGCTCAGCATGCAAAATATTTCACTTGGCTGAAATCATGTTAGAGCAGGGTTTTTGTTCTGTAAAGATCAGCGACATCTCCTCTTGAGAAACTGGGGTGGGGGAGGTGCATCTCTGCGGAGGTCTCTAGAGTCCCTCCTGCAGGGAGCAGAGGAGGTCTCAGGATTGTAGTCTTTCGTAGGTGTCTAAACCAGAAAGGAGAGGACTGGTCTGCCATTCCCTCTGTTTTTAGCAGCTGCGTGTGTGAGGGAGGAATCGAGACTGAGGAGGCGCTTGGGTGGGGCATGAGACAGAAGTGTGTGTGACAGAATGAAGAATGAGTCTGAGTGTAAGGTATGGGCTATAGATCAGAACTGTCCCGGGGGAGGTACCACCCTCCTGCCCATCATCAAGAACAGCTGAGAAAACCACAGGAGCCACTGGCCTGCTGTAGGGCACAGAGGGGCCATGAGGGAGCCTGGGGGATCTGTCCCTTTGCCAGGTGGAGACACATCCCCAGCCCTACTTCAGCTGTTTTGAAACTTCGGAGACTGGAACTGCTGTGGGCATCCTGTGGCTGTTTCCCCCCCTGGCTGCCCACAGGCTTTAGGGGTCGGGGGTTATCTCTGGGAAGAGAAGGCAGATTTGGGGATTGTTGCTAAGGAGGTTGTTTAGAGAGGAAATAGAAACCAAAGAAGGAGCTAACCGAGGTGCCCTCCTTTCCCCAATCCCAATTCTGGACTAAAAACTTCCTTTGCTGGAAATTCAGGCAGCTTTGAGACATAGATCCAAAACCCCCCCAGGAAAATCACTCTGTGAATTACACAGCATAGATCACATGCCATGACATTTATGGACACTTAAATATTAACAACTGCTGAAAACGTACAGACCCAGCCTTAACTCCCATTTGTACTGGTTTGTTTACATACATTACAGTCAGTGCATGAACTATGTAAGACAGGATTTAAAAAACAATCCATGTATATTTCAGTCATTTTGGGGCAGACACTTTGGTTTATGTCTACATCTCTGAGGCTCCACTGAAGGAGCTACATAATGTTATGACTGGTGACCATGTGTCACTCTTACTTGGGCTGTGTTTCTTGGTGAGCCAATGGGCTGCTGCTCTTGGGGGGGATGGATCAAATGGGGGTGTTTTTTGTTTTCATAAATTCATAGACTTTTAAGGCCAGAAGGGACCATTAGATCATCTGGTCTGACACCATTTGTTTGATTAAAGCAGATTTTCCAGAGAGGCCTCCAGCCTTGATCTGAAGACTGCAGGAGATGGAGAATCCACCATTTCCTTTGGTAGCTTGTTCCAATGGTTAATCACCCTCGCTGTTAGAAACTTGTGCTTTATTTCTAACTTGAATGTATCTGGCTTCAGTTTCCAATCACTGGTTCTTGCCATGATTTTGTCTGCTCTGTTATGCAAGTATTTTCTTTGTGGAGACAACTTTGGGAGAGAGGGAGCTCTGTGGTCAGCCTGAGAGTTTGCTCTCTGCCATGGACTCTGATTGAAGTCTGTTCTCTGGGAACTGGGCATTGGTGCTGGGCTGAGATTCCTGGAAGAAGGATTTGCCCCACCTGCTGTGTGACCGTCTCATGCCAGGACTGGTGTGCATGTGAAAATAAAACAAGTTACACTTAAAGTGTACCCAGACTTTGCATCACTGACTTCTTCTCTATCGGAAACTGACCTGCAAGACCCTGGACATCTGCTACTGTTTAGCAGAGAGATGACACTGGTGTCAGAAGTTGGGACAACAATAGCAACATAAGGCTGGATTATATTTCAGATCTGCACATGAAGAGAAATCATTATGGACCGTTACTGATTTAATCCGTTCAGTGACAAGGTTTGGGAGGAGAAATCTAGCCCCAAAATCAAGGTGCAAGGCTGCTGTGCAGCCCCCTGAATTTATGGACTGGGCTAGTCCACAGTCCACTTATAACCGTTGCACAAGGGCTACTCGATCAGCATGTACAGGGTTGAAAGTCAGGGGGAGTGGGAGGGAGCTAAAAACAGAGGGCGAGCTCCCCCTCCATGGCTGGTGAGCTGATTCTCTTCCTGGTTCAATATACTTTAGCTTCTGTACATCGGCATCTCTTGGAAGTTGGAATCTATGTGCCTGCCTGGGATGGATCTGCTAAACAAGAGACTAATTCCCATCTTCCCCTGCACATCCGCTTCCTCCTGGCCTGCAGGGAGACACCCAGAGGGAACTGCATACAAAGTGTTGCAGCAGAACGCAGGCCACTGCAGTGAAGCAGGGTGTGACTGTCACATATGTAGCCAGGATGAGGTCTGTGTGGGTCTTACGGGGAAGAGCAGAGAGGCTGAGCAGGGAACTAGGGCAGAGGAGTCCTAGTGAGAGATCCTGGCCTGAAAACCTGGAGACTGGGCTGCTGTGGGGAGGGCTCCCCAGGCACTAGGCCTGAAGAACCCTAAATCTAAAGTGGACTGTCCCAGGGACCCAAACAAGAACTACCATTGCTCACTTTGAACTCTTCAAGCCTCTGTAGCTAGGGTATTTGTAGCCTTTCCCTTTCTTGCCAGTTCCATAAAATACCCCTTCACTTAGCCATGTGTCTGAGTGGATATCGGGACCCACTGGGGCGAGCGCCTACAAGGCCCAGCTGCTGAAGTGCCTACAGTGCTTGCCTCCAAGTTGTGGTACACCTGGCATGCAACTGGTCCTCCGTGGGTTGGAGTACCCCAGCGCTGAGCAGCTGTAATAACTACATGCTAGTGTACACGTAGCCTGCTTTTAGGTGGAAAGTGCTAGAAGGCCAGGGCTGTATTTTCTAGCGCCCTGTCTTTAAGGTTTGGAACGATGCTGAGAGGTCAGGAGGACACGGCTGGGATGAGCAGGGTGTGGTGGCGTTTGGTGCTCCTGGGAGATGCTCCAGCAGAGGGGCCTGTGAAAGTTCTTCATTTGTTTGCTGGAGCCTGCAAAAAGTTGGATAAAATGCTCCAGTTTGAAATAGCACCTGGTCTGGGAGTGTAACCCATCAGCATGGACTTACTGTCCCTGCCACTGCCTCCCACCACAGAGCCTTCTTCATGGTGTGCATATATGTGGCTGTGGGAATTTGGCTAGCGTCAAACCCCCGTGCATGCTTAGCTGGTGCAGAAGATGACTCTCCTCCTAGGAAAGCTCTTGGTCCCAAGATACGTTGATGATTGAAGTATTAGAAATAAAGAGACAAAAAATGCTGTCTTGGAACGGTACCGTTTCAAGCTGCTCTGTATTTGGGCTGAATTCTTGTCAGTGGGGAATCACCATTAAATGGGTGTGTTTCTAATGGGGTTCTGTGGGGATCCGTTCTAGGCCTTACGTTCAATATTTTCATAAATGACCTGGAAGTGAATATAAAATCACAGCTGATTAAAAATTTGCAGATGAGCCAAAGATTGGAGTGGTGACTAATGATGAAGATAAGGTACTCGCACAGAGCAATCTGGGTTACTTGGTAAGCTGCGTCCATTCAAGCAAAGTGCATTTTAATACAGCCAAATGCCAGTTCACACATCGTGGATCAAAGAGTGCAGCCATGCCTACAAAATGGGGGTGGGGATCTGTATCCCAAAAGCAGTGACTCTGAGAAGGGTTTAGGGATCATAGAGAACAGACAACTCCACTTGAGCTCCCAGGCAGTGCTGTAGCAAAAAGGGCTAATGTGAGTCTTGGATGTCTGAACAGGGAGGTGATTTTACCTCTGTTTATGGTACTGGTGGGACTGATACTAGAAAATTGTGTACAGTTCTGCTGTCCATACTTTTAAGAGGATGTTGAAAATTTGGAGAGGATGCAGAGAAGAGCCACAAAAAATGATCTGAGGCCTCAGTGTACTTCGCTTAATTGAACAGGCCACGAGGTGACTTGATTATGGTGTTTAAAGTACCTTCATGGAGAGAAAATATCAGGCATTAAAGGACTCTAAACTAACTCTGGAAGGCATAACAAAAACCAGTGGCTGGAAGTTAAAGCCAGACAAATTTAAATGAGAAATAAGGCACAAATTTCTAACAGGGAGGGCAGTAACCATTAGAACAAGGTGATACTGTTCCTTAACAGTAGGCCTCTATGGGCTAGGTTGGGGCCTGGCTCCAGTAGAACACCCCAGGCTAGGGTTAGGGTTACCAAGAGTAGGGATCCCATGGATCAGGTTAGGCCTGAGGTTAGTAGGACTCCCCAAGCTAGGGTTATGGTTGCCAGGGGAGGAGGTCCCTGGGCTACAGTTAGGAGAGCAGCCAATAGGGATCCCCAGACTAGGGCTAAATTTACTACAGCTAGGGCTGCCTGGAGTAGGGTTAAGGCTTCGATGTGTAGGCCTTTCCAGGCTAGGTTTAGGCCTGCGGTGAGTAGGGCTTCCCAGGCTAGGCTTAGGGTGACCAAAAGTAAGGCTCCCTGGGGTCAGTTTAGGCCTGGTGTTGGTAGGAATCCTGGGCTCAGGGTTAGGATTGAACAAGTCTTGGGGTGCCTGGAGTCTGCCAACACTTTAGACTGTTAGGGCTCCTTGGCCTGGGTTAGAGTTACTAAGGGTAGGGCTCCCTGGGACAGCATTAGGGTAAATTATGGTAGGGTTACCATATTTGAACTTTCAAAAAAGAGAACACTTCATGGGGGGGCTAGCCCCGCCCTGCCCCCTAGCCACTCCCTCCCACTTCCCACCCCCTGACTGCCCCCCACAGAACCCCCAACCCATCCAACCCCCCCGATCCTTGTCCCCTGATCACCCCCTCCCAGGACCCCTGCCCCTAACCAACCCCCGGGACCTCACCCCCTATCTAAGCCTCCCTTCTCCTTGTCCCCGACTGCCCGCTCCTGAGACCCCCCAACCCTAACTGCCCCCCTAGAATCCCACCCCCTACCTGTCCCCTGACTACCCCGACTCCTATCCACCTGACAAATCCCCGGGACTCCCACACCTATCCAACTGCTCCCTGTCCCCTGACTGCCCCCCCAGAACCCCCGACCCATCCAACCCCCCCTGCCCCTGACTGCCCCTACCCCTCTCCACACCCCGCTCCCTGACAGGCCCCCCCTCTCCCAGAACCCCCAACCCATCCAACCCCCCCTGCCCCTGACTGCCCCTACCCCTCTCCACACCCCCGCCCCCTGACAGCCACCCCCCCCCCCGAAACTCCAACCCATCCAACCCCCCCTGCTCCCTGTCCCCTGACTGCCCCCCGGGATCCCATGCCCCTTCTCCAACTCCCCGGCCCTTTTACCGCGCCGCTTAGAGCAGCGCGTCTGGCTCCGTGCAGAGCCGCTGCCAGGTACGCTGCTGCGCTCCTCCACCCCGAACGCTGCTGGCGTGGCGCGCTGAGGCTGCAGGGGTGGGGCTCTGGCTGCTGGAGGCCCCGCTGCGAGCGGCTCAATCCTGCCCGGCCGCCCTGTCAGCCGCGTCACGCTCTGCATTGGGAGGGAAATCCCAGACCTTTTTAGATTTTTTACAAATTCCTCCTGGATGGCTATTTAAAAACCAAAAAGCCGGACATGCCCGGGAAAATCCAGACATATGGTAACCCTAATAATGATAGGCCTCTCCGGGCTAAGTTTAGGGCCCAGTAGGGCTTCCCAGGCTACTAAGGGTAGGGATCCCTGGGCTAGGATTAGGCCTGGGGCCTGTAGGGCTTCTTGGGCTAGGGTTAGGGCTACTAACAGTAGGCATCTCCACGGTGGGTTTAGGTCTGTGGTCAGTAGGGTTGTCTGTGTTAGGGTTATATGGATTAGGGATTGGGTCCCATAGGGATCCTCTGGATAAAGTAAGGTTAAAAAGCCCCTGTCTCCCTAGATTAGAGTTGGGGTTACTAAGTGGTTCCCCGGAGTAGGATTAGGTTAGTAAAGCTAAAGATCCCTGGGCTAGGTTTAGGCCTTTGGTCAGTAGGGATCGTCAGTCTAGGGTTATGGTTACAAACAGTAGGCTGTGACGTTATTGACTTGAACTGGGACCGTATAAAACATTGTTGCAACCAAGGTCCTGTAGTGGCACCAAATCTTATATAAAGGGGGTCAAATGAGGTGTCTAAGACAAGCTTATGGTTTGCTGGTTATGATTATACTATCTGTATATGTGTATGATTTTTATAGTTGAAGTTTTGAATATTGGCTCTATACTGTCTGTATTTCAAACTTATGCTATGCTTCTGGCTGACACCCCAGACAAGTTGGTGTCAGCTCTGCCTAGCCTGCTTGATGGCTCATTAAGGACCATCAGCGATACAATCCACCCATTGAGAGAAGGCAGATGCGCCTTGGGACTCAGCAAGGTATGCAAGGACATGCCTATGGACAGAACGCTGAGGTTTTTCTATGCCATGTGATGGATAGCTTGTCTTTGGAACAAAGAAAGAAAGACCACATGGCAAGAGAACATAAGGTCACATAGGCCTCTAAGGGTAGTGTTAGGCCTGGGATCGGTAGTGCTCCCCCGATTAGGGCTACTAAGGGTAGGGCTGTCTGTGCTAGGGTTTGGCGTATGGCTATTAGGTATCTGCGGACTAGGTTTAGCATTACTAAGGGTTGGGTTCCTGGGCTAGTGTTAGGCTTAGAAAGAGTAGGTCTCTCTGGGCCAGGGCTGATAGGGTTCCCCAGGCTAGAGTTGGGTTACAAGGGGTAGGTCTCAGACGGTTATAAAGGGTAGGGTTCACTGGGCCAGGGTTATTCCTGTGGCGGGTAGAGCTCCTCAGGCTAGGGATAGGCCTCAGTGGATAGCAGGGGGCTGGGGTTTGGGTTAGAAGGGCTCCCAGGGTCAGACTTGGGCCTGGAGCTGGTAGGGCTCCCTGGTTTAGGGTTACCAAGTATAGGGTTCTCTGGGCTAGGATTAGTTCTCAGACTGGTCGGGCTCCCTGAGCTAGGGTTAGGGATACAAAGTGTAGGGCTTCCCAGTCTAGGGTTAGGCCTGGAGCCAGTATGGCTCCCTGAGTTAGGTTTAAGTTTGGAGAGGATAGGGCCTCCCAGCTGGGGTTACGTCTAGGGGCTGTACGGTTTCCTGGGCTAGTGTTAGGGTTATGGGGAGAGGGTTCTACGAGCTAGCGTTAGGCCTCAGGCTGGTAGAGCATCCCATGATATGGTTAGGCTTATAAAGGGTACAGCTCCTCCAGCTAGGGTTAGGCCAGCATACTAGGTGGCAAAATGCTTATCTATCCAGTTAGAGATGCCAACGACATGGGTTTGGGGTGAGCCCCTTCCTTCCCTCAGAGACAAGCTCCTAAGTTGGGCTTCAGGGAGGTGCCTATCTCTGCTTAGAGATCCACGAATGGGAGTCAGGCAGTTCAGGCACCTAAGAAGTTTCTTGAGGGAGTTAGTTAGGTGCCTGCCTTGCTTTACATAGAACAACCAGAGGAGGAAGTGGTGCTGTCTATCTTATAACTTTTAGGGTAGTGGTTAGAGCACTTATCTGGGATGTGTGAAACCCAGGTTCCTTTCCACCCTCTTTGTGAGAGGGGGAGTAAAGATTTGAACAGTGTCTCCCATCTGTCAGGAGAACACTCTAACTACTGAGCTATGGAATATTCTGAGGGGTCTTTCTCTCTATCTCTCCTCTTGAAGCTGTTCCACAGTGGATAAATAATGAGTGATTAGGACTGGGGGTCTCCAATCTCCTAGGTGGGTGCCCTAACCACAGAGCCATTCACAGTTGCTCTCTCTGGCCCAATGACTGTTCCACTGTTGATACATACTTAAATAGTCAATAGTGATTTTGGGTGCCCAACTTGAGATATATGACAAGATCCTAATTTTCAGAAAGTACTACCCTCTGAAAATCAGGACCCTTCAATGTGTCCCAATTATGCTTTCAAAAATCACTGGTTACTTTGAAAATCTTGTCCTCAGAGCCTAAAAAACCAGGATATTACAATATTGACTTTCTCCGGCTAAGCATGGCAACAGAGCAGTGCCTGGCCTCATTTGTTGCAGAAGCTGGAATTTGTATTGTGAACGAAGCATTTTATTATAGGAAGAGAAAAGATGATGTCATGGTTAAGGCAGCTGAATGCTGTCTTGGAAAGCTAGATTATATCCCTGCCTCTGACAGAATTGCCATGTGAGGCCAGCAAGTCATTTTAAATCAAAGTGCTCACAGCTGGCCATAAATTGTGTCAGGTTTCAGAGTAACAGCCGTGTTAGTCTGTATTCGCAAAAAGAAAAGGAGTACTTGTGGCACCTTACAGACTAACCAATTTATTTGAGCATAAGCTTTCGTGAGCTACAGCTCACTTCATCGGATGCATAAATTGTGTGTCCCTCATTTTCTGGGTGTCCGGCATGAGGCACCTGGACCAGTTTTACAGAAGTGCTCAGCCCTCACAATTACATCTGAAGTCGACTGGAGCTGTACTTTGAATGTATGAAGTGCTGTACAATGCTCTGTACTTTGGAAAAATCAGGCCCTAGGTGTCCCGAGCTGAACAACTAAAATTAATGGATACTCCTGACAGTCTAATCTCTCTGTGCTTCAGTTCCCCAGTTGTAAAATGAGGATAATAATAACCCCTCACCTCACAGGAGAGTTGCGAAGATAAATTAATTCATGTTTTTAATTCCTCAGATACAAAGGTGAGAGCACCATAGAAACACCCAGAAAGAAATTAATTCTGAATGGGGTGTGTTGCATAAGGCCTGAGGCCACACATTGATTCAGGAGGATAAAAATAAATACTAACTAACTGCCTGCTCACTTAATGAGGCACAGGTCCCGTGGAAAGACTAAAGACTGTATCGTGGTGCACTTGCCCAAGGGAGCAGGATTCAGGTGGCACAGCCAGCCTTAGTTCTGGCATTTCCTAACTTTTGGTTGCTTGACTTTGCAACCGTAATGTTCTTTAACGTAGGTTTTTTTGAGGTGTAAGAGCCATTTCTAAAGGAGATGTCCTGGGGAGTTTGTCTGGGCTAAAGGCTGCAGTAGGAGACTAAGCCGAGATAGGGACCATAGCATCCATGTCGCTTTCCTCAACAGATGGATGTCTCTAGGGCAACACTTATGATAGTCACTCTGTGTGCAGGGCTGATGCAAGCAAATCTAGGCCCCCTGTGACCCCACTCTTTAGGGACCCATATATATATATATATATATGGTGGGTGAAAGACCATATGCACAGAATAGTTATCGATGGCTTGCTATCAAACAGGGTGGGCGTATCATAGGAGTCAGTCCTGGGTCCAGTACCAGTTAATATTTTCATTAATGACTTGGATAACGAAGTGGATGAAGTGCCTTATGAAATCTGTGGATGACACCATGGCTAGAGGGGTGGCAAGCACTTTGGAGGACAGGATTAGAATTCAAAATCACCTTGCCAATTTGGAGAATTCATCTGAAATCAACAAGATGAAATTCAGTAAAGACAAGCACAAAGTAGTACGCTGAGGAAGGAAAAATCAAATGCACAGCTACAAAATGGGAAATGACTGGCTACGTGGTAATGGGGTTACAGTGGATCACAAATTGAATATCAGTCAGCAATGTGATGCAGTTTAGAAAAAGGCTAATATGTTTCTGGGGTGTATTAACAGGCGTGTCACATGCAAACCAGGGGGGAGGTAGCTGTTCTGCTGTACTTGGCACTTAGGAGGCTTCAGATGGAGCGCTGTGAACAGCTGTGGATGCCACATTTTAGGAAAGATGTGGCTAAACTGGAGAGGTTCCAGAGGAGAGCAACAAAAATGATAAAAGGTTTACAAAACCTGAGCTATGAGGAAAGGCTAAAAAAACTCTGGATGTTTCAGGCTGGTCAACGCTGAGAAATGAGGTTGACCCAGCTACATTGCATGGGGTGTGACAAATCCACACCCCTGAACGATGTAGTTAAGCCGACCTAACCCCAGATGTAGACCAGCACGAGGTCAAGGAAAGAATTCTTCCATCGACCTAGCTATCCTCTCTCAAGGAGTGGATTTACTACAGCGACGGGAGCCTCCTCTAGTCATTGTAGATAGTGTTTAAACCGAAGCGCTGCAGCTGTGCCACTGTAGCATTTTAAGTGTAGACATAGTCTTGGTCTTGAGAAAAGAAGTCTGGGGGGGGGGGGAGGGGGACCTGATAACAATCTTCAAATTATTAAGGGCTGTTATAAAGGGAACAGAGATCAATTGTACTCCCTGTCCACTGAAGGTAGGACAGGTAATAATGGGCCTAATCTGCAGCAAGGGAGATTTAGGTTAGATATTGGGAAAAACTCTCTAATTATAAGGGTTGTTAAACTCTGGAATAGGCCTCCAGGGGAGGTTGTGGAATCCTTGTCATTGGAGGCTTTGAAGAACAGATCAGACAAATGCTTGCAGGGATGGTCTAGGTTTATTGGTCCTGCCTCAGTGCAGGGGGCTGGACTAGATGACCTCTCAAGATCCCTTTGCAGCCCTACATTTGAGGTTTTTAAGGTCAGGCTTGACAAAGCCCTGGCTGGGATGATTTAGTTGGGGATTGGTCCTGCTTTGAGCAGGGGGTTGGACTAGATGACCTCCTGAGGTCCCTTCCAACCCTGATATTCTAGGATTTGTATGATTCTATGATATGGGCCACCTCGTTGCATTCTTCCCAGACCCTGTGTCGTTTCCAAGACGTGAACCGTCCTTTGGCCAGATCCGCAGCTGGTGTCATCGAGGATGGCTCATTGACATCCACAGAGCTGTGCTGACCTATGCCTACAGAGGATCTGGTACCTTGTCGTAAAACCAGGCAGAAACCACCCTCTGTGCTTCCATCTTAAAAGGGTTGGGGCTAGCAGATCCCTTGTCACCATTTTTCTCATTTCTCTGCTGAAATGAATGGCTGATGTCCTGTTTCCACTTTTCCATTGGGACATGGGCTTTGGGGAGCTGCAAATGAATATAACAAACTTGAGAAATTCTCAAAATAAGAACACAAAGCCTCAAATGGTGCCACTGGGGTGTGAGTTAGTGGGGTGGGGGTTTTGCACCCCAAGTGCAATTGCTATTTGATCTTCGAGGGAATAAAGGGGATTGCCCCAGAAAGACAGCGGTGATAAAGAATCTCACAGGGGTGTATCAGCAATGCCTCCTCCCTCCCTCCATTTATCAAGCAGCAACTTCTTCCTGAGTCACTGGGAAAGTGACTTGTAAAGCTGTTCCAGGTTCACTTTTTCAGCTTATGCTATTCCTGGCCCATGAAGGTCCACTTCTGGTTCCTTTATTTTTTTCCAAACCCCTGTTTCTCATGCTGTTTTAAAACTAAAAATAGTGGTAATGTTCCACCTCAGGAAAACACGAGTGAGAAGGACTTCAGCCCCACCGTCTGCTGAGATCATTGAGCAAATACTCAGTCATGGCCCTTTTTATAGGTTGTTTGTTTTGATTAGACTTGCTACTTGCTTGGTTAAAGCTACTACATTATTTTCTCCCAACGCAGAATATGAGGGGAGGTGAAAAAAGATGAACAAGTCCATGGAGTCTGTGGTGTAAATAGATCACTGGAAAAGTTGTGCCAGTTGTTGATGCCAAAGGGGTGGAGCCAAACGACAAACTTCCAGAAGGAATAAAAACCAACAAAAGGTTTTATATCTATAAAAAATCACCAGGAAGGTTTAGAACCTTGCTTGCTGTCCTATGAGGAACTGTTCTAGAAATTCAAAAAGCTTTGAAGATTAGCTTTAACTGGAGATGCTTCTGTTTCTCTTTGTTGTGGAAATAAACTTTGAGCAAATTCCCTGTTCTTCTTTCTAGATGCCCTGTGCATCTGTGATGGAGCATCAAGAAGACTAAGAGAAACAACTCTAATTAGGGACATCCGTTATTGTTTGCAGTAGCTTTCTGGCGAATGGTAAGTACGTCACTCTCTTGGGATGGGCTAATTTTGATCGGAACTAGTTAGTTTATAGGTTCAGGTTGTGGGGCCTGATCACTGTCAGAAATTAGCACAGGTACCTTTCACCTGGTGTGCTCTGCTATGCAAAAAACCTCCTGAGGTCATCACAAGCTAGCACGGGGTCTCAGTACACGGGGCCTGATTCCCCAGGGCTGTGATGTGCAGATTCCAGACTGAGTGGTTGTTTTCTGAAATGTAATTAATTTAGGGGATCCCAACCTTGCATTTTGAAATTCATTTGGGTGATAATTACTATTATTATTATTTTATTTTATTATAGCACCTTTCATCCTAAAACCTCAACAGGCTTTACCAATGCTGGCTAAGCTGCACAACAGCCCTGTGAGTTTGAGGAGTATGATTATCTCTATTCTACAGATGGAGAGACTGAGGCACAGAGAGACCAAGTCCAGTGAGTCATTTATGAGGAAAAGCACCCAGGAGTTATGTGCCCCGGTGATCTACTCTCGCCACTAGATCGCACTTGCTTTCTCTACCATATCACTTATTAATAATGGGACTTTTCATTATATTTTAGCTCATTTCCTGATATCCAGTGATGGGAAACCAAAGCAGCAGAATCAGTGATCTGCTCGTACATGCCCTTGACAACCTTTCTCAGGGAGACTTCAAAAGATTTAAAGACAAACTATCACACTCTGCCCTTAAGGGGAAAGGTAACATCCCTCAAGGTTGTCTGGACAATGCCGACAGGACAGATACGAAGAACCTCCTGATGAAATTCTATGGTGGAGAGGCTGCAGTAGATGTAACCATAGACGTTTTCACTCAGATCAATCTCCGAGATTCTGCTGCTAAACTCAAAGAAGGAAAAGAGAAAGGTAAGAAACCTATAGCCACTTTAAAACCTGGGAGTCTCCTCCTGCAATATGCCCCAGGCCAGCAGCAATAGAAGCAGAAGGAGAAACAACAGGCTGATGGCACAAATGGCAAATTCTAAATCTCAGCAGGAAGCCAGGGGACAATAAGCAGGGATGCCAGTGGTGGGCCAGATGCTCAAACTTTATCTCCAAGGCTGTTTTTCATTAAGGAAACAAATTCAGTGCAATACAAACAGCCAGGTAGCCAGCAAACCTAGAGAGCTGCGGTTCCAAAGACTCCAGGCCGCTTTTCAGTGTCCCACAGGACTGTAAGAGCCAGTGGGGAGCCACTCTTTAGCGCAGCAATGTTAGAATCCATGTGCTCTGTGATGGAGCTAAACTCAACCCTGTTACAGTCATTCCTGTTCCTCTCCCCTGTTCCCCACGGTGACAGTGGAGCTCAGCTGGGTTGGTTCTGCCCGGGGTCCCTGGGATGGAACGCTCCAGGGCTGGCAGCGGGGCTCTCCCTAGAGGCCTTTGGAACTCTCTGACCTGGACAGTCCCCCAGGGGGAGAGTTTAGCTGCCTCCAGAGCACAATGCAGGGAGCATTTTGTTGGTTTAGTCTGTGAGCTCTTTCAGGCAGAATTTGTCTTTTTCTTATGTATGTGCACAGAACCTAGTACAATGGGGCCCTGATCACCAACTGGGGCTCTAGATCCTACCAGCACATAGTAATATACTATAGGTTTTAGTTTACTTTTGACGAGCATCTGTTAATAACTAAGTTAGGGGAATAAAATAGCCTCTTTCCTCCCCACAAAAGATAAAGTAAATTGTTTTCAAACTTATTTTTGTAAAATAACATCTGATTGGGCAATGAGCATTATATGAATAATTGAATATAGTAAATACTATACTATCCTCCAAACCAGTAGTTCCATCTTGATTATAATTGTCCCAAATAAAAATCTCTCTGCTTCCCTCTGTGTCTGTCTTAGTTCCCTAGGTTTGGAAAGGCTCTCATGAACCATCTAGTCCACCTCCTGCACTAGGGCAGAATTGACGTGGGCCCTTTAATTGTTCAGCCTAATCTGCTTAGGAACATGGCTGCTTGGAAGAAGACTCCCTCTCTTTACAAATGCGCCTGAATAACTCTGCCCCAATTTAAGTTGTTCTGTTTTCCTGATGATGTAGCCTGCTCATTACGTAAAGTGCCGACCAATCCAGAACAGAAACAGACAGAGAGAGGTCACACAAACACAACGCCTCTTGCTGTATTCCACAAACAGAACTTCATAAAGTGACTGATAACTACATGGGAAATTACCTAAGAACATTGGGTTCCTGCTTTTTCATTTGGATCCTTTGCTGGAACAAACCCCTTTCCAGATCATACTTTTAGCACAGGGTTTCCTTATTATTTTCTAGTCTAGGGAATATCATGAATTCAGCAGTAAGGCTACCTACTGCCAAAGGCAACAGATTTCAGTGGTGACTGTGGTAATAGCACTGGAGGTGAAGAGCATTCCCTATGGTTTAATGGGCAGCAGCCAGCATCAGTCCCCAGGAAATGCCTTTGTGTTGCTGCTGAAATACTTTAAGACAAAACAAGACAAATGCACACAAAGGGGGGAGAAAAGCATAGCAAAGGGAAAATGCAGGCCCCCTCTCTGGTGCTGACTTTCACTTCCAGCATCACTGCTGGGGACTCACAGGCCCAGCACATGGTCTGATCAGACACTCCAAGACCCGGCAAATTTTTACCAGAGTCAGGCTGTTTAAGGCATTGCCTTTGTCTCCCTTTGTGGTTTGGACTCACAGAAGTGTTCTAAAAGATGGAGTTGTCTTGGCTGGCTAAGCCATGAACTTACTGGACAGTAGGTATAAAGGGAAAGACTGGGAAGGAAAATGACACACCAGGGAGGGGGTGACAGGAGGAACCCCAAGCTGACATGCCAAGGTGGTGGTCAGGATTTAGCCAGTGGAGACAATGATGTCATTTGAGTCCCTCCCTCTGGCTCGGGCTGGTCAGGATGGCTTTCAGGCTCAGGATGACGAAGGTCCAACAGTGTCAGGGTGGATCATGGGAAATTACAAGGATGGCAGCCATGATGGTAAAGATCCATACGTCCCACTGCCCTGTTTAGTGACACCCCTCTGCCCCAGGATAAAGAGTGCTCAAAACGGGGAGCAACCTCATGCCAGCAAAATCAACTGACCACAACGCCAGTTGGCCATTTCAATTATAAACACTTCCTCCCATGTCTAGAGTCTCTCACCTCTGTTGTCATGCCAACCTGTCCTTTACCAGGAGCGTTGCAGGCCCCTGAGCACCGGTCTTCTCGACTGTAAACACTCCAGTTGTACCAGCCATTCTATTTTAAACTCTGGCCGACTTTTACAAACAATTCTATATAATGGGCTGAGTGGGACTCTTGTTACCGGGGCAACTTCTAATACAGACATGGGCACAACATCCCTCTGGGTCAGTGCTGAGCCAATGCACCAGCCTGGTGCCAGAGGATGTTCTGCAGCTAGGGGCACCATCTCCTAAGCAAGGACGATAACTGGAGGCATCCAATTGTGGTCAATAAAGACACTATGACACCTTTATTCAAACCCAAGTGCCTTGGGCAAATTCTAGTTTATGAAGTTACATTTTCTCCACCTGAATTCCTAGCACTGTTTCAATTGCACTTTGTACATTAACTTGTTGTATAGTGTTGCTATGCACTGATAAACAGTTGCCAGGTTTGTCCCAAGAAGTGGCTGCTTTACAGTGGGGAGTAAAGTGATAACCACAGTCCTTACTCACATAAATCATTTCATTGGGACAATTTTATATGAGTTAGGGCTGCAGAATCAGGCCCATAGTAAAATGATTTCTGGATTCTCTGAGGACAGGTGCAATATCAGTTTCAGGTACCATTATTATTTGTGTTATTGTAACAGATCAAGTCTTTTCTCAGAGCTTCTGGTTCAATACTTCTAATGCCTCATGTACTGATTTAGGTTACAGGAAGAAGTATAAAGAAGATGTTAAAAACAAGTATGAAGTCATACAAAACATGACAAGTCTTACTACTGACAATGTGATTCTAAACAGAAGATATCCGAAGCTGATTATTCTAGACGACCCTCATCATGCAAAGGAGAGAGAACATGAAATAATGGCCATGAGTCGGAGAGACAAAGAAATCAAGACTAAACAAGCTTGTTCTGTAGTTACGATAGACACCCTATTTACACGTGATAAACAAGGACAAACACCACAAATTGTTGTGCTGCTGGGAGCTGCAGGGATTGGGAAAACGATGACATCAAGAAAGATTATGTACGATTGGGCAGCTGGGGAACTCTATAAGAAAAAATTTGATTATGTTTTCTACATAAACTGCAGAGAAACAAACCTTATTGAGCAGGGAAGTGTGGTTGACATGATTTTTAAAAATTGGCCGAATACAAATGCACCAGTTAATGAGATTTTGATGAAGCCAGAAAAACTCTTGTTCATAATTGATGGTTTTGATGAACTGAGATTCTCTTTTGATCAGACAGAAAATCTGTGCTCTGATCCCTGGGAGAAGAAGCCAGTGGAAATCATACTGAGCAGTTTATTCAGGAAAAAGATTCTTCCCCAATCCTATTTGCTAATCACCTCAAGACCGACTGCTCTGGAGAAACTCTTGCAGTGTTTGGAATGTTCACGTTATGCAGAGATCCAGGGGTTTTCTGAAGCCGACAGGAAAGAATATTTCCACAAGTTCTTTGGAAACAAGGAACAAGCAAGACAAGCTTTACAATTTGTGAAAGCAAATGACATTCTCTTCACTATGTGCTTTATTCCCATCATGTGTTGGATCATCTGCACTGTTGTGAAACAACAGTTTGAAAAAGGTGAGGATCTTGCACAAACTTCAAAGTCAGTCACTGGAGTGTACATGCTCTATCTTTCCAGTTTAGTGAAGCCTGTCAGCAGCAATTTGAAGCAACACATGCAAGCTAACCTGCGGGGACTTTGTTCTTTAGCTGCTTATGGCGTCTGGAAACGGAAGATACTGTTTGAGGAAGCAGAACTCAAGAAGTTTGGCTTAAATCAAACTGACTCTTTTCCCCTGTCTTTGAACAAGGACATTTTTCAAAAAGACATTGACTGTGTGAATGCCTACAGCTTCATTCACTTAAGCTTTCAGGAGTTTTTTGCAGCTTTGTTTTATTTGCTGGAGGAAGATGAAGAAACAATGGAAGATTCAGGGACTCCCAAGAAAGATGTGAAAACATTATTAGAAAACTATGGAAACTCTAGAAATTACTTAATGTTAACAGTGCGATTCCTGTTTGGTCTCTTAAATGAAGAAAGAATGCAAATCATGGAGGAAAAATTTTCCTGTAAAATTTCACCTAAAATTAAGCCAGATTTGCTGAAGTGGGTTCAAACAAACCAACAAAAATATTTACCTTTGTCCAATGTGCATCAGGAGACACGTCATATTTATAACCTTGAGGAGTTTCACTGCATGTTTGAGATGTATGAAGAAAACTTTGTGAGAAGTGCATTGGATCAATTGACTGCACTAACATTAAATTCAAATAAACTCACCCAAATGGATCAAATGGCTTTTTCATTCTGTATAAAAAATTGTCATCGACTGGAGTCACTTTGCATATCTTGCTGTACATTTGCTTTTGAAGACCATGGGGAAGACATGCTTCCAAGACGACAGAAGTGGCTATATCAGTAAGTATCACCTGAGGTCAGAAATCTGTAGTTTAATTAACAGATAAAACATTATTTTTCTTGCGTTTTGACAACTTTGCAAAGTCCATCATTGTGGCGCAATGACACTACAAAGAAACAGGGAATATCTATGCCCTCAGTGTAAAACTATGTTCTTCTCCTCAATAAAGGCAGAAAAAATAAGTCATTATCTTCTTCAGATTCTCTTTATCCAAACTCAGCTGTCCTTCCTGTTCTAAATTTCACTAAACACTGAATTTCAAGGACAGGCGTTTCTGCCTATACTCAGTGAATGTCTGAAAAAGAACATTCCCCTTGCAAAACAGAACACCCACCAACCCCTGCCGTCACACACAGTAGCTGGGTAAACCTCATTGCTGACTTCCAGGTTGATGGTGCAAATTGCTCTTTCATAGTTTGGGTGCTGTCCTCAGAGTGCTCAGTGGCCAGGAACTGTTGGGACCAAATGACAGTGGGTTGCTCTGTACTTGTTTGTCATTTTAGGGCGTTGTTCTCAGACTACTACAGTTGATTTGAGCAGTACCCTCATTGGCATTGTGTGCTGCAGGCTTTCATCTCGGCTTTAAATCTAGTTGAACCACTTCAAGCAAAACTATAAGCTTTAAATATTGCTCTGAAATGGCCAAAGTGCAGAACGGCCCATAGTCAGTCTGTGCAGCACCTCAGCATGCAACAATCTGAGAATGGACGCCCAAGACTGTGAAGAAAACGTCCTGTGCTACTAAGAGCTTGTCTATGCTATGCCACTGGAGCAAAATTGGTATAGTTCATCACTACAACACTGGCAGAGTAGAATCATAGATACAGAGAGCTGGAAGGGACCTTTAGGGGTCATCTAGTCCCCTGTGCTGAGGCAGGACCAAATAAACCTAGACCATCCCTGGCAGGTGTTTGTCCAACCTCTCCTTGGAAACTTCCAAGATCTGTCACACGTTTCTGCACAATAAGTGCAACATCATGCTTTTTTTCTCTTTTTTTTAAACTGAAAGTGCCACCAAATACCCTGTAGCGTAGGGGAAGGTGCACAGAGATAGCAGCTAAGAGCACAGGAGTCCTAATCCCCACCTTCTACTGGCTGCTCTAATATTGCTGTGTGCATCACAACCGTTTTTAACAACGGCCCTTAGGGGAGGTGAACTATCACGCATCCATTTCACAGCTAAGATAACTGAGGTTGGACAAGGCCAAAGCGGGCAGAGCTGGGAGTGGAACCCACATGTAAGATGACAGACACTCGTCTGCCTTGCAGGTGAAATGGGCCAAAATCTCTCCTTGCGTGATGCACATCCACACAGTGTAGATGTTTGCTCCTCTCCAGAGACTACGGCACATAGAAGTTTGAGTCTGTCACTGCATCTGTGCTAACAGTAGTCATACTTTAGGTCAAGGGTAGTTCATTATTTTTTGTCAAGGTCCAAATTTCCTGGTCTAGGTCCAGACTCCAGAGAAAATAATAAAAAGTATAATGATAATATGTAAATAAAAAGATTTTCAGAAAGCCTTTGACAAGGTCCCTCACCAAAGGCTCTTAAGCAAAGTAAGCTGTCATGGGATAAGAGGGAAGGTCCTCTCATGGATTGATAACTGGTTAAAAGATAGGAAACAAAGGGTAGGAATAAATGGTCAGTTTTCAGAATGGAGAGAGGTAAATAGTGGTGTCCCCCAGGGATCTGTACTGTGGCCAGTCTTGGTCAACATATTCACAAATGATGTGGAAAAAAGGGTAAAGAATGAGGTGGCAAAATTTGCAAATGATACAAAACTACTCAAGATAAGTCCCAGGCAGACTGCGAAGAGCTACAAAAGGATCTCTCAAAACTAGGTGACTGGACAACAAAATGGCGGATGAAATTCAATATTGATAAATGCAAAGTAATGCGCACTGGAAAACATAATCCCAACTATACATATAAAACGATGGGGTATAAATTAGCTGTTACCACTCAAGAAAGAGATCTTGGAGTCATTGTAGATAGTTCTCTGAAAACATCCACTCAATGTGCAGCGGCCGTCAAAAAAGCGAACAGAATGTTGGGAATCATTAAGAAAGGGATAGATAATAAGACAGAAGATATCATATTGCCTCTATATAAATCCCTGGTATGCCCACATCTTGAATAGTGTATGCAGACGTGGTTGCCCTGTCTCAAAAAAGATATATTGGAATTGGAAAAGGTTCAGAAAAGGGCAACAAAAATTATTAGGGATATGGAACGGCTTCCGAATGAGGAGAGATTAATAAGACTGGGACTTTTCAGCTTGGAAAAGAGACGACTAAGGGGGGATATGATTGAGGCCTATAAAATCATGACTGGTGTTGAGAAAGTAAATAAGGAAGTGCTATTTACTCCTTCTCATAACACAAGAACTAGGGGTCACCAAATGAAATTAATAGGCAGTAGGTTTAAAACAAACAAAAGGAAGTATTTTTTCACACAACGCACAGTCAACCTGTGGAACTCTTTGCTCGAGGATGTTGTGAAGGCCAAGACTATAACAGGGTTCAAAAAAGAACTAGATAAATTCATGGAGGATAGGCCCATCAATGGCTATTAGCCAGGATGGGCAGGGTTGGTGTCCCTAGCCTTTGTTTGCTAGAAGCTGGGAATGAGCAACAGGGAATGGATCATTTGATTACCTGTTCTGTTCATTCCCTCTGGGGCACCTGGCATTAGCTACTGTCGGAAGACAGGATATTGGGCTAGATGGACGTTTGGTCTGACCCAGTAGGGCCATTCTTATGTTCTTTTGTTCAAAAGCATCTGGCCATCCGGATTTGGCCGGCAGTCTGCCTGTTGACTACCACTGCTTTAGGTCAAGTGGTACAAGCTCATGTTTTCAGAGAGAAATTCCAGGTTTGTTCCCAGCAGACACCCAAAAAACGGGTATTGTTGTACTTAGATTTGCTATATCTAAGTAGACTATAGTAGACCCAGACCCAGGAACAGAACCCAGTCTAACAATTCTGCCCCCCAGTGTTCTAATGCTAATTCACACCTGGCTGCCGAGCTCTCTCTGACCCGTTCCTCATACATAGGCTTGGCAGAATTTGATTTTTATCTTGTATAGTTTTGATGGATAATATCAATGTTTATTTGTAAGCTTTTTAAATGTTCATCAGTTTAAGTTTTCAGAGTTGCGCAAAATATGTGTTTTAAGCATTATTATTATTATTTTTTTTTTAGATTTTGATCAATTTAAATGTTCAGAGTTGTGGATATTATGAGAAGGGAGTTAGACAATAATTATTTAATGACAATAGATGGTGAGATTAAAAAAGTTAAACCTGTATAACCGTTGAAGCACAAATTGTTAAAATCACATATCAAAATATACAGAGTAAATATCTTTAAATCAAACTCTGCAGCATTTTTCTTACTTGGCCTATCTGTAAATTTCTATTATTATGGATGGAAATATTTTTCATCGGTTTGCGTGTGTATGGTGAAATCAGTGTTGTTGCAGCTGTGTTGGTTCCAGGATATGAGCGAGACATGGTGGGTGAGGTCACATGTTTTATTAGACCAACTTCTGTTGATGGAAGGGACAAGCTTTGACCTGAACAAAGCACGTCACGTCTGGGGAAGGTAGCCAGAGTATTGTAGCTGAAATACAAGCTGGGACAGTTGGTTAAGCATAAGGGGTTCACATATGTTATAAGAGACCACTTCAAATGAAATGGGCAATTAACAGCCCTGACATCGTAGGACGGAGGAGGATTAATAGGGGTACGGTGTGTTACACATTGTTGTAATGACCGATATAACCAGGGTGAAATTGATGTTTGCCGACATTTACTGTTAAAAATCGAATCCCTCTATAGGCGTACCCACAGGAATTAATGGTATTTCTTCCCCAAGAGTTTTTTTTCCTAGCACTGAGGTGGTAGAGGTCTGGGCTTTGCATCTTAAGGTTGTGATTGGGTGATACCCCATATGGGAGAAAACCATAAGTTAGTGTTAGGATTCTGGATTAATTGTTTAAATGATTTTTTTTTGTTGCAAAATATGATATTTGGAGGTGAATTTGGGATGTTGCTTATAATTATTTGCTGTATCTTAAGTGTATTTTGGTTAACAGGTGTTGTCCCTTAGAGAACAGGGTGGGGCATTTTGTAGGGTTTATCTGAAGGACACGGATAGCAGCATGCAGAGGATGTTGCTGGTGTATGCAGAAAGTGGGAGTCTCTGCCGTGCCAGCTCCAGAAAGGTGGTCACTAGATTTAATAAACATTTCTTCCAGAAAACAAGCTTTGAGATCTATGGATGCAAAGTGCTGTATGAGCGCTAGGTACTGTTTTATTGAAAGGGAAATGGACCTGAGGAGAAGGGAGAGCTGGAGGAGACAGATGAGGGAAGGAGTGACAATGGCACAAAGATAGCTCAGGAGCTGGGATGCCGGAACAAATAGAGGGATAGAAGGAGGAGAGCAGAGCCAATGACTGTGCCACCCAAAATATCAAATCTGTATCATTATCTGCTTATTAGAGCTGGGCTAACAATTAATAATTGTCTCTTTTCCCCACCACAGATTGTTTGAACAATATATGTGTTAAAATGTATTAGTTCAAAATTATTAATTTTGATTGGACACCTGGTTCATCTCACAGGCTTCTGTTCTGTGAATGGATGAGCATAAATATTAGAACCAGAATTCCAATATGAAAGCTCAGGATTACAAATTCTGATTTTTTCTTCCATGCAAACATTTTGTAATATTCATGGTTTCAGCAACATTCCTGTCTGTAAACTTGTTTGCTAGAATATTTGTAGAGCATGAACAGTAAAACTGTGTGAACACAATGGAAGTAAATTTACTTTAAAGTTCATCAGAATATTCTTTAATTTTTGTACTGTTCCCCCTGAACTATTTTTTAGGGAGATGCTGCCTTAAAATTAACTTGCCCTCTTGTACTCTTTGGGGTCAGGAACTAATAAACCACCATTTCTAGTTACGTATAGGGATGTAAATTCACAAAGTTTACACAATACTGAGTGATAGCCACCATATGTAAAATTATAAACAAATACTCAGATTATTGGTTTTTATCTTTATGGGTAAATTAACACTCCTGGTTAAATTAAATAGGAATGAACGTGTTTATCTCCAGAAATGATGCAACGATTACTGCCCAACATGAAAACATGTAAACACTGGAGACATTCCCATTTGTGGGAGTCTATAGAATTTTATTTAACTGCGCAAAGGACCAGCATTGTAGAAGTCCAAAAAATGAATGGATTACACTTAGTAGAACCTATTCTATTTGTGTAGCTAAAGTACATCGTAATGTATTATACATACACTGTTTGGAGGTATTTACAATGAACTGAAACTGTAGATCAACTCATACCCAGTGTATGATCACGCCATTCAAAGGGGTGTTTTAATGTTCAGGAAATAGAATTAAAATCTGTCCCGAGATGACAGCATAGAACATTTCTATTCTCTCTTTTTAGGATACAGCATTGGGATGAGCCGAAGCATTCGCCTATTTATCTGCTCTGTCGAGTTTTGAAGGATCCAAACTGTAAATTAAAGAAACTAAAGTAAGTAGCTGTATTTTTCTCCTTTTAAACATCCCATTATTATTGATGTTATCATGGAAATTCTACACCAGTGCAGCCCTCTTTGCCGGGGCAGGTGTAATGACCGTATATAACTGTCTAGCTGCTAAGAAATCTGTTTAAATTTCCCGTCAGTTTGCATGGGATTGCTTTAGTTTCAGCCTAGCAGTTTAATTATATTTAACCCAGCTACCAACCAACAGATGAGCAGGAGAGACTGAGGTAAGCCGTGTATGCAGGGGAAATGACTTAAGGTCAGAGAAGACTCAAAAGGCAAGAAAGATTATTTGAGCTATTTTAATCATAGGTATTTCTAAGGTGCCTGTTATCAGGGTATCTAATCACTGTCCATGTCTGTTTATTTAACATTCATGTATTCCCATCTGGCCTAACTTCTCCCTGATTCAAACGTGGGGTGTTTTGGGGGGTGGGGTTTTCATCTCCTTTTCTATTTCTGTGCCATCCCAAGCCCATCTTTTTTTTTTTTTTTTTCTATTTCTTTCTTTTTCTTCATTTTACTCTCTCATCTCTCACCATCTCACACTGACTCTGGTGTTGTTACTAGCAAAGAGACGATCTTGCATTTTGCTCGGGACATGGCCAGGCCAGGGCTCGGTCTGATCCCCTCTGACAAGGGGTTCTAGCTGTGGAAAACATTCTGCTCCTACACCCAAGAGTCTGAACCTGGGTTCCTCCAGCAGTTTTACAGAGTGATGAGTGGATAAGCAGTCTCTGCGACTGTCTATGCTAGAGAATAGCATCAGTGCATCTTCCTAACACACCTGTAACATTGCACGTCCACACACATGCGTGCTTACAACAGTGCACAATGGATGACATCACCGTCTATGTTTAACCTTGCTCAGAGCCAGTGCAATTGCATCATGGCCACTACCATGCCCCTCTGCACTGTTTCAACACACTGGCAGAGCAGCTGCAGTGGTGCAATGAGTCTTCTCCCGGTGCAGTTCCACACTGCCACTGCCCATCCGTTTGTGACAGCTTTGACAGCTTGGAGTTATTGGGCTCAACGTAGGGGTGTCTGGGTGAAATTCAATAGCCTGTGCATGCGGCAGGTCAGACCAGATGATCTAACGGTCCCTTCTGGCCTTACACTCTATGAAACTGGCCCCGTCAGCTGTCAAGCGGCTCATCAGAAAACCTCATAATTTTGATAAAAATGGACAAACTGTTTCCTTTTCCAGCCAACTCTGCCACTCGTACCTCTGCTGCATGCCATCCCCACAGCAGCTGAGGGGAGACTGCCAGGTCTCTGCTCGGCCTGGCCCTAATGCCATCCCCCATCCTTCGGATTAACAAAGATATAGCATTGCATTTCTCATTCGAACGTTTGAATTTCAAAACCGTGTCAACTTAAAAAAAACCCACAAAACCCCCTCTGTTTGCTTGGTCCCTTGGGGCTTCTTCTGAAAAACATAAAAGGCAAAATCTGTGGTTCGTGAGCACTGCCGTGGTGCATATGTGCACACTGCAAGACACTGATTTTTACTGACGGTTGCCCTGGCTGTGCATTCACTGCCTCAATAGCAGCTTCCATGCTCATGCGTTCTGCAAAAGAGAACACCGAGCTGGATAATTACGTAATGAAAGAACCCTGGATAAAGAAAAGTTGGTCCCCAAAGTGGGGAGAATGTGAATTCATGGCAGAAATTAGTTTGGGAATCTCAGCTGGAACATCATATCCCCTATTTAGCACATGGTGCAGTAGAGGAACTCCCAGAGTACTTGCAGGTCATTGCTGTGGATTCCTGGTTTTGTGCCTGGCAGAGGAATGAATATCTCTCAGCTTTTCTGGCCCATTAGAGGGTGGGATGAGCCTGGCCTCTAGGATTGGTCCTGCTTTGAGCAGGGGGTTGGACTAGATGACCTCCTGAGGTCCCTTTCAACCCTGATATTCTATGATTCTGTGAAATGGAAGAGCATTGGCTTTTTGCACACTGAGGGGACATACAGGCCAGATGGCCTCGGGTGACCATGGAGCCCTTAAGGTTTTGAAAGGTCTCCTCTGTTTGACATGGAACAATCCCAAATCTTTACAGGAAAGGTCTTCAGTTATGGTCTGGTCAGCTGGACCTGAACTCTTCAGCCATGAGACTGTCTTTGCTGTAGCTGATGTGGGCACAGCATCCAAGACACTTTTGTTGGCATGAAAGGCATGTGTGGCTTCTTGCTGACCTTCAGAAACAACCCCATTCACCTGCTTCTTGCCATCATCTGTGAACTGCTTGAGAAGAGAGAAGCTTCTCCCAAGTGAGGAAATCATATTCAGCCAACGCTGTCTGATAGTTAGCCATCTTCATCTAGAGTGCGGACATTTGCCTCGCTAGAAGATCCAGCTTTTGGCCTCCTCATCCTCAGGGATAGATCTAGCAGCACTGGCTTGTCATCACTTCTATTAACAGCTATTACAGTGAGCAAGGGAGAAGATGGGAATAGAAATATTCACATGCAGGTGGATGGCCCTGAGAGAGGCAACCGGCCCACATGGATTTGGGAGATGATTGCTGGTATAAGCCAGACACTTTAGCTGGCTCCAGGGTGCCTTCATTATTAAAAACAGTCCATCCCTGTTTAGGCTAATGGGTATCAGAAAGGAGGTGCTGGGCCTTTTCTTGCACCATTGACAGCTTTAGATCAAGATTGCCTGCAAGTCTTCCCAAAAGTTCTTGTAATTTTTTAAAATCTGGTGGAGCGACTGTGAAAGTAGATCTCGCAGATCCTCCAGGGGCTAAAGATGGCGTCTCTCTTCCTGCCTTTCCTACTTCCTTACTTTTACTAATTCACATGTTCCTGCTATTCCTCATCTCTATCCCAATTTCACATTAAAAAAACAAAACACCCAGCAGTAAGAAAAGTGGCACAACTCTTAGTTCCCTGTCACTAGATTAATTTGCTTGTATGCTCTCTCCCCACCCTTAACCCTTTATCTGGTTGTTTCTCTGAGACTGTAACCCTCCGGGGTAGGGACTGTGTCATTATCTTTGTTTGTAGAGCACCCAAAACAATGGAGCTGCAATTCTGCTTGGAGCTTTGGGGCACTACCATCTTCTAAATGTAGAATAATGATGGAAAGAGATCTTTATTAACATCCTCTTAAATCTTCCTCACACGCTGCTCAGAATTCTGTGAGGCAATGGAGATGAGGCGGTGGGGGTCATGACCTGGGAGATGGATGGTCTCTGGGAGTGAATCTTCCCTGGAGTTGATGATCTTTGAAGAGGAGGCTTCCTCCATAGCAACAGTGAGGTCAGCTCCACAGCCTCATGGATGGGGAAGCCCATATGGGCTAATAGATCCACAGAGACTTGGAACCTTAAGGCTGTAATGATCCTAGAGCTCCACATGAAGGAATAGATCCCCAGGGAAGGGATGTGGATGGGGCATGTAAGGGTATCAGAAAGCACCCTGGTCAGAGGCAGCACTAGAGGGATGATGGACACTTCCTGTTCCTGGGTTCTGGGGAACTTCAGCATGGGCCTTGTCCTCCATTCCAGAACGTAACTAGGCTGGAACTAAGGCTCCCTTGCTCCCCCCATTTCATTTCCCCTGTGTGTTGCCTTGATGCTGTAGAATGCAGAGATGTAACGAGGGAGGTTTCTGGGCAGAAGCCACAGGGGAGAAGAAGGAAAACTAGCACTGGCACCACATACTGCTGTTATCAGTTGTGCCAGCCTTGATCCCCAAAGGTTAGTACCCCAGGTGCTCGGGTTTAGCCCGTGCATCAAAGGATCCCCTCTCTATGAATGCATCCCCATGGTCAAACATCCCCCAACCTTCCTCACAGGACCGATCCTTGAGCCAAGTGTGGAACTGCGTTATTGTGTCACGGCTTCGCCCTTCTCCTCTAGGGACTGGACATGTTCCACTGATGATCACCCAAGCCTCTACTTCTTTAAGCATCTTCCCCAGCCAAACTTAGCTGTCCTTGGTGTCTTCTAGCAGGAGACTGGCACTGTTATTTTTCCTGACATGTAGGACAATCCATGGATTTTTTTTGCCACACCTATCAGGCTCCATTTCAGCCTCAGGTCCATATCTCATATCCTTGCTCCTGGCAGATAGCACACCCTTCTGTTCTCTGGATCTGCTCTGGTGACAGGTCTGTCAGTCCTTTTTAGTAAGAAGCCCTTAATCACATAGATCTGCCTCTTCCTGGTATTGTTGTGAATCCCAGGATCCCTCCCATTTGTTGTTCTTTCTATCAGCATATCATTCTGACCTATGTTCTCTTATAGTCCCCCATCCTTCCTAGAGTTCTGATCCAAGGGTACCTCCATCATCTCTTCTTCCTTATCACCTCACCTTCTCATTGCTTCTCCTCCTCGCCTTCATCAGCTGGTCTCTTCCTCTGCCTTGTTCTTGTGGTCACATTTTTCCAAGAGTCACTCCCTTGTCTAGCAGACACTTTTCAGGTCCTCTTGTTCAGCAGGTGTCTGTAAATCTTGAGTTGTATATGCAGCTTCCTCTCTTCCATCACGTCTTCAAATCCCCATCTGAACTCCATCGTCTCCATCTGCATCTTTGCTCCTCCGATCTTCTCTGTCACAAGCACTACCAGGCAACAGTTCATACATAATTCTCTCCTGTCAGACACCGACTCAAGAATGCTGTACATTCCGTAGCTTCTGCACCCAGACATCTTTGTCTCCTCTCCTGTTTAGGTCACCTCTCTTGCTGCCTCAGTAGCCATCATTGCCTTCTCTTCCTAGTCCTTAGCCTAAAAGAAAAAAGGAGGAAGATCCCCCTATCAAGCTCCCAGACAGATTTCCCTGTTTGCTGTTCTTTGGTCACTGTTATTTACACTGTAGCCTTGTCTGCTCTGAACACTGCAAATTTCCCACTTTGCACTACTGCTGGTGCAGCTCTCTGGGTTGCAGTAATGGCTTTTGACATTTTTTCTAAGAGCAGGGTCAGAGGACGCAATGGTTACTAATGCTAGCAGACAGTCTGCCACCAGGGGAGCTGCACTGGTGGAAGGCTAGGCCTCCAGTGAAACTGTTGTTACAATCTATCTGATTGGCCTTGCTAGAGAAATTCCAGCCTTTTCTAGTGTCCCAGGGGTACTAGGAGAGGAAGGTGGGGCTTGAGACTTGGGCAAAACTGAGCCCCTCTATGAAGCCTGAATGTTCAATACTACATATTCCATGGGTGGTCGTTTGTTTTCTGAGTGCTAAGTAGAAATGATGGAGCAAGAAAGAAGAACGGGTTCCCCCCATCCACAAAACTGTAATATATCTTCCAGTGCAGCAGCATTTCATTATTTACCATTGAGATTCCTTCCCTCCATTTCTTTCCACTCCTTTGACCCCTCCTTTATAATCATGTTCTTTTTAGTAGGAGAAGCCCAAGTGTTTCTGCTCAAGGGATGGAGTTTGGGAACTTTGGCTTAGAATAACATATGTATGTGATCAATGAGAGCTACAGATGCATGTGGATTGAAATCCACCCATAGTATTGTGTCCTTAGCATCCACTACTACAGCGATTTTATTGTGATTTTATTCCCAGACTAAAGGAATCTTTGTAGATAGTCACTGGTACCCACTGAGGGAACTGGACAGACAGGAGTACTAATTTCCCTTTCTGTTTATCTGTCTCCTGCAGGCTTATGAATTGCTCTCTCACAGCCGCTTGCTGCAGGGATCTCTCCTCTGTTCTCAATACCAAACCAACCCTGACAGAATTGGACCTGTCAGATAAAGTCCTGGGAAACTCAGGAATTAAACTGTTGTGTGAGGGACTGAAACATCCAAACTGCAAAGTGCAGAAACTGAGGTGAGTGTTTACAGGTTTCTTTGAAGCAAAGAACTCAGCAGGGTGTGAGGATGGGGTAAGATGTCCGCTCCCTTTCAGGTACATAGGTGAGTGAAAGGTGAGTGTCCCTCCAGCCCCTGACACATCTGTGACTCATAACAGCCTGAGAGCTTGTCTTATTTGGAAAATGGAAATAGAGGTCCAAACTGGAGCACTAATAACAGTCCCCGCCCCCACTTGAGGAATAAGTGTTAGATATAAAACAAAAAAACCCACCCTATGTTAAAAGAGCATTAAGGTTGCAAAGTCAAGCACAGAAGTTAGGGAATGCCAGAATTAAAGTTGCCTGGGTAACCTTAATTCAGCTGCCCTGTGCATATGTATTACAATACATTCTTTAATTACATGACCACATATTATTTGTTCCAGAGAAGCCCTGCCTCATGCAGTGCACAGGATGGAGAGCGCTCACTGAATCAGCAGCTGTTCACTATTCTGTTTTATCCTCAGTGTAGCACTGGGTGTCCGTGCAGTTGAAGGTGGGGTTGGAGGTGAAGCAGTGGCTCTTGGTCTCCTACAGGAGGCTGCTCTCGCTGCATGGTGGTGCTGCAGGGAGCTCTGCATAGTCAGTGTGTAGGCCGACTCGCAGTCCGATGCCTGTCTCAAACATGGTGCAGTGCTTGGCCTCACTCCTCTTCAGTTAATGCTCCTGGCTGGTGTTCCCATCCACTTCTCCATCTGTCATGCTGTCCGGCTGCAGCTTTGAGATCTCCAAAGGCCAGGCCAGAGCTGTGCTGCTCCTCTATACCCTCGGCAGGAGTCACCATCTTCTCCTCCTCTGAGGGGGCTCTCAGGGCAGACAGGATGGCCTTCTTTGTACCCCCTCTGTTGCTCCTTCTGCAGCTGAGTGGGCATCACCTCCTGCCATCTTCTCCTCCAGAGGAGGCTTTTACACATCTGTCTCAAGCATCTCCAGAGCTGGCAAAAGAAGAGTAAAGTATAAGCCAAGAGGAGTCAGGAACATCCTCCATTGTCCCAGGGGTCCGTGTGCCAAGGGGATAAGGGATGTCAGTGGGTAGCAGTCCCTCCCAGAGCGTGGTGCTGGGCTATGGAAATGAAGAGACATTTTAGGTTGACAGAGTGATTGACAGTCCTGAATAATTCAGTGGGGTTTGACTTAGTGGTTGCTGAGGAGGAGGAGGATCTGTTGTCCTCTTCCATGGCCAATGAGCAGATGTGAAGAATTCTTTGTGCAGATATTTGTTTCTTCTTAGATTTTTCCCAACACTGACACTTGGGGTTTGTTCCTTCCTGCTTCATCTGTCCCAGGTGAGACAAACAGAGCTTTGTGAGAACCATAAAGGGGAGGAGTGTATCAGAAACCAAGTGTTGATGGCAGTGGTCAGTCAATGATTGTGATGTCTCGCTGCTACTTCCAGGCCTGGCCTACTTGGTAGGGGATCAGTGTTTAATTTGCTGTAACTTAATTCAGATTAAGTTACAGAGTATTAAGGCCACTTTCTTCATGAATGTGAGCAGTCAAATGGAGGTTTGATATGCTTTAATTTATGTGCATTGATGTCATGCCTTTTTAATTGATTTGGGTCTCACAGTCAAGCTAAAGAAATCAAACCTAATTCTGACAGAGTCAATAGAATTCATCGGGATGATCTTGGTCTCCAGAATTGCAAATGTCTTTCTCCTTCAAGAGAGATTTCAGAACATGTGTCAGCTAATATCTCAGATTGAGACTTGCCCTCAAAACTCATAAGGGTCTATCTTTGACTGTTAGGCCACATGGCCTCAAGTACTTACATGACACCCTTTGCAAGACTCGAGCTAAGGCTGTTACAGTCACAGATCGAATCAGTATTTTACCCAAGCATTCACAACATGAAGAAGGGTTGAAATCCCCCAAGGGGTCATTTGTCTCTTCATTTGTCTCTTTTAATCCCTAACAATATATGTCAAGGAATTCCATTTCAAACTCCGGTCCTTGCCAAGACTCCGATCACCAATGCATCTAGACAGGGGAGCTCGCTTAGTTCAGTTGCAGACTCATGGTCTTGGGGCAGCAATGGATTCAGCGGGCCACTTAAATGTCTTGGTGCTGAGGGCTATCCATTTAGCATGCAGGTCCTTTCTCCCAGTTGCAAAGGGCCTGTCAATACAGATCTTAGTGGACTATTACACAGCCATGTATATCAAGAGACAGAGGCAGCAAGATTGGACTCTTTGTCAAGAATCCATACTGCTATGGGAATGATGCATTCTGCATCAACTCAGTATCGTAGTATGGCTTCTCCTGGTAGGTGTAATATCCTGATGGATCAGCCAAGCAGGAAGAGCACGTCCTCTCACGAGTGGACATTAAAAGGTACAGTCCTTCAGTTAGTCTCCCATGAATGGGGATTTCTTCAGATAGATCTTTTTGCCATCAAAGACAAGTGCCCACTATTTTGTTCCCAGGAAGAAAGGAGCTAGGTCTATTCTACTGAATAGAAGAAGGTATTTTAGAAAATCACCCAGATGATTTTTGTGGCCTATGGTAGTAAAGTCAAAGATAGATTGATTTCTGCACAGAGACTGTCTAAATTGATTTTTGGCTATGTCAGTACAGCTTATCAAATTTAATAAACTAGATCATCCTGCACATTTAATGAGAGCTCTGTCTTCTTCAGCAGCATGTTTCAACGAAGTACTGTTAGTAAAATCTATAGAGCAGCGACGTGCTCTTCAGTCCAACCAAACATTACTCATTGGTGGCAGCATGAACAGCAGATTTGCAGATTGGCAAGGCACTCCTCCGGTCCTTATTCACATGAACTCCTGACTCAGACCTCCAGGCCAACCAACCTGCTGGGGAATCACCATGAGTGGGCTCCACATGCACAAAGATTTGAAGAAGAAAGAACAGTGACATACCTTACAGGAACTGTGATTTTTCAAGATGTTCAGTGCCTGGGGATCCCACAACCTGCCCTCCCTCCCAGTAGCTCAGAGTTGTCCCCTGTGGAATCTGAGCCTCAAAGGAACCGAGGGGTGGGGTAGCTCCACCCTTTATGCCTGCAAGAGGGGGAACTTGAGGTTATGCAGGGTGCATGCATGACCCCAATGGAAGCTGCTAGAGAGAACTTTCTAACTCCTGCACAGAGGGTGCACGCATACAATGAGTGGGATCCACAGGCATAGAACATCTTGACGAATCAGTCACTGTAAGGTAAGTAACCATTCTTTTTACCCTGAGCATTTTGATGTCAACACAGATTAGGTTATTTCTCTCCTCCATTCTGAGGAATGATGGACTCTCGTGCCCACCTATCATTCCCAACTAGGTGCCTCCGCCCTGTATTGTCTGATATGACCGTGTTGCCATCTCTCTCAATTTTATCACAAATCTCTTGTAGTGATGGAGGGGGCTGTGCAGGAGTCAATTTTGGTGGCTAGGGACAGGGCTTCGGGAGGGAAGTTTACCCCAAACTGTATTTCCCATTGGTCAATGGCAGAGGTTTGGTGCTTGAAATATCTGGGCCATCTGGATGCTGAATGGTCAGGCAGAGGGGCTGCTGGGCAGGGCCACCTATCAGAACAGTCCCATTCATGCCGTGATCACTATACTCTGCATTGCTCTCTCCCACAGATTGGAATATTGCTGCATTACAGGTGCTGGCTGTGGGGATCTCGCTGGTGTTCTCAGAACCAGCCAGAACCTGAGAGAGCTGGACCTGAATGGCAATCCTCTGGGAGATTCTGGAGTGCAGCGACTGTGTGAGGGGCTGAAACATCCCAGCTGCAAATTGCGAAGACTAGGGTAAGTAACATTTGGCTTCCTCTGGATTTACAGGTGTCCTCCATGTAAAGTGCTTGACAGGGTGTTTTGCTGGTGTTTGATGTCTGCTCCCTGCAGCTACATGGAGAAGATGAAAGTTAAGTGTTTTTACAGCACCCGCATCAATGACTCATAACGTGCGCCCAGCTGCCCTGTTCGGAAAATGGATATTGTAAGTAAATCTGGGCCCACACCAGACAGCTGGCTCTCCAGCCCCTGGTCATTGCTGAATATATATGTTCAGGGTACGGGAGGGAGGGCAGTGGTGTAAATATATTAAACAACTTTTTGTGATTTTTTTCCTGTTGATTTTTTTTTTGTAAAGAAAGAGTCCGTAAAAAATACAAAAGAGAAGATCCACATACAGCTTGTATTTGTTCCCAAATACGAAAGCAGTTTTACAACTCACTGAAGCTGCACAAATACATGATAATGCTACCTGGATATAACACATTAGGGTGGAGGTTATATTAATAAAATAGACTTAGATAAATAGAGGCGGGAATGAGGGAGAGGGAAAAGGCAGGGGTAGTTAGGTACAATGAAGGTCTGGCACTCTTCATGCTGTCTTAGCCTTTGTCCAAACATATCCAGAAGAGATACATTAGCAAATGTCTTAGCTGTAAGTTGTGCCACTCTGCGGAGGGCGGCAGGTCATAGCACTGCTTTAGCAGTAGAAAAGGAGCAAAGCCCTCATCACTGACTAATTGGGAAGCCTGTACAATGCCCCTGCTCGGCCAGTTCTTCCAACTTACAGGTTTGCATCTAATTTGCAAGTCTGGGTTGCCCATAGAGACGCGTGACATGATACCTGTTCCTTTGTTAGGGGTTGGGGAGGGGGATCAGGTGCGGGTTCCCAATGCTGGATGGAAGTGGATGTAGAGGATGGCTTTGGCGCGCAAGAGATTTCCTCCACCATGCCAAGTACCCCCTAGACTCCCTAAAACCCCCAATTATTAATAATTATTTAAAAGCGCTCACTCTTAACCTTCAGCTACCAGCCTATTTTATAGATCACTTTACTAACTTTTGATACTTTGGTTTTACTAGTTTTACATGGAAAGATCAAAAGAGGCCCCAGGACCCCCGAGGATTCTAAACCTCCCTGTCTGAGCTGAAATACTCAATTTGGGTTTCAGCTTCAGCCCCAACCATGGGGGATCCTGTGACCCAGGGTGTCCTTCAGTGCCAGCTGGCAGCGGGCACATCATACCGTAACTCACATCAGGCCTGACACGCTCACTGTCCCTGCTCGCTGTTGTCAGAATCTGTATCTAGAAGGTGCCATGTAAGGGATCATATGTAAACTGAGGACACGTTGGTCATTAGTATTATTGCGTGATGTATGTGCAGTTGGTGTATAAAGAATTACAGAGGTGAGCTGGAAGTATGGTCTTAAAATATGTTTGGCAGGCAGTGCGGAAGCCCAGTCTGTCCTAGACAAAAGAATGTTGTTTCATCTGCTTGACTCTGTCTCCAATGTAAATTGAGCAAGACGAGGTCAGTACATTTATATAGAAGGTAAACAAAACTATCAAACTAGCAAGTCTGGGGTGGCGGCCGTGGCCACTTAACAATCCCAACAGAGGACGGAGGCTGTACCCCCCAGGAAGCCTTCCTGGCTCTTGAAAAAGAGACAATGGACTTTGGGAAATAGGATGCATAAGCAGAAACAGACAGCCATTTTTGCATCCATCACCTGAAGGACATGAGGTCAGAACTCTTGAAATCTAAGGAAAGCTGGATCCTTCAACCAAAGAAGCTGAAGTCTCTAGGAACTGAGAAACCGTAGAGCTCTGTGAGGCTCAAACAGGGGAGGTGGTACTCTATAACCCATGTCTTGATGGCAGTGGTCAGTCAGTGACTGTGATGTCTCACTGGTTCTTCAAGTCCTTGCTTGATTGGTAGGGCACCATTATTTTGTGAACATAGCTGGGTCTTTGAGCTTCTGGGGACAAGCCACCATGGCCAGAACTTTTGCCTGGAGACGATGAGAGTTCTTCTCTCCATTTTATGGAAAGGATGGTCTGATTGGGATAGGGCAACGATTGTTGCTTACATCGACGTTCATTATGAAGATCAGATACAGGGTGTGACCAGCTTTGTGTGTGTGTGTAGGCCCAGAGACTCCATGTGACAATCACTGGGTGAAAAGGGTAGACTAGATCAGATATATTGTTGATGTAAATGCTGAAGTCTCCAAGGATGGTAATTCTTGAGAACTCCATCACCATACCAGGCAGTGTCTCTGTCAGCTTCTCTGGAAAACCTGTGCTGTCTGAATGCTAGTGTTGATCTTGTCATTGGTCTCTTTGACGTAGATACACTCAAAGGTCAGGGGAAGAGGTGGGGGTGGTGTCGGAGAGGAATTCTTACCCCAAACCTTATTCCTCATTGGTTGATGGCTGAGGTTTGGAGCTTGAAATGTCTGATTTATTCTTAATGCTGATAAGGGTGACGAGAAAGCATTGGGGCTGAATCAGGAAGTCCCACCCAACACTGGCTTCTCATTGGACAAGGGGTGGGGCTTGGGGCAGGGCCTAGTGTAATATGCATGGATTCTTATGAAGGAGACTTAGACAAAGCTGAGAGAGATGGTTACTTATTAGAAGCAAAGCATGGGTCATCTCCAAAGTGTGATTGCACTCTCTCTCTCTCTGTCTTTCTCTGTTTCTGAACCTGCATGTGCTGCCAGGCATGGCTGTCTTAAAAATATCCTCACAGCTAGCACTGGACTCTTGGCCCAATTTCAATGCTGATTGGTCAGGAGAGGGGCTGGTGGGCAAGGCCACTTGTCAGAACAGCTGTGACGAGCGAAATTCACGTGCTGATCACTCTTGTCTGGATTTCCTCTCTTTTGCAGGTTAGAAAGCTGTCATCTCAAAGACACTTGTGGTAGGGATCTCGCTGCTGTTCTCAGAACGAATCAGAGCCTGACAGAGCTGGATATGTGTTATAATTATAATCTGAGAGATACTGGGGTGCAACAGCTGTGTGAGGGACTGAAACATCCAAACTGCAAATTACAGAGATTGATGTAAGTAACGTTTGGCCACCTCTGTGTATTTACAGGTGTCCTTTGTTTAAAGCGCTCACCCCTGGGGGTGGCTGGTCTCCGATCCCTTTACTGTCTCTCCAGCACTTGTGTCAGTGACTCACAACATGCACCAGCCTGTCTTGTTTGGGGATTGTAAGTAAAGCTGGGCCCACACCAGACAGCTGGCCCCACAGCCCCAATTTTGGGAGGATAAATAGTTTTTTTTTCTTTTAAACAACCCTTAATAAAATGCATTTATTAAAAAGAGCGCACTCTTACCTTTTAGCCAACCCCCATTCTACAGCTATTTAAATGACTTTTGACACCCTGATAATTTAAAACAACTAAGAGAAAAGAGGACTTGGCCCTCTGGCTCTTCTGAACCTCCCCCCTCCCAACCCCCCCCCGTTTCAGCTCCAGTGACTCTTGCCTTTGACGTTCGAGCTACTCTTAGCAGAGAGACCCCACCAGTGTGAAGACAGACCCTTTGAAGTGCAGCCCAGTGGGAATGGGGATGTGTGTGTTTATGGTTAGAAGTAGGGCAGGCCAGAATGAGTGCCTATGTTGGACTTGCAATTAAAACGAAATAAAAGAGAAACCCGCTGGGCAAAGCTATTGTTCTTCCCTCTTCTGTATCAATAAGTTTCTATTTCTTCATGTCGGACACTCCACCACCCCACCCCCACACCGCTGGCCTGTGATGTCCTGGGAAAATCTGGAGACTTTCAACAGATTTTCCAACACCCATTGTGAAGCTTCTGCTCAGATTTCCAAACAACCTGCATGTTGGATGCTGAACCCTCAGAAGCACTAGCTGAGTGAATGGCAAAATCAGCCTCCTTTTTCAGCAGCTTCGCTCCATCATTGGAGGTTTGGGGTTAATACTCCCAACCTCTAATGCAGGACCCCCCTTGTCTTCCAAGAATGTCCAATCCTTTGCCTGGAGGGCTGAGTAGCTTCTCTCCCCATCTATTTCCACCAGTCCTCAAGCAAAGCTTCATAACTCTGCCTATCAGTGTGTAGATGGATAGGACTCATCTCAGGGCTGTTTGTTTTCTCCTTTTATTCCCATAATCGGTGATGTTTGGCATCTTCCTTCTCAAGGCTGACAAGCTGCCACTCTCCATTATGCACCCTGCAGCAGAGAGAGCCAATCAGCAACTATCAGTGATCCCTGTATGTGAGGAAAGGAGCCATCTGTCAATGAATTCCCCTCTCAGCAAGTACCACCCCACGCCCTTTGCTTCCCTCCTGCTTCCTCTAGGAGCCACCATGGGGTTGCAGCTCCCCTTGGTCAGAGCAGCTACAGCTTCTTGTCCACTCCTGGTGAGCAAGACCTGCAGATCACTGGTGCCTCCCTGTAGGAGATGAAATTAGTAGTTTCCTTCCCCGTCAGCAGTAATTGGACTTGCAGAGAGTCCTATAGTGATGGTGGCTTCTCTCCCTGGTGCCAGCAGCCTCTTCTCTCCCTCACAGCCCGGAATAGGGTGGGGAATGAGTAACTCACTGATGGTGATGTAGGGGGTGGGGATGGGAAGGGAAGATACACAGCTGAAGGGTGTCTGCTTCACTGCTGTGCTGCTCTGTCAGATCTGCTGGGAGATCGACTAGCTCATGGAATAGTCTCCACCTGGAAGTGGTGGAAGCTCCATCACTTGGGACATTGTCATACTAGACTAGGCAACTCACAGGAAGTGTACTTTAGGGACCAATCCTGCACTGGTGGGGGGGAGGTATTAGGTCAACTAATGGGAGGGGCTAATGAGCCTGGTACAGTGTCATTCCCCCCCACCTGGGTCTGGCTCTAATGTGCCAAATCCCCGAGCTGGGGATTGCTGAAACTCTGCCATGCCCCCCGCCCCACACACACCAGGGAGGTTGTGGGAAGTGGTCTAATGCCAGCTCTGTGACATGCAGGGATTCCTCTACAGCGGGAATCCTCAGGTGGCTGGGTAGAAGAGCTTTATGGCCCCTTTGTGTTGCTGGAGCAGAGACATCACCCTTCTGCCAGGTGTTGTCCGGCAGCAACGAGGGCCAGGCTCATTATCTAGGGGTTCCTCTTAAAATTACAAAACAGAAGGGCTCAAGCTCACACCCAGAAACCTGGGACAACTGTGTACCTCCCCTGGGCACCCTTTACAGGGGAATCTTCTTCGGCTATCCCTCAGTGCAAGGATGATGTCTGCCAAAGGGGTTCATTGCTGAGTTTTTAAGTGGCTGAGGAGCCTAATTCTTGCCCTGCAGATTTTCCCACTGAAGTGACAGGTGTAATCTTGGAGGAGATATAGTTTGTTGGCTGGAGTGTTGTGCCCTTTCTTTCCTCCTTTGTTGCTTCTCTGTCTCATGAGAGTGTCTGTTCTCCTCCAAGTGAGCTGTGGCTTGGTGTATGGTGTGGTGCCACTGTGTTCTGTTCCGCGCCAAGTCCTCCCAGTTTGTTGGGTTGATGCCTCCCTTTGTAAAATGTACTTTCAGTACGTCTTTGAAATGTTTCCATTTCCCTCCATGGGCCCTTCTTCCCTGACTTAACTGAGAGAAGAGAACTTGCTTTGGGAGGCGAGTGACAGGCATATGTACACAGTGGCCAGTCCAGCGGAGTTGGTATTTCATGATCTGCGCTTCTATACTGCTGATGTTGGCTGCAGAGAGAACGCTGATGTTGGTGTGTCAGTCTTCCCAGCTGATCTGGAGAATCCTCCTGAGGAAGCACTGCCAAAACCACTCCAACCGCTTGAGATGTCATCTGTAGGTTACTCAGGTCTCACACCGACAGAGAAGAGTGGGAATGACAACTGCCTTGTAGACCAAGATCTTGGTACCTGTTTGTAGATCCCTCTCATTGAAGACTCTTTTGAGTAGTCTTCCAAAAGACGTGCTGGCACAGTGGATCCTATATTCAATTTCTGTGTCAATGCTGGCTGTTTGGGAGAGGTGGCTGCCAAGGTATGGAAAATGGTCCACATTTTCCAGGGGTTCTTCGCTGATGGTGATTTGTGGAATACGAAGAGTAGTTTGTGCAGGTGAGGGCTGGTAGAGTACCTTGCTTTTCCTGATGTTGAGAGAGAGAGAGACCCAGGCTGTAATAGGCATCTGCAAAAAGATTTAGGGTGCTTTGCAGGTCAGCCTCTGTGTGTGCAAGAATGACACAGTCATCTGCATACTGAAGGTTAGTGATGCCAATTCTCATGATCTTAGATTTTGTTTGGAGACGTCGAAGACTGAGGAGTTGGCCATCCATACGGTACTCAGTCCTGATTCCATCAGGAAGGTGGTCACGAATGAGAATCAGGATCATGGCAAGGTAAATGGAGAAGAGTATTGGAGCAATGACACAGCCCTGCTTGACACCAGTGCAAATGGTGAATGGTTCGGTCTCTGAGCCATTGCACAAAATGGTGGCAGTCATCCCATCACGGAGTAGTCTGATAATGGAAATGAATTTCTGTGGACAGCCAAACCTACACAGCACCTTCCATAGGGCATCACAATTGATAGAGTCAAAGGCCTTGGTTAGGTCGATGAATGCCATGAACAGTTCCTGGTGTTGCTCTCTGCACTTCTCCTGAATCTGTCCTGCCATGAAGATCATGTTGATTGTGCCTCGGGATGGCCTGAAGCCACACTGTGATTTGTGGAGGAGTTCCTCGGAAAGGGGGAGGAGGCAGTTTAGTAGGATCCAGGCAAGAATCTTCCCTGCGATGGAGAGGAGAGCAATACCTCTGTAGTTCCCGCACAGTGATTTGTCCCCTTTCTTAAATATTGTAACAATGTTAGCGTTCTTAAAGTCAGGTGGAATTTCTTCGCGGGTCCAGATTTTTGTCAAGGAGTTGGTAAAGTTTGTGCTGGAGCATTGTTCCACCAGCTTTAAAAATCTCAGCTGGGATGCCGTCTGGGTCTGGTGCCTTGTGATTTTTTTTTGTCTGGGTGATGGCATGCTGGACTTCCTCAAAAGATGGGGGATCAGCAAGGTGTTCCATTGCTGAGCATTGTGGAATAAAGTCGATGGTGTCTTCAGAGACCGTGGATTCGAGGTTTAGTAGGCTCTCAAAGTGCTCCTTCCAGCTTTGTTTAATGGCTGCATTCTACTTGAGGAGAGCGGAGCCATCCTGAGAACGTAAGGGGGTCAGGCCTTTGGAGCTTGGCCCATATATAGCTTTTGTTGCATGAAAGAAGCTGTCATAAATATAAAGGGAAGGGTACACACCTTTAAAATCCCTCCTGGCCAGAGGAAAAATCCTTTCGCCTTTAAAGGGTTAAGAAGCTAGGATAACCTCACTGGCACCTGATCAAAATGACCAAAGAGGAGACAAGATACTTTCAAAAGCTGGGAAGAGGGAGAACTTCAAAGGGTCTGTGTCTGTCTGGGTGAGGCTTTTGCCGGGGACAGAACAGGAATGGAGTCTTAGAACTTAGTAAGTAATCTAGCTAGATATGCATTAGATTATGATTTCTTTAAATGGCTGAGAAAATAAGTTGTGCTGAATAGAATGAATATTCCTGTCTGTGTGTCTTTTCGTAACCTAAGGTTTTGCCTAGAGGGATTCTTTATGTTTTGAATCTAATTACCCTGTAAGGTATTTACCATCCTGATCTTACAGAGGTCATCCTGTTCTTTTTACTGTTTCTTCTATTAAAATGTTTCTTTTCAAGAACTGAATGCTTTTTTCATTGTTCTAAGATCCAAGGGCTTGGGTCTGTGGTCACCTATGCAAATTGGTGAGGATTTTTACCAAACCTTTCCCAGGAAGTGGGGTGCAAGGGTTGGGAGGATTTTGGGGGGAAACAAGTTTCCAAACAACGCTTTCCCAGTAACCCAGATAAATGTTTGGTGGTGGCAGTGGAAGTCCAAGGGCAAAGGGTAAAATAGTTTGTACCTTGGGGAAGTTTTAACCTAAGCTGGTAAAAGTAAGCTTAGGAGGTTTTCATGCAGGTCCCCACATCTGTATCCTAGAGTTCAGAGTGGGGAAGGAACCTTGACAGAAGCTTCTCTTGTCATCCTGGTCTACAAAACCCTGGATCTCAGAGGTCTTCTCTTGCCACCACTTGTTTTTGATGTCACGTAGCCTCCTTTGGACTTTGGCTTTAAGCAGGTGATAGGCCTCATGTTTTTGTTTTTTAGAAGAATCATTTTGCCAGTTACAAAATACAGTTCTTTTCTGTTGAATTAATGCTAGGATTTCCTCGTTGTTTTCGTCAAACCAGTCTTGGTGCCGATGAGTGGAATATCCTATGGTTTCAGCACATGCATTGTGAATGGTGTTTTTAAGTTGATCTCAATGCTCAATGTCAATGATGTTGTCTGGCATGTTAGAGAGTTTCTCAAACAGATGTTTCTGGAACGTCTTGCAGCTGGCTTGGTCTTGAAGTGCTTTGACTTCGTACTGCTTTCGTGTGTGGTGGAGTGAGCTGCAGGTACATGACTGATCTTACGAATCGATGGTCTGTCCAACAGTGATCGGTACCCCTCATAGCTTGTGTTATATGGATGTTGGTATAGTCTCGGGTTCTGACTATAACATAGTCAAGGAGGTGCCAGTGTTTGGACCTAGGATGTTTCCAGGTGGACTTAAATTTGTTACTCTGCCTAAAGATGGTATTTGTGATGAGCAGGTCTTGTGCCACGCATTTGCTGAGGAGGGTTTACGTTTCCCACCCCTTCTTTGCCTATTGTGCCGCTCCAGAGTTGGGAATCCCGTCCAACTCTGGCATTGAAATCTCCCAGGAGGATGAGTTTGTCTGCCTTAGGTGTGGCTGTGAGGACTGCATCGAGAGCGCTATAAAACTGCTCCTTATTGTCTTCCTCATCACCGAGTGTTGGGGTGTATATGCTGATGACCGTGGCATATTGCTTGTGCTAAGCTTGAGCCGAAGAGTCAAGAGACACTTGTTGATCCCCACAGGAAGCTCCAAAAGGTGACTGGCGATCTTATTTTTGATAGCAAAGCCAATCCCGTGAATGCGCTCTCTTCAGGTGGCTTTCCTTTCCAAAAGAAGGTGTAGCCACCTCCATCCTCTTTTAATTGGCTCTCATTGGCCTGGCGGGTCTCGCTAAGAGCTGCAATGTCAATGTTGAGTCTTGCCAGTTCTCTGGCAACTATGGCAGTTCTTCTTTCTGGGCATTCACTGTGCTGAGAGTCCATAAGGGTGCGGACATTCCAGGTGGCAAAATTCATTGTCATATCTCATTTCAGCTGCAGAGTTGAGTGATCCCACTGGATACAGTCATCCAGTCGGAAGAGTGTGAGACAACTTATGTTTGGGGCACCTTTTCTAGCCCCCTTCCCATTTGGGGTGAGCGGGGGGGATCCTGAAAAGGCCCTGCTCAGTCACAGCCGCTGCTGCCGAAATGCACTTCTGTCTCAACCAAGCACAAAATGACCATCATAGGGCTGCCGCCTGCATGCAGGTTTGTGACTAAAGACTCTCAGAGATCACTGCTCCTGTCTTCCCCGCCACTCGTCCATTGTCGCAGGACTTTGTGCAGGTGTGAACCTTTTGGCAGAGGCCTGCATGTGAAATATTTTAACGTGGGGAAACCGATGTGCCAGTGGTAACCACACAAAACTTGACAGGAGGAAAACCCTGACGCCGTTGGGGTCTTTTGAAGTTTGGACCACGGTCAGGAGCCTTGCCTCAGAACTGCTCGCCAAGGGGGACCCTACCAGGAGTATAAAAGCTCCGGATGATATAGCTCTGCGGTCTTTAGCCCACTCAGGCCTCTCCACCACAACAAGGTTGCAGTCCATCGGAGAGGTTATATGGGAATACTTCCCCACTTGCAAGTCCTGAATCTATGTATAAACCAAAGCAAACTTTTACTAAAGGAGGGGGGAACACACAGCAACAATGACTCAAAACTGTGCAGATCATTAAAACACCCCCCGAATTGGAGGCAGTAGTCTTTTCCCTCAATTCCCTACCTTTGGGAGAGATTGCCAACATAACCCATAGGCTAGGGCAGGGAAACCTGGATTCTAGTCTCTGCTCCACAGTGGGGATTCAAACCAGGGTCTCCCCGCAGACCCAGGTGAGTGCTCTTACCCGCTGGGCTAAAGGCTGTAAGGAAGCCACTAGTTCCTCCTTCAGCGTGGTGAATCTAGCCCTGAGGAAAAACGTTGGCCAAAACTGTTCTGCAAATCTGTGCCAAATTCATGAATAATTTGGGTTTGCCCCAAAATTGCATCTTTTGGTGAATAGACTATTCGCCCCCCAAACTTCAGCCAGCTCCAGTTATTACCTGCCTTTCACTGATGAGAGAAGTTGAGGCTCAGAGATCTTAATTGAGTGTCCCAAGATATCCCAATGATGCATTCTGGGATCCAGGCCCAGGCTTCTTTCATATGTAGCAACTTAATCTCCACGGCTGAGCCCTTTATTAACTACAAACCCCCATAGTAATTCAATAGGCCAAGAAAGATGCTCCATTCAGATGTGCTTTGATTGTGGAGTCAGCGCACCAGCATGCAGTTTATCTGGGCGATCTCTTACTTGGTCCCTAAGATCATGTGTCCCAACTATGTAACATATTAACTGCGAGTCCCTTCATTTTACAACCTCTGTAAACCCACCCCCCCCCAGCCTGTGTAAGTGGGTCTGATACAGGGAGGGGAGGAAGGTCTTTTCTCACGCACCCAGAAGGTCCCTCTGGGAGCAGGGAACCCAGCTGTGATAAACAGATGGGCTGGGAGTATGGTGGGAGTCAAGGGTTCTATCATCAGCCATATACGTAGCTGGGAGTCTGACTGGGAGAGAACTAATGTAATTCGTCTTCCAGTTTGGAAGGGTTTTGGTCCCACAGGCATGGCTCATAGTTCTAGACCAGGGGTGGGCAAACCACCGTTTTAAGCTGGCCCGCGAGCCGCACCAAGCGGCTTGGCCCCACTCCAGCCGGGGTGCTGGGTTGGGGGCCTCATCAGTGGCTCTGCGGCGCTCTGGCCGGGGCGCTGGGTTGGGGGCCGCACCACGCAACTTGGCCCTGCTCCGGCGCTCCAGCTGGGGTGCTGGGTCAGGGCTGCACCATGCGGCTCAGCCCTGCTCTGGCCGGGGTGCTGGGTTGGGGGCCGCACCAGCGACTTGGCCCCACTCCGGCCGGGGCTCTGGGTCGGGGCTGCACCATGTGGCTCAGCCCCACTCTGGCCAGGGCGCTGGGTCGGGGGCTGGAGCACGTGGCTTGGCCCCGCTCTGGCTGGGACAATGGGTCGGGAGCCATACCACGTGGCTCCCGGAAGCTGCAGCATGGCCCCTCTCTGGCTCCTACGTGCTCCAATGGGAGCTGCAGGGGCGGTACTTGCGGATGGGGCAGTGTGCAGAGCCACCTGGCCGCGCCTCCTTGTAAGAGCTGGAGAAGGGACATGCCACTGCTTCCGGGAGCCACTTGAGGAAGTGCCGCTTGGAGCCTGCACTCCCTGAGCCTCTCCCCATGCCCCAACCCTCTGCCTCAGCCCGGATCCCCCTCCCGCTCTCCAAACCCCTCAATCCCAGCCTGGAGCACCCTCCTGCACCCCAAACCTCTCATCCCCAGCCCCACCCCAGAGCCCGCACCCCCAGCCAGAACCTGCACCCCTTCCTGAACCCCTGCCCCAGCCCTGATCCCCCTCCCGCCCTCTGAACCCCTCGGTCCCAGCCCAGAGCACCCTCCTACACCCCAAACCCCTCATTCCCAGTCCCACCCCAGAGACCGCACCCCCTCCCGTGCCACAACCCCAATTTTGTGAGCATTCGTGGCCCTCCACAAAATTTCTATTCCCCAATGTAGCCCTCAGGCCAAAAAGTTTGCCCACCCCTGTACTAGACACTGGGGAATGGTTTGGGGAAGGCAAAGGACCTTTTACAGACGCTTTAGATTTCATTTGCATAAGCAGAAAGGAACCAGAGTACCAGCACTGGGAAAGGATTTGCACTGTTCTTCAGTGCCTGGTGTTAGGATTCCCCAGTTCATTACAAACATCCCACCCCACACCCCCGCACACACACACTCTGCCTCCTTCCCTTCAGCTCCTCTGAACATTCCCTTGTGGTACTTGGGGTGACTGACAGAGCTGGGGCAAATGGACCGGAATCCACACAGGGGCCTTTGGTGCTGACATCCTGCAGCCTCCTGCTAGAGCCCTGTGACTGGTCTCTTCTGAATGAACCATCTCCTTACACACAGATGCTGACATCAGCAAGAGAATTGCCACAAACAGGGAGGAAACGAGTGATTATCTTCCTTGCTGTTTTCCATCTCCTACAGTTTGAACTGGTGCAATCTCACCGACGCTTCTTGTGGGGCTCTCTCTTCGGTTCTCAGCACCAGTCAGACCCTGACAGAGCTAGTCTTGGGGCGTAACAAAGTGGGAGATCCAGGAGTGCAGCTGCTGTGTGAGGGACTGAAACATCCCAACTGCAGGCTGCAGATATTAAAGTAAGTAACAGCTGGCTCCCTGTACTCTGTCTCTCTGAACATTGCATTACTGTGATTTCAGTGTTTTCTACTAGGGTCACTGCCCCGCTATGAATGCTCCTCCATTCAAATCCTTTACCACCATCACAAGAACTAACCTTGGGACAAAGCCTAGCAACTAGACAAAGAACCGTGGGAGAAAAAAGGAGGTGGGCGGGGTGGGGGGAAGGAAGAAGGAAAGAACAAGAGAAGCTTTTGCAATTGATTTAAATTTTGGTTGTGTAGATTTCAGGAGCGAGTTATTTCCCCAAGTCTCTTCTTTCGGTCTTGACATAAAGATAACATGGCTGCCATGTCCCTCCCCTTAGAACTGCAGCATCCCCAGAACTGGAGCACTGGAATCCTCTTCTCCTGGGTAGGCTGGACAGAACCTGCCCCCTCAGTTCTCCAGAACGAACTGTAAAAATAAATGAACAAATAAAATAAATATCACTGCGCTTCCCCCAGGAAGGACTTGGCCTCCTCATGTGCTCTCGGAGGAAGCTTCAGGGCAAACCTGCAGCACCAGCGTGGCTGAGATCTCAGGCCCTTCAAAGAATCTGTTCCTGAGAGCCTGGTGGGGAGGCAGTAGGGGAAGCGTGTGGGGCAGAACTTTGGTCCTAGCCCTGAGAGATACAGTCCTGCTGCTACCATGGAGACATTCCTCACATGAAGGAAATTACTAATCAATGACCTAGGTTCAAACTGGTTCATTTGGGCCGGGAATGGGCGGGGGGGGGGGGGAGGGGCAGAAAGGAAAGGGCCTTTACCACTATTCCCATCCCCCACCATTCATTGCACACAGATGAAAAGCATTTTCTCCTAGTGTGATCCACAGAGGAGTGCAAATAACATAACGTGGATCTTCGCAGAAACAGAGGATATGACAATAGTCCAATTAGGAAAGCCGCAGGCTCTGTGTGGCTCTGCTGCCCTCAGTCAGTCCTGCACACTGTGAATTTCTTTGACTAGTTTAGATGCCTCTAGACCTATTTTCACCTGCTCCCCAATTGTGTAAGGGAGTCTGAGCTGAGCTCTTAAAACCAAGTAGCCAGAAGACGGTGTAAGGCCAGGTAAGGGGGAGGGATAGTTTGACCTATACCTTTTTACACCCCTCCACCCCCTGACTTGCTTTCCCTCTCAAGTCCCCTGATCTGGTCCCTTGGTTACAGCAGGCCTGATTCAGTTTGACTCGCTTATGCTCAGTTGGATTCACTGAGCCACATTCAGAATTGAATTGGAGAGGGGGAGGGTTACATGTTGGTAAGTGCGTGTGAGCAGTAATGAGCTGCCAAAATCTTAACAGCAGGTTCCATCCTCACCCCACGAGAGGGTCGTTGCCCACCCCTGCCCCCCGGGACTCCTGCCCCATCCAACCCCTCCGCGTTCCTTGATGCGCCCCCCCCCCAGCACCCCTGCCCTATCCACCCTCCTCCCCGGTCCCCTGACTGCCCCCAGAACCGAGCAGGAGGGTCTCATGGGCCACCATAGTGGGTGCCCACCCCTAAGAGCCAGAGGCACCTGCCAGCGAGCGAGGTGGGGAGTCCCGGAGGTGCTTACCTGGGGCAGTTCCCAGGAAGCATCCGGCAGGTCCCTCTGGCTTCTAGGGGTGGGGGAATGTAGCTGGGGGGGAGCAGGGGGAGCGGCTGCTCCCCCACCGATCACATCAAAAGTGGCGCCTTAGGCACCCGCTCCCTGGGTGCTCCGGGGCTGGAGCACCCATGGGGAAAATTTGGTGGGTGCAGAGCACCCACTGGCAGCTCCCCGCCCCGTGCCCAGCCCCAGATCACCTCACCTACGCTCCACCTCCTCCCCTGAACGCACCGCCCCGCCCTGCTTCTCCAGTCCCCCCGGCTTCCCACGAATCAGCTGTTCAGCGGGAAGCCGAGGAGGACTGAGAAGCAGGCGGCGGCTTCCCGCTCAGGCCGAGGGTGGCAGAGGTGAGCTGGGGCAGGGAGCGGTTCCCCTGCGCGCCCCCCTCACCCCCGGGTTACCTGCTGCAGCGCAGGCGGCCCTCCTCGCACCCCCCCCCCCCCGCCCAAGCTCACCTCCGCCTCCCTGGGCCTGAGCACGAAGCCGCCGCCTGCTTCTCAGCCCTCCCAGGCTTCCCGCACGAACAGCTGATTCGTGGGAAGCCGGGGGGCAGGGTGGAGAAGCGGGGAAGGGGCGGCACGTTCAGGGGAGGAGGCGGAGCGGAGGTGAGCTGGGGCCGGGGATGCGGTGGGGAGGGGAGCTGCCAGTGGGTGCTCTGCACCCACCAAATTTTCCCCTTGGGTGCTCCAGGGCGGGAACACCCGTGGAGTTGGCGCCTAAGGCGCCACTTTTGGCCGGTTAAACTTAGAAGCTCTTTTAGAACCGGTTCTCCCTCGCGGAACAACCGGTTCTAAAAGGGCTTCTAAATTTAACAACCAGTTCCAGCGAACCGGTGCGAACGGGCTCCAGCTCACCACTGCGTGTGAGGGAGCGTAAAGGGAGTCTGAGCTGGGGGGACAGGCATGCTGAGGGGAATGGAGGAAGGGGGAATTTACAGCACAGATGAGCAAATTCCTATTCAGAACTTTAGAAAACGCTCTGACCTCATCAGTATCCAAAAGCGTGGCCCAGTTATGTCTGCAGCTGACACCTCCCTGCAGTTTCCCCCCAAGACCACATGGTGAGGCGAGGGAGGACGCTGCATGGGTACTAGTGCCTCCCAAGGGGTGCATCCTCCATGCGTAGTTCTGAGTCCAGGGTGCTGTGGGAGAGGGGTGGCCCTCGCCGGGCGCCAGTTAACCCCCTTCCCACCCAGTGCTTCTGCAGCTGCTCCCACCGGCTTGAGTCTCAGGGTATGTCTACACTGCGTGTGCACACAAAAACCTGTGTCCTTTTCTTGGGTTAGCTACCCTGCATTAGCTAACTCAGGTTAAAATAGCAGTGAAGACATGGCTTCTAACTCATGTTAGTAGCTCACGTTAAAGCCCAGGCTCCCCTATACATTTTAATTAAGGTGCTAACCTAACTTAAAAGCAGAGTTGCCGTGTTTTCACTTCTGTTTTAACCTGGGGCAGCTAACCTGAGTTAAAACACACTTTTTTGTTTTGTTTTTGTTTTTTGCTATGTAGACATACCCTGCAATAGCTGTGAGACACATGCTTTGCCAGTGGGTTTAATCCCTCTAATGCCCGATCCACATAGAGGATAGCAGCCTACTACTGTTACTGGTTAGTTTGTAGGCTCAAGTGATAGCGCTCTGAGCTGTGTTCTAAAGGTGAGAACACTGCTGAAGGCCCAGCTTGGGGGTCAATTATGATTCCATGTAATGGATTTACAGTGTTCAGGATTGTTGTTTTTTTTTTTTAATTAGAAAATTACATTAAACCTGTTAAAAGAATGTTACCGTTGCTAAGTCAAACATTTAAATGAGGAAATCCTCAGACTTTAGGTTGCCCATGAAAAACTAATTTGACACCCTCCCCCACCCCGTGCATGTACATTATGATGCAGTCTTTAATGCTATGCTTTCATGCTATGAGGCAGAGGTCCTGTGGAAGGAAGTCAGTGAACAGCAGTGGGCTGAACTCTGCGGATGAATCAGGGTTGTGCAGTGAATGAGGCCGTTGTCTGTAGGACCATTGCCTCCCCTGTTGCAGAAGTCAGAAGGTGGGCAGTGAATGAGGCTGGGTATTACAGGAAGAGAAAGAAGGATTAAGGCAGCTGAATGCTGCCCTGGAGTCTGCTCCCTGCCTCTGCCATGGAGTGTCTGTGCGGTGCTGGGCAAATCACCTAAACCAAAATGTTCACAGTTAGCCGCTTTCTGGGTGCCAAACTGAGATGCCTGGGGCCTTATTTGCAGAAATGTTGAGCACTCATGACTGCAACGGAGGCTGACTGGAGCTGTGCTTCGAACATGTAATGTGCTATTAAAATGTTAAGGACTCTGGAAGACCAGGGTCTAGGGGGTCTCGAGGACCCAGAACTAATGAACATTTTTTTAGCTTAATCTCTCTGTACCTCAGCTCCCCACCTAGAAAGTGAGGATGCTGATACCACCTATTGTCCTGGAGTGTTGTGAAGCTAAATAATCCATTAGTGTTTGTGAAGCGCTCGGATACTATGGTGAGAGCAACAGAGAGAGGCCCAGGAGGAAATTCATATTTCTATATTTGGTACAGAATTAAGGTCTGGGACCACAAAGTGAATGTTGCAGGTAAAAAGAAATTTTGCATGGCTGCTCCTTTAGAGTGCACCATCTGCCCTGTCTGCTGGATCAGGCAAGGAGCTATAGAAAAAACAGCAGGGGGGTCGTGTAACTATAGATTGTGTCATAATGCAAACAAACAAGGGGGCTGAATTTAGGTTGCAGGGGAACCCTAAGTCTAGCATTCCCTATGGTTTTGAATGGTTGACTTTGCAGCCTTAAAGTTCTTAGAACATAGTTTCTGTTGTTGTTCTTGATGTAATTATTTATTTTAAAGCTTTCTATAGCTGTCTTTATTATTTAAACTAAAATTAATATTTCTCTCTGAACTAAAATCACTTTAGAGATAAACACCGGTATCAAGGAGGGGAGGGATAGCTCAGTGGTTTGAGCATTGGCCTGCTAAACCCAAGCTTGAGGGGGCCATTTAGGGATCTGGGGCAAAAACTGGGGATTGGTCCTGCTTTGAGCAGGGGGTTGGACAAGATGACTTCTCTAGGTCCCTTCCAACCCTGATATTTTATGATTCTATGAAATGCAAAGAATGGGGCATAAACAAGTCGTTCTGCTTTCTGTAAATGTCTGTCTCCTGCAGTTTGTCTCTCTGTGAGCTCACCGCAGCTTGTTGTGGGGATCTCGCCTCTGCTGTCAGCACCAACCAGATCCTGGCAGAGCTAAATATAGGGGGCCACTCACTGGGGGCTTCAGGAGTGCAGCAGCTGTGTGAGGGGCTGAAACATCCAAACTGTAAACTGCAGAAACTAGGGTAAGTAAAGTCAGTGCCTGTTAACATTGCAATGCAATACTCTTTATACCAGGAGCACAACGTCCTACAGGGCATGGAACCCAGCCATGGACCAGCCCCACTCTGCTCCCCAGGCAAAGAACAGAGACCCACCGATGCGTTCACTGCTTGTATTTTACTAGTTAAACAATTGAACAACCTAGTGGGCTCTGGCCTCGACCTTTGTTGAGCAGGGAAAGCAACTGGGCAGCTGCCCTAAAGGGGCAGCCAAGGATCCCCCTGACTCGGGGTAATTCTCCGGTGGTGCAAAGCTGGTATAGCCAACTCTGTCTCCCGCCCTTAGCGTAGGGCATGTGCGGTATGGAGATATGGAGTCATATATTAGGGAAGGAGGGCGGGGGCAGAGTTCAAGGTGCCTCAGCAGACCCTAGGCCAGCACAGCAGCTGAGGTAGCTTAGGGCAGTCCTGAGGTTCCTGGAAGTTAGACTGTAAGCTGTTTAGGCCCCAACTTTGCCCCAGGATCAGGGAGCAGAAAGGTGGGTTACAGCAAACTTCTCCTCCAAGTCTCCTCAGCAGCACCAAGTGCAGCTGAGGACAGGGCCAGGTTCTGAAGTCATTGCACGACTGTAGATATGTTTTCAGCAGCCTGTTTATACTTCTCATCCCGAGGACCACAGAGCATGCCAGTGTTTCCTCCTTGCTGCCTGACAGAGCTTGCTTTGAAAATGGCTCAGGCTCACAGAAACAAGGAGGATGATGGGATGAAACAGGAGGAATCATGGGAATTATTCAGTTTGTCTCCAAGCCCCAAGATGCCATTGTCTTCCAGTAGGAATTCCACGGTGCAGAGCATTGAAAATTTCCAGAATGCATAAAGAACAGTGGGGCGGGAGCAGTGACTCATTGGATGTCTGACCAGAATGCAGAGCACGTGTTTCAAAACAGTGCTGTCCTTGTGTGGCTGGAAATCAACAAGGCAACATTAACTTGATTGCAGGATAACAAAGGCATGTTATTAGTACGATCTGATAGCGCAACAGGTATTGCCCATCAGCTGAAGTGGATACGCAAAGCCAGCATCAAGTTGAAAGTATAGAGGTGTCCTTAATTTGAATAAAACAAAGAGAACTGCAATTTCTTCTTAACCCTGGTAACTCTTGCAGGAGAGGAGTGCTGTTCATGGTGAAAAGAAAAGGAGGACTTGTGGCACCTTAGAGACTAACAAATTTATTTGAGCATAAGCTTTCGTGAGCTACAGCTCACTTGAAGTGTCATGAAGGTCTGATCACATTTAATGGATCAAGCAACCTCTGAGCTGGTCCTTAGGTTTTATACCCTTTCCAGGGATTGTTGGAGGGGTCTGCTCTCTTCTCTTCCTATTTGACACTTGCCAATAGGCATCAGGTTTCTGCTGCTCCAGTTTTTTTGGTATTTCTGTCCAGTAGCTGGTGACGGTGTCTAATAAAGTTCCTGATTCCTTTCTCATCAGAGGATATTTAAGTTTCATTAATTTCAAAGATCGTTTTCTATATTGACCCACATTGTTAATGAAAATTCCCTTTGTTAAGCAGTTCTGTTAATATTCCCAAGCTACACACACGTCAGGTGCTTAGCCCTGTCAATAACTTTTTCTCAGGCTGTAATATTCATATCAGTATTTCAGAGTGGTTTCATCACAGTATTTCAGAGTGCAACAACCAGTCAAAAGAAAAACAAACAACATCTTTTACAATTCCTCTGAACTGAGTAGACGTGTTTTGTATATTCTCTATTATGTCTGGTCTCAGTGGTAGCCATCCACTACTACAGGTAGTCTGTATCACCAAAAACAACGAGGAGTCCTTGTGGCACCTTAGAGACTAACAAAGCTTCTGTGAAGCTGCAGAACTGGAATTAATTTGCAAACTGGATACCATCAGATTAGGCCTGAATAGTGACTGGGAGTGGTTGGGTCATTACAAACCTAAACGTAATTTCCCCAATACTAATTTCCCCCTATTGTTACTCACACCTTCTTGTCAACTGTCTATAATGGGCCACTCTCTTACCACTTCAAAAGTTATTTTTCCTCCCTTGCTATCCTGCTGTTAATTGATTTATCTTGTTAGACTGACCTCACACTTGGTAAAGCAACCCCCCATCCTTTCATGTATTTATACCTGCTCCTGTATTTTTTACTTCATACATCTGATGAGGTGGGTTCTAGCCCACGAAAGCTTATGCCCAAATAAATTTGTTAGTCTCTAAGGTGCCACAAGGACTCCTCGTTGTTTTTTTCTATTGTGTCTGGCACATTTTATTTCATAGCTTTTGGGACTTACAGTGGAATAAAAGACCAAAAAAAAGGAATAAAACAGATTATCCACATGATTCAGAAGGCAGACAAAAGTGCAGTTTGTAATTTGGGGTGAAAATTCTTTTTGGAGTCTTAGTGTTTCAGGAAGTTTGACTTATGGAACCTTCATTTCAAGTAGATCAAGCAGTGGATCTAACCAGTTTAAACTTACAGTGTCCAGTCTTATCTCTGCTCTACCTCACTATGATTTGATTGTGTCCCATAGTTAATATGTCATGCTTTACATGCTCTTTCCTATAAACGTGTTTAATCTTTGGGTGGACCTCTTTAGCTACACCGAAAAAGCAATTTCATTCATCTGTAAATTTATAAAATGTTTTCTGTGTTCCTCAGTTGACTTACATTAGCTTAAAGAAATTGACAAAGGTATCTATAAACTTAGGCAAAGTGAAGGAAATTTTTGTAAACATTCCTGTTTTATCCCTGGGAGAGTTCAGAGTTTAGTTTCAACGTATCTGGCTTTCTATAGATAACCTGTCTGACACCTTGAAAATGGAATATTGGCCTTCTATTGTCCTGGTTTCTAGAAGTTAGAATTGGAATAGGCACTCTTTTGGGGTAAACTGAGGTAGCTGTCAGCAAGTTTTTCTGTGTTAGGATGGGGAAAGCATTCATCGACTCTTGGTTTGGAAATGAGATGTGATCATAGTGGTTAATAATCCTAATATATTCAAGGCATATTTAGTGCCCATGTACATCATCCATGAACCACGCCTTTCGCTCCAGCTTGTTCTAGAAGATGGGAGTATCCAGTAATGAACCAGCAGCTCATTACAGCAAATTGCTAGAATTCTCAAACCCATTAGAAGTGGACTCCCAAGGTTCACCTTTCCCTTAAATTCAGCTGGACGTTTGCATGCAGAATATACAGTAACTGACACAACAGGTGCACATGGAAAGGAATTCCCTCAGGGGCCTGTCGTGCCAATGGGAGCATTATGATTTATCTGTGCATGTCTGGGTAAAGAATCTCCTTTTAGACACCACTGACAGCAGTGAATGGTGTAAAAATAAGCATTGTTTCCTCATGGTCTATATTTGGTTCCTGCAGATTGTGGAGTTATGACATCATAGCCGATCTGAATGCGGGAGATCCAAGAGCGATGGTGCTGTGTGGTGGCCTGAGGTTTGTAAGCTGTGATCTTCGGAACTTCTTGTAAGTTACTGCTGGGTCCCTTTAATTTGTTCGTGTTAACTCCGGGTCATGAGTAAGGACTTTTTTTTACTTGAATCACAGTGTTTCTTTCCATGCCCCCTAACCCAAGAACTGGCTGTTATTCTTTTCCCACTGCTTTGGAGAAAGGCTGCAGTTTACTGTTTGAAAAGCTGAATAACACAGTGGTGTTCAGGGCATACAAAAGGCAGCGGTTTGTCATATTAGAATGGCATGTTATTTTATTCAGTGGGAAAGACTGAAAACAGAAGTCTGGGATTCTTTCACAATTTAATTAATGGAACCCGCCTGTACTCAGATAATTTACAACCATTACCACGATTGATCCCGGGACAAAGACTAACAGACAGACAAAAGAGAGAGAGAAAAGAAGAGTGAAAGACCCAAAGAAAAGTACGAAAGTACCATTTGTAATCCGCACAAACACCTAGCCCAAATGTTTTAAAGGTACAGATAGCAGTGAGGCCTGGCTTCCACCTGAAACTTAGGCTGATCTACCTAAATTGCTCAGGGGTGAGAAAAAAAATCACATCCCTGAGAGACATAGTTAAGCAAACCTAAGTCCCAGGATAGAATTCTTCCATTGACCTAGCTACCAGGAGGTGGATTTACTACAGTGATGGAAAAACCCCTTCCACCACCGTAGCGAGTATTCACATTACAGTGGTACAGCGTGAGTGGGGTGTGGGGGAAGCAGACCAGGCACAGACTGCACCAGCGCTTCTCCTCCCCTTCCCCAAGGGTAAGGCAGCAGGCAGGGCAGTGGCTCTGGCAGGCAGCTGGGACTGTGAGCTCTTTGGGGAAGGACTGTCTTTGTGTTCTGTGTTTGTGTAGCGCCCAGCACAATAAGCTCCTAGCCTATGACAATGGCTCCTAGGCACCATACTGACCAAGTTTCCCAGCATGTCAGGGAGACTCCCACTTACAAAGAACAGACTCCCGACTCCCAGTTTAATAATGTTATCTCCTGCAGCTACATATGCATCAGCCACACATGTGCATTAGCCTCTCTCTCTCTCTCTCTCTCAGAGACAGAGTGAGAGACACTGATGCTTGTGTATGGCTGATGCACAAGATTCCGGGTAATGTAGCTGACCTCTGCTCAGCACCAGATTAACCTGTCATTGGTTCCTGGACGACCAATGGGTCACAGCGCCTCTCAGGCTTGACCATGCCAAATTTGAGTGAGTGGTTTTGCGACTTTGTGCGTGGGGTCGCCGTGCTGCACTCGTTTGGCCAGGCTGCCCCTAAAATAAATTTGAAAATTTTGCTCAGTATGCTAGGCGCTACCGCAATAAGTCGTAATCATAAAGAACCCAAAGGTGTGCAGGGCCCTCCGCCTCAGACGGACTGTCAGCCATCATAGAAATGTAGGGCTGGCAGGGACCGTGAGAGGATAGTAAGTTCAGCCCCAGGACCAAGTAAACTAGACCATCCCTGACAGGTGTTTTTCCAACCTGTTCTTAAAAACCTCTAATGATGGGGATTCCACAGCCTCTCTTGGAAGCTTATTCTAGAGTTACGTATCCTTCTAGTTAAGAATGAGAATGGCCATATTGGATCAGACCAAAGATCCATCCAGCCCAGTATCCTGCCTTCTGACAGTGGTCAATGCCAGATGCCCCAGAGGGAATGAACAGGTAATCATCAAGTGATCCATCCCCTGTCACCCATTCCCAGCTTCTGGCAAAGAGAGGCTAAGGACAGCATCCCTACCCATCCTGGCTAATAGCCATTGATGCACCTGTCCTCCATGAATTTATCTAGTTCTTTTTTAACTCTGTTATAGTCTTGGCCTTCACAACATGCTCTGGCAAGGAGTTCCACAGTTTCACTGTGCGTTGTGTGAAGAAATACTTCCTTTTGTTTGTTTTAGCTGCCTATTAATTTAATTTGGTGACCCCTAGTTCTTGTGTTATGGGAAGGAGTAAATAACAATTCCATATTCACTTTCTCCACACCAGTCGTGGTTTTATAGACCTCAATCATATCCCCGCTTAGTCATCTCTTTTCCAAGCTGAAAAGTCCCAGTCTTATTCATCTGTCCTCATATGGAAGCCGTTCCATACCCCCTAATAATTTTTGTTGCCTTTTTATGAACCTTTTCCAATTCCAATATATCTTTTTTGAGATGGGGTGACACATCTGCATGCAGTATTCAAGATGTGGGTGTTACATGGATTTATATAGAGGCAACATGATATTTTCTGTCTTAGAATCATAGAACTGGAAGGGACCTCGAGAGGCCATCTACTCCAGTCCCCTGCACTCAAGGCAGGACCAATTATTATCTAGACCAGGGATCTCAAACTCAAATCACCATGAGGGCCACATGAGGACTAGTACATTGGCCTGAGGGCCACATCACTGACACCTTTTCATACAAAGATACAAAAGCTCCCCCCTCTGTCCCTGGCCCCGCCCCCACTCCATCCCTTCCATGAGGCCCTGCCTCTTCCCACCCCTTCCCTGCCCCCATTCTAACCCCTTCCCCAAATCCCCACCCCGGCCCCACCTCTTCTCAGCCTCCTCCCCTGAGCGCCCCACTCCTCCCTCCCTCCCTCCTGGAAAATCCTAAGCGCCGCCAAACAACTGTTTGGCGGTGGGACGCACTGGGAGGTAGGCAGAGGAGAGGAGACACGGTGCGCTCGGGGGGGGGGGGTGGAGATGGGGGGCAAGAGGAGCTATGGCGGGCTGTAGGAAATAACTCTGTGGGCCGTGTGTTTGAGACCCCTGATCTAGACCATCCCTGACAGGTGTGTGTCCAACCTGATCCTAAAAATCCCCAGTGATAGAGATTCCAGAGCTTCTCTAAGCAATTTATTCCAGTGCTTAACCACTGTGATAGTTAGGAAGTTTTTCCTAATGTCCAACCTTAACTGCCCTTGCTGCAATTTAAGCCCATTGCTTCTTGTCCTATCCTCGGAGGTTAAGAAGAACAATTTTTCTCCCTCCTCCTTGTAACAACCTTTTACATCCTTGAAAACTGTTATCATGTCCCCTCCCAGTCTTCTCTTCTCCAGACTAAAGAAACCCAATTTTTTCAATCTTCCCTCATAGGTCATGTGTTCTAGACCTTTAATAATTTTTTTTGCTCTTCTCTGGACTTTCTCCAATTTGTCCACATGTTTCCTGAAATGTGGCACCCAGAACTGGACACAATACTCCAATTGGGGTCTAATCAGCTCAGAGTAGAGCGGAAGAACTACTTCTAGTGTCTTGTTTACAATACTCCTGCTAATACATCCCAAAATTATGCTTTCTTTTTTTGCAACAGCATTACACTGTTGATTCATATTTAGCTTGTGATCCACTGTGACCCCCAGATCTCTTTCCACAGTACTCCTTCCTAGGCAGTCATTTCCCGTTTTGTATGTGTACAACTGATTGTTCCTTCCTAAGTGGAGTACTTTGCATCTGTCCTTACTGAATTTCATCCTGTTTACTTCAGACCATTTCTCCAGATCATTTTGAATTTTAATCCTATCCTCCAAAGCACTTGCAACCCCTCCCAGCTTGGTATCATCTTCAAACTTTATAGTGTACTTACTCTCTATGCCATTATCTAAATCATTGATGAAGATATTGAACAGAACCGGACCCAGAACCGATTCCTACGGCACCCCTCTTGATATGCCCTTCCAGCATGACTGTGAACCACTGATAACTACCCTTTGGGAATGATTTTCCAATCAGTTATGCACCCAGTTTATAGTAGTTCCATCTAGGTTGTATTTCCCTAGTTTGTTTATGAGAAGGTCATGCGAGACAGTATCAAAACCCTTACTAAAGTCAAGATATACCACATCTACCGCTTCCCCCCAGCTACAAGGCTTGTTACGCTGTCAAAGAAAGCTGTCATGTTGGTTTGACACAATTTGCTTTTGATAAATCCATGCTGACTGTTATTAATCACCTTATTGTCGTCTAGGTGTTTGCAAATTGATTGCTTAATTATTTGCTCCATTAGCTTTCCGGGTACAGTAGTTAAGTTGACTGGTCTGTAATTCCCCAGGTTGTCCTTATTTCCCTTTTTATAGATGGGCACTATATTTGCTCTTTTCCATTCTTCTGGAATGTCTCCCGTCTTCCATGACTTTTCAAAGATAATTGCTAATGGCTCAGATATTGACTCTGTCAGCTCCTTGAGTATTCTAGGATGCATTTCATCAGGCCCTGGTGATGTGAAGACATCTAACTTGTCTAAATAATTTTTGACTTGTTCTTTCCCTATTTTAGCTTCTGATCCTACCTCATTTTCACTGGCATTCACTATGTTAGACATCCAATCGCCACCAACCTTCTTGGTGAAAACTGAAACAAAGAAGTCATTAAGCACCTCTGCCATTTCCACCTTTTCTGTTATTGTCTTTTCCCCCTCATTGAGTAACGGGTCTACTCTGTCCTTGGTCTTTCTTTTGCTTCTAATGTATTTGTAGAATGTTTTCTTGTTTCCTTTTATGTCCCTAGCTAGTTTGAGCTCGTTTTGTGCCTTGGCTTTTCTAATTTTGTCCCTACATACTTGTGTTATTTGTTTATATTCATCCTTCGTAATTTGTTTCCACTTTTTGTAGGACTCTTTTTTGAGTTTTAGATCATTGAATGTGTTCTCTTGCCATACTTCCTATCTTTCCCACACAATGGGATAGTTTGCTCTTGTGCCCTTAATAATGTCTCTTTGAAAAACTGTCAACTGTCTTCAATTGTTTTTCCTCTTAGACTTGCTTCCCATGGGATTTTACCTACCAACTCCCTGAGTTTGCTAAAGTCTGCCTTCTCAAAATCCACTGTCTTTATTGTGCTGTTCTCCCTCCTACCATTCCTTAGAATCATGAATTCTACCATTTCATGATCACTTGCACCCAAGTTGCCTTCCACTTTCAAATTCTCAACCAGTTCCTCCCTATTTGTCAAAATCAAATCTAGAACAGCCTCCCCCTACTAGCTTTCTCCACCTTCTGAAATGAAAAATGGTCTCCAATACATTCCAAGAACTTTGGATAATCTGTGCCCTGCGATGTTATTTTCCCAACAGATGTCTGGGTAGTTGAAGTCCCCCATCGCCACCAAGTCCTGAGCTTTGGATGATTTGGTTAGTTGTTTAAAAAAAGCCTCATGCACCTCTTCTTCCTGGTCTGGTGGTCTGTAGTAGACCCCTACCAGGACATCACCCTTGGTTTTTACCCCTTTTATATTTACCCAGAGACTTTCAACAAGTCTGTCTCTTATTTCTATCTCAACCTCAGTCCAAGTGTATACATTTTTAATTTATAAGGCAACACCTCCTGCCTTTTTTCCCTGCCTGTCCTTCCTGAGCAAGCTGTATCCTTCTATACCAATATTCCAGTCATGCATATTATCCCACCAAGTCTCCATGATGCCAGCTATGTCATAGTTGTATTTATTTACTAGCATTTCGAGTTTTTCCTACTTATTCCCCATACTTCTCGCATTAGATACAGACATCTAAGATACTGATTTGATTTCCACGCCCAGTTCTGTCTTCTCTCCCTTATTTCTGCTATAACAGCCCTTGCTCCCCCCAGATTCTATCCCTTTCTTAATGATCCCCAAAATTCCGTTTGCTTTTTTGACTGCCGCTGCACATTGAATGGATGTTTTCAGTGAACTATCGACAGTGACTGCAAGATATCTTTCTTGAGTGGTAACAGCTAATTTATACCTCATCATTTTATATGTATAGTTGGGATTATGTTTTCCAATGTGCATTACTTTGCATTTATCAACATTGAATTTCATCTGCCATTTTGTTGCCCAGTCACCCAGTTTTGAGAGATCCTTTTGTAGCTCTTCGCAGTCTGCTTGGGACTTAACTATCTTGAGTAGTTTTGTATCATCTGCAGATTTTGCCACCTCACTGTTTACCTCTTTTTCCAGATCATTTATGAATATGTTGAATAGGACTGGTCTCAGTACAGACCCCTGGGGGACACCACTATATACCTCTCTCCATTCTGAAAACTGATAATTTATTTCTACCCTTTGTTTCCTATCTTTTAACCAGTTACCAATCCATGAGAGGACCTTCCCTCTTAACCCATGACAGTTTACTTTGCTTAAGAGCCTTTGGTGAGGGACCTTGTCAACGGCTTTCTGAAAATCTAAGTACACTATATCCAATGGATCCCCCGTCCACATGCTTGTTGACCCCCTCAAAGAATTCTAGTAGATTGGTGAGGCGTGATTTCCCTTTACAAAAACCATGTTGACTGTTCCCTAACAAATTATGTTCATCTGTGTGTCTGACAATTTTGTTCTTTACTATAGTTTCAACCAGTTTGCCCAGTACTGAAGTCAGGCTTACTGGCCTGTAATTGCCAATATCATCTCTGGAGCCCTTTTAAAAAATTGGAGTCACATCAGCTATCCTCCAGTCATCTGGTACAGAAGCTGATTTAAATGATAGGTTACAGACTACAGTTAGTAGTTCTGCAATTTCGCATTTGAGTTCCTTCAGAACTCTTGCGTGAATACCATCTGGTCCTGGTGACTTATTACTATTTAATTTGTCAATTTGTTCCAAAACCTCCTCTAATGACATCTCAATCTGGGACAGTGCCTCAGATTTGTCACCTAAAAAGAATGGCTCAGGTTTGGGAATCTCCCTCACATCCTCAGCAGTGAAGACCGATGCAAAGAATTCATTTAGTGTCTCTGCAATGGCCTTATCGTCCTTGAGTGCTCCTTTAGCATCTCGATTGTCCAGTGGCCCCACTGATTGTTTAGCGGGCTTCCTGCTTCTGATGTACTTAACATTTTTGCTATTACTTTTTGAACTTTTGGCTAACTGTTCTTCAAATTCTTTTTTGGCCTTCCTAATTATATTTTTACACTTCATTTGCCAGAGTTTATGCTCCTTTCTATTTTCCTCACTAGGATTTAACTTCCACTTTTTAAAGGATGCCTTTCTGCCTCTCACTGCTTCTTTTACTTTGTTGTTTAGCCACAGTGGCTCTTTTCTGGTTCTCTTATTATGCTTTTTAATTTGGGCTACACATTTAAGTTGAGCCTTTATTATGGTGTCTTTAAAAAGTTTCCATGCAGCTTGCAGGGATTTTACTTTTGGTGCTGTACCTTTTAATTTCTGTTTCACTAACTTCCTCGTTTTTGTCTAGTCTCCCTTTCTGAAATTAAATGCTACAGTGTTGGGCTACTGTGGTGTTTTCCCCACCACAGGGACGTTAAATTTAATTATATTATGGTCACTATTACCAAGCGGTCCAGCTATATTCACCTCTTGGATGAGATCATGTGCCCCACTTAGGACTAAATCAAGAATTGCCTCTCCTCTTGTGGGTTCCAGGACTAGCTGCTCCAAGAAGCAGTCATTTTAGGTGTCAAGAAACTTTAACTCTGCATCCCTTCCTGAGGTGACATGTACCCATCAATATGGGGATAGTTGAAATCCCCCATTATTATTGAGTTTTTTATTTTAATAGCCCCTCTAATCTCCCTGAGCATTTCACAGTCACTATCACCATCCTGGTCAGGTGTCGGTAGGATATCCCTACTGCTATATTATTATTAGAGCATGGAATTACTATCTATAGAAATTTCTATGCTACAGTTTGGTTCATTTAAGATTTTTACTTCATTTGATTCTATGCCTTCTTTCACATATAGTGCCACTCCCTCACCAGCACAACCTGTTCTGTCCTTCCGATATATTTTGTCCCTGGTATTACTGTGTCCCATTGATTATCCTCATTCCACCAAGTTTCTGTGAGGCCTATTACATCAATATCCTCATTTAATACAAAGCACTCTCGTTCACCCATCTTATTATTTGGACTTCTAGATTGGTATATAAGCACTTTAAAAACTTGTCACTTTTTAGCTGTCTGCCATTACGTGATGTAATTGAATGGGACTTTTTTTTCATTTGGCTGTTTCTCATCAGATCCTACTTGTATTTTTATCATCTTCCATCCTCTCCTTACTAGGACACAGACAATCTCCATTAATAGATCCTCCCCTAAGGGATGTCTCTGTCCACACCACGTGCTCCTCCGCACCTGTCGGCTTTCCCCCAGCCCTTAGTTTAAAAACTGCTCTATGACCGTTTTAATGTTAAGTGCCAGCAATCTGGTTCCATTTTGGTTTAGGTGGAACCCATCCTTCCTGTATAGTCTCCCCCTTTCCCAAAAGTTTCCCCAGTTCCTAACCAATCTAAACCCCTCTTCCCTACACCATCATCTCATCCATGCGTTGAGACCCTGCAGCTCTGTCTGTCTAACTGGCCCTAAGCGTGGAACTGGGAGCATTTCAGAGAATGTTACCATGGAGGTCCTGGACTTCAATTGCTTACCTAGCAGCCTAAATTTGGCCTCCAGGACGTCTCTCCTATTCCTCCCTATATCATTGGTACCTACATGTACCACGACCACCGGCTCCTCCCCAGCACGACACATGAGCCTATCTAGATGCCTCGAGAGATCCGCAACCTTCGCACCAGGCAGACAAGTCACCATGCAGTTCTCCTGGTCATCGCAAACCCAGCTATCTATGTTTCTAATGATCAAATCGCTCATTACTAATGCCTGTCTCTTCCTAATAACTGGAGTTCCCTTCCCTGGAGAGGTATCGTCCATGTGAGAGGATACCACATCATCATCTGGAAGGAGGGTCCCAACTGTGGGATCATTTCCCTTTGCTCCAGTTGGGTGTTCTCCTTCCCTGAGACTTTCATCCTCCTCAACAGCACAGAGGCTGTCAGACTGGGGGTGGGACCGTTTTACTGTGACCTGGAAAGTCTCATCTATGTACCTCTCTGTCTGCCGTAGCTCCTCCAGCTCAGCCACCCTGGTCTCCAAAGTCCGTACACAGTCTCTGAGGGCCAGGAGCTTCTTGCACCGAATGCACACATACACTACCTGTCCATAGGGCAGGTAATCATACATGCTGCATTGGGTGCAATAAACTGGACAGCCCCCACTCTGTTGCTGGACTTCTGCCTGCATTCTCTTTTTACTCCTGAAGCTCATTCCTTTGTTGGTGTTTTGTTTTTATCGGGGGGTGTTTTTAGCTTAAAGTTTAAAGAATGTTAAGTTTATCTAGCTTTCCTCCCACTCGCCCTGGAGAACTCTCTTGCAAAACTCCCCTGTTAGCCACTCCTGTTCACTAGCACCTCTGGTCACTTACAAGTGAGTGGGCTTTTTAAAGCCCTGGTCTTCCTGAGTCGCCCTGCCCCCTGGTTAAGGGTTGATGGGTGCTAAAGGGCTTAAGGATCAAAGCCTTGTTAAAAAGCTCTCAGCCTTGCCTAGCAGGCCGCTAGGCTCAGCACAAAAACGGTCAGCCCACGGTCCCCCAAATAAACAGACCACACGTTATATTTCAGCCAAGCAGCAAGCACACCACAAACACACACACTACAGACGACAAACTTACGCCAAGGGTCACATAATCGCTCCTCCTTCACCTGCAGAACTCCCTTGCAAAACTCCTCTGGTCGCTTAGGAGCAGGCTTTTTAAAGTTGGAAAGTTTTTCCTAATCGCTAACCTAAATGTCCCCGGCTGCAGATTAAGCCCATTACTTCTTATCCTACCTTCAGTGAACATGGAGAAAAATTGATCGTGTCTGCATTGAGAATTAACACTTCTTTTCTTTCTTGCTTTTCCCCACAGAGTGAACTGTTTCGATCTAAGCGAAGAGAAACATCCAGAGCTGTATGCTGTCAAAAAGATAAAACCTGAGCTGTACATATGGTAGGTCAGTGATACTCAGACCTCAGTGGATCAGGAGCCAAATTAGGGATGAACGTTACCCAAAAGAACCACAGGAGTTTGAATTCATTGTTTCATTTACTGTAATACTATTCATATTTAAACAGTATGATGGGAAATATTTAGTTTACATATATATATACTCACACCAAATAAGTTACTAACTTAGTGCAAGTTGATAACTTCATTGATTAATGATATAGTAAAAGCATCCTGATTGGTTAATCACTTAAATTGGTTAATAATTAAATCACCCAGTGTTTTAATATCACGTGCTGCAAAGAGCCGCAGGAGACACATCAAAGAGCCACTTGCAGCTTGCGAGCTGCAGTCTGAGTATCACTGTGGTAGGTTGATGAGTGGGAGCCATTGCACCAAGGTGGCTCTGGCTTGACTGCCCTGCCACTCGCTAGGACAGCAGCCAGGGAGGGGGACCCCATGCCCACCCCCAGTGACTCCAGCAGCTTATTTCAGCATCTGGGGTAGGGGACTAGGTAGAGATTGTCTAAGCCAGCCCTCCTGCCTGAGGGTGAGACTCAGGAGTAGGAGCTGGATTTGTTCCACGCTTGGTCTGACCTTTGGGGGAAAGGTAGCAGGAAGGGGGCCAGGACCTAGGGGAGGGGGAGATGTGGGATCATGAGATGGAGGAGTCTGGGAACCTCCCTTTTCAGTCTTTGTGAGTTCAGCAGGGAAACTCAGGAACTATCTTTGGATCCAGAGGGGAATTGTCATTCTGTTCCGATAGCTCAGACACTGTTTGGGTCTCTACAGATGGTTTGTAGTTTTACACGATTCCACAGCTATTAAGTCAGTATTATCTGTATCTATCTGCAACACTTGTTTATCCTGGATGTACATTTCTGTGTCAGCTTTGCAGGAGTCCAATAAAGATCATGAATCAAGAAATATTGTTCCACTTTAAAGTTTGTGTTTCTTGCCATTGTGTGTGCTAATGCACAAGAATTCTCCCGTTCTCTAGAACTAGGGAAGTTCTCAGAGGTGTTAGCCAGCCATTTTTTCATGGTTTCTGTTTCTTATCCGTGACAGCTGTGTGGGCAAAAATGACAGTGTTTTTTTAAACTTCTTTGGGTGCTCCTGGCTTTTTCAGAAAGTTCTAAACTAGTTCACACACTGTGACTATGTAGATGAAGATCCATTACCCTCTGAGTGGGCACTTGCACAGTGTTCTCCTACAATACAGTCTTACACAGTTTTTTGGAAATTCTTGAAAATGATGCAGAGGGGTGAGATGCTTTAGGGACAGACCCAGGACTATTGGAGAAGTTTTTGGTCATAAAGCATGAGTTCTTCCCCCCCCCCACTCCAGGCATGTGGAGGTGGATTTTGATAGGCCATGTCTGCCGCCAGGTACTTGGAGTGACTAGTAATAAGAATACAGAGAAGGTGTCACACACACAGACACACACACCATTTCCGAATGCTTCTCATTACTCTTGCGCACGTGAAGTGCATTAGATATGATTTTTAAAAAGTTTCAGCTCTCTGAGGAAACACGCTTTTGTTCCCTTCCATACCGAGGGCAACTTAGCTCAGGAGCCATACATTGGATTTTTTCAGTATGTGAGTTTATAGCAATTGGAGTAGGCCCTGCAGCAGTTTATCCTGCTAACCCTGGGTTGGTTTGCATGATAATGATTCCTCTCTTACAGGACTAGGATGGAGCCAATAGGTTGCTGTGACACAGGGGCCAAATTCTGCCCTTAGTTACATCCGTGCAACTCCACTGACTCATCGAAGTTACACGTGGACAAGACCCAGGATCTTCCTGCCAGTGCAGGATTGTTCCTGGAGAAGCCAAAGGGGCTGCACAGGGAGTAACTCAAGGTGGAATTTGACCCTAACGCTCTGGGTGATTCTCCCCTGCACGGCCCCGTGTACAGACAGCCGCATCTGAGCAAAGCTGGTGTGAAGAGCGAATTAAACCTTACTGGGGAATTTCCCCCACTCTGTAGGCCCAATACTGCTGCCATTGGAGTCAACTGCACAACTCCCATTGAGTTCTGTGGAGCCGAAATGGGCTTTATGGGCCTGATCCAAAGCCTCCATGAAACAGCTACCTCTAGAGAAACCTTCACACCATATCCACTATATCCCCCAACCAAGGGGTTGCTCTGCCTGGTTCCCCCCAAAACCCCAGCACCCACATCCCCACTATCCCAGAGCTCCTAGCTCCCTGCTGCACCCCCACTGGGGTGGGAGCTGGACTTTGCCAGTGAGACCCCCAGAATCCTCAACCCCTTACCCGAGGTGACTGCCAGGGGACTCCCAACCCCCAAAACCTCTGTGTGCCTCTGACCCTTCAGTACACTCCTCTGCCATCCCCATGTGGCTCTGACTCACGGCTCTCATGTGCGTCTGCTGCCACCTCTGCTCCCCGCCCCACGTGTCTGCACAGCCCGTGCTGGGGGAGGTGTGGAGCAGCGCTGCCCCAGGGCGAGGGCAGGGAGCACAGCACCTGCTACCCCCCTTCAAGGTGTGTTACACCCCCCTGTGTGCGCCAGTTCCTCTCTGTGGGCTGGTGCCTCAGCCCCACCTCTCCTGCTTCCTGCCCCTGTGGGGTGACATGGAGGGAGCAACCTCTGCACTGCCCTGAGCACAGGGACTGCAGTTGTGCCTGGCCCTTACACAGGCTGTGCAAGTTGGAGGGGAAGCTCCTTGTGCCCTTCCCCGTCTGTGCACCAGTGTGAAAGCATCTGAGTTAGTCTACAGTAGGGCCGTCTGTGGGGAATGTCAGAGAGACCCTACTGTGCCGTGCAGATGGAATTCAGTATTGACAAGCCCAAAGTAATGCACATAGGAGGGAATAATTGGAACCACTCATACGTGTTACTGGGCTCTCAAAACGGGCAATTACTTCCAGAGAAAATATCTGAAGGAGGAAAAAATTATTTATTTGAAAATGTTAATGAAAATGTTCAGTTTTTGTTTACCTGAAGAAGGTGGGGGGGGGGGGGGGGGAGGGGAGGTAAGAGATGGGGGGAAGCCCCCAGATATTCACCCTGATTTGAATTGAAATAGATTTTTGATTTAAGAGAAAAACTGGACTATTCTGAATGATACAAAAATGAGAAACGTTTTGTGTTGTTCAATGATCCGTTTTTTCCATTGAGAGGCTTTGGTGAGAAGATTTCAACAGCTCAGGGAAAAGCCCTCAGTGACATTTGGAACAGCTCAGTCTTAATTTCAACTCACCCCAACCCCATCCCACACAGAGCCCTTGTGAAGCCCCCTGGAGGAATCGTGGACATGGAGGGCAGGAAGGGACCTCAAGCGGTTGTCTAGTACCTCCCGCACACGGGGCCAGGATTAGGGATGGAAAGGCCTGCGGCACATTTGCGAATAGCTGTTTGTCTTTCTGTTGGATTTTTTCCTCCTCTGAGCCCTGGAAGGGGTTAGCTCCAGTGGATCCAGCTGGAGGGGTGAGTTTCCATCCATGGGCCTGTACTGCTGACTGCCCTGGGCCAGCCAACGAGGAGCTGGGTGAGTACATGACCCCTTTACACCCCAAAGGGGACGCAGTGGAGGGGCTGGGCCCTTGACAGACAGGTTTCATTTCCTGGGTTCTCGTGCTGTCCCACTGCTACCAGCTTTCCAGTTTCGCTCTGAGCAGAGCTTAGAGCCCTGTTCGTCCATCTTGGGTTACAGGTTTGAGGTTTAGAAAGAAACTTCTCCTGTGGGCAAGGTACTCAAAAACTGTCCCCTGTGTAGTTTCTTGCATCTTCTTCTGGAGCACCTGGCACTGGCCGCTCTCAGCGAGAGGTCACTGGACTGCTATAGCAATTTCTGTGTTTCCTCTTGCATTTGTTTGTGTGTTGTCTGTTCATTCGGCGATGGGATGAAGAGTGACAGGTAGTGACAATTTTCAGAGTAGCAGCCGTGTTAGTCTGTATTCGCAAAAAGAAAAGGAGGACTTGTGGCACCTTAGAGACTAACCAATTTATTTGAGCATAAGCTTTCGTGAGCTACAGCTCACTTCATCGGATGCATTCTGTGGAAAATACAGTGGGGAGATTTATATACACACAGAACATGAAAAAATGGGTGTTATCATACACACTGTAAGGAGAGTGATCACTTAAGATGAGCTGTTACCAGCAGGAGAGCGGGGGGGGGGGGGGGGGGGGAGGGAGAAAACCTTTTTGTAGTGATAATCAAGGTGGATCATTTCCAGCAGTTAACAGGAACGTCTGAGGAACAGTGGGGGGTGAGGGGGAGGGAAATAAACATGGGGAAATAGTTTTACTTTGTGTAATGACACATCCGCTCCCAGTCTCTATTCAAGCCTAAGTTAATTGTATCCAGTTTGCAAATTAATTCCAATTCAGCAGTCTCTCGTTGGAGTCTGTTTTTGAAGTCTTTTTGTTGTAATATTGCGACCTTTAGGTCTGTAATCAAGTGACCAGAGAGACTGAAGTGTTCTCCGACTGGTTTATGAATGTTATAATTCTTGACATCTGATTTGTGTCCATTTATTCTTTTACGTAGAGACTGTCCAGTTTGACCAATGTACATGGCAGAGGGGCATTGCTGGCACATGATGGCATGTCAAGAATTATAACATTCATAAACCAGTCAGAGAACACTTCAATCTCTCTGGCCAACCACAAGTCACACAAGCAATTCCCTTGGACACTGCAATTTCCCAGTATCACCACCAGTGACACTCGTTATGGGGATGAATGGTTATGAAAACCAATACCCCAGTAAAAGAAAAAAGATTCTCTCAAAGGACCACAAAGGACCAAGCCCCAGACCCACATCAAAATACAAATCAGATCTTTCCCACAAAGCATGCTGTTGCCAATCCTTTAGAATCTAAAATCTAAAGGTTTATTCATAAAGGGGAAAAGATATAGATGAGAGCTAGAATTGATTAAGTGAAATCAATTACACACAGTGATGGCAAAGTTCTTGGTTCAGGCTTGCAGCAGTGATAGAATAAACTGCAGGTTCAAATCAAGTCTCTGGAGTACATCCACAGCTGGGATGAATCATTCAGTCCTTTGTTCAGAGCTTCAGTTTGTAGCAAAGTCCCTCCAGAGGTATGAAGCAGGATTGAAGACAAGATGGAGGTGAAGCATCAGCCTTTTATAGTCTCTTGCCATGTGGTCTTTGCTTTCTTTGTCCCAAGGACACTCTGTCCAGCACGTGGCATAGAAAAACCTTAGAGTTCTGTCCATAGTCAGGTCCCTCCATACCTTGCTGAGTCACAAGGTGTATCTGCCTTCTTTCAATGGGTGGATTGTATCGCTGATGGTCCTTAATGGACCATCAAGCAGGCTAGGCAGAGTTGACACCAACTAGTCTGGGGTGTTCCCCGGAAGCATAGCACAAGTTTGAGATACAGACAGTATAGAGCCAATAGTCATAACTTCAGCTACAAAAATGATACACATGTACAGAGAGCATAATTATAAACAGCCAATCATAACCTCTCCGTAGACCCCTTACACAACAACCTTGATACAATATTGGCTGCAGATATATAACAGTGATCTATCCAGTTACAGACTATGTCAGTAACGTCACAGGAGGGGACACGGCGTCAGTGAGGCTGAGACTGGAATACGGCCTCCAGCTTGGTGTCCTCATTTGACAAAGATGTTGTGAAATTGGAGCTGGGGCAGCAAAGAGCCACCAAATGTTCTGAGGGCTGGAGAAAAATGCCTTCTAGTGAGCGATTGAAAGAGCTCAACCTGTTTATCTTATCAAAAGAAGATTGAAAGGTGACTTCATTGAAGTGTTGAAGTGCCTTAATGGAGAGACAATATTGGGTATTAACAGGCTCTTTAATCTAGCAGAGAAAGGCATAACAAGACCCAATGGCTGGAAGGTGAAAAGAGACAAATTCATACTACAAATAAGGCACAAATATTCAACAGCGAGGATGATTCACCACAGGAACAAGCTACCAAGGAAAGTGGTGGATTCTCCATCTCTTGATGTCATTTAATGAAGACTAGATGCCTTTCTGGAATGTGTTTGCTCCAAAAGTAGCTATTGTGTCATACAGGAGGCCTGTGGTATGCAGGGGGTCAGATTAGATGCTCTAATGGTCTCTTCTGGCCATGAAGTCTACTAATTTCTGAAAAACTGAGTGGAGCATTGGGAGCAGCGTCTGATGTTTTACTGTCTTGCCGGCTTGCTTCCGAGAATGAACATTCCTTGAGTGGGGTGATCCACAGGGAGTAGCTCAAACCTCCAAAGTGCCTGGCCAGCGGCAGGACATTAGCACAGCAAGGGAGGGGTGTGGCAGTGACATCACAAAGGCCTTTTGCAGGACCACAGACTATTGGTCAAAGGTGGTGGGGAGGTGGTGGCCTCACAGAGAGATGCTGACATCAGCCAGGCAGGACAGAGGCGAGGGGCCAGGGAAACCTCAGAGATCCCTGTGTCTTTGCTTCAGCAAGTCTCCCTCTCGAGGACTCTCTCTGAGGACTGAGAGAGTATGAGGGTTCACGTACGTGAGCGCAAGGAGGAACCTCTTTCGAGTTTTCTCCTTTCCTTTTACTGATTTGACTAGAAAACACACATCCCTGTTTAGAAGGTAAGAGCCTCCTTGAGGTCTGAAACCTGTTCAGTCTGCTCCATCTGGTGACAGTTGAATTCTAGGCTTGGAAAACACGAGCTTAAAGAGGCAAAATTTTATTCCGCTCTAGAATTTTGTCCCTTAGAATCACTGGGGACATTTGGGTTTGTTCTTTTTGTTTCACCTTTTCCTCCATCCCTCCCTCCTTTCTCTTCTTCTCTTGCTTCTTTTGTCCTTTTTCCTGTTCCCCTCTCAACACCAGGAGGTGTGTGTGTGTGTGTGTGTGTGTGTCGTGGGGGAGTGCTCTGCAGCTCCCACTTACTTTAAGACCAAGTAAATAAGTCATAACCAGTCATATGTTTGATGAATTTTGCTGCTTCTCTGCATTAATTGTCTCTGAGCAGTTCATGATTCTCTCTAACATTCCAGTTCTCCTAAAATACTTGCTGAATAATTACTGTGCACTGTTGTTGGTCTGGAGTTCATCTGAGAGCACTTTATTCAGGTCATTCAATGTATGAAATTCAAGATCCGATGGTTAGTTTGAAAATCAGGGCTCTTGGGTCCTATTCCCAACTCTGCCATTGACTGGTTGTGTGACCTAAGACAACTCAGTTCTCCTTTCTCAGCCTTAGCTTCTCCCTCTTTCAAGTAGGGATAATAATGATCTGCTCCTGCCTACCTCCCAGTGGGTGGAGGATGGGGATCCATTGGAGAGTGTCAGTAGGAGTAGTGCATAATATGAGGAGTCCTATCACGTTTACTCAAATCAGATTATGACATAACAGAATACCTCAAATATTCTCGTTTATTTCTATTTTTTTATTTTGAAATTGTTAAGAGCAGCAACTACTTAGCTCAGACTGAAGCATCTTATCTAATTTTCGAGATCTAAGTGTCTCCTCTTTGTGTGCAACAAGACAATTGAACACACTGTGACAAACAGGAGATGCTTTTGTTTCGAAACAAAATATTTTTGCAAAGAACTTTCATCCCACTTGTTATGATTTCAAGAAACAAACTGGTTTAGTCTGAATGGGATTTTCTGACAGAAACAGTTTCAATGAAATTTCCCCACCATCTCGATTCCTGGGCTCTATCCCTGCCTCTGGGGGGTTTGTGGTCCATTAGAACAGGAGTCAGGACTGGTGGCTTCTCTTTCTGGCTCTGCCACCGCCTTGCTGTGTAGGCCCTTGGGTAGGTCACTTCCCTTCTCGTACCTCAGGCTCCTCCCCATCTGTCCAATAGGGACAATTCTTGAACTCTGGGCAGTTGTGAGCCTGAGTGAGATAAGGGGCATTAAAGGCCTCTGTGAAGGAGAAAGGATAGTTTCATGGTGTTTAGCACCAAGGAATTCTAAAGTTTGCTAAAATGTCTAGTCTGCGGAAACAAGAAATGGTCGGGGCCAAATTTTTTAACCATTGCCTTTTTTAAAGCCCATTCAGGGATGTGAGTCCCTGTCTTTTAGGTACCTGGGGTTCTTTGCCAGCAGGAGAGAAGAGGTTCCTGCCTCCATTTTTTGTGGCCTTTACAGTCTAGGTGCTGTGCCCCAGTTCTCGTCTGAGATCCCTGAAAGAGAACATCTTCCCATCCATTAACAAGACAGGACCTATCTTAAAAAGGGGAATAAAGAGAACCCTGCGACTTGCAGACTAGCTAGCCTCACTTCCATAGCTGGAAAGATACTGGAATACATTATTAAACAATCAGTTTGTCAGCACCTACAGGATAATTTGGTTCTTAGGATTAGTGAGCATGGATTTGTCAAGAACAAATCATTCCAAACCAAACCTATTTCCTTCTTTGGCAGGGTTACGGGCCTAGTGGATGTGGGTAAACAGTAGATGTGATCTATCTTGGTGTTACTAAGGCTTTTGACATAGCACAAGCAAACTAGGGAAATGTGGTCTAGATGCAATTAGTGTAATGTGGGTGCAGAGCTGGTTGAAAGCCCATACTCCAAGAGCCCTTCTCCATGTTTGGCTGTCCAATGGAGAGGGTGTACCTAGTGGGTCCGGCAGGGGATCAGTCCGGGGTCCAGTACTATTCAATATTTTCATTAATGATTTGGAAAATGGAGTGGAGAGTATGCTTCTAAAATTTGCAAATGACACCAAGCACTTTGGAGCACAGGATTAGAATTCAAAACGCCCTTAACAAATTGGAGACTTGGTCTTCCTGAGCCAAACTCCATGGCTGGGCCCCTCTCTATAGACTGGGCTGAAGTGAAATCCCAGAGCCAAACACCCCTCCTCCTGGGCAGTGCACGCCGACCTTTAATGGTCAGATACTGCTTAGCACTGTCAGAGCAGCTTTTGCTGGGGGATTCTCCCAGTACTTTCCAATCATGGGAAAGTATTAAATCTCCATTTGACTGCTGGGGACACAGCCATAGAGGGGGGAGCAACTTGCCCAAAGTCTCACAGGAAAAGGAAAACAACCAGCAACGGAACTAATAGGAAACCCAGCAATGGAACTCAGGAGTCCTGACTCCCAATCCCCTGGTCCAGTCACTCCAGCGGAGCACACTCCCTCTCAAAGGCAGGGGGAGTGGACATGAGGGCCTGGTCATAATTGCCAGCTGTGGGAGAGAGTGTGAAGCAGTAGTTAGAGAAGTGGCCTGGAAATAAGGACTGCTGGGTCCCATCCATAGCTCTGACACTTGGTGTGACCCTGAGCCTGTAGCTTCCCTCCCCAGGCCTGTTTCTCATCAGTAGAGTTGGGGTCGCAGTCCCAACAGCCCAGGGGGGTTGGGAGGCTCCAGGAAGGTGTGTAAAGTGCTGGGATGTCAGGATCCTGGAGGCGCTGTCACCTCCGCACTACGGCAGTGTTCTGCACCCCATGCTGCTGGCTGAGTTTCTCCGTCCATTGGCAATAAGACAGACTCTTGTTTTCACAGCCAGTCGATCGCCCAGTGTCATCACCCTGGCTGGGCAGGGTAACTCCTCAGGTCACCACCACCCTCTCCAGCCTGCCTTAGGCTTGGAGAGTGAGGAGAAGGGCGAGGGACGAGACTGAACATCCTCCATCCATCGCTCCATCACCTAGAGCAAGGGAGTGGCATTAGGGTTCCTCTGTGGCATTCCCTGTTTGTCTGGGGAGAGGCAGAAAGAGGGGGAGAGAATCTCTCCCAAAAGAGATTGGATTTGCAAACAGCCCCCAGGATCCCCTTGCTCTCAGACCAGCGAGGGGCTTCTCCAGAGCCATCTCCAGTGTGTTTGGAAAGGTCCCAGCAATGGGTCCCAAATCAATGGGAAACGAGGGGGCCCTGGCCTTGCTATGCCTAGGGACTTTGAAGTGGGGAATGGTTTCCCAGGAGAAGTCCGGACTCCTGGGTTTTATTCCTTATCTAGCCTGGGGGGAAGAGATGGGGGCAGTGTGGCCTGGGATGGCAGGAGGGAGCTGCTTGTCCAAAGTGACCATGGTCTTTGAGACTGACCCCAGTGCTCGAAAAGGAGGAGACTCCCCGGTTATTGCCACACCAGGATGATGAGAGGGAATGTTGGGAGCAGATCATGCAATGAACTCCTGCCACTGTGTGTAGCTTGCACTCCCTGCACCCCTGCAGGGGGAGGAGGAGCTGCTCTGGCTGGGGCAGGGATGGGGAGGGACCAAAAAGGCTGGTTAGTGAGAGGCTGCCTTGACCCCAGACTCACTCCTGCTCCCCGCTCGGTTCCAGGATGGCCAGGCTCCTGCGGATGTTCCAGAGGAAGGCTCTGCAGGTGGCCCCAGAGCCTGAGGGAAGCAGCTGCCATCTTCCCCAGGAGCAGAGCGGCCCCTCCGTCCCTGCTGGCGGGGAAGGAGCTCCCGGCCGGGCCAGGAGATGGAAGTGCCCAGCCTTCTGGCAGAGGAAGCTCACTCCCGGCACAGGCGCCGAGGTGGGAGAGGCACCGGCCAGGCCAAAATGGAGCTGGGCCAGGATGCAACTGGGCAGGCAGGACCCAGCCCAGGAGCGGAACCGGGCAGGGTGGCTCTGGGGCTTGTTGTGTGGGAAGCACCGGCCCCAGAAGCTCTGATTCCCAGCAGGAGGCATCGCCCTGCCCTGTCTCTGAGGACCTTCCGGCCTCCCCAGTGCAGGAGGTGGAGGATCCCTGTCCCAGCACCAGCAGCTCGGCCTGCTCCCCGTGGGACAGCAGCAGTGCCTGGGACTGCAGCAGCAGCGAGGCCGATGGACGCTTCTGCTTTGTTCCCGGTGAGGAGCCAGGCTGGGCTCAGGGAGGGGTGAGGAGGGGGCTGTGAACTCTCTGGGACCAAGCCCTTGACCAGTGCTATGGGGGGGCAGGTCCCCAGCCCAGGTGTCTGGCCTGAGCCACATGAACCCCACTGATACTAGATGCTGCCACTTCGGTCCTTGGTGCTCCATTGGGCGAGGGGCGGGGGGAGGCACCGCCCAGGGAGTCCAGGACAGTGTGTGGGGGGGTCTCTTTGCTATGGGCTCCTGAAAAAGTTGGGGGCTGAAGGCATCACTGAGAGGGGGGAGTGTGGGGCCCGATCTGCCTTAGGTCCCAGAGGTGGGAAGGGGGCACATTGCCCCACCATGCCCCTGTCCTTCCCCTGAGTGGCAGCAGGAGTCACCCTGTCCCTTCTCTCCCTGGTGCAAGGACCGCCAGGGACTCAGAGGACAAGGAGGAGGAGGAATGGGTGGACATGCTCACAGAGGAGGCTGCTCTCAAAAGCATCTGAGAGCAGCTCCAGGGCCGAGAAAAGGTACAAACATTCCCCAGCTGTGCTGGAACCAAGATTGCCCTGCTCCTTCCCAGCATCCGAGCCTCCTGCAGAGGGCCTTGGCCCTCATGAGCCACCACCCCTAATGGGGACCTTTCTCCTCCATTATCTAGGACCCCCAAGGTGGGGGTGTTTGTCACACACCAGCCGGGGTCTCCTTCCCCCACAGGCACTGTCCCAGTTCCTGACCCTTCTGGTATAGGAGTCGTGGGGGATTTGGACAATGGGCGGGTCCCCACTATCCCCCATTCAGGCCTAAGTCCTGCAGCTGGTATGGGTGGGGCAGGGAGGTCCCTGGCTAACTGGCTTTCTCTCCCCTAACTCCACTCTTGGTGGGCGCAGGATGAGGCCCAGCAGCTCATGTTCCTGCACGCCATCCACCCCACATGTCTTGCTGCATAGCAGAGAGGGTAGGACACACTGGTGCCGCACTGCTGCAAGGAGGCTGTGGTGGAGAGGATTTTGGTGAGCGAAACACAGCACCCGGCAGCTGGAGGGTGGACAGAGACATGGAAGGGGCAGGGGTCTCCCCGGGCCGATGGTTGGGGGATGGCTGGTGCTGGAGGGGCAGCTGAAGGCAGGGATTGCTGGGGCTGAAGATTGGGCAGAAGAGACGGGAGCAATAGTGAGCAGGAATCGGAGGAGCGGGAGGCAGGTGGGGGGATCCTGCTGGCTGTGTGGGGTGCTGGCTGTGTAATCTCCTCATTGGGAAGTATCGGTGAGGCCCAAATCTCACACACTCCTTTGGGTCTCACAGGAGCTCATTGAGGAGCTTCCTGATGACTCTCCACCTGGCACCGTCCTCGCTAACTCCCTGATAGCTGTGGGCAACCTCAGGTACCGAGACCCTCTTGCCCAGTTCCCCTAACCCCGGTGCTGCTCAGGCCCATGGCTGGGAGTCACTGCCCCTCCCACTCCTAGGTCACCTCCCAAGGGTGGCTCCTCTGGCAGAGATGGTAGGAAGGTTCACTCTCTCCTGGCTGCTCTGTTCTTTTCACTCCAGTAACATTGCAATGGTTTTGGGGAGAGGCTGACTCCCAGGATCAGATATAGGAGAGGCAGCAGGGTCCAGGGAACAGGCGCCATTCCTGCCCTGCCACTGTCTGTCTGGGAAACCTTGGCCTTATCATTCCCTGGCTCAGTGCCTCAGTTTCCATTCTTGCCAGCCTCTGCCTATTTCCCTGCAGGTTCACGTCCATGTTGGTGCCAGTCAAACCCCCGCACTGCACAGTCTAATACCAGCTCCTCTCTCTCTTTCCAGCACCATGACACCTGCTCTTGAGCCAGAGCTGGAGACCCACCTCCTTCAAGCTGCCCTGCATGTAGTCTTCATCCTGGGCATGGAGAAGGACACCACCCAAGTCCAGGTAGATCATGCTAAATCATGGATGGAAGAGCCAGCTGTCGTTCTGCCATGAATTCTTGCTAATTGCCTGCAGTGGGATGTGAATGAGAGAGGCCAGGATATGTGTTTGGGGGTCGCACCAGTGCTTCCCAGAGACCCCCTCTTCCCATCCTGTGGGAAGACCCCCTCTTCCCATCCTGTAGCCCCAGTTTCCCTAACTCTGGCCCATGACTCTCCCTTGCTTTGCAGGATCTGCATAGGGTCTTGCCAGACCTCCTGGATGCCATGCTGGGGAACCTGCTGGCAGAGTCCCCAGACACCAACAGGCTCCACTACATCTTGGAGGTGAGCCCGATGAGAGGGGTGGGGGCAATTTTACCTTAACTCTTAGATCCATTTTCCAGTCTGTCCTCCTAGCTGGGCCCCCAGTGGGCCGTCCTTGGTCAGGGCAGTCAGTGCAATGCAGCGTCAGGCCCTTCCTCCTTGAAGGACAGAGGAAGGAGCTGGGACTTCAAGCCAGAGCTCTGCCTGGTTCTGTTGAGCACTAACCATGGGGCCCCTGGCTGGCTTGGGGAGTGAGAGTCTGAACCCCTCCTGTGAGATCCAGAAGATGGTCCTCAGAGAAGAGTCACTGGCTTGTTCCTAGAAAAACAGGAGGACCCCAGAGAATCAGCCCTTGTCTCTGAGAGGCCCCGAGATTCCTGCGGGGATTGTGCTCACACTCAGTCCCTTCACCCAACCAAGGAGTTGAGAGACAGGGAGGGGTGAGTGGTCTGTCTCCTTCTTGGTGAGCTGTTCAGGAATCAGGAATTCAGGGAGGATGGGACGAGCCCCGACACCGAGCATTGTCCCAATCTAGAGAGACAGTGACAAGTTGTGACCTACAAGCATCATCCTGGGGGCAACAATCCACTTCTCAAGCTCTGTGATCAATGAATCAGATATTCCACCCCGCACACAATGTCTCGGCCCCCTGGGGATGGGGAGGGGCTCATTAGCACAACACATGCACCTGCCCATTGATCCTGAGCTGTCTCCTTTCCCCACAGCACATTAGCTACTGGATCATGTCCAGGGTGTCGCGAGAGAGAGCCAGGGCCATTAGGAGCAGCACGGCCCTGCTCAGATCCACCATCATCCTCCCTGAGTTCGACGTAAGTGGTCTCTGACCCCAGCTTCCCGACTCCAGGCGTAGGTGGGCTGGCTCCAATGGGCTGTAGGATCTGCTGATGCAGGGGCTGTGGGTTAGGAGTGTTCCTCTTGGGGAGACAGAGTCAAAGCAGAGAATGAGCCTGGCTTGAGTCAAGTTCTTCTTGTCCTGGTTAAGTGGTGACTTTCGCTTTTAAGGGGACCATGCTCCAGATTCATGCCTTCCTGTCATCCTGGAGCAGCTGGGGAAGCAAATCCTCATGGAAGGCCCTGCCCACATCCCTGTGCTCCAGGCTCCCTTGCAGGAAGAGAAAATTAAGGATCTAGCTCTAGCTCCTATCCTCTAGCATCTCCTGCAGAGGGGCTAAGGAGAAGGAGAGTCCTGGACCAGGCGGGGACTGGGAGCTGACAGGAAAATGCTGATGGTGTCCCGTCTCCCTCTCTCTTCCATTAGAACTCAGCTGAATTCCCCAGGATGGGTCATCAGTGGCACAGCTGGCTCTCCTTGTCAGTGACCCAGCCAAGGACATCAGCCGGCAGGCTAGGGAGGGGGTTTACCGGATCCACCAGCTGCTGCTGCACCAGAGGGGTAAGGAACCCAGCTGGGAAATGGCACCTGAGAGAAGAGTGAGACTGGGACCCCAGCCAATTTCTCTCAGACTGACCCCGGCTGGAGGATGAGTCTCTCTCTCTCTCTCTTTCTGTCTTCTACACCACCCCCTGCAACTCTGTTGGGCCAGGCACACAGCGAGGACTGTGCCCACTGTGCAGCCACCAATGGGATTGGAAGGACACAAACACTGCAACCAGAACGACAAATGTGTGTGTGTGTGTGTGTGTGTCTTTCCCAGGCCTGACTGTCCATGAGGCCGAAGACTTGTGGGTCTTGGACTGGCACCAGGACAGCAGGCTCCTGGGCTACAAGAACACAGCCAGGGTGGGGGAGGTAAGGACACTCTGCCAGGGCATGACACAGCTCTGGCAGTGCGGGTGGCTGCCTCCTGGAGCCACTAGACGGAGATGCCATTCTAGTCCAGGATTTGGAGCCTGGTTCTGGGCAATCTGCTGAAGCCTCACATCCGGTTGGTTTTAGGTCTTCGGAAAGTTCTTCTCGGAGGGGCAGAGAAGATTCTTCCTCTGGACAGCAGTGCTGGCCATCCATGACCCCCTGCTGCGTGTCAGCCAGGCTGGGCTGCTCCTCACCTACTCACTCCTGGGGGAAGCCCAGCAGCTGATGGGGGACAAGGTAAGCAGCTGCATTAGGCTCAGGAGATTGGGGCAGGGCCCAGGCCTCATTCCCATCCTATGGCCATTTGCTGGCCTGGCAGCAAAGAGACTGGTGGGGAATGAGAGTGAGAGCATGTGCTACTGGGAAGGGAGATGAATTCACCTCCATGAGCAGGAGGGAGACAACTTGTCCCCAGAGCAGCTCCAACCGAGCTCTTTAGCAAGGCTAGTTAATGACAAGCATTGCCTCATCACGGACTTATGTTCTTGGGAAGGGCAGCAGAGTCCTCTAAGTGCCCTCTGCGAGCCTCTCCTGTCATCCAAGCCACCACCCGGAGTTGCTCCCATCACTGGCAGCCTGGGAGGCCAAGGACTGATGGGTGATGGTGACTGACCATGCAGTTCTGAGGCACATGGGCGGGGAAAGCTTGTCGTGCTGCTGGCAGGGTTGGACCCGCTCTAGAGAGAATGGGGGGATTCAGTCAGCAGGGGCTGCTGATCTGCCCCATTCACCAGGGCTGCCATCCTGAGGCTTCAGCATTAGTGGCTGGGATGACTTGGGGAAAGGTCTCAACTTCCTCACATCCCACTTCACGGCTGCCAGAATCCCTCCTGCCCCCCTGCTAGAGCCCCCTCCCTGCCCAGCCTGGGTGAGGGTGGAGGAGAGGGTTCTGAGAACTTGAACTGTGGATTGGCGGTGGAACAGCTGTCAGGGGCACTGAGGGGGAGGTGGCAGGAGCTCACCCTGCAAGGAGGGGGGTTGGCACTGGAGGTCACTAGAAAGGACAACAAGACTCCATTCTGGGGGTCAGGAGGGGGAATCGATCCCTCAGAGGTGGGCGGGTGCTGGGTGGAAATGCTGCTGGTTCCAGGTGCCCTTAATTCCCCCTGATTCCGCTGGGGCGTCTGAGTCTCCGACAGGTCCTCGTTCCCTTGCAGCAGGAGGACATCACGGCCAATGTGATGTGCCAGCTCCGCGTCATCCAGCACTTGTGCCAGGTGCCTGAGGCGCTGCAGGAGCTCTGCCTCTGAGGCCACCAGCAACTCCCGCTCCCTGCTGCAGGTACTCCTCTGGCTCCCTGTGAATGGGGAGCGAGTGGAAGGGGAAATGGAGCCCCCTGGCACACACAGAAACTCACTCCCCTCTCTGAGGAGCAGGGTCCTTCCCTCTGCCCCCCAAATTCCTTCATCTGGGGCAGGAGCTCTTTCCCCTGCCCCCTTTCCTTGGTCTACCCCCATCCCATTCCCCCTGTGCCCAGGCAGAGCTCTCCCTGCCCCATAGGGTGCAGAAAGGCCATTGTGTCAGGGCCCCAGCCCCAGCCCCACTGAAGCTCGGAAAGCTCCACTTTTGAGGAGCTGGGGTGGGGACAGAGGCTCCGGGCTAGCTTCACCTCCTGCCCTTCATTCTCCCCTTGGCCTGTCTCTGGGGTCTGTGGGTGTGAAATGAATAGGAGCCTCCTTCCCAGCTGTCTTCCAGGCCCTGGGATCTGGCACAGCCTCCCAGACAGGGGCATCCCGTAGCTGAGCCACGTCCGGGAGCAGTGGGGACAGGTCACCTCGTCCCATCAAAGCAAGCAATGCTCTTAAAGATGTGTATTCATGTTTTAATGTAAGTTACTGAACAGTACACAAGTCACAACATGCAGCCTTCACTCTGACAGTCTAACTTAGTCCTGGTCATTTTTATATTGACTGCACTCTAGCCATAACATTAATACAATATTTACATAAATGAAATATACAGTCATGACAAAATAAGTGATACAAATAATTCCTATTAAAAATTGAAAAACTGCTAAATTAATACAATAAGAATAATTAAATCTCGATAAAATCTGTTATTAAAAAGCTTGGAAGACAAATGTGTTTAAAAATTATTTCTTTACATCCTAGATGATTTTTTAATCTTATGAATGCATACATGGGTGTCACTATAGAAATTACCAGGAGGCATGGGGGTGTCCGGGAACAGAACTTTACAGGAGCCAGGGAAGGGAAGAGGTCAAGGAGCAGGGAGCGTCAACTTGCAACAGGGCACTGAAAACGTTACGTTGTCAATACTAAAAATGTCGGGATACTCTTATCTTTGACTTGACCTTAACATTTTATCAAAAAATAAAACCAGGTGTATTTATTTGTAACTTCTGGTAGCAACTGACACACATAAGTGAGTCAAAATTTTAAAAAGCAGTAATGTTCAGGGGTTCATAGAATCATAGAATCTCAGGGTTGGAAGGGACCTCAGGAGGTCATCTAGTCCAACCCCCTGCTCAAAGCAGGACCAATCCCCAACTAAATTTCTAATTCTGTGTGCATGAACCCAGTCTTCGTTCAGCCAACATGAACATTAAAATACTGTACAAGTTTTAGTCTGTTTTGTTTATTGCCACCTTTTGAAGACATTTCAATTCGCTTAAACGTTAAAATGAAAACTCTGTTGCAATCTTAACTACGGTGTGACTACCGCAGGGCTGCCAACGCTCATGATTTTATCAAACTTCTCATAAAGATTGGGGTTTTCTTATAGCTGTACCTCAGCTTTTAAACAATGTTTCTCGTCCTCATGATTGCAGGGAAAAGCCTGATCATGTGAAGCAAGTGCCCCCCCGTGCTCAGAAATCAGAAGGCAAATGGAAAGGACCTGAAAGTATTATTATTAGTCTGATTCATTTTTGATCGCTTAAGTTGGCAATACTGCTACTTGTCCAAAACAATAAAAAGCTTGAAAGCTTGAAAATAAAAAAAACCATAATTAGGGTCAGGGAAGTGTTTGAAGGTCAGAACACTAGAATGTTTCTCTCTAGTTCAAGTCATCAGAATCTTTGTAAATACTTGCTTTAAAAGTTCCAGCATCAACCTTAGCTTTTCTCCCTTGCTCTCTTATCATGGGGTGAACCTCACCCATTGCTAAACAAATAGATTTGTCTGTTTTCTAGCTTACACAATTTACAATATTGTGGTCGTCTGTGATGAACAGGGATGTGTTCTCCACATCTGATATGAGGGTGTCTTTTTGGTCCATCTTGCAAAGGGGGTTGTGGCCTGTATGTTCAGGATAGGAAACACTGATCCCTTGCCTGTGTCAGGATTGTGGAGTCCCAGGCCAACACTGTAAAGGTAACTAGGATAGAATGGGGTGTCCAGTCCGTAGTGAACTGGGGCAAGGTCTTCCGTGACCCCTGCTGACAGAACAGAATTGAACTTCCCCTGGAGTGGTAAGTGGTAGGGTTCCATGTCATAAGAGCTCGCACACGCTCTTAAAGCAAGATAATAGACTGTGAAATTCTGAATACCTGCGGCAGAATCACATTTAATAGCGGGCAATGATTAATTATTTTGCTGTGCATCCCAAGTCTACATCTTTATATAGTGCCTGTAGGAACCATTTGTTTTGTGTGATTGGGGCAACTACCAGTACCCTTCACAATGCTTTGCCCTTAGGTGGCACTTTGTAAATGACCCTGAGATCACATGTCCCAAGTACAAAACATGTTGCTATACAAAGGAGAACTAGAAGAGATTCACTGTGAATCCCTTCATTTACAAGCATTGTAATCCCCACTTTAGCCTTTGTTAATGGGTCTACTATGGGGTGGGGAGATCATTTCTCACACATCTAGAAAGTCTCTGTGGGGATAAGGAACCCAGTTGTGCTAAACAGATGGGCTGTGGGTGTGTTTATTCTGTCATTTGCAGACTGTGAGAAATATAATGTAACTCGTCTTTCAGTTTAAGGGTTTTGGCTCCCACAGGCACGGCTGATAGTTCTAGGCACTGGGGAATGGTTTGGGGAAGGCAGGGGAGATTCTACAGAAGCTTTAGATTTCATTTGCATAAGCAGAAAGGAACCAGAATATAGGGTTTGAACTATTCCTCAGTGCCTGTTAGGATTCTCCGGCCCATTACAAATGCCCCCCATCTGCTGCCCTTCCTTCAGCTCATCTAAACATTCCCTTCCCTTGTGGAACACGGGCTGACTGACAAAGCAGGGGAACATGGACAGGAATCCACAGAGGGGCCTCTGGTGCCGACAGTCCCACAGCCTCCTGCTTGAGCCCTCTGACTGGTCTCTTCTGAATGAACCATCCCCTTCCAGGCAGACACTGACATCAGCGAGAGAGCCAGAGCAAACAGGGAGGAAACGAGTGATCATTTCCCTCTCTGTGTTTCTGTCTCCTGTAGGATGCGGGATTGTGGTCTCTCAGCTGCTGGTTGTTGGGATCTCTCTTCTGTTCTCTTTATCAACCAGACCCTGACAGAGCTGGACCTGGGGTATAACGAACTGGGAGATTCTGGAGTGCAGCTGCTATGTGAAGGATTGAAATATCCCACCTGCAAACTGTAGAAATTAGGGTAAGAAACAGCTTGTTTCCTTCAGTCTGTGCCTGCTAATATTGTACTATGATGACTTCAGCTCTTTCTACTAGGATCACAGCACTACTATGAATCCACTAATCACTGAAAAACACCCACAACTTCTCAAGGACTGGGAAGCAGCCCCTGGGAACGAGTGGCTGCCTCCTGGGCGCCCCCTGATGGCTTTTGGGCAGTCCTGCAAGTGGCCCCTCACCTCAGTTTCCCTCTGGATCCCCAGTAACTCCATACGAGCTTATCTTCAAGTCAATCAGTATAGTTTAGTAAACAAAACATAGTGCCAAGAGTCCATACCCAGAAGTCCCGCAACATAGTCCACATCACTCCCCTGCAAACAGTCTTTCAAAGCCAGCTTCTTTCTCACCATTCCAGTATCTTCTGCCACCTTGGACTCTTCATCCATCCTGCTCTGTCCCTCTGCCAGGGACAGCCACCCCCGCCATTCCTTCTGGACAGGGCCAGATTAACCTTTTGTGGGCCTGGTGCCAAACATATTTGTGGGCCCCCATGGGGGCAATGGAGCATGGCGCGAGGGGTGGTGGGGGTGTCGGTCCCCTGAGCGAGGGGCCAGCCAGGAGCATGGCATGGCAGGGGCAGCCCCACTCCACCCAGCCCAGTGTGAGGGCACTGTTTACAAACTGGCAGTTGCCAGACTCACAATGGCCTGCCCAGCCCTGTGCTGCAGTATGCCCCTTCCCCTCAGGGGTGGGCCCATGCCATGCCACATAGCCCCCCCGCCCAACACCCGCCCTGACTCCCTATGGCCAGAATGCCCCCCAGACTCGTTATGCCCAGCACCGCCCGCCCAGGACCTCCCACAAATGCACAGCGCCCTGCACACCACCACCCCTGCCCAGTGCACCCTGCCCACAGCCCCGCCACAACTACACACAAAACCCCCACTCCCTAGTACCCCAGCACACACAGATCTTCCCCGCCCCCTCACAGCCCAGCACTCCCTCCCCCCTTAGGCCCTCCAGACCCACTCCCCCAAGCCCTGCCTCCCGGCCGCATTCACCAGCCCTGCTGGGAGGTGACTGTGTCTGCCAGGCTGAGCCGCCAGTGCAGCCAGGGCGGGGAATCACTCCGGCCCCCCAGGAGTGGCGTGATCAGCCAGGCCAGGGCCTGCCCCGGCCAGGCTCCCTCAGGACCCACTTGCCTGGAGGACCCAGTCAAGCCCCCCACACTGTACCCCCAACTGGCCTAGACTGTCCAGGCTTCTGCACCAGTCCCAGGTGGCTCAGCTCCGGGGAGACAGGTGGGGCCCCACAGGTGGTGGGAAGCAGAGACTGCCTAGAGCCAGAGGTGCACTGGGTCCGGCCAGGAGGCTGAGCAGCTGGCAGGTGGGGCAAGGGGATGGAGAGGAGCCAGCCGGTGGGCAGGCCAAGAGGAGCAAGTTGTGGACCAGGTGGGGTGGGGGGGAGCCAGCGGGCTGGCAGGGTCTCAGGGCACAGTGCAAGTGGAGCAGGCCAGGGTCCCTTCTGAGCATGGGCCCGGCTCCATAGAGCCATTGGCGCCATTGTAAGCCTGGGACTGCTTCGGGAGCACAACCCCACTCTTCTCAGTGAGAACTGCCACAGCCTCTCTGCGGGGGGCAGCACTCACTCCCCCTGGACCGCTCACTGTTCCTCTGGGCCCCAGCTCTCCGGCAAGGAGATGCTAGCAGGTAAACTCCTCTGCTGCTCCCCCTTCCTTCAGCCTTTTCTGGCCCTTGGCTCTGGCTTAGAGCCAGAAGGCATCTCCCTCTGCTGCTTCTCCTACCCTTGGCACTTGCCGTCTGGCTTGGGGGAAGCAGCCAGCAAACCCCTCTTGCCGCCTTCCTTCCTTCAGCCTTCTCCAGTAACCACCTTCTCTCTCTGGCACCTCTCATCTCCTGCTGTCTCCTGACTGACTCAGGCTAAGTCTACACTAAAAACCTCAAAGCGCTGTGGCCGCGCTTTGATCTGAGTGTGGTCACTCCTGAGCGCTTGGGAGAGAGTTCTCCCAGCACTCTATGTAACCCACCTTGATGAGGGGAATAGCTCCGAGCGCTGGAAGCGTAGCTGTACAGTGCTCAAACTTGCTGTGCTCGGGGTGTGTGATTTTTCACACCCCTGAGTGAGCAAGTTACTACGCTGTAACTTGCCAGTGTAGACATGGTCTCAGTCTAGTCTCCCACTCTTCATCTTCTTGCATTTTGTGTGTAGCAGACTCACATTCTGAGTCTATAACTGCCAGGTGCTGGATTCCAATCTTTTTTTCCAGTATTTTTTAAATGGTAATATTGTCACGTAAGTGCCTGAGTTTGTCATACAAAATCCTCCCATCAATGTTACCCTCTTTACACTCCAAAAGAATGTGGTCAACCATTTCTTTGACTTCACATGTCTCTCACAGCCCATCTTTGTGTTGATTAATTAGAGTCAAGTTACTGCTGAAGCCACAGTGTCTGGTAAAAAGAACAGGAGTACTTGTGGCACCATAGAGACTAACAAATTTATTTGAGCATAAGCTTTCATGGGCTAAAACCCACTTCATCAGGTGCATGCAGTGGAAAATACAGTAGGAAGATATACACACACAGAGAACATGAAACAATGGGGTTATACACACTATAATGAGAGTGATCAGTTAAGGTGAGCTATTACCAGCAGGAGAGAAAAAAACGCTTTTGTAGTGATAATCAAGATGGGCCATTTCCAGCAGCTGACAAGGAGGTATGAGGAGCAGTAGGGGGGAAAATTAGCATGGGGAAATAGTTTTTACTTTGTGTAATGACACATCCACTCCCAGTCTTTATTCAAGCCTAATTTAACGGTGTCCAGTTTGCAAATTAATTCCAATTCAGCAATCTCTCATTGGAGTCTGTTTTTGAAGTTTTTTTTGTTGTAATATTGCGACTTTTAGGTCTGTAATCGAGTGAACAGGGAGATTGAAGTGTTCTCCAACTGGTTTTTGAATGTTATAATTCTTGATGTCTGATTTGTGTCCATTTATTCTTTTATGTAGAGACTGTCCGGTTTGGCCAATGTACATGGCAGAGGGGCATTGCTGGCACATGATGGCATATATCACATTGGTAGATGTGCAGGTGAACGAGCCTCTGATAGTGTGGCTGATGTGATTAGCTCCTAGGATGGTGTCCCCTGAATAGATATGTGGACAGAGTTGGCAAGGGGCTTTGCTACCTCAGTCTTTCTCTCACTTTCTTGCAGTATGTCAGCATTTTCAGTTCTAGTTCACTTAGATTTTACTTCATAAAATCTTTCCCCCCTTGTTTCTCTTCTCCATATTTCCTGCCACTTCTCTCTTAGTTAATTTTAAATTAGATTTTTAAACTCCTCTTTACTTACAGGAATTTCTGTCAATTTTTTTACAGCATTTTTTGCTACTTTGTCTCTCATTTCCTGGTATCCCAACATGTGTCGGGATCCATGCCATTTCTATGTTTACTCCCATCTGATGCCAATTCTGTTGTTAACAATATTTCATTAATTATATCATTTCTGCTATCTGAATTTCCGTTTTTGATTGTCAGTAGTCCTGATAGTAAATCTGACAAGATGACAGCGGTAGGTCGCACATCCCATATCCAACGTTATCTCTGCTAGTTCAGTCATCATAACAGCTACAACATTTGGGAGTCTAACATCTCTCTCTATTCACATGCTGGGGACAGCTTCTGCATCCCACTCTCATCTTTAGAGCCATCCCTAAATATTTACACCGTTTATCACATACATATTGATTTGCCAGATGTAATACATTTAGCTCTCCTTTTCCAATTTTAATTTCATGGTGTAGTTCCACATTTATATCAGGAAATGGGGGGTGACTTTCTACTTATAATGCTGTCATAAATACAAAGGGAAGGGTAAACCCCTTTAAAATCCCTCCTGGCCAGAGGAAAAATCCTCTCACCTGTAAAGGGTTAAGAAGCTAAAGGTAACCTCACTGGCACCTGACCAAAATGACCAATTCGGAGACAAAATACTTTCAAAAGCTGGGAGGAGGGAGAAAAACAAAGGGTCTGTGTCTGTCTGGGTGATGCTTTTGCCTGGGAAAGAACAGGAATGGAGTCTTAGAACTTAGTAAGTAATCTAGCTAGGTATGTGTTAGATTATGATTTCTTTAAATGGCTGAGAAAATAGCTGTGCTGAATAGAATGAATTTTCCTGTCTGTGTGTCTTTTTTGTAACTTAAGGTTTTGCCTAGAGGAATTCTCTATGTTTTGAATCTAATTACCCTGTAAGGTATCTACCATCTTGATTTTACAGAGATGATTTCTTTTTACTTCTATTAAAAGTCTTCTTGTAAGAAAACTGAATGCTTTTTCATAGTTCTAAGAGCCAAGGGTTTGGGTCTGTGGTCACCTATGCAAATTGGTGAGGATTTTTACCAAACCTTCCCTAGGAAGTGGGGTGCAAGGGTTGGGAGGATTTTGGGGGGAAAGACATGTCCAAACTATGTTTTTTCAGGAACCCAGATAAAGTTTGGTGGTGGCAGTGGAAGTCCAGGGGCAAAGGGTAAAATAGTTTGTACCTTGGGGAAGTTTTAACCTAAGCTGGTAAAAGTAAGCTTAGGAGGTTTTCATGCAGGTCCCCACATCTGTACCCTAGAGTTCAGAGTGGCAAATGCATTTTCCCATGGCTATATATGCTCATTTCTTTTAGGTTTTTTTCTCTTAGTTTCTTTGTCCATATTTCAATCCTATTAATATGAGGCATTTTCGAGTTTTCCCTCCATGTTGCCCACTGAGTTCCCAGCTTTCTTCTTATATTTGTTTAGTGTTTCCATTTTCCCTGTTTCCTATGACCTTTGCCCAGAAGGTTAAGTCTAATCATTCATTCTTAATGCTACAGGCCGTTTGCCAGCCGCTATCTGTATTCCATGCAAAGGGGTCATGACGAAGGCACCACATGCAGTGTGACATGCCTGGGCTTGGATCAAGTCTAATTTTCTTAGGTTCATTTATGATGCTAAACTAAATGCTTGAGAGCCATTAATTATTGGTCTTATTAATGCTCTATACAGTATTACCATTGCTTTCTAACCCATGCCCCCAAGTGGTTTCAAAAATACTTTTAGGTAGCATGATTTGATCTTTGCATTCATCTACAATGTGATCCTTCCGTGTTAGTTTGCTAGCAAGTGTCACAACCAGCTATTTGCAGCTTTTAAATATATCGACTTGCTGTCCATATGGCTACAGTTTACAATCTTTTAAAATTTTCATTTTAATGACTATTCTTTTAGTTTTGAGAATTGAACATTTAAAAGCACCAAATATCTCTCTATTCTGCACTTTTCCTAAATACTTCATTAATTCACTTCTCAGCTATTTTCTTGTTTCTGTTTTTAGCCCATCTGGCAAAGTCATCTGCAAACAAAGAAATGCCCATTCCTGCATTCATCCTTTTCTGAAGAGTTTATCATTATGTTGAGTAAGGTAGGGCTGATAACACTCCTCTGTAGAGTCCTATTTATAATTTTATATATATACTCAAGACTAAGCTTTCCCTACTCTGACTTATATCATTCTTGTACTTAAGAAATTATTTATCCATCTATATATTCTTCCTTTTGTGCCCATGGATGCTATTTTATGCAATAAGCACGCTCTCCATAAGATATCATATGCCCTTTCAATATCTAAGAAAGCTGTCATGTATTCTTTTTCTCATTTGTTTTGTGCTTCCATCTCTACTCTTACTAGATGATCAGCTCTACTCCCTCCCCTCCTGAACCCACTTTGCTCATTGTCTGTAAGTCCATTTCTCTCCAGATATATTGGTAATCTTTCAGTCCCCAGTCTTTCCATGGCTTTACCCATGCGTGATGTAAGGGCAACTGGCCTGGATGCATCAGGTTTTGTTTGCAGCTTGCCTGGTTTCCACACTAGAATTACAACCACATGTTTCCACTCCATTGGTAGCTCACCATTTTCCCCATTTACCGTTGTACAATTTTAGCAATATTTTCCGACTCCCTTCATCCAGGTGTTTTAGCATTCCCTTACATACGCCATCCTTGCCTAGTGCAGAGTTTTTGCTTTTATCTATAACTTTTTGACGTTCCCTCCTGCAGAAGTTTTCATTTAATATTGTATCCTCCTCCTCCTCTGATCTCTTCCATTTCTCATGATTCTCTTCAATGAATTTTTTTCCTCATGCAGATTTCTACACTCTGATTTTCACCCTTACTTAGATTGTGGAATATTTCTGCTAGGGCTTCTGCTTTTTCTTCATTAGAATGTTTTGATCCCTTGGAGCTGCTGGGGAATTTCCATTCTGTTAGAATGATTCATTCACTATTATTTGTATATTTACAAGAGTTTTTTTAAATTTTATACAGTTCCATAGCTATTAAAGTGGCATTTTCTGCATTCATCTTCAACATTTTATTTATCCCAGACATATCATTTGGGTGTCAGTTTTGCTGGAGGCAAAGATCATGAACCAAGAGCTAATGTTGCCCTTTAGAGTTCCTATTTCTTGCCATAGTTTGTACTAATGCACAAGAATTCTCCATTTCTCGGGGCTAGGGGAATCCTCAAGGATGGTTCCCGGGCATTCTTTTCATGGTTTCCATTTCCTATTCATTATGGTGAACACTGTAATGATGGTAGGAACCGAAATTAATCACAGCGTTGTACAGGGGTGGAGGCAAGGGAATCTTTATGTAGTGAGGCTTACCATCAGAAGCACACATAGAATCATAGAAGATTAGGGTTGGAAGAGACCTCAGGAGGTCATCTAGTCCAATCCCCTGCTCAAAGCAGGACCAACCCCAACTAAATCATCCCAGCCAGAGCTTTGTCAAGCCAGGCCTTAAAAACCTCTAAAGATGGAGATTCCACCAAGTGCTAGGGCAGTTGGAGACAGGCTGGCAACCCTACAACAAGGGAAGTGTTTGTTACTTAAGAAGTCCAGCATCTTTTCTTATGTTACAAGAGCAAGTTGGCAAGAGCTACTACAAATGCTTTTGGACGCTTGTGCGGGGAGGAAGGACAGTTTGGGCAGCTGGGAGAAGGTTTGTTTGTTTTCTGTTCTCTGTGCGCTCCTACCTTTTTCAGAAAGGTGGTGTGGGGGGCAATCAAGGCCCCTGAAGGCTCAGGTGGGAATGGAGAACAAAGGCAAAGGTCAGGAGGATGGTAAAGAGCTGACAGGACAGATGCTGCTGCTGCGGTTAGGCCTGATCCACAGCTAATTTGGCAGTTACAAGTGAACACACCCACCCCCTCACAGCCACTGTACACAGATACAACACATCTCTAGGCTCCATTACACACAGCTTGAAATGCCCCCAAACACACAGGCTGTGGGTTTGAGTGAGACACAGAGGGCTTGTATTTGTGGGTGTAGCCTGAGCAGGGAGGCAGGAGACATTACTGGGCTTTCCCTAGCTCTGTGCTAAAAAGCAGTAGAAGAAAAGATAGATTTTAAAAGCAGGTCACCTGTTGGGTGTAGGTGGGCAGAGTGGGGGATTGTAGCCTGAAAACCCCCTTGACCAAATGAGTCCACGTTTCAACCACAAACTCCATCCTGGGTCCTCGACAGGGCTAGCAATTTTCAGGCCAATCTGTCTGTGCACGTGGATTTTAAAGCACTTGGAAAAATCAGCTCTAAACAGCAATAGAGCCTTGCCTATGGTGCAGCTCTTGTCACCCCATAATTGAAAAGGGGTCCTTGGAGGAGTCCTAAACTAGTTTACAAGGGTGACTGTTGTGATATCCCCCAGGACACAATCTGGATTGTTGGACAGCCGTGCCCCCTTAATTCTCCAGTCTGGTGTGCACTGTGCCTCGCTTTGCTGTGTGAGCTGCCACTCTGCCACTCACCCCAGCCTCCAGCATGCAAGTCACCTCCAGACATATACCAGGGTGCTTTGCCCAGCCACTCTTGAATTACATATAGGGCGACACCTGCATATCCCTAGTCCCAGCCTTGCACCCCAGAAATATACCATCTTGCACTGTTCAGTTACTTACTGAGCAGCACCAGCTCATAAAATCCACCATTCCATCAAAGGGAAAAGGATATGTACCAGCCTGTGTAATCCAAGTAGATTACCCAAACACTTCAACCAAAACCATACTTGTTTAGATGAAATGTAAAACAGATTTGTTACTATAGAAAGATAGATTTTAAGTGATTAAGTGGTAGGGGCATAGAAGATCAGAATTGGTTACAAAAAGGAAATAAAAGATAAAATCACAACCTAAATCCTAAACTTTACCAAGCTAACAATTCTAAAAACAAAAAGATGTCTCTCACCCAAAACTCCACAGCAGTTCATGCTCACTGAAATGCCTTCTAGGTAGGACCAGCCCTTCCCATAGTCTCAATGAAGATTTCTTTTTCTTCCAGACCATCTTGCTTTCTTGTGTAGAGATGGGGGAGGAGAGGCAGGTGAAGTGATGCTGTCACTGTCTCTTATTTATGCTCTTCTCCACGTGCTGGGAAAACCCATGCTGTGTCATGGGGCTAGGCAGCCCCCACTGCCTCCGTGAGCTGCCAAGTGTCCTTCATATGAATTGCAAATTCTTGCTCGCACCTTCTTTGTATGCTTGTAGCCTGCTGTATCTCTGGAGATGACATGCAGGTCTTTTGTTCATAGTCTCTGTTATTTCTAAGGGGCTAGACCATGGCTCACAACAAGCACCATTAACACACATGTAGCAAAATCTCAGAACTTCATACACATGATGCAAAAAGAAAAGGAGTACTTGTGGCACCTTAGAGACTAACCAATTTATTTGAGCATAAGCTTTCGTGAGCTACAGTTCACTTCATCGGATGCACACGCATCCGATGAAGTGAGCTGTAGCTCACGAAAGCTTATGCTCAAATAAATTGGTTAGTCTCTAAGGTGCCACAAGTACTCCTTTTCTTTTTGCGAATACAGACTTGGATGCCTCTCAAGGCAAGCTTAGTACAAAATATCATAGCCATACGCAAGTGGTGAATATGGGGGTTACAGAGTGTTATTTTGAGGTACAGTGTGTCACAGCTATGGAGGGGTGATACAGGGTGGGTGAGGTAACATCTTTTATTGGACCGATTTCTGGTGGTGAGAGACAAGCTTTTGAGCTTACACAGAGCCCTTCTTCTTCAGGTCATAGAAGGGTGAGATATTTCAGGGAGAGTCCCAGGAATACTGGAGAAGTTATTGGGTAAAAAATCTGAGCTTCCCAGGCCTATGGAGGTGGATTCTGGCAGGCCCTGTCTGCTGCCAGGTGCTTGGAGTGATTAGTAATGGCTGGCTGAGGAGTGACTAGTAAGGAGAGTGCGGAGAAGGAGTCACCTGCCTTTTTCCAAATGTTCCTCATCTCTCCTTGCTCTCAGGGGGATGAGAAGTGCATCTTCCTTCTGAGTTAAACATGTTTCTGCTCTCTGAGGGAACATACATTTGCTCCTTTCCATACTGAGGGCAACTTTACTCAGGAGTTATGCATTGGATTTTTCACTGTTTGTGTATATAGTGATTGGAGCAGGCCATGCAGTAGTTTGTCCTGCTAAACCTGGATTGGTTTATATGGTAATTGCTCTCTTCCAAAACTAGGATGGAGCCAAGAGGTTGCTGGGCCACAAGGGCCAAATTCTGCCCTCAGTTACAGCTGTGCTGCTCCACTGAACCATGGAAGTGACACATGGACAGGATCTTCCTGCGAGAGAAGGATTGTTCCTGCAGAAGCCAAAGGGGCTGCACAGGGGGTAACTCAAGGTGGAATTTGCCCCTAACACACTCTGGGTGAGTCTCCTCTGCGTGGCCCCATGTTCAGACAGCCGCGTCTGAGCAAAGCTGGAGTGAAGAGCGTATTAAACCTTACTGGGGAATTTCCTCCACTCTGTAGGCCCAATACTGCTGCCATTGGAGTCAACTGCAAAACTCCCATTGACTTTGGTGGGGCAGAAATGGGTTTTATGGGCCTGATCCAAAACTCATGGGAAACCTGCAGAGAAACCTCCACATCCTACCAGCATCATTTTTTTTCTGGGGATGACACTGGGCTGGCTTGGTGCTTAGTTTGGAGATGGCTTTTTCTTCATACTCTGAACAGAAGCCAGGGTGAGTTGGGGTGTGATGGTTCATTCTCTGGCTGTGTTAGAACATCCCCATCCCCAGGGTGCCCCGTGTCCTATGGAATCAGGAGGGGTGAGGTGGGGGCTTCTCTTCCAAACTGCAGCCACAGAGCAACGGGCACTGCCAGAATATGGGAGACCCAAGCTGCATTTTGTAAAAGGATAGAGTGTGTGCCCAGCTCCATGGCTATCCCTCTCCAGATGCCCCCCAGTGAGCTCGGTTTCCTTTTTCATGCTCTTGTCCCTGACTACCTTTTTTGGAACTAATCCATGGCCATGGGGATCTCTTTGCCTTCGTGCAATGTGGAGGGTCACCATGTCTGATTGGAGGCAGCATGTGACAGTTACTGAGGCCTTGTGCAGACAGTAGGTGGGGAGACAGGAGAGTCACAAAGCAGGTGAACAGGTTCTCAGATGGTAAAGTGAGGCCCATCAAATCCCAGGCAGTGCTTGCAAAAAGCGGGCCAGATCTTTGCAGGCTAAACTGTGAGGGCTGCAGTAGTGCAGATCCAGAGGATTTCCCCGTGGCTGTGGCCAGGGAATGAAAGCTTTTGCTTAGAGACATGTTGATTTATTCAGATTTATGTTGGGAAATGTTTGGGACAATTTCACATGCAGCCAACAGATCCCTCTTACCCCCTTTGCTCCTCTTCCCATTCCCCAGGTAGCTGTAACAGGTCCATCGGTTCAGGGATTACAAGTCCCCCCTGCTACTGCAGAGACTGGGAATGAACAGAGGGGGGGTGGGGGGTGGCTGCAGGGCCCAGATCTTTGACTCCTCCAGCTCCCCAAAGGAGCTTCTGTTTGCACTTCTGCATTTCTTGTCTGAAACCTGCTGGAGAATCAGGATGATGCAATTTCAGTGGTCATCTCTATGGGGAAGTTGCACAAGTTTAACTTAAATGAGCTTTAACAAAGGAAAGATGGTGCAGGTCAGGGCACTGGCCTGGATATTGGGCGCCTGGTTTCAATTCTCTTCTCTGCGAGAGACTCCCTGTATGACCTTGGGCAAGTCACTTAGTTGCTCTGTACCTCAGTTTCCCCATCTGTAAAACGGGATAACAGCACTGCCCTACCTCCAAGGGGGGTTGAGAGGAGAAATACGTTAAAAATACTGAGTTGCTCAGATAGTATGTTGACCTGCCAACATTAGCAAACAAAAACATTTTCATAAATCTGCATAGGTTGACAAATTGCCTGTTTGCCCTACTCATACCCACTTGGTGCATTGCTTCCATCCATCTCACTGAGCATTCGTTGCACACCCACTTTCATTCCGTCCTGTTCTTCCACCCACATGCTCATTACACACAAACTCTCCAGACACCACTTACTGCACCACCCACCCCCGTTCATTGCACACTGAGTGCACACCCTAGACACAGACAGAGCCACTCACTGGGCATATCCACCCCACCCGTTCTATAGCCATCTGTGCCCCCTGCACACACCCATTCACGCTCCATTCAGCTAACACATCGCCCCACTCGTTTCATGCACACGTCACCTGTCAAGGTTCCTTCCCCACTCTGAACTCTAGGGTACAGATGCGGGGACCTGCATGAAAACCTCCTAAGCTTACTTTTACCAGCTTAGGTTAAAACTTCCCCAAGGTACAAACTATTTTCCTTTTTCCCTTGGACTTTATTGCTGCCACCACCAAGCGTCTAACAGATTTATAACTGGGAAAGAGCCCGCTTGAAAACGTCTTTCCCCCCAAAATCCTCCCAAACGTTACACCCCCTTTCCTGGGGAAGGTTTGATAAAAATCCTCACCAATTTGCATAGGTAACCACAGAACCAAACCCTTAGATGTTAAGAACAATGAAAAAGCATTCAGTTTCTTAAAAGAAGAATTTTAATACAAGTAAGAAGAATCACCTCTGTAAAATCAGGATGGTAAAAACCTTACAGGGTAATTAGATTCAAAACATAAAGAATCCTTCTAGTCAACCCTTAAGTTACAAAAAGACACAAAAACAGGAATATCCATTCCATTCAGCACAGCTTATTTTCTCAGCCATTTAAAGAAATCAGAATCTAACGCATATCTAGCTAGATTACTTACTAAGTTCTAAGACTCCATGCCTATTCTGTCCCCGGCAAAAGCATCACACAGACAAAGAGAGAGGCTTTGTTTCTCCCTCCCCCCAGCTTTTGAAAGTATCTTGTCTCCTCATTGTTCATTTTGGTCAGGTACCAGCGAGGTTATCCTAGCTTCTTAATCCATTACAGGTGAAAGGGTTTTTCCTCTGGCCAGGAGGGATTTTAAAGGTGTTTACCCTTCCCTTTATATTTATGACATCACCCGATACACATCACCCCCATTCATCCTGTGCACATGTCCCATCACCTCCAGGTGCAGCTCAACAGTTGCCTCCACGGCTCCACCAAACCAACCCCCAAGCTATACAGGAGCAGGAGAGCACAGCCAGAGACCTGGCCCTTTATAGGCAGATCCCTGGAGAAGGAGGGGCTTCCATGTGTTCAGTACAAATCTTATTCTTCCCTCTGAGCCCCCCAGCCCATGGCTCCCGCCTCTACCCCTGTCTCCCAATTCCCTGGGCAAGAAACTGCCACAGCCCAGTCCCCCATGAAGCCCACGGGCTCCCCCCCAGTATCTGGTCTCCCAAGTTTAATGCCTAGTTCCCCTGTCTCTGACCAGAAAATTCCCCACTCCAGTGCCCCACTATATCCCTCAACCAAGGGGTCGCTCAGCCTGTTTTCCCCAAGCCCTACCACCCACATCCCCACTTTCCCTGAGCATTTAGCTCCCAGCTCCACCCCCACTGGTGTGGGCTGGACTTTGTCAGTGAGGCCCCCAGAATCCTGCCAGGGACTCCCAACCCCTGACCCCCTCTGTGCAGTTTGCGCCTCTGACCCTTCAGTCCTCCCCTCTGCTATCCCCATGTGGCTCTGACCCACCGCTCTAATGCGCCTATGATGCTTCATGTACCTCTGCTGCTGCCTTCCCTCCCCATGTGTCTGTACAGCCCCGTGCTGGGGGAGGTCAAGGTCAGGGAGGAATCCTGGGTTTACGGGAGGAGCAAAGCACCTGCTGCCCCCTCTAGGGGTGTTTCACACCACCCCAAGTGTGCCAGTCTCTCTCTGCGGGCTGGTGTCACGGCCCCACCTCTCCTGCCTTCTCCCCTCCATGGGGTGACCTGGAGGGAGCAATCTCTGCAGGAACTGCAATTGTGCCTGGCCTTACACAGCTGAAGGCAGGCAAATTGCAGGCTGCTGCTAAGAGCGGTAGTGCCCTCCAGTCCGCCTCCTCCATAACACAACCCCCCCGCACCTAGTGCTAGGTGGGGGGCTGGCTGAATTGAAAGCAAGGCAGGGAGCCAGCAAGCACCAAGCACACATGCAGCTGAATCGAGCCACCCGAAAGGTGAAAGGGAAAATCAATATGGAAAGGAAGCAGCCTTTCAAGCTTGTTTTTTAGCTGTGTGCTCTTGTGCAGAGAAGAGGATTGTGCAACTTGCTGGGGGGGTGTTTGTGAAAAAAGCCAAAAAGCCAAAACACAAAAAAGCAGAAGCCACCCCCCAAAATACACACCAGGTTGTGCAAGTTGCAGGGGAAGTGCCTCGTGTCCCTCCCCCTCTGTGCTTCTGTGTAACTGCCAGGCTCAACTGAGCCCCAGGAGGACAGAGCAGCACTGAGGTGAGTGAAGGGTTAACGCTATGTGTGGGTTGCTCTGCGTTTCACTTTCACAGGTAAGTTTTCCTCATTCAGTGCAGACTCTGCAGGCTGGGGTGAGAGGGAGCCAGCACTGCTCATTCTGGTCCTGGGCTCTTGTCTCCATTTTTGGGTCTAAATAGTGAGAAAAACGGAGACAGAGAAAGGAAGCTGGCTCCCAAGTTCTGTCTGGACTCTCTCCCTGTCTCCCAGTAAGTGCACCACACTCTGTGTTCCTGTGACTCAACTTGGTACAGCTTTGTATGGGTCAGAGGGTTGCGAACTTTCCATTGGCACAAAACCAGACACAGAACCAGACCAGGGGTTGGGAGGGGATGGGGGCTCTAAATCGGGGTGTGGGCTCCAGGGTGGGGCCAGAAATGAGGGGTTCAGGGTGTGGGAGGGCATTCTGGGCTGGGGCAGGGAGTTGATGTGCGGGAGGGGGTGAAGGTTCCAGCTGGGGGTGCGAGCTCTGGGGTAGGGCTGGGGATGAGGGGTTTGGGGTGCAGGAGGTTGGGGTGGGGGCTTACGTGGGGTGCCTCCTGGTCAGTGACATGCAGGCAGGCTCCCTGCCTGTCACGCACACCCCGTCAGAAGCGGCCCTGCCAGCAGCAGATCCGGCACCTAGGCCGGGGGAGCAGTAGGCTCTGCTCCATGGGTACTGCTGTTCCCCTTCTGCCTGGATTAGCCCTGCTCAGAGCACTGCTGCTCTGCGATGTGGCAGCTGGAAGCAGGGTTGCCAACTCTCCCAGACGGGATGCCATATTGCAGCGATGGCATCCCCATTTCCGTCAATGGCGTCTGGTCCGGGAAACTTGGCAGCACTACCTGGAAGTGAGTTAAAGTACTTCTATTCAGCAAAACAAAAACAAAAAAAACCTCACGACTGGCCCCTGACTCTGGCTCGCAGAACTTAGACTCCAGGGCTGAGAAACTGCTGTATTAGATGTTCGGGCTGGAGCCTGGGTCCAGGGCCCTGCAAGGTGAGAGGGGCCCTGAACTTTGGCCGCAGCCTGAGCCTGAACCTCTGCAATTAAACTGCAATTAAATTTAATTAACTGCAATTAAACAGGGCCCTGTGAGCCCGGGTCATCTGGTGTAGGCCAGCCACGGGTTTTTAATTGCAGTGTAGACGTACCCTCAGTGACCTGGATGCTATTCTCAAGTCTCCCTGAAGCGGCCTTGTGCAAGCTCTCCCTTATCAAAGTCTATGTCTGCACTGCACGCTTAACCCAGGTGATTGGAACCTGCGTTTGAGTGTCCCCATAGTAAAGTTTTGGCTAGGGCGGCAGAGTGTTCTAAGTGACCTCTGTATAAGGGGGTGCAGAAATATTAGCAGTAAGTGAAAGAGCTGGGACTGGAACTCATGGTTTTTGGTCTGGCGGTTGAGTGTACTTTCCATGAGGCTACAGAACATTGGATGGGAAAAGTGCCTCTCATTTTGCTTCCCAAAATCGTGAGAAGGCTGCAGCTTTTTACATCATCACAATAGGGACCAAAGCTGGGGACAAAAATCACACTACCGGAGTTAGCAACTCTAGTAGTTTTCTCGCTTCCAGCCCTTTCCTGTAAAGTGATAGTTTTTATTCTGAAAGAGGCAAGGGTGAGGATAGGGGGCCCATTTTTCTTACCACTTCTCCAACAAAAGTCTTCCCAGTGACACCTGACAAAGGGCCTCTCAGGTTTTCACTTTTAAAAATAGGGCCAATGAGACTAGAAAACTGTGTGCACACCAGGGTTTGTACCTGGCTACCTATAGGCCCACCAGTTATTTTGGACATCAGCTGTGCATAATTAAACCTTAAATTGAAGCTAAGAGTTTTTTCCTCCCTTCTGGGACAGGGACAGGGCTAGTTCTAACACTGCTTTTGAAGAGACAGGAAATGCAAGGGCCGCATGCAAAAGTGAAGCTGCTCTCTGATCATAGCAGATTGCACAGAACAGTTGTCCTACATTTCTGGGCGGCAAAAAAAAAAAAAAAAAAGTCTGAAACTCAGTCTAAACCAGCTCTTCCAGTGCCTCAAGGCAAGTCCACAATGCATGATATTTTTAGTGAGCTAATATCATATTACAGTCAATCAAATTCTATGGAGAAAGCCAGAATCTTCAGTGCAGATAGACAAGGAATATATGGGTGTGGCAAGCTCTCTGCTCCCTCCTGGAAATGGAAGGCATACGTTTGCAGGTTTATATGTTTGTATAGTTTGTTTATATATTTGTATTAAAGCTGGAAGAGAGAATAATGGATTCCATATGCTCTGGTTCCAAAATCTCTTGAAAGATCTCTGGAGCTGTGTTAGAAGTAAAAGAAAGTAACTGGGGTGGAGCAGTGGGGGTAGGAGCTGTAACAGTATGAAGGGTGCAATGTTCCTCTCTGCTTCCCCAAGTGAAGGGACAACTGAATCAGACACCCCAGCCCTAGGAGTGAAGAAGGGAGGAGCGGTTGCATATTCCATCTTTCTCTTCCTTCTCTCCGCCCCTCTGAAAGCTCTTCCATGCAGGTCTGGCTCCAGTGAGCTGGAGTGGGAGCAGTCATGAGTGCTGAGAGAAATAGCCCGTCTCTCTGATATTCTCCAAACATACCAAGCAGCTTGTGACTCCTCCCTTTTGAAAGAATGTTCATGGGAACTGGGGGCGGCAATGGAATGTACACATACATTTTGCCTTGGTAAGGACTGCAGGATTGGGTCCCTAGTTTGTTCTTCTACCTTTGTGTTTTGTAGATGAAGTAGTTTATATTTAGTGTGGCCTGATTTGCAAGATTCTCTCTTCAGCTTTCTCATAGCATCTGTGACAGAGCAGTCGGCTCTACATTGCACTGTGTTAAACATTGTGCATTTGAGAATTGGTAGGGTCAGTACAGGGGTCAGCAACCTTTGGTTTGCAGCCTGCCAGGGTAATCTGCTGGCTGGCCACCAGAGTTTGTTTACATGGACCGTCCATAGGCACGGCCACCTGCCTGCAGCTCCCAGTGGCCGCGGTTTGCTTCAGTACAGTGAGAGGGAAAAAAAGGAAATATTCTTCCTCCAGTTGAAGCTTCCTCATCAAGAAATGTTACCAAAAGGAAAAGACGTAGAATGTGTCTATTTTATTTTTACTAGAAGCAGAAAATTCTGAAAGTTCCCATAACAGGTCGTTCCTGCATTTTCGTTGCTAGTGCAGCAGGCACTATACCAAATACTGATGAGTGTTTATAATGTCAGATCATTCTGTCCTTACCCCTTTCCTTATTTTGTACAGTTAAACTGCACATTCTCCTGGGGAATATTTTTAAGGCATTTGTAAAATAAAAATTAAAACAAATCATGCACATGCACAACTTACTACTACTAAGACTTTGGAAGAAACTAAAATTTGTGGAAATTCATATTGCCCCATAAGTGGGGCATCAGTTTACTGTGGATGAATGAGCCCTATTCCATTTCCAACATTTGTCTGTTTTCATTAAATCCTAAAATCACTTCTCTCTGAAGAGTTGTCCACAATATAATATGGTCGTTCTGACATTCAGGAAGGTGTTCCTGGGGTTCAGCCCAGTGTTCCCTCTAATTTTCCCATCCATGTGCAGATTGAATTTTGCTATGTGCACTAATATCAAGGTAATGTGCGGAGATTCGCCACCACTCTAAACAAAAAACCTAGATGTCTATTTTTAAAAAGTTCATAGATATAGAAGAATGAATATTAAAACAAGGGATAATTAACAAGGTGCACTGCTTAAGATGTTTAATATGAAATCAAAGAAGAAGAAAATTAACATTGTCCTTGGAGTACATGTATTTTATCCTCTTTTCTAAGAACTCAAGCTAGTAAACACACCAAAATGTGGCATACTGAAGACAGCTATATAAATGAAAAAGTCATGGCCATTAAGTGAAAGCATAAAAAAAAGCACCAGAGCTCCAGTTTAATAACCTACTCTTACCATAGACCACTAAATCTTCAGGGAAAGCTGCTCTCTAAAAATGAAGCATCTGCCAAAACACTAGCATGCTACTGACTTTTGCAGTTCACAAAACTATCCCTCTTGCATGCATATTATCTGCACACAGAGCTCAGCTATAAGATGCTAAACAAATCTCTGAGTCAACTAGAAAGAATCATGGTCTCATCTCAAATATTAATACAATATTTTCTGATACTGGAAAGGAGAAAAAGGCATTCACTCAGGCTTATACAATTTCTCTGGGATGTCAACTCTTAATTTAATACTTCACACACAGAGAACAGTAAAAATAAATAATAAAGCAACACAGAGAGCAAACAAAACCACAAACAAACAAGTGACATAGAAACAGGCAAAGTTCTTGTGGCTTCACACTTTGTGTGCCACCAACTCAAAAACTCAGAGTAGGCTCTGTCAAGGTTCCTTCCCCACTCTGAACTCTAGGGTACAGATGTGGGGACCTGCATGAAAACCCCAAAGCTTATTTTTACCAGCTTAGGTTAAAACTTCCCCAAGGTACAAACTATTTTCCTTTTTCCCTTGGACTTTATTGCTGCCACCACCAAGCGTCTAACAGATTTATAACCGGGAAAGAGCCCGCTTGAAAACGTCTTTCTCCCAAAAATCCTCCCCAAACCCTACACCCCCTTTCCTGGGGAAGGCTTGATAAAAATCCTCGCCAATTTGCACAGGTGAACACAGACCCAAACCCTTGGATCTTAAGGGCAATGAAAAAGCAATCAGGTTCTTAAAAGAATTTTAATTGAAGAAGAAGTAAAAGAATCACCTCTGTAAAATTTAGGATGGTAAATACCTTACAGGGTAATCAGATTCAAAACATAGAGAATCCCTCTAGGCAAAACCTTAAGTTACAAAAAGACACACAGACAGGAATATCCATTCTATTCAGCACAGCTTATTTTCTCAGCCATTTAAACAAAACAGAATCTAACGCATATCTAGCTAGATTACTTACTAAATTCTAAGATTCCATTCCTGTTCTGTTCCCGGCAAAAGCATCACACAGACAGAGAGAACCTATGTTTCTCCCCCCCCCCGCTTTGAAAGTATCTTGTCTCCTCATTGGCCATTGTGGTCAGGTGCCAGCGAGGTTATCCTAGCTTCTTAACCCTTTACAGGTGAAAGGGATTTTCCTCTGGCCAGGAGGCATTTTAAAGGTGTTTACCCTTCCCTTTATATTTATGACAGGCTCATTAAGTTTTTACAAGCCCCTTAAGTAAACAGAGCGCATTAACACATGGCGTCGGAGTTCGCAGACAGACTCCTGCTTTGCAGGCAGACCCCAAAGAGCTTGCAAAAAATCATCCTACAAAGCACCTCACATCAAACTCCTAGTGTTTACTATTTATGAGTCAATGGGAGTATTCTGAAGAGCCAGAACTATAGCAGATAACAAAGATCTGGCCTTAATGGTTTTAAATACCTCTCCCCAAAAAAATTTGAAACCTTAATGGAAATCACATGTCTGGAATCCGAGTGATTTCCATTAAGAAAAGCATCTCTCCTGGCTACTGCAACCCTGGAGCTGTAACTGGGACACACAGCAGTTTAGAAAATAGAAGAGTGATACTGCAAATCTGAAGGAACAGAAATGGACACCGTGTAGAGTCAAGCACAAGGGTTTATTGCGCACAGCACTGGCGGAGTGTCACTTCGCTTATTAGGCTCAGAGACACTGCTAAACGATTGGTAACAATAGATTATATAGGATGCTCATGGGCGGACAGAAGCGATGGGGTGGGAGGTCTCGAGCCCCTGGATAGGTTCTAGCAGGAAGACAAGATTAGCATAATAAACCAATAGTCTAAAAGATTACATAATGGCCCCGCCCATGGCTCAGGTTAACATATTGCTAATACACAGGTGTTTTCCCTCAAACTATTCCTGTTGCAATGTGTAGGTTAAATCCTGGATTTTGGTGTCCATAGGAATGAGGTAGCTCTTCCGGTTGTCCAACAGGTACATTCCTGGGGGTTTAAAGCAAAAAGACAGTGAAAAGTACACAACAAATAGTAATTGTTTTAGGGTTCACCATTGTGTTTCTGAGAACTAGAGTTTACATCTGCGAAGGAGGATACAGCTGTGAAGGGGGAGGATGTCATATCTCATACGGACATGTTGGGCCTCTCCCTGAACCGTGGTAGGCATTTGGGGATGGTGTTCACTATCTCCTTCCTGCACCGGGAGTAGACTTTGAGGCTCTTCTTAGTGCTTTGTGTGTCTGTAACTCATGATAATAACACCCAATTACTACTCCCCATCTGGAGTTTTGCTGACTTTGCTTCTCTAGTTGAAACAAAGCGAGGTTGTCTCCTGTTTTTCTTAGCCATATATTGTTCATTGTTAGCTAGGCCCCAGGCCTCAGACCAAGCTGTGGAATTTGGGCCTGTGTGAAAAGTTCTTAGACAGAGACTATGGCTACGTTTTTACATACACGTTAATGGATTTTGGCCCTTCAAAATCAAACTTTAAAGCTATAATACATGTTCCCAGACAAAGCTATATCCAAACATTTTAAGCAGCTGTTGGAGGTAGCCTTCATTTTAGGAACTAAACTAATTAATCTATGTACCAATTAAGCAATTCTGGAATGCCACCCAATTCAAAAGCTAGGCATAAATAATACACTGCCATTTTTGTGGTTATAAAAAGTTATTAAATGTGATTTTTAATGACAGATTTGGGGAGGAGAAGAGATTTGGATTCTTTTTAAAAAACTAACTCCAGTAAGCACTAACTGTGTTTTTTCTCCAGCAGAGTCTCTCCCAACCCCCACAGCCCAGCTAGGGCTGAGAGAGACAGAGTCGAACTCTCCTCTTTCCCAGGCCACCACCCACCAGGAGATCAGTCAATGTGGAATAATCTTTCACTTGCTCTTTTGCATGCTCATATACCTTTTCCTGCTCTGCCTAAATGCTCCCATCCCTTTTTAGGTTCATCCAGTTACTCTCCCCCAGTGCTTTGCTATATACAGCCATCCCACTCAGTGGTGTGACTTGGACTGTCATACGCTTTCCCTAGGCATCATTCAGCTAAGTGATATGGATTTAGCTTTTCCCTCGTAATACAGCCCCTGGATGGCTTCTGTCACTCTTCTACAAGCGCCCTCTCCTCTGTCAGTACCTTGGTGCCCAGAACTGTCCCTCATTACAGCTCAGAGGGAGACAGACACTGGGACATTTAATTATTTTCCCTCCTGCCCAGCATCTCCAAATAAAAATGAAAGTACAAACACTTAGACCCAAAGTAAGCCCCGCACCCAGGACTGTCCTCATGATTTTCGGTGCCCTACACAGTCCAACCACCCGCACCCACAGCCCTGGGCTGCCCTCAGGGGTGCAGGGGCAGGAGCTGTGGAGGGCAGGGAGGCTGGGGGGTGGGGGAGCAGGCAGAAGGGAGAATGGCGCAGCTGACTGGAGCTGTGGGCCAGGAGGAGGAGCAGGTGGAAGGGGGAGCGGCGCAGCCCATCAGAACTGCAGGAGGCGGAGCAGGGGGTTGGGGGCTGGGGAATTGGGGATGCCGGGGCCAGGAGGTGGAGAAGGGGGTGGGGGGCCAGGGAATGGGGCTGCCAGAGCTGCCCGCAGCCGGTGGTGGCCTTAAGCATATGCAGCATAGGGTACCGCCACTAACTGGTGCGCCAAATTTGGTGTTGCCCTATGCAGCTGCGCATGCTGCATTTGCCTAAGGATGGTCCTGCCCACACCGCAGGCACAGGGAAGAGGGGGACTGGAACTCATGACTTGTGAGGAGATGCTGAGGGAACTGGGATTGTTTAGTCTGCGGAAGAGAAGAAGGAGGGGGGATTTGATAGCTGCTTTCAACTACCTAAAAGGGGGTTTCAAAGAGGATGGATCTAGACTGTTCTCAGAGGTAGCAGATGACAGAACAAGGAGTAGTGGTCTCAAGTTGCAGTGGAGGGAGGTTTAGATTGGATATTAGGAAAAACTTTTTCACTAGGAGGGTGGTGAAGCACTGGAATGCGTTACCTCGGGAGGTGGTGGAATCTCCTTCCTTAGAGGTTTTTAAGGTCAGGCTTGGCAAAGCCCTGGCTGGGATGATTTAGTTGGGGATTGGTGCTGCTTTGAGCAGGGGGTTGGACTAGATGACCTTCTGGGGTCCCTTCCAACCCTGATATTCTAGGATTGTGCAAGAGGTACTCAGTAGGCAGAGGCAGCTCCATTTCTAGCTCACAGAATGACGTCTGAGGGAGCCCAGCCACCCTCTCACAGCTACATTCTGCCTGCAGGAATTGGATTTGCTTTCCCAACCCCGTCCCAGCTGCACCAATGGGAGCCTGGATGGCAGGTACTGCTCAGGCTAATGAAGAGCACCTGAGTGATCTAGAAGCCATGAGTTAGTGAGCTCAGCTGCCAGCCACTTTCAGCAGGGTAGGGGCCAGAACAGTTAGTGAAGAATAAAATATTCTGTAACATCTACTCCTTCACCATTTCTCTTGGCTCTAATTTAGCCTAGAAGTTGGGAAAGTAGAACCAATTAAACAGCTCCATCATTGTTTTCTGCTTAAAGAGACTGTACCATGTGGTACTTACGCACAACTCTAATTTATAAAATTTGCAAAAGAATTTAGGATTTATGGCCAGTAGGAATATGGATGGAGGGCTTTATACTTTTTAGATATCCCTTGCTCCCTGTAATTCTAAATATAATACTTTCTTTTCCTCCTTTAAAAAAATTGTTGCCCTGCTTCTAATGCTAAAAGGGGAATAAAATGCACAAAATACCATAATCAATATTGCAGCAACTTATATAGAAGCACCCAGCCTGCAATACCCTATAGCTTATAGTAAATTCATATAATAGCAGGCCATAAATCAGTCTCCACTTTCCAAAACTACATCTAAAATGTGTAACTGGGAAGCCTTACAAGGTTTAGAGTCTAAGAATCTGGACACTTAACCCAACCTACAGAGGCTCCCACCTGGCCCCATGACCATCTCCATGAAGTCCTGCTTATCCCCATTGTGTGGTAGGATTTCGGGGGCAGGAGAAGTTGCTTGCTACCCACTGTCTTGTGGTGCCCTTAGAAAATAGCAGGCCTATGGCCTCTATTAAGGATATCTCTTCTCTCATCTACCAATAGGCTCCCTTGGTTTCACTCACAGACCAGACGTAATCCACTCTAGGTCCTCCCATTGCCTGACTCCACAGGGTCTTCTCTTCCCATCCACAGCCATGTACCTTCCAAACAAAACCTCCTCAGTGGTTCCCTTGCTCTTTCAGGCCTTGACATAATGATATAACACAACGTATATTGTGCAGGAGTACAATTCAATGTAAGCCACCACTAGCAAGCCAGGCAAATTATAAACGCAAACCCAACCCAGTAATTCTCTATTCTCGCAGTTTCCCTTTTCAGCTGCCCCAGGGAAAAGCAAAGCTTTGCTATGTACCCTGAAGGACATCAAATTTGGGTTATTTTGAACCAAGGGAGGTGCAAATTACAAAGTTGTGAGGCCCTCACAGAGAATGCCCTGCTAGCGGCCCCTTCTTGTTTATACCAGCGGGGCTTTAGCATCTCTGCTGATCTCAGCTGAGGTGCTATGGCATGGGGAGAGAGAGGGGTGGGGGTATCTCATAGATAGGAAGCTCCTAAACCATCTACGACTAACTAATGTTACTGTTTTATGGGCTTTTTCATGATTTCCCCTTGCTGTGAGGCAGATCAGTATTACTGTCTCCACTTTACAGTGAACCAATGACAGAGCCAAGAATAGTACCCCAGAGCCCAGGTTCACAGGCCTGTGCATTAGTCACAAAATCATCCATCCCCTAATTTATCCCTGCTGGATTTCTTTTCCCTTTTTCCCCACTCTTGATCCCAGTCTCTGTCTTTCAATCTCATCACACTATCGCTGTCTTTGACAACGCTGAAATTGGTTCCTTATTCCCTGCTCCTTATTTGTGGTTCCCTTATTCAAAGACCAAAATTTCCTAAATATTCAATGAAAAATTAATTTTTCAGAGATTTCACCATAATAGATGTGAATGAATCATATGATAATTGATATTGGTGATTAATAAATTAATAATTTAAATAAAAAACTGGGCTTTGACTGGTTATGACAAAATATGTCTCAGGTCATCCCAAGTGACATGTCTCTACAACCATTAGACGGTTCTGAAGTAGCCGGGGTATGTCATTTCCCCGTCCAAAGCTTTATTCCTGACCAATATGCTCACCTATGTCTAGGGCTGCTTTTTTCAGGGTTTATTAATTTCAGTGGGGGGGTATTTTTTAGCAATTTTTGAGTCTTACATGGATGTTCAAAAATAAGTGGGTTCCAGGTATTTTTTTAGTATATACAGTAATAAGTAATATACATTATACAGTCAGATTTACTGTAATGAATAATCTTTTTGTAATGTTCCCTCATGCATTCTAACATAGTACTGTTTCAAACTTTTAGTGTCCACCAGCTGGGTCTACACAGACCAATTAATGCACAACATCTTGGTGCGCTTTAGAAATTGCACACCTGTAGTCCGCATTACTGCTCTGTGTACACAAACCCCTAAATACAAGCAACCATATCCGGTGTTTTGTCTGATGTTCATTGGATAAACACCAATTTCATTTTTTTGTACTGGGGGTGTCTTTGTCTGTGTTTATCAGTTAAAACCTAAAACCATAAGCCCTCCATATGTCACACACACCCCCAACCTTCCATTCTGTAAATGGTGCTTGAATAAGGAGCTGGGTTTTGACTGCCCCTAAGTGACAAAACACTTCTCGGATCACTGCAACTGACACATCCCTACATCTGCTATGCCATTATGAAGGCATGAAGCTATGCCACTCCCAGAACTGAAGTTTCATTTTAGGGCTCAGCTCTGTTACATATTGTACTCCCATTTCTCTTTTGGGTTTTCTTTGTTAGTATAGATACAATATTAATGTAAAATCAAACAAAATCATTATTTTGTGAATTTGTTGCAAATCCAGCTGTAATGTTTTCATGGAAATTATATGGACAGTTGCAAATTATGTCTATAGGAACCCTGGTTTGTTCTTAGACAAATTAAACACAGGAAAAATGGCTAAATTTATCAAAACTTGCTTGTTACAAATATAAAAATATTTATTATGATTAGTGTTGTCTTTTGCTCATTACACAACAAAGAAAATATGAAGAAACTCCACGGGCACAGCTGGCTTCTGTTGCAATGGGGCAAAATTGGTGTGGCTGTACTGAATAAGTGTTGTGAACATGGCTTGTCTTGGCTTGAGATGACTGAACTGCCAAAGCAGATGGGGCAGGATTTCTCTTAGCAGCAGTTAATTTTGGAAAAGTACTTGCTACTCTGTGTTGATGATCGATATTGATCTTTGGGTTAGTAAATATGCCAACTTGAAGAGCAAATAACATGTAGAACATCAAGTTTGGCATGACCTGACCTGGGGCATTGTAGCCCCCTGTTGGAGAAACATCACATGAGGAACCAAAGTGAATGATTAATGAGTGGGTAAACTTGGAATGACCCTTGACACCACCCCGTAGTCTCCTCCTGAAACACTAATTAGGTAAAAAATAATAATAAATGCCCACAGGTCATGTTTCTGGAACATGTGACTCCTTTGAGAGCAAAATGTATAAATGTTAAGCAAAGCAAAGTGTGATGGAGCAGTTGCCCTGCACTGGAATAAAAGGGGTTAAAACAGCCCTGGGAGAGGGCTGCTCCAAGAGCCAATCAGAAGAAGGCTGAAGGCAGCCAATTAGGGCCAGGGTAGGTCCTGTAAGAAGGGCTGCTGGGCAGAGGGAGCTCAGTCTCTCTCCAGCTCTGGAGGGAGATGGACAATGCTGCTTGGTAGAGTCT